>NC_064436.1:22736254-23381568 GCF_023343835.1 Lagopus muta | reverse complement strand
AATCTATGAGGTATGGAGGTTAAGGATGAAACAAAAAATAATGAAGAACAAATCAGCTACTTTCATTATATTGAAGTCCATTTCATTTTAGCATTATATGAAAGTGATTTTTAAGCCCTCTAGTGCAGCAAGTTTAATATCACAATTGCCTATAAAACTCATATTTTGCTTTGACATGGGTAATTTCAACAAACAAAAAGACAAGTTTTTGACTTTCATATGAAAATGATACACAAAGCCAGAAGTAGAGCACAGAGAGAACCTCAGCTCTAGACATCAGTTCTGGTCCTGTTTGGCAGTAGTCCTTTATGAACTTCAGGGGTATTTTTGTGATTGGATGCCAAAAATCAGTATGGAAAGAGTGTTCTAGTTCTGGTTTGAGGCAGAAGAAATAGGAGCATTTCAAGAAAATAATAAATACTCTGTGGAAGAGAAAACAATTGTTTTGTAGAGTGCCATCAGATCGATCTATCAGGCACAGGCTTTATTGACAAATATTGCTATTCAGTAAGTGTGTTATGGGCAAAAAGTTAACCCTGTGCTACATGGTTAACAGTGCCTTCTCAGGAACTTTGAAGGCCAGATTTACTATCTTTTCACTTTAATTTTTGATTGGCTGAACAGGCACAGAGAATTCTATTTGTCTTCCTTGTCACTGCCTAGTAAATAATAGATAATTAAATGAAATTCATAGATAAATTCTCATAGAGTTCCATCAACAAGTAGGTGTTGCAATCTCTTTCTCTTCTTTTTCTTGGAAAGTTGGGGTTTTCTGTGAATAAATAAATTATATTCCCAGTAGTGATCAGTATAACACAATATTTATTTCAGTGTTTTACTGAATTTGAATGCACTGTATTTGGAAAAAATGCTGCTTCATATTCATCTGACAAATATATTTTTAGTGAACCTGACCCTCTAATTCAGCTCTCAAAAGCACCAGAACTGGTGTAATGAACTGATACATTGTTTAGCATATATTTTTAAAATCTCATTTGATTTTACTGCAGATTTTTTTGTCTTGAAGTCTTGGAGTTTATTGAACAATTATAGTACTCTCTCAGACATGGGGAAAAATGCTCATAAAATGGCAAAAAGCTAAGTGATTTCTAGAGAAAAGCTGCATTTTAATTTCCTCCGTCATTACAAGTATTTGCTTTGTAAATAAGTTAGAGTCTTCTAAAAGGCTGAAAATAATATATATTTTTTTCTTTTTCTTCTTTTTCCACTCTTGAGTGAGATTATGTTTAGAGTGCTTGGAAAAAAAAACAAACTGCTTCTGCTGTATTGGCTTCATCAGATCAATCAGTCAAATGAAATAAGCAACTCTTGGCAGATTTCTTTTTCTACAACCATTTTGCTGATGGATGGCTGCTTGCAAGGTATTGCATAGTGAATTTGTTTGCAGAGAGCACAGCTGCTTTCACACTAACGTTTTATAGGTAACAAAAAAATGATAGAAGTCTTATATGTGCTGTAAACAGTTCTGATTTTAAAGAAAGATGACTGCAAACCTGCCTCACAAACATGCCACACCACTTTGAAAGACATACTTACACGTGAATGTAATAATTCCTCTAAAGCACGATAGCCAGAAGTGAAAAGGAGGCGTGTTTATTCATTACTATCCTCTAACCTATTGCAAATTGAAAACTTTCTGGTTATCTAAACAGTTACTATCAGCAGATAGTAATCTCATTAAATCAAAACATATCAGTAAAATGTATCGATGTTACTGGCATTTAGTAAAAAGGATATTCAGAATTTAATTTGCGTTGAAGTGACATCTCTCATTCTGAATTTTACATTCAATTATTAACTTGAAGTATTTTGCTATACTGTACTGAAAAAGAACATGATGAAGTTGCATCAATGCAATCGTTTGAAGCGTTCCAACAACATCAAAATCAAGCACTTACACCTCAAGAACAGTTTTTTTTTCATAATATATTAAAAATGCTATGAAATAATACCTTCAGAAAGATGTTCTCTAATACATTTTCTAAAAAAATTGACTGCCAGTTTCAATTTAGGAAGAAAGATAATTTCTAGAAAGTTACAACTATTTCTGGTGAAATAGACATCCCAAATCGTGACCAGTTGTAACTGGAATCATACTCCAGCCCATACTTAATCTCTTTTACAGTGCACTATACTGCGCTGTGTGGAAAACTGAAGAGTTATAACACTGAAATGTAATGGCTCTCAGATCAATAAAGCACTGTGACATGCTGTACTCCCAGGTGAATGGAAAATTGAGCTGGCAATTGACATCTCAGATCTGCCAGTTCCTTGCATTCACAGAGACACTATTATTTAGTCTGGTTGAAAGCAATATTCTAATATAACCAAAGGTCAGGGTTGAGTAATAAATCTGAAGCTAGAGTCAGTTTATCATAATACTGCCATGTAAAAAGTCACAATTTGTAAGTAAAGGTCAATTTTAGCAAGTAATATTCAAGAGGTTTTGCTTTGGGGTATGGCAAAAGAACTTCTGAGTGAAAGGCAAATATTGAGAGATACAGCAATTACTAAATATCATATTACAATTGTCTTATCTAATCTTGTACGTCCAGAAAGTTAAACCCCCTTTCTCAAGAGGGACACTCAGAGAAAGTTACCTTTACTTATACACCAGTTGCCCACAACTAGTATATGGAAAGATTATCTCATTGTACAGATATTTTCACAAACTTCCAATGTTTCATTATTATTATTATATTGCATTGAAGGAATTGAGGGGTTATCACATCTTCCAGGAACAACTTCAGTTAGAAAACAGACTTGTAAACTAATTTCCAGAGGAAGTTGTTTTACACTGAAAATTTTAACATTACATCCTATTATCAATTCAAAATCAAGTCACGTAAAAAGTGGTAGCATGGTCTAGCCTCCTGCTGTATAATATAATGCCAATACATAATTTTAGCTGTTGGGTCAGGAAGTTACTCCATGAATTCAGGATGTATTAATCCAACAGTGAGACACGGAGGGAGTATACCTTTCTCAGACAGTAGCAACCAGAGATGAGAGTCTTCCTGCAGTCTCTCCTCACATGAAAGATGCGCCAAACTCCTAATCATCTTTGTGACCCTTTGTTGCACTAGCTCCAGTATGTCCACATCTGTATCAAAAAGGCTGGAGCTGGACAGAATTGAGTGGAAGGGAGAAGGATACTCTATGTGTTAAGTAAAATGATAAATTTCAAAAGTAAGAAAACATTTTTAAAAGGAAGATTTTAAAAATATCTTTACGATATCTTTATATTAGTGCATGATGTCATTTTCTAATTCTTGGTAGTATACTCAAAATAAATTGTTAAAGAACAATTACTTAGAATCTACTTTTCCTTGGAATTTTTGAAACGGGATAAGAATATATATATATCCATATATATCCACCTCTAATTTCTAATCACTAAAATTTCCTTAGAGTACTTTTTCTTCTCATGATACATGTGCAATTGGTGCATCCTGGTTTTACATGTGACATTACTCTCACCCCCTTCCAATCCATTCATACTATTTCAAATACAAAATAATCACTTCTCACAGTATTAGGATCAATTACATTTTAGTCACGTAAATAGTCTCAGAAATGAACAACTTTTATTTTTAAAAGATTAACACATTTTGTACAAGCTTTTTTAACTGATACTATAACAACACTCCTTTGATGGAATGTGCTAAAATTCTGCACACCATAATGCAATGCATTCGTATTCCTTTACACTTCTTTGTTTTGAACATAATCGTGTTCAAGTGGAACATTTATAGTGTTAGTGGGAAACAAGTAAAGCATTAATGATGAAATTAAAAAAACAATCTACCTCACTAATCAGACAAAATACAAAACTAAAGCATGCTTATGACTGCCCTAGATGCTCTTTGGGGCATTTGAGCTGTCTATTGATTATGATTAAAAAAGAAATAGCTCTTAGACAGCACTGAATATCCTGTGCAGTTATCTTTGAATTTATGGCTATCTGTTGGTTGCAGCTACATACTGCTCTGAATATAACTGCTTAGCACTAGCTTATTGCCATGCAAACCTCTACAGGCATTATTACCTCACCAGTACCCATCATTAATGATGCCATTAACTGTAACCTCCCTTTTGTGATACTGTTTCTAATTCTTCAAAGACCAATAATTAAATCATTGTTGTCCTGCTATTTTACCTGTTGTAAATGTCCCTTTGATTCAAACTAGGTCAAGTTACTTTCAGTTCTGCTGTCGTCATACACTGCTGCAGGCCCCATAACTGAAAAACTTTTGGCTCATATTGCAACAGAACTCAACTAGAATGCCAAATTTCATATGTTTTTTTAAATGTAGGCTACTAAATCAGGTTAAAAGCAGAAACATGCACAATTAAGCTTAGTAGAACCATTTATCTTTTGAAAATAACACAACTGCCATTCAGAAGGTACTTGAATGGGTTGTTGGCTCTGCTGTAATCTAAACAGAAAACACAAGCAGTAACTCACATTATCACAGCTGTGGGGAAACTTCAGAATGATTTGAACTTCAAGCTTCCTTATTTGTGAGTAAGACTCAGGTGCCACTCCTGAAGACCGTGAAACTGAACTGTTGTTATTTATTCATTACATTTTATTGCGTTAGGAATCACTAGGAATCAAGGATGCACGAGTCCTAAGAAATGGAGAGTTTTGTTTGTATTAAGTTCTTAATATTATGTTTCTTTTTTAAATTTAGCATTACTGAAATTTATTCAAAGATATTCAAAAATATTTTGTTATTATGAAATCTTTCATAGGTGCCAAAACAAAAGATGTAGTAGTCCTCCTATCCCACCCCCACAATAATCTCATCTCTAAGATATTTACTGAAAGCTACCAATTAATTCATCTCTGATTGTTAACAAGTATTTTTAGGCTTTATACTATTTCTGAATATCTTTTATCTACAGAAAGTACAGAATTTTCATGTTGTTTGAGATCTGACCCTTAAAACATTGCTTAGTTTGACAGAAAGGTTTTTATATAGTCATTAAGGATTTGGCAAGTACTTCCCCACTGCTCCCAGCCCTTCTTCCTTTTGGCTCCTGATTGTTTTTAATTAGCCACCTATGGACAATGAGATATGGGAAAAAGGATTTCTTACTGAGCTGGTTCTTGAAAAGTTTATTTTTAGCATTAGGAAGTAAGTTTTAAGGTGTCCAAACTAGGATAAACACCTTTCATTAAAAACAGCATGTTTTTAGTAAGTTAATAAAATGCCACATAATCATTTTATTACTATTATCATCATTTTATTTATTACTGAAGTATGATATTCATTAGTCAAGATACTGAGATCAAAATATTATGAATCATGTAGTGCCATTAATGTCACTTAAATCCAACAGGACAAAAGTAAACGGAGGTATATAACCCAAAGACATACCAATATCTTTTAGCTTATTTTCTCGCTGATTTGCAGTAAAAAGTTATACAAAACATTTACGAATAATTTTCCAGTTTAACTATAGCCATTTAAGCGGTAACACATTGATTTCTCCTTCGAAACTTTAAAAATGGGCATGAAATGACTCCAAGTTGGATCTTGGCTTAACAAACGAGTCTTCCTGGCTTTGCTTATTAGTTTTCATGTTTACAGAACAAGTGTGACAGTTACAGAAACAACTGTTCCATTTACACTGCCATAAGACTCAGAACTGATGGATGATGCATTTTATTATTCACTACAGTCCTATGTTTATATTTCTAAAATACCATTAATGTTAACCACAATCTATCTACTCCATCTAATTTGTCCTTGGCGATGGAAATCTTACAGTGTGCAAGTGCTTAGACTATTAATTTATTGTAACAAACAGGTTTTATAGAGAACTAAAGCAAATGTGTTCAGACAGGTGAACATTTTCAGTTATTTCAGAGCATGTTAAAAAAAAAAAATCTACTGTAGCTAAATGGGTAAAAATTGTTGCTTTAAGTTACACAAAACCTCTCCCACTGCAGAAGGCACTGGTGCGTATTTTACCATCTGACTTCCTGGGTCAAAAACTTAATACTGTTCTTACAGCTCTATCTGGATTATTGCTGCCTGGTGAAAAAACAGACTGTGAAACTACAGTTCTGTCTCATGGTAGTAAAACATTCATAGGGAAGGCATGATGTTCTGAATTTCTACTTAGTCTTACTTGTTAACATTAAAGAAAATTCTGAGGAATACGGTCCTGAGGATTGCTAAATTTTAAACAAAAACTGGTGTGTACTCAGCTTAACTAAGTTTCAGCTGAACAGAACTACATTATTACAGCAAACAAAACAATGTCTTCTATGCTGTTAACACCCGACTTCAGTATCCTTCAACAGAAAGTGCTAAGATCTGGAGGAGACATTAGCTCTTGTTGGATTCAGTCTTACAGAATTTAGCCACCAGAACTACAGACCTTCTAACACAACCATAACACCTAACCTGATGGGTCATTTTGTGCAATCTTCTGCAGACAACACAGGTGCGCAGTAGGTCTTCATACAGAGTTTAAAGTCATATTCCTCATACCAATTTCAA
Organism: Lagopus muta; assembly: GCF_023343835.1. Lineage (NCBI taxonomy): Eukaryota > Metazoa > Chordata > Aves > Galliformes > Phasianidae > Lagopus > Lagopus muta. The sequence goes on along the minus strand of NC_064436.1, from coordinate 23,375,029 downwards.
CACCAATGTTCAAAAAGTAATGGAGATATTCAGAAGTATAGCTGAAAAATTGTGGAACTAACTTTAGTGCCTAGGGTCTCTAGTTCCAACACTTCTAAAATGTAGACATTTTTGTAACTTTATAATTTAGAACTCATTGTAGTTGTAACCAATTGGTTTTTTTTTTGTTGTTGAAAAAAATCAAAATTATATAACACAGACTTGTGTGCCTCTCTCACCACACTTAAAGAATACCATTAACAGTTAATCATCATACAGTCTGAGTGACAATTTAGAGTTTTCATTAAATTCCTCTGAGTGTGTATAATAAGAAAGCAAAATACATTCCTTAAATGTATTTTGACAGCACATCATACAAAGTTATATACATTATATAAGTTATGTATGCTATATACATATTTCCAGAGATGAGTAATCATCACTGAATGTGATCCCATCACTTTCAAGACATACGTATATTTTATTGATATATAGTATTTACAGTATAACCCTTGTGAGTACAATACACAAACTTAGCCAAACAGTAAACCAAAGAATGCACTTGTTATGCAATAGCAACTAAGAAGTAAAGATATTGGAATAACTACTGTTAAACTTTTCTTCTCAACAGGTAGAAGACAAATAATTTCATATTATTAGAACAATTACTTGTGAAGATAACCACTTTACAGTCTCTATGATGTGACCATAAATTTGTGCCTGTAGCACAGCTTCTGCAGTCTGTCTGTGATACCAGGCAGATATATATATATATGCAGTATCTATATAGTGCACACAACTACTTACCCATTATTCACAAATCCTGTTATGTCTATAAAATATATATACTTTTATAAATATCAAGAATAAAAGTTGTCTTGTACTTACTTGAAAGCTAGCACCCTTTTCTCTAAACATTTTCTATATATTGTCAGAGTAAATAGTAATGAGAAAAATAAACAGCAGGATGGAACTCAATGAGAAATAGCACTAAAGTAATTCTAGTGTTTTGTTAGTGCAACTGCTGAAATTGTGAATATTTTTAAACAAGCCATCCACAAGTTGCCAAACTCGTGAACAGAAAATAATGCTTATCATTTGGCAATTTTTCATAGAATATAGACCTTGAGGCACCTCAAAAACATGTGGCCCTCAGGCAGTACACACAGTAGGGAGAAAGAGGATTCTAACAACAGATAAAGGAAAAACAATCAAACTCAATGAAATTAAAATACCTGATCTGTATTATCATCTGCTTAACCCAACTTCCTTTTTAACAATGTACTACACACACACACACACACACACACACACTATATATATATTTTAAAAAAACAAACCTTTGTTTTGGAACATCTTTGTAAAAGTTCCTGGTGTTTTAAGCCTTTCCTATTTATTGCACTTATTTGTTTGTTTTAAAGAATAAGAAAACTCCATCTACAGCACTAACTTCTAACTACTTTGACTCTGTTGCTAAGGCCCTCTCCAGAATGCTTTACCAGGAGTCAAAAGTCTTCTATCCTTATAGACCCAGAAAAATAGCTGGAAATCAGCTCTTTATACAACAAAGATAAGACAAAAAGATTCACAAAGGGAAAGAAAAAAACTGTGAAGATAGAAATAGCTGATATATTGGATATATAGAAATACCCAATGCCCTTCTATACATTTTATGATATAAAAAAAAAATTCATTTTTTTCAGAGAAAATGAAGATATTTCTCTCACAACTTATGCCGCACTGCATAAGAAAGGGCAAGATATCTTATGTGATATAAAAATGTTACATTAAATATTTTATAAATCACATGCAATTTAAATAAATTTTACATATTTATGCATATAAATATTATTTATTAAGCTTATGTATATTTTTATCCTTTTTTTTTTTTCCTACACAGAAGCCTCAAATCCTTACATATTTAAATAGAAATGATCAAGTAATTATAGTCCTTGTAAATACAAGGTAAACAAAAAGAAACAAGCAAAAAACACCCAAGTAAAAAAAAATCTTCACCTATTCTACTTTTCATTATAAATTAGAGGAGTCATAGAAAGTGTAGATATAGTAAAAATACTCCTCATATGCTGGTTATTTGAGATAAGACTTTGATTTTTATTTTTTTTTAATACTTAAAATTAAAAATATAGTTTTAATTATCCTTTGTATAGATATTACCATAAAATAATGAAATACTTCCCAGAATATGTTTTTAAAGAACTTCAGCTCTGAAGGTCAAGATGCTTATGAATAGCATCTGCGTAAAAATACTGTTTCATAATAAAAGATTATTACTATAGTGATAATTCAAGTTGTTATGGTAACTGGAACTGTTAAAAGGTAAGAGTTTAGAAAGCATTTAGGTTATTTTTCCTGCAGATTTTTTATATAGAATTTTTCTATTAAAGTTCCTTAGAAATAATTCAGAGGATAAAAGCAGAAAATTCAGAACAGAGGAATGACTAAGATTTATATACAGTCAATATTATCGCCCTGAAACAAATATCTATGATACTTCATGGCTTTTTTATATACATTAGTAGATACACAAAAATTGTATGTTCTGAAGAAGAGAGAATGAGCTCAGCGAGCATCTATATCAAGCAATCTTCCATTTCATTCCAGTACTATTATTTGCCCCTCCTGCCCCCTCCCTCTCCTCCCCTACATCTCCCTCCCTCCCCCCCCCCCCCGAAAAAAGTCACACTTAGGTGACATAAACAGCATTTTGATCAGCAGTCTCATTGAGGTTCATTACAATTAGCAATTTCCTTGAATCATGTTGCACTACAGGCAGAAAAAGAGTGAGTCAACAGTTGCCCAATGCAAGCACTGCTATAGGTGAGCTCCCACCCCCAGGTATGGACCTGCAGCTGCAGTGCTCTACAGGAAAAGGTGGAAGCAAACATTAATGGACTGCAGTGGAATGGGAGAGAAAGGCGTGAACCATTTGTTCATACTTGTCCATACAGGCAGCACAGAGCAGTATCATGACCTCTCAGGTATTGCTTCCTTTATCATTTTCCTAATAAATGCTCCATGATCAGAAGACAAGGCATTGATGTTTTTGAATAAGTGATTGCTTCCTGGTTCTAGCAAGAACTCCTGTGCTACAAAACGAATGTGGAAAAGGCCTTGTTACTACTGAATATATTGCACTCTGCTAAAAAACAGCAACTTTATCCCTTACCCAGCATTGTAAACAAAGAGCTTTCAAGTGCCCAAGGGAATGACAGGACCATTTCTATGCTGAGAGCCAACTTGTCAAGCATCAGAAAAAATATAAAACACTTGCAAAATTGTTACAATTGGGAAAAAAAAAAAAAAAGCACACACAAAGACACTGTAGGAAAAGTAAAGGGAAGTAGTAAAAAAATGCTTAGAAGAGCGTACATCCTCTCTAATGGAAAAATTAAACTGATGGACATTCATTCTGACAGTTCTGATTAATACTGCAATCAAACCTGCCTGGGGAATTTTCAGGATGGGGAAAGTTAATCAAAGGATAAAAGCACAAGAGAGAATTTTGCTGAATTAAGGAACATATAGTTTTCCCTCATTTTTCTAGTGATGTTTAAAAAATAGAAATTAAATTATAAAACTACAAATTCAAACAACTGGATAAACAGAGAATAACTTTTAATTGTTGGACTATGGGTGGCCCAGGATATTTTACGTAGCTCTTTTTTATAGGGAGAAATATTTACTTCAGAAAACACCTCTATTTACAGATCTGCTAAAAGTTGTACAACTTGGTACCTTAGGTAAAGTTAATGCAAATATGAATCAAGTGTACTGCGTGTGAAAACTCAGGACCTGGCTCAATAAGGAGCCAAGAAGCCTCCAGCTAAACTTAAAAGTTAAGTGAAAGCTAATCAACAGGTTCGCTATAGCAAAAAATGAAACAGCAGCAACAATGAAAGTTTTCTCAGGTTTTGCACAGTCATCTGACAGCCTCCAAACCAGTCATTCAGTGTGCAGCATCCTGCAGGAAATCTTGGGGTACAAAAGCAAACTCTCAATAAAGTACTGGGAAATGGAGAAACTGTCTACCCACGTCTTTCTGAGTAAGTTGAGTAAGAAATGGCAAGAAGTTATACCAGAGGAGGTTTAGGTTGGATATTAGGAGAAACTTTTTCTCTCAGAGGGTGGTCAGGCACTGGAATGGCCTGCCCAGGGAGGTGGTGGAGTCGCCATCCCTGGCAGTGTTCAAGAGGCGCCTGGATGAGGAGCTACGAGAGATGGTTTAGTAGCTTGTGGCACTGATAGGAATGGGAGGGTGGTTGGACTGGATGATCTTGCAGGTCGTTTCCAACCTTGTGATTCTGTGAAGTTGTGAAGTATGACACAACTTATTATATGGACCTCTGTAATCAGTACCATTTTCAAAATACCACCTTATACAGGCTATGAAATTTGTCTTACAATACAGCAGACAATCCCACTACCAAGTCATCAGTGATTAGATAAAGCTCTTGTAATTTGGGAAAAATATCAGAATAATAGTCATAAAACATTTCTTTATATACAAAGAGGGTTCTTTAGTAGACTAGATGTTCCAGTGTTGGCATATCTACAACTAATGCTGTCAGTGGAAAACATTCCCAATCCCGTCACTTGAAATACTTCAGGAATGGTAAGATAGAATAAAGGAATCCTTTTTTTTTTTTTTTACAAAACAAGTTACAAGTTCTGTATGAACAAAGGATGACCACCATGGTAGATTTTTTTCCACTTTTACCTCACCCAGGTCCATACAACTGCTTCTTGAGTTGTTTAAATAGCTAACTTCACTTAAGAGTAAAATAATTTTTCTTTGCTAAACACATTTTAGAGCGTAGCTGAAAGTGTAATATAACCTCAGCTACCATGGATTCCACTGTAAATGGCAAGAATATCTATTTATAAAAGCTGGATGAATACTTCATAATTAGTATCTAAATTTTAAATGCTTGTGAAGTGTTTGCAGGTAGGGTGTCTGCTGACACAGAATTTTTTTTCTATTTACAGCCTTGCATATATGAAAGTAGTACCAGAAAACAAGAGTCCATTACTAAGTTAATTTTTGACAAAACGTGTGAAATGTTTAGAGAACAGCAAAAGCATCACTAGTGTAAGGGAAAAAAGGTGCTTTATGCATTTACTGATATAATTTTTCCTGTGTTTTGATACAAGAACATTTCTGCAAATTAACTTGCTATATATTTAGGATACAATGGAACGGTTTCAGTGATAAAGCAATTCTCAAGAGGCACAGAAAAATCACAAACAGTGCCCTGAACAACAGCATTCTCCTTTCCAAGATGGTTCTATTGATTATTCTTTTACAGGAATGACCATTTGTCATGATCCATGACTCATTCACCTCTGCTGAAAGCATTTAGATACCAGGTAGAGAGGCTTGAAAAGTAGTAAACTGTGAGGGTATGATGTTGAGGAACAGCATATAATTTCCCTTATGACATGGAGAATATGCATTTATTTCTAAGCAAAATCATACAGTAGTCATTAGAGAGCACTTTCTTACATAAGCAGAAAGATGAAATTAAGTGCACAGTTCTCTCAGACACATTCTTTTCTCAGTCATGTATTGACAAAAATGAAATACTACGAAAATGTCATATGGAGATTCTAAACGAGTGAAGTATTTAAATTCTTTTTCTATTAGTAAAAATGGAAAAATATAATTTATCACTTTCTGTAGTTGTTCTTCATGGTATATTTTAATCTCTCATTCAATATGCAACTGTAATCTCTTCTTTAAATTACACATTCCACTGATTAAAGCTCACTTTGTTTGAATCTCCAGAGATACGGCATTATTCTACTGACAGAATATTTATTTTTGAGTGAGGCAAAGACCCCGTCCAGTGTCCCCGTCCTATTTCAAGATGGAAGTTTGATCTAAGTAAGATTACATTTAACTTTCTTGAACTAATGAACTTATTTCTAAACTGGTCTGCTGTATACTGCAGCCCAAAAAACAGCTAAATATTCAAATTATTTACAATCTCTATTACTTACTTCCTGTTCTATTCTTATGTATACAAAGTGTACCTTAGTGCAAAAATGCAAATATATGCAGTGCAATTTTACAGTTCTGAAACCTCTGTTTATACATTCTGGGCTAGCTGGAACTTTTTCAAGAACCTTCATTATCATAGACATTTTGAGAACGTTTTGAAAGCTTGAATAAATTGCCTAACCACCAAATGCCTAGGGCAGCTAGGCAATGTTGGAAGACTTAGTGAATTGAGTGACTCTTAAATTAGACATTTGCATGGTTATTTTTAATTAATCACCATATAAAATGCAATTAGCACGCACCACTTATCATTTGAATAGCAGTTGGCAATTTTTTTTTTTTTGGAAATTCTCTCACAGTACACAGTTCAGAAGGAAAGAGGGAATCCCAGAGGCTGATGTCAGGAGTAATCAGGGGTGATTTCGTTGGCTGTTGCTGTGGATATAATGTGGAGTTTATTTCACTCTTTGTTACTCAGGGTTTTTTTTGTTTTGTTTTTTTTGTTTTTTGTTTTTTTTAAACTTAAAAAAAAAAATACAGCTGCCTGGCTGCCTCATCTCTTCCTGTTTTGGAACAGTGAAAACTTAATAAAGAATAAGAGTACAACTTGTATACAACCCCATTAATGAGTGCTGTGAAGATCCTTTATGAAAGCTGTTGAAAGGCAATGGGAGGTAGCACAGGCGCAGGGCCCCTACTGTCTTCGGTGAACATTTGTTTGTGCTGGTACGAATGATAATCTGTCCTACTGCTTTAAAGAAGTTAGGAGAACACACAAGAGCTGTAAAGCAAGTAGCATCCCTTGAAGAGCACTGGGAGACTAATTCATTCCTGCCTGCAACCAACTCTTAGCTAGAATTTAAAGACACAGATCCTTCCCAACAAACGTGGTTTATTTCAAAAGCTGCTGAATGCTCCCAGTATCTCTAAAGACACCACCATGTTGTCCAGAGCTGGTAGGGAGAATAACACAAATGTGTTTTCAGATGCCAGACAGGAATGGTGCCCATCTGCTGCTCCAAGCCTCCTCCGTCCAGTCACACAAAATGGCAGGCAGGTCCTGCCACATACTGAGTGCCCAAGCACACCAAGATCACTTCCTGATGGCATGACTCAAAGAAGTACTTCATATTTGCTCTGGAACAAAACTAGCAAACAGTTGGAATAACGTAAACTAAATTTTGACTGGCTGCTTTCCTGTTTGAACCAACTACAAAGACACACGAATAAATCAATGCTTTACATCTGTAGGGCCAGTGTCAAACTCCTGCCAAGGCAGATAACAACAGAAAAGTGAAGAAAAATGTCATGGAGATTTGCTTTCTTTCAGAAAAGTATCAGAATCTATTACAGGTATCTCAGGCGCATATATATACACACACACACACATATATATGTATAACATATACATACATAAAGTTACTGAAAGAGCACCGACAGCAAATGCACTCAAACTCAAAATCTGGATAAGCTGACAGCATCTTCTCACACTGAGGGCATTCTCACCCATGAGTCACTGAGCAGCACGTGAACTGCATCCTTCATGCCATGCATCACCAAACAGCTGTACTATACTCAAGAGTGTGCTCCTGAATTTTATTTGCCATTAAAAAAATTGCCTTTTAAAAAATTCAAAAAAATCACTGTGAGGACAAGTTAATTACTGCATTAAATTACTGGTAAAATTCTAGAAATAAACTTCTAGGATTTCTGGAAGCTTCTTAAAACCAACTCTCTCACTTCCTTAAGAAAAAGTTTGTAAGGTATTTATTAGACATTGTATAATCAATGGATATTAAGATGTTATAATCACAAAATAAGCAAGAGAGTTAGGCAAAGTAAACTATGATAACAAAAGAGAATAAATGGAAGGCTTACCCTTATGCTGGGCTCACCCACAAAACACCAGTAGAGGCGATCTCCAGAAGAGATCCTGGTAGCCAGCTCTTAAATAGGTCTAGGAGGGGTGGAGGGCCTGGCTCCACCCCTTCTGGCAGCACAGGTGAATTGCCTTCATATCTGAAAAGTACAGAGCTATCACTCTTCTAAGTTTATGCCACTCCTACCTATGTTTTAGGTAGTTTGATTTAAATTAAGATTTCAGCACCTGGAGCATGACTTAGAAGATAGCCACTTAAGCCAGAATTTATAGCCCTGCAAATTCCTGCTCAGCTACCTCAGAATATTTTAAAACACTTCAAATTACAATTGGTGTCTCCATATCTTTATCCTAATAGTTTTTCTCATGCTGGAAGTCTCCAGTATATTTCCACAAACACCTCAGTACTATCAGAGCTGAACAGTTTATTTCATCTTCTACCTCAACCTAACATCACAAAATAAACAATAAAGTTTTGGGCACCTCACTACAAGAACAACACTGAGGTCCCAGGGCATGTCCAGAGGAGAGCAACAAAGTTGGTGAAGAGTCTAGAACAGAAATCTTACAAGGAGTGACTGCAGGAACTGTGATTGTTTAGTCTAGAGACAAGGAGGATCATGAGAGATCCTGTAGTGCTCTACAACTACCTGAGAGAAGGTTATATGGAAATGGGGGGTCAGCCTCTTCTTCCACGTAACTAGCAATAAGACTAGAAGAAATAGCCTCAAGTTGTGCCAGGGGAGATTTCAGGTGTTGAGAAAGGTGATAACAGGCATAAATACTTCAAACCAGCTTAGGATCACCCACAGAAAAAAAACAGAGGTCACAATCTAATAATAAATGAGGAATTATTTACCCCTTTCTACAGATCAGGGCTTGCCAAACATTTCAAAGGAGCAAATCTCCAAACATAGATCTTTCCTTTAAGCAGCCAGCCCTTAAATGAAATTAGGGAGGGGGTGCAACCTAGCTCCACAACTTCCAGTCACACAGGTGAATTGCTTCCTCTTGTGTTCCCAGGGCTGGCTATGCTAGCTCATGTGCTCACTCACTGGTTCAAACCAGCGCCTCAATGTCCTAGTTTAAGCTGGGACAGAATAGTTTTTCTTCGGAGTGTCTGGTATGATGGTATATTTTAGTTTCAGGAGAAAAACAATGTTGATAACACACCAGTGTTTCTAGTTCAATTCTGTTTTATTTTTCTTATTCGCTCTCTGATCCCACTGGGAGGGCAGGGAGCGAGTGAACAGCTACCTGCCATGTTAAACCAAAACACTCTGGTGGGTCATCTAAGCTCTGGAGAGGGAATTAATTTAAAACACGTCCCTACACCATACAGTTCCTGCCAGATTCCACTCAGGAGATCAGTCACTTAAAAGCAAAGCACTACCAAGGGGTAATTGACACATATAAAGTGACACATATAAATATCTAAAGGTAACTCAGAAAAGGAACGTGTTTTGTTACAACTATACAAATTAAAAATAAAATCTCTTTTTTAAAATGCCTACCTGAATCAAATAGAATAAAGCAAATAAAGCACTAGTCTATCCCTGAAATACCCTTGCTGATAATCGCTCTAGGAGTTTCCCTAGGAGACCCACCTGTGCAAAGAAGCATGCTCCAAGCAAGGGAGAATGACTAATTCTTCATCCAGAGGTTGCTGTCAGGAAATAGTCGAGCTGATGCTGTGCCCTTCCAGAAGGTGACTGGTTCAGAATAATCTTTCCCTCCTATTTTTTTCTGGCCAGCAGCATGTTTTCCATCTCTTTTCTAACAAACCCTCCGTATATTTTCCCAGGTTGGACATTAGAAAGTACAGCACAGATAATATTCTAGTAAAAATGTGATTTTTTTTTTTAAATCACCTCAGTAGCTGGTAATAACACTTGTTCCTCTACTGAGGCCTTCTTGACATACTACGTTTTAAACTGCATGTATTCTTGTAAACAGACTCAGATTGTTGCAGATTGATCCACCTAACACCTCTCCTCCTGGTGTGGATAGTCAGGTTAGAGAGAAGGCCAGGTTAATTACAAAGAAGATGTGTTAATTAGTTTATTAACACATCACGCTGCTCTGTAGCAGCAGAAAGGAGGAAGACGATTGGGGAATTAAGGGAGGAATAGTAGATATTGGTTTATACAGCACAGGGAGCAGGCATCAGCTTTGATGAGATACCACAGCTGCGGGTAATGTACACTGCCAAAACTCAAATCTCTAAGAAAGTGCATGAAATTAGCTCAGACATTCATCCCTTCCTCGTGAATACAAGTACAAACTATGCTAAATTAGCTGGGAGAAACATAAGTTTTTCTGCACACAAGGGTCCCCTTCTGAACAACACAGCAGAAGACCTCAAGATCTGCATGGACCAAACAAAGGGCTTCCAGAAATCTTTTCCCATATGTTACAGCAGACAGAACTATGGGAGTGAATAAAAGTCTGAGACATGGGTGCTATTTCTGATATCAAAGGACTATAATTTATGACTTCACTGAAACATAATAAAAGTACTATATCTCAGGTACCAGGAGGTCTGTCTCTGAGTACAAAGTCAGCTTAGACCCCATGTTCTCGTAAGCACATCTTGTACACAATTATCTGTTGGACTCATATTTGCCAAATGATCCATGAGTCTACACTTTCAAACTCACTCTCCCTAAACAGGTCAAGACGTCAGAGCAAGTCTACCCAGCAGCGAAACTGAAACTAACTTGGAAGTAGGGCTGTTAGGGTTTTTGTTGAAAATCTGGCCCATAAGTTTTAATTTCACATCTTGCTTTTCTAGGCAAAAAAGATAACAATTTGCACAGTTCTAAGTATTACCATCCATCCACTGAATAAATTTATTAATACCATTTAAACTCTGAAATTCACTGTGCTGTCACTCATAATGACTATTGCCAAGAGATCCACAATCACTCTCAGGCAGTGTTAGTGTCTATACTGTCTTACAATGCTTCCTGTACTCCTGTGCAGAAACACTGGCCTTGGCTGAAATTGGGAAGAGAAATGGAACTTGAGATTAAAATCCTTTATTATCTACCGTGCACAGTTTTCATTTTAGATAGATCATTCACCTTTTCTTACCAGACTTCCTCACGAGCGACTTGAGATTTACCACAGTTTTTTCCTTATCAGAATAACTTGGATTTTCAATTTCAAAGTGACAACTTTGAGTCACATGCCTACAAAAATGTTGCCCGGATAGGCAATACATGTTGCCATAGATGAGCACTGCATCAGTTGGATGAAGTAGTAATAATTTCGGGAATGTTCTTCTCCGGTCCTGCTTTGAGCCTTTATGCATCTGTATTTTTTCAGTTCCTTTAACATCAGCATGTATATTACAGATGTTGAAATTCCCAGTTTCCCATTTCTGTAAGCATTAGAACGCATTTCCTTCTTGTTACTTTATAAATTAGGAACATCAAATTCAATTCAGCATAATCCTACAACTGTGTCTAGTCTTTGCTTTTTTTTCTGTTAGATTCTGATAGGAAAACTAAATGAATCGGATCATGCAGTATCTACAAGCCACTTTACTTCATGCCCACTAAACTACCTTCTCAGTTCATTGCTCCTTTCTGCACTTTATTTACCACTACTAGGACAGAACTTGGGAGGTCTCAACACAAGCCTGACCTCATCAGAATGATGCAGTTACAGTTGGTGTTACAGCTGGAAAGATTATCATGGTAAAATGGGAAAAGAAAAAACAGGGAAAGAATACCCACATGTATCCAAAAATCTAGGTTTGCAGAAAAGACTCCACAGGGAAGGGATCTCCAGAAAGAAACCCTTGACCCACGGCAGTCAGCCATTAAATGGGGTCTAGGAGGAGTGGAGCATGGCAGGTGAATTGCCTTCACCTGAGCTCCCATGGCTGAACCAGTCCTTTCTTTAGGTGATCAACGAATTGTTCAGGCTGCAACTCAACAGTTCCCATACAGATGCTTTGCCTGTAAAGTAAATATCTAAAATCAATAAAATATTTCATTTCTATGTGTAGTGCCAAAATTCTCAAACTTCGTAGCAGATTTTTATACTTTGTCACTTCTGTTTCACTTAGAGAAAAAAATTAAGTACATATAGCATATAAAAAGATGTTTTTTAAGTACGATACTCTTCATCTGTGCCCTTTTATTGAAGATATGATGTAGTTTATTTCTTCTGTATTTTCTCAACTTTAGTTCCAGTGGATTTTTTTCTACTCTTTTCTTTCACTTTCCTTTAGTGTTTCTACTTCTATATTTATGTCATGGTTGGGAATCATTGCTCATCTTCTTTATTTTAGCGAAATATTTCCAATGCCTGTGTAAAACTTAACCTGAATTTATACAAAGCTGTTTCTCAGACAGTGTACCTCTGAAGTTAACCTATCACAAATTCAGTTTTCTACTTCAAAGCCCATTGCTCTAGACCTATAGACAACTAAAATAACGTTATTCCTGCTACAGATTGATGTGTTATATATTTCTGTTCATAATTTCAAATAACGTGCATCAGAACCATAACTTCCCTACACAGACATATCAAATGATAAACTCAAGAACATGATTAAGGATTGAATTATCTTTCCATTTTGAACTTGATGAGAATCATCATCATTTTTAAAATGTTTAATATTTCTATTAACAGTTATTAACAGTTCTATGTCTAGTTTATTTCTAGTTCTCATTATCTACTTGTTCCAGGATAAAAACTGTGGCTCAGTCTTTCAAATTGTTTACTGGTTCCAGTAAAAATTAAATCCACAGATTATTCATAGATCCATGATTATCTGAGTGCCTACTTAGTGTAAAGCAGCAGCAAGTTTATACTTACTACTTTGCTTTAGTTTTTAGATTTGCCTACTTACATTATATTGTGTGTTAGCCTAATTTTATGTTCTCAGTGTCTTAATTATCAATGATACAGACAACATATGGATTTAGAAGTAGCATTCAAGCTCCATCAGTTAAATAACACTCAGTTAATTACTCTAAAAAAGGAGCAATTGTTTTATGCAAATTATATTCTATTCAAATTCACCATTCACCAGCATTTTAACTATATAATTTATTTATTAACATTGATAAATATTAATTAAGCTACATGAATAATAAATAGTCATGCAGCAAGAGACAGCTGTATTTATAGTCTGCATTTGTCAATCCACACTATTATGAACACCAAATATGTCAGTAGATACCCTCCCCAAAAAGTAAGATAAAAAAACTGAAATGTGGTTAAAAGTAGCAGCAGAAAGGAGAGACTAAGGAGGACATAAAAGAGATCACATGAGAACAGAAATAAGTGGAAGCAGTCAAGGAATGGTATTTTGTTAAATATCCCAAGTGAAGCAAAATTGACCCAAGGTGCCATAACTAGCTGACATTCTTTTCTCTGCACTAAGCATTGAACTATTAAAAAAAAACCACCTTTTTTTTTTTTTTTTTTGCTGCATTTACTGATTATTAGAGGCCCAATAGTCTTCCAAAGAACAGATGAGCTTTTAAAGTGAGATACAGCCTTAATTGTAGGCTTTATGAAGTAGGTGGGAATAGTTGAATCCACATCCAACCTCAAGAGACACATACTACCTAAAAAAATATGAGAAATAATAACTGAAGTGGAGAACAGTTTGCAAGAAGAGAAAGAGGGTGAAATAAGCTAGGGGAAATGCTAGGCTGGAAATCTTTTTTATCATTTTAGAATTTGCTTTCAAAGTAATTCCCCGATTTTCAAAACCAAAAACAAACAAAAAAAAACACAACAAAACAAAAAAAACAACAACGGCTTCAACTCCCCTTCATGTTTATATTTCATTAGTCAAAGGGTTTCACAATAAATAAATACCAAAATATATTAATGGTAAATGCTAGAGTTTTGGTACTTTGCTATGCAAATGGTCCCAGTACATTAATTAAAAAATAAAACAAAACAACAAAAAAGCAAAAACATTTTTCCTCTATGTGTCATTTTTGTGTTCTAATTTCCTTTTTCTAAATGAGGGACATGGCGCTATGAAGTAGATATACCATAGACAGACAGAAAGAAAAAAAGACAGTAACAAAGAAAATTCCTCAAAGTATGTCATACTTCATAACCATTTCAAAACTACTTTTAGAAGTGAATTGGCCATCTCACTTTTCATAGGCCATTATCTTAACACACAGCAATCAGAAGTGCAAGGAAAAGATCTTTAGCTGTAAGTATGCAATATCTGTTTCTTGAAACTTTCATAGCACTGTATCTTGGTGCTAAAGGATGGTTTCCGTCAAAGAAATAGAATTAGACATTGTAGATTCTCTGGCAGTCAGTAGCTAAAATAAATACTTTTTGAAATGATATAGAGTATAATCCTTCCTTCAATGAAGGTGGTTCCTCTCCTGTATCATCTTTCCACCATACATTGCTCTGAAATATGATAAAATCCAGCAAAAGCTGAGCCACTGACATGCTATGAAATATGCCCTTGAAGCTAGGATGCCAAGACTTGTTTGGCACATAATTCAAGCGTGGCTCATTTAGGCAAATCTGGTGATTCTGTGCAGAACATTCCCTTCTTTGCATCAAACTCAGTGTTTGCAAACAGGTCTGGTTTTTGACACTTCAGTGATGGTAATGTTCCTATTTTCTCTAGCCTCATTGCACATAGATGACATAATGGATTTAATTCAGACTTTTACAAATGATCATGCACACTCTGAAAATGAATGCCATGTCCCAGATTTTGAGAGGTTTGTTTAGCTTGTCTCAGCTCATTTATGTTGTATGTTTTCTGCAAACAAACAAACAAACAAAAACTGGCATTGGTTGTACCACCAGAAAGCAGTAAAAAATAACCTCTTGTGGATGCTTCTGCAGAAATGTATACTGCTTGATAGATATTTGAAATTTGGCTTTAAAAAAAATCTTTAAAGTGACACGTATTTACCAGTCTAGGAATAGTAAAAATCCAAGTTAACTCTTGATGTATTTCGTATTAACTTCTTAACCAGTAGATTTTGTAGACACTTCCTATTACAATCCAGCAAAATGCTGTAATAACACACTTATCATCAACTGACGTTCTAGTTCTACCTCACGATATAACTTGTCATGACAAAACTGCAGAGGAATTAGAGAAATGGATGTAAGTCAAACTGTCTAATATTTTGTGTATTAGGAAAGTGGTATATGAACTACGAGTGAGAATAAATATTCTAACACAGCTACTTATTGTCACTCAGATATTTATGTTCTTCAGAAGTATTTTTCATAGCTTTCCACATCACATTGCTTATTTGAAACTGAAAAATAAATTTGAAAGAATATTCAATCGATATATTTCAGGATTGAGAAATGTGGGTATATAGTTCATATAATAGATAATAGTTCAAAACTATCATTCATAACAACAAAAATAAAACTGCCCCAAGAAAATCAAATTGACAATTATTCTCTTGATAACGTAGAATTTCTTATACATTATTACACTGAACTAGACTTATACATATGTAGCTCCAAAAGTAACATCTTTTTATTTCCATGGAAATGACAATAGATACAAAGAGCACAGTAACGAATGCTCAGCTACAAAACATAATTTTTCAAAGTACTTGCAATCATTAGCTATGAATTTTCACCAGTGATGAGCAAGAGCCTGCATGTCACGTGCTTAAAAACTGCACCAGCAAAGGTGAGCCACTGTTGCTGTCACCATTGCTGAAACTCACCACCCGTGATCACACTGTACTCACATTCACTGTTGGGTCCATAACATTCAGGAAGCATCAGCGAATGTTAATGCTTGCAATATTTTCCTACATGAAGGAATTCAGTGGCACACTTTTGTTTCGTATGTACTTCTGTGTCAGACACCATATTGTCAGACTGCCCCTCTGCTGTCATCTGTCACACAGCAATAATGTATCATAGGATATTGGTGGGAAGGTTCAACCTCTACTGCAATACTAACATCCATCTCTGATGTCATGGGCCAACATCATAAAATAGGAGGCATTGCTTTTGGAGCAGACCTTGTGTAATACAAAAGCAAATCTTTGTGATGAACTGTGTTCAAACATACTGGTATAATTGGTTGCATTTGATCTGGAGTTACCCAGGACCTCTGTCAGTTCTATTGCTGGCTAATCCACACATCATCAGTTTAGTTTGGGATTGTAGTAATTTAGGAACTCTACATTTTAGAATTTAGATTTCTGTTCTGACTGCTTGAAGAACTCCAAGTCACAGATTTAAAAAAAAAAAAACACCACAAAAAACCACAAATATAAATAAATAAATAAAGCTATTCCTTTTTTTTTTTCCCCCCCCGTTTACTATGTGTACAAAGCACATTTATCTCCTGGGAAGAATTTGAAAGCATATATGGACCAAAAAAAGAAAAAAATCAAAACAAAACCAAGTGTGACTGATTAGTTATTTCCCACTGGTTTCCCACAGTATTTTTGAAAACTGGAAAGAACCATTCTCTTGAGACTCTTTGCCATTCTGCAGTCAACTGTATTTAGTACTAAGTTTGTGCTAATTTTCACTCCTTCAATAAATACTGAAATGTATGTTTTCAGAGAATGAGAAAAGCCCTTTGGAGGTAGTAGTGTCTAGATTGTGAGTTAGGAGAAGGGATAACTAAAAATTTAGCTTTAAAAATGTAGCTTTTCCATATAGCAATTTTTTTAAAAATTTGCGGAGAACATTTGTGATAATATAAATAACTGTATTTGGTATTATTATACTCACATATCAGAAGTAATTTCACTGCATTAAAAAATGCTATAACAGGACTTCTTAGCCTCGCCTTGGTTCTGGAATTAACTGTTTTCTAATGGCAAACTAAATATCTGTATGACGGCTCATAGCAGGTTTTTGTACTTCATGACTATTACCTTCTCTGCAAGGTTTGTGTTGCATCTGTATGCAATGGCCTTGAACACAACACTAAAAGCTAGGTTATCACATGAGATTTTTCAAAGGCTTCTCTAAAATTCCCTCTCCAAAGTTTTTTGTAACCAGATTTGTGTTCTCAGTTTGAGACAGATCTATGGTCATTAATCTGTTTTAGCAAGAGCATTAAGACACACTTTGAGAATGCTTTTGCACAGCAAACAGAATACCATAAGGCAGAGGTCGAGATTCTCACCTACAATCCCATGGAGAAGATAAGATGTGGCTGGGGAGTGTACCTATGCCACAAGTCTCACTGGAATGATTTTACTCCTGGTTGCAAGTGGTTAATCTGGAATGAGAAAGATCTTCCTCTGATTAAATGCATGCATAAGTTTCAGTGTTAGAGAAGAATTTTAGGAAATTACCTGCCTGAAAAAACCAAGAGCTTTTAAGAAGCTTCTATTATTGTGCTCTCTCTTACAAAGATATTTTCTTGGGTCCTGTTGCTGTCACCAGGAAGCAGACATCAATTCTGCCCCTCCCCTGCTCCTTATGAGAAAGTTGTAGGCTGCAGTGAGGTCTCCCCTTAGTTTTCTCTTTTCCGGGCTGGAAAAATAAAGGGATGTCAGCCACTTCTCACACTTCACTATCTCTGTAGCTCTGAAGATACATAAAATTCTAAGTATACCCATACTTTTAACTTTCGTATGATTTGAAAAGGATCCAGCTTTGCTGCCAGATTGAAGTAGAAATCTGAAGCTGAATTTCAGCTCAGACAGTATAGTGGCATTAACTGCACCTGGTTTTAAATAAACAGAAGTTGCCTTTTCTACAATCTTCATAGTGCACGTGTTAAAGAAATACAGACAAACTCTGTACAAGAAACATTTCCAGAGTTTCTTTGGTTTGCGATGGCATGAGCCGTGTTGGCTTCTAGGAGACAGTCTTGTATAGAAAATCAATCTGCTTATGGCAAATGTTTTCCTACTAGAGATTTTTTTTTTCTATGTTGCTGATTTTTTATTTTGTATTTTTCTGGACAGATGATTTGGGGATAACTTTTGGAAATGGTGTTTTCAACATACATATCCTCATGTTTGATTTGAATTCTACCGATGTTATAGTCATCTATTCATTCCTGCTATCCATGAAAGTGATAAATTACATTTTACAGTTACTTTTTTTTTTTTGTCAGATACAGGCACATTTCAACTTAGTGCAAGAACTGACCCCACAGGATTGCTGAGAGATTTGTTTAACTTTTACATGATTAATTCTTTATAGAAAAGTTGTGAATTTTCAAACAGAATGCCTTTGGTAATATCCATGAGTTTTTGGACTCCTTGAATAATGCAGAGAGACCAACTGACAACAGGATGACTTATTTAAGTTAGTTTTCCTAGCATCCTTAGAAGTAGGCTAAAGACGACTGTTTGAAAATTACTGCATAAGACTTCTCCCAGTTTGATTCAAAAAATAAAGTTGAATATCAAATTAAAGGGAAAACCGATACTGTGGAAGGCAGACATAACAAAGAGACTTCATGTTTTGATAGAAAGACACAAGTAACAGAATGAACATCATATAAATAAATGCTTGCCTGTCTCTCTTACAGTACCGTATAACCTGCACATGAACACAACTGGTTACTACTGAACATATGGACTAGCAAAGTGATTATTGTAGGATGTCTCCCTTAATTGCTTTTTATCTTATTATTTTATATATATAAAGTAAAAATTGCTTGGCAAGATATCCCTTTTATCTCTGAAAATCACACAGAAATGAATGAAGAAAGTCTGACCTTTATTTAATGAGGTCTATTTTATGCTTACTGTATTCCACAAATGAGGGAGAAATATGGGAGAGCAAAACATAATTATCTGAGAAAAAATGCTTGCAATTCCAAAGAGCATTTGCCGTCTAATTTTTTTCAAACTACTTAATACAAGCACAAAGTTGCTTCATTCTCCCCCAAAATCTTTCATCAAATACAGTAGTATAACAACACTATGAGTATGTACATTTCTGAATAAAATTCCCAAAGATAGTGTTGAAACAGCTTTAATAGAAGCCTCATTTTTTAATCGTTATTGGAATAGAAATGAAAAATTCCAGAATTTTCCCTTCACAAAATGATTATCCAGAATCAGTCTTCAGCTATCAAAATTGAAGAATGCTAATTGCATAGACCTAATTTTATATGAATACCTCATCACTTTTCTTTGAAAATATTTCACTATCTCTTAAAATGACATTTATTTGAAAATAATCTTAAAATGTACAAATTGTCATCACTTAAAAATTAAAATTAAATACTTTAAAAATAACATTGAATTGTTGTTAACTAACACTCATAGCAAGGGTCAGAGTTGGAGAGACTGCAAGAAAAAAATAATTACATAATCAGAACAAGGCTGCTGAAAAATCACAAATTTTTCACTGTATGTATTCACATAAAGACTTGTGTTTCACATTATTTTGTCATTTGAATTACTCATGAGAGTTTTTGAATGATCTAAAAATACTGAGGACAGTCAAAAACTTACTACTGGTATAATTTATGGATAAATTAATATAACTTGGCTTATGCTCATGTTGATTTTACAGTTTACCTGTGGTATTATTCCAGAAATGCAGAACTTGATTTTAGCATTGATGCCAATTACTTTCTGTAATTCAGAAATTACAGATATTTCAGCTTATCATCTTATGATCAGTTTTACTCTAACTGTACAGAGTAGACAGAAAGAGGAATTCAGTTGTCCACATAGTTATTCACATCTTGTATCCTAGAAACAGTGTTCTCTAACACCTGAAAAATATATATGTTATAGTTAAATCTGTACTCTGGGGTCTTAAATTTGGAAGATTTTAATGGACAGTGAATTTCAAATTTTTGAGCTGACAAATAAAAGAAGGCAATCGTACTCTAAAGGTGCTAGACACTGTAAGTATGCTATAAATTCCAGATAACTGCTAATTATTCTCATTTAGAAAACATCTGAAAAGCTTCATGCCACAGAAATCATCTGTTTGCTATTCAGAAGGACAGCATCTATCTAGCACACTGAATTTACAAGGGTGATAGAAATTTCACTGATATGGTACATGTGTTTGGTGTTTGAAGTTATACTCTGAATGTTGAGTTATATTTTTTTTTTGAATGTATTTATGATATTATGGTTTTAAACCAGATAATGAGGAGGAAGATTCTAGCCTTATTCATGTAGCATTTTATCATATGCCACAAAATTTTTCAGTGATATGAGAACAATAGCAAACTGCTAGCTATTCTATTAGAATGTGACCCTTTATCTGCAGCTCAGTAAACCTAATGTCAAATTTCTGAAAATAAATGAGTACGGAGAACCATGTTTTCATTATTTACAGCAACCTTGAATGACAACGTTTACTGTTTTTGCAAAAAACAGTAGTCTGCAGAGAGAACCTGCTATCTTCTGACTAACAGCGTTCACTAAGTGCAGGTTTACTAATTGTAGAATTATGTAGTGATTTAGCTTGGAAAAGAGCTTTAGGATTGTCAAGTTCAACCATTAACCTGACCTACATCACTAAATCATGTCTCTTAGTGCCACGTCCACACCACTCTTATCTACCCTCCAGGTATGGGGACTCCACTACTACAATGGACGGTCCATTCCAGTGCATTACCACCCACTCTGAAGAAATTCCTTCTGATATTCAATCTAAACCACTCCTGCCACAAGTTGAGATATTTTACTTGTGCCTAAGCACTTATCATCTGAGAAAAGAGACTGACACCCACCTTGCTGCAACCTCCTCCCAGGTAGTTGTAGAGAGCAACGAGGTCTCCCCTCAGTCTCCTTTTCTCCCATCTAAACCACCCCAGTTCCCTCAGTCACTCCTCCTAAGTCTTGTTTTCTGACCAAAGGGGTCAGAAATCAGAATCAGCTTCTTTACTTTCCTCTGCATACTCTCCAACAACTCTTGTGGTAAGGAGACAAAAATTAAAAACAATATTCAAGGTGCAATCTCAACAGTGCCATGTACAGGGAGATTATCACTTCCCTAATTGTACCAGGCACACTATAACTGATGCAAGTCAAGCTGCCATTCACTTTCTTGGCCACCTGGACACACTACTGCCTTATGTACAGTCAGCTGTCAACTAGCTGCCCAGGGAGGTGTTGGAGTCACTGACCCTGGAGATGTTCAAGGAACATTTGGATATTGTGTTAAGGGATATGGTTTAGTGAGAAATAGTGTTGATAGTTGGATGGTTGGACTGGATGATCTCGTGGGTCTTTTCCAACGTTGGTGTTTCTGTGATTCTAACATTCTTAGGTCCTCTTCTGCCAGGCAACTTCCTAGCCACTTCCCAAATCCTGAACCACTGCATAAGGTTGTTAGGACACCAGCGCAAGACCCGGCACTGAACCTTGTTGAAGGTTGTGTTGTTTGACTCAGCCATGAGTCCAGCCTACCCAGATGCTCCTGCAGAGCCTTCCTGGCCTCAAGCAAGCAGTCTTGCTGAACTTGGTATAGTCTATGAATTTACTGAGGGTGCACTCAATCCCCCTATCCAGATAGTATGTTCAACTGTGTTTAACAAAAGTAGCTGCATTACTGAGACCTGGGGAACGCCACCTGGTTTGAATTGCATTCACTACAACTCTGAGCCTGGAAGATACTTGCTGTAACACACCACTATGCACTGGAAAACATGAGGCCTTTCTGTCACAGCTGGCAATGCACATAGTAAATTTTCAGACATATACATAACCTTGCATGTACTTACCATACCCTGGCCATAGTCAGTAAACCTATATTTTTCAAGACCAGAATAATGTCAGTGAAAACAATATACTTATTTTAATGTCACACTGAAAAATGGAATTTGAAACTATGTATGTAAATACATAATAGTAGTATTAGCGTGAAGTTAAAGACCGTAGTATGATCTATGGAGAGTTACAGACTCAATGCTTTATTTCAGAATTCCTTCTCTGTCTTATAAAGATCACAAAGTGCCACCAAAAAGCTGCAGATAAATATATTTGTGGCAGGACTCCTTATCATATGATGGATTACTGAGGCTTGGCAACTAAAAGTGACTTACAAATTTGTGTTGTAAAGAGAAACAGCCATATCTTTTTACAAATTGCAGTTCAAGTTTTGAACCTAAACTACAAGATATTCTTAACGAAGTCGAGCCCATATGCCATGAATCTCCCGTGAGAAAATAAAAGCAACTAAAACATCTTCACAAGCATCTAACCTATGCAAACCGCATGCAGCTACTCTCTGTTTTGAAACTCACTGGACAAATGATTTTACTGCCTTTCTAATCTCTGGAGTAACACAGCAAAAAAAAGTAATAGAAAAATCCGGTTTTTTTCAGCATCTAAATATGCTGCTGCATGAAGTCTCCTGAACACCGCTGTGTAACAAAACTGATCTGAGATTTTTATTGCAGCAAATGATCCCATGTCAGGTCAGTGCAAATAAGAAAAAGCTTGTCTGGACTTCAGCTAGAAAACTATAAAATATATCAAATGGATGTCTCTCAAGTGTGTGATAAAAATGCATCCTTGCAGTATTGTATCTGACCTCAGAGCATTAGAGAAGAGAGACCATATTGAATGCTTTCATTTCCACATAAAATGCTGATCATGATAGTTCAGTCATGCCAGATGGCAGTAGTAGTGATAAATGGTGTTGATGCCTCAGGAGAAATGAGCTAGTAAAGTTATATTATGTTCAGTTGGGATTTTAAACATGTAATGTAGTTAAATCTGTTATTCTCCTGCAAAATCATGCATCTCGTATTTCAGTACCATGTCATATAAGGGGGAAAAAGCTTCTCCCATCATATGCTACTAGCATATCTACTAAAGTAGATTTTTCATGTCTCAAAAAACAACCATACACACAATATTAATATAAATGTGTGCGCACATGAAATGATGTACCATCTGTGTATAAAAATCCAACAATACTACTTCTCCTTTAGTCCTTATATACATACGGCAAGATATATCTGGATACAGGAAATAAGACAGTACTAGATTATATAAGACTTACCTCACATTTGTAATGGGCCCTTTCTTCCTTTCTGAAATTTCTTTCTGACTTAAAGGTCAGTAAGAAGAATAGGAGGCACAAAGCCATCTTTAATTGTGCATTTGATCTGCTAACTTCACATATTTCATTGTTCTAGATGCTATTTGTTTACTCTCCTAACAGGCAGCACTGTGGGATTTTTCCTTTTAGTGTCTGAGGCTTTTAGAGAGGAGATAGCTGCTTTGTAGTCTATGACAAATCAGTTTGTTCCCATGAAATGAAAGAATTCCTAAGTTTGGAGTTAAGTTGCATCCTGTCCTCCAGTTTTATTCCTAGGACTTAGATCCCATTATGAGGTAGATGTCTGCACTAATTTATTTTTACTAAATTATCCTTCAGCAGTGGCACGAAAAATGATGTGGAAGTTAGAAACCGTATAGCTGCTATGAAAATTACTTTTCAGTTGTTCATTTTATGATCAGAATTCTCTTACTATAGAAATGGGTGTTGCCTTTTGCTCACATATGGAACTACCTTTTTCTGTCTCCGAGTTGAGACTGCATTTAACAGATTTGTTTTTCAAGAGGAGGTGTGATGCAGTTTTTAGACTGAGGCCAGTGAGGATCAACCGTGCCCTACTAGAGGTTAAGAATTGTTGTTTAAACCAGAAAACAATAGGGTTAATAATACCATACATAATTGCTATCAGTACTGAAGAAGAAAGAAAATAATGGATGTTATACTCTGCAATGACTGTAAATTCTCAAAAAACAGAGGTGCAACAAGAGACCTGAATTGTCAGTATTCTGTGTATTTTGCTCAGACTCTTTGTCCTTTGGCAACTTGGAAATTAATTTCCTTTGTCTAACTTTTGTATTTAATGTTGTTAATTAGGAGACAGCCAAATTTAGAAGAAATATTGCGAGGTCTATAAGAAATAAGGCTGTAGAAAAGTCTATCATGGGAAGATTAATTTGTTCAATTTCAAAATGTATATTGCAATATTTTACAGATGGCAGGTGATCATAGGCAGATGGTCATTACAATTTATCACAGCAGGAAGCTGTTAAAAATGACAATATGGGCAGGTATAAAATTGTATGAAGGAGAAGTTATAGAAGACGGTTTTGAAACTCTAGCAACTCATCCTCCTGAAGTTTCAATCACCTGAATAACTTAATTCAGAAGCCAATTATAATTTTCAAAGAGTTAGAGAAAAAAAAACATTCTTAGGCAAATTTCATTGTTTCTTCTTCATCAAAATTCCTATACTGGAATGGTATAAAAGATTTCTATTTCACTTTTTTTGTTGTTTTGTTTTGAAGTTATTGACAGTTATTCCAAGGCATGGAGGATGGATGTTCAATTCCAATTTATGACTTTGAAAATTTCTCTTTCTCTCCCCTTCTGTAGTTATATCATCTATAAACAAGCCTTATATTATTTTTAAGTGGAAAAAGAAATGTTCTTTGGCACTAATCAGCCTTGAGTGAACATTTATAGCAGACATAAATTTTTCCATTGTAGGGTTTATAATGGAATTGGTTAGAGTACTCTGACTCCAGCGTACTAGCTAGCACACTAGATACTGCTGAATAGTTCTTTGTTATAAACAAAAGGAGCTTGACATTTTTCTTCCCTATTACTGCTAGCAATGCTTGTTGCTTTTACCTTTTGAATCACATCACACTTTTGCTATCAAAAATAAGTTTGGATATTATATCTCTCCTTAGGCTTTTCAGGGCTCCTTTTGGTCACTGTTACAAGACAAGGTGTTCAAGATCATAAGCTTTTGGAGGTAGGACTGTATTGACTATAGGATGCAACATCTAGCAGAAAGGAACTACTGCTCAGAATGTGCTCCACTGGTGCTCTTGTAACAGAAATACTAACAGACAGTTAGAATGAGGTCTCCATTTTACACTCTGTAATATATAGAGTGAGCAAAGGTGTAAAGATTTTTCCAAGATCTTCTTCCAGGGTTCTTTTTTCCCTGCTGTTCAATAGGGGCAATATTTAAGGTGCAGTTTAACAGACAGAGGTAGGGGGGAACATACAAAAATCCCCCAAACATTCTAACCTGTGTTTATTGGCAGAATTTCTAGATGACCATTGAGATCTGCAACCTTGAAACTAACTCAACAATTTTGGCAGGTGATACCAGTCTCAGATAACTAATATAAAATAAACTTATTTTTGTAATTTGTTAATACATTAATGTTCCCATAAAATATATATAACCAGTAAAGAGGCTGTTCTAATCCTCACTGAATGGAAAACTGTAAGTCAGGACATAACTATTGGTCACATTACAAAGAATTTGCTTAAATCCAAGAATATCTTAATCTCTACCTATGGCTAGGAAAAGGACTAGTCTAGCAGAAAAGCACAGGTCACTATTAAGAGACCTACAGTCTGATTATATTCAACTGAACTAACAAAGTGTTCTGATAAAACAGTTTGTTTTATGTCTTCAGAAGTACAAAACAATCTTTCCAGCATTAAAAGTCTTGCTTCAGCAGCTTGTACTTTTCAGTTTGGTACTATTATTAGCATGCATATAGCCTTTTAAACACATGTTGGTATTTCTTTGTATTTTGATTCAGATGGCCACCAGTGAGTACAGCTGAAATTCATTCACATTAACAAGCACTTCTGACATTTAACACACCTGAGAGAATTCACATGGATTCCAGTAGAAATATTCAGCCAGGTATGGAATGCTGGAATTTGGAAAAAGAGGCACCTCCAGGTGTTTAAAATGAATTTCAAAACAGCCACAGTAATTTTGAATTCCTGTTTCTTGAATGCTTGCACTGAATGTTTCTGAGAATAAAATTTAATTCCTAAAACTTCACATTGTCAGGATGTTTAAAAAAAAAAAACCTTGAAATTTGAGTACAAAACTGGAGAAACATCTCTAATACCTTATAATATGCATACTACTGAGAAAATAAACGAAATCCTTACATAACTCTGCATTGCAAGGGAGAAAACCTCTAGCTTATGCTGAATTCAGTAATCCAGTGGCAAACCACATTTTTTTTTTTTTTTTTTTTAAATTTCAATGAAGCAAATATCTCACCATTGAGATAAAATAGTGACTTCACAAAGCCCTTAAGCAAGAATTAAGTAAATTTAGAGTCCTTTATGACCTTTACACAGTGGATGGATTTAGCCTTTTCTCATCCTTCTGAAAATGTAAAGTTTCATGCACTCAAATGACATTTATTAGAAGCATAAATCCTTTTAAAAAATTATATTTGCTGAACAAGCCTGAAATACACCTTTTCTCATCTTTATTTTTCTTTTTGGAGCTGAACAAAGGAAGCTTAAAAAATATCTATACTCATGTACAATCAGTGAATGTACAGATGTTACATAGTTATGAGGTATACCAGAGAGCTTGGCTATGTAGTTATTACACCAAAGCAGAAAACATAGGATGCTCACCCATATCCTGGGTTCACTTATGAAACTGCAGTGGAGTGGATCTCCAGAAGAGAGCCTTTCCTACTGGTAGAAAGCTCTTAAATGGTTTAGAAGAGGTGGAACCAGGCTCCACCCCTTCTGGCAGCACAGCTGGATTGCCTTCACCTGTGCTCCTGTGGCTGACTCATTGCTCGCCTCAGGTGATCAATCAGAGGTTCAGGCCATGATTCAGCAGTTGCCATATGACTCCATTTTTGAAATTCACTACAGTAAGAAAGCCTTTAAAACAAACTTTTTTTTCTTATCACGTTTACATTCTCAAAAATGTTGATAGAACCTATACGTTGAAGCATAAAATGCCGTGTGAAACTAAGCAAGAAAACATAATTTTCTGTATTTTTAATCTCTCTCATCCACCAACGTTCTGATTCCACAAATTAAAAAAAAAACAGTATTCGCAACCTTATTCATCTAATAATAGTGTATTGCAATAACAATTAAATTAAATTTAAAAAACAATTAAATGTATAACATTATAACAATGCAGCCATGTATGTGGTCTTGGATTACTCATGTGTTGTTATAAGTGATAGATTTTTGAAATGAGTACCTAGGAATACGATCATACTATTCAAGTATTGAAAAGCACTGATGTTTCATCCAGAGGCAGAAGATACCTGAATTCATGTTCATTCATGAACATAAAATGTGCATAAAATTAGATTCTATTGCTTTCTTAATAGTATATGTTCATATTTAAAGTACTTTTGAGAACAAAATCAAACTGAGTACTGAGACGATTAAGTAGTTTTCTTTGTCCCAAATGTTCACACATGACTGTCACATCCATATATATAAGTTCAATTACATTTCATCCTGTCATTTTCATACATTATTGAACTGAACAAAATTCAGTGAAACTCAAACTCCATAGTTCACATATCAACATCAATTGCACTTGGAACAGGCCTCTTTGGCTATTTCACTTGAACGTAGTCCTTGTCTACATTTCTTGAATCAACTTATAGCATATTCACTTACATGAATAAGCCAAAAATTTTAAATGTGATAAACTTGAAACCTGTGTTTAGTATATATTTCTCACAAAATCTAATGGCCCAAATTAACTCTCTGATGCGCTTGTACTTTTCCATCTGCTCAGTACAGTACTGTCTGCCTTCTCTACCTATCCAGCATTTATGAGAAAGCAATTTGCTGGTTCTATTTTCTTAGAAGAGGAAGGAAAATTAGGGATCAAGTACTGGAGACTAAGTAGTCTAATGAGTGAATTGATCAGCAAAGAATCCCCACAAACTTCATGTACCTGCTGTCTTAGAAGCACACAGTGGCCCGAAACTTTCTTAGTGCACTATTACCATCAGTAAGCCTGAATGAATCTTGAAAACCAAGATCAGGCTAGCAGAACTGAAACAAGCATAATGCAAATAGCATTCAATCTGCTTAAACATGTATTTTTAAAGGTCTGCTTTAGTGTCACTAAAGAACTTTTCTCTTTGATTAAAAAAATTCCAAGAAACAAATTACGGGAATCAAAAGGAGTTTTATTATGTAGTTGTGATATAAAATGACAGTATTTATATTTCATCATTTTAGGAGTTCAGAGAATAAATACATCCCAACTTTGTGATCCCTCACAGTGTTGTATACTCATCAATCTCTCATTTGAAGATATATCGTCTTGCAAAATTGTCTGGAGATGTGGAGGAGCACACATATCTTTATATCCTACAGCCTTGCAATTTGAAAAGAATTAGCAACAGCAACATCCGCATTCTGCAACTCACTGTGAACAAATGATATTTTCTTTTTAATGGAATGTACGATAGAGAAACTGTACATTTTAGTCTGAAATGGAAAAAAGCCCAACACAGTCTGTAGGGCCAAAATATTTCTTGAAAATTGTTCTAGTTACTTAGCTGATTTTTTCCCGCTGCCATTGGTGCAGAACAGGTAGGTCTGCTTTGATTGCTTGGGGGTTTATGTTTCCAGCCCTGCAAAAAGAAAAATGACTGTGAGTCCCACTGCAGGTATTTAAATGCCCAATCGAAACATTCAACAATAGATGTAATTAAGCAGGTTCTAATTTTACTTATGTGATTCAACATAAAGAGAAGAGCTCCATTACTTAAGTGTTTACGTCATTCCTTGGAGAAATGACCTTAATTTATTGTAATTTCCAGTTGGAAGATTACCAAATTGGTTTTGAACTTAAGTAGCCCTCTGGGTGCACAGTCATTTACTGCCAGATTACATGAAGTACACTGATTACTTCCAATTATAAAAGACTTCTTTTTTTAATAAATAAGTTTACCTTTATTACTAAACAGATGCTACTGTTAAACTTTTCTAAATATAAGAATCATCTTACATTCAGGCAATTACAGTTCATCACATAATTACTCAAAATATCTTTGCAGATGGTCATACAAGTTACACAGCATATATATTACATGATCATTTCATGTATCAGATAAGAATTTGAAAAAAAGTCAAAGAAAAGGTTGAGACTGACCTTTTCTTTGTTACCTCTAGGTAACTAGAGTTACATAGCTACCTTTTAGAGAAATTCTGCAAAATGTTTAACGGCAAAAGTTTTGCAAAATGTTACTTCTGACAAGAATTTCTTTTTCAAGTCCACATCACCAGAATGAACACAACTGACTCTCCAAATCATCAGGCACTCTGTTTTCCAGTTCAAATTTTCATTTAAATTTCCAACTTCAATAGAACCTCCTGGATAAAGACAACTACTGTATCAAGACAAGCCATTACTCCCAAAAGGCAAAAATAATTTAAAATTACTCTGAACAAGCTACAGTGATTCAGAATAAGAGTAATACTATAGACTGGAAACAGTGGATAGCTTCATAAAATAAAAAAAGATCATGAAAATAAAAAGAATACTAATGAAAAATCTCAGTGAGGTAGGTACTAAAAAAATGGGATAGATCAAGGACATTTTAAGGCAGCAATCAATAATCATAAATCTTACGAATGCCTTATGATGCCAAATTTGACAGTTTTATCATGGTAGTTAATGTCATACATAATGCCTCACAAAAAAACTTCATCAAAGTGCAAAAGATAATTTTATTCTCTTATATTACCTCCTCACTTCTCAGGAAAGTTCTATCAGCTATGGCCATCATTTTGTTGGAAGATAACTGGACTTGTTGGTATCTCCTATATTTTTAATAGTGAAAATGGTTAGGAAACTAGAAAACCAGAATAATTCCTAATTCCATTAGGAATAAGTGAAGTACACTCCTATTGAACTAAAAATTATTCAAAATCAGATTGAACTTCCCCAGTGGTGTAAATGCCTGTTATGTTTCCTGTCACTTCTCTGTGTTTTTATAAGTACCTAAAAGAAATTTCTATTTGTCACAAATAATCAAATCCTTATCCATCACTGGAAAAATCTAAAACCCATATACCCCCAAATTAAAGCAGTCTGTTTTCTTTCTGTGTGTATAAAAAAGAGAAACATTAAATACTCCTTTTAGGATTGTTTCTTGATTCCACTGATAATGTAATGTATTCATTATTATTTTATAATAAATTACCAGAAATATATACACTGAAAGATTTGATTTTCTTTCTGAGAAAATTTGGTGTCTTAGTAACATTTTACTGGTTTATTATTTTAGAAATATTATGGCATTTAGTTTTGAAAATTAAGTACCATCAAATACCTTGGATCTAAAAAGTACAAAATACTTGTGTGAAAACTCCAGAATCTCCAGTGTTCCTTCTTCATTTCATCCTCCTTTTCCTGGTGTTGAAACCATGGCTTTTTCTTTCCTATTCTCAGAGTACCAAACATCTCACACGTTGCTGATGACGAGGCTCAGCACAAAATTCTGAGGGACTGCTGCAGTGAGGTGTAACTTTGCTGACTAGATACCATAAACTTGGATCCCTTAAAAAGATTCTGAAAGGATAAATGTCAGACTCGGGAAAAAAAGGCAAAGTAGATGGATTAGGAAGAATCACAGAAGGTAGCTTAGATGCCGTGCTAGTAATTATGAGTTCTCAGAGCATAGGGCTAGGTCATCTGGGACTAAGATTTAACATAAAGGACTGAAAACATCTTTTGTATACCTAGGCCTACACTGAACTACTAGTCAGGCTCTGGAACTAATTTTTCCAAAAAAATGTACGATCTTACATTCTCTTCTGAGCACTTCCATGAAGGCACACATGTCACAATGGATTTCCTAGTGAAAATGATTACCAGACTCCTGGAAATGTCTTCTGAGACTGTATTATACTTTTTTCCCCACCCTGATACAACAAAATAGAAAAAGCAGAAGCTCTAACCCATCAAAATTGACTTCTCTGACTTCCAGTACATGGATGGGCTTCACTTCAATCTTTGGCAGCAGATAACCAACAATACCTGGTTTCCATGTTTACTCTGTGTGATCATATATATATATATGTGTCTGCCAAAAAGCATCCTCTAAGAATATAGTGACCGTTTCAACTTTGTATAAAAAAAATCATCATTCCCAAAGCCAGATGTTTATCAAAGGTGTATCCATCTGTTCAGAATCTTCTGAGAATGATAATATGAAATAACTATCTGTATATCTTTAATGGTTTTTGCTCTTAATAGTGGTATTTTAAACAAGAACTTAATCAGTGCATATGTACAAGGTAGTTACCATAGAAATGTTGAAAAATAGAAATGGATGCCTACCTGTGCGACCTGCTGCAGGGAACCTGCTTTGGCAGGGGGGTTGGACTCGATGACCTCTGGAGGTCCCTTTCAACCCCTACAATTCTGTGATTCTGTGATTCTGGTTACCACGAAATTGGTAGCATGTCCTTTCCAGTAAACCTGACTGGCATAACAGTAAAACATTTGAATTTCAGTAGCTTGAAATGTAAATGTTTCTGTCTTGACACTTACTATAATTCTATTCTGTGCTTATCTTGGAGTTCAAAGCAGCAATTGTAAGATTGCTTTTACCCATGGACTGAGCACAATGCTGCTGGATACTGACATTCATGCTACAAGGTACTTCTCAGGATCCTGTCTGAACAAGGGACAGAAGTAGGTGTGTGACAGGTGCAAGAGGATCTCAGAAGGGCTTGCACATCAGGCATATCATGCCTGCAGGCATCTTAGCACATGCGGATCAGTATGCAGGCAGCAGCATTCTTTATAGCTCATCATGAGATCATCCAGCCTTACTTGTAAGAAAATGGAAAAAAATCTCTCTATATTTCTCTGCACCACCTGAATATTTCAAATAAAAGAGAGTTTGAGACAACTAGATAGCAACCAAAGGGAAAAGAAGCCTTTTTAAAGTTCTTCTTTCCTCAGGAAGGAAAAAATATCGAGAGAGTAACTTGTGTATGTGTTGTGCATCAAGCTGAAAAATAGGAGCAAGAAGCCAGAAACTTCACGAAAGATTTTTCTCAGACACTGTAGGGAAAACTTCAAAATATTCTACAGAAAAATAAGATGTGTTTTAACAAAACCAGCACAACAGTGTAAACAGCAGAAACAAAGCAAAACAAACAAAAAAACCCCCACCATTCCCAGCCGTTGAAATTTAACAGAGCAGTAGAAACACTACGTGACTCCTGAAATATGGAAGAAAGTTTTTCTTTAAAGTTGAAATAGATAGGAGGGTGATTGAAAACTTGGGAGGAAAAGGATATTTTAGACTGACCCCAGACAGGAAATAAATTCTCCAAAAGAAATGAACTCAGTAAAGAAATGCATAAGAATGCAGAGCTAAGATATGCTATAGCAACCAGGAAATTTTATCAGCCCAACTGATTAATTTAACCAGAGCCACAAAAAATATCATACTCAGAAACACTCCACAACCTCCTCATTCCTCATATTTTTTACAAGCCCGCCATGGGTACAAAGACAGACAGTCTCAGTACTCAGAGCTGTTGCTATTAGCCCTCTACAGAAGCTATTTCTAGACTTAACTTCCATTCTGTCAGGAAGGATAGTCATTATCTAGCCTAAAAATTCCTTGAACGTACTGAAAGGATTTGATGAGTGTTTGCAAATACTTCAGTCCTTATTTTCTTGTAAGACTGGCTGCTTGCTGTTATTAAGTCACAATGCCCATATTTATTTGTCAAGTCCAAGATCTTTATTTTTTGCCAAACTTTTCTGATCTCATTAGCATCTCTTATCTGAGCTGGACTACTTTGTGTTTTCACAAACTCCAAAAACTGTTGTCAAAATTACTCCTTTGAACATAAGTATTCATTAAGATTTCTCAATTGGTTACAGTTATTGACTCATTAGGTATTTAAGTTTTCATCTGTTCAAGAGGCACCTATTAGCACCCTGTGTGATCATAAACAATGATAAAATTCACCATAACATAACATCATAAAAAGTCCAGAACCCTCTTTGTAGGTGGTGCTAAGGGGTTTTAAAAAACTTATGTCATTGAAACCACCAACAACACTATTATTAATCAGTGGTTCTTGGCTTAGGCCTGCAGTTAATTGCCAATAAAAACATTACTTAATAAGGAAGAAAGCAGAATGTGAAAAGTGAAAAAGTTCTTCTGGGTAAAATATAATGAGGAAGAAAAATATATATAGATTAATTCACTCCAAAATGCCCTGATAACTCCATGAAAGAGAGAAGATATTTTAGAGGTGTTGTCTGGGTATACAGATTACACAGATGGGTGAAAAATGTAATCACCATTGCTCAAAACAAAAATCTTTAGGAACAGCTGTTGTTCCTGTGCTTAGAGAACATTTCTCACTTCTCATCTGTAGAGAAAGTTGGTATCATAATAGTGAAAAAGTACTTACCTTACTCGAATGAGATCAGATGTAAAGCTATAAATCTTGTCCATGCCCAAATTAATATTCTGAAATCTTTTAGTGATCCTGTTTACAATTTAGAACAATGCTACCTGCTGTAAACGACTTTGTCCTTTTTTGTGAATGTTGAACTGGATTTAGGCCAGTAATTGAAAACACTGCTGCAAAGTCTCTGGAGTGGCAATTTCAACTAATAAATACTTGTTATTGATTTTGAACCACTGTCAATATTCATTTCAGCATAACAGACAGCACATATTTAGCTTCCAGGAAATTTCAGGGTTGAATCCTGTTTAGAAGTGTGGGATTCACAGTAATTATGGCAGTAATAAACACCTTTTAATAAGAATCTAGCTTGAAACAAAATTTGAATATTTACTTCTGTCTTTCAAAAAGCTTGAAAGAATTTGAAACCAGCTTTTCAGCTCAGAACTATCTCTATTTTCACCAAAAATTTGCATAAATGTAAATATTAAATGAGAATAAAATTGTAATAAAAAAAACAACAACTGGTCTGTTATTTGTAATGAGCATGTCCTACGGATGTTACTGAAAATATTAAAAAAAAACAGCAACAAAATTTGTGTGCCTAAAGTAGTTTGGAGCCCTCTTTCATATTGGTAGACATGCACTAAATTACTGATTACTCAAAGGTCTCCTTAAGTACCAAACCTAAAAAGCAGAAAAAGCTGAGTCATGCACAGAGCACGCACTGATGAAGTGACCAGAGTGTCCTTGGATTGAGGCAACAAGCAAGTCTGAAACTAATACAAAAGCTTGCATTCACTTGGCTTTTAAAATAAAAACCTGTCTTCTAGACATTTCATTGACCTTAGTCTCTTTTTTCCATTAACCTAGTAACAATGTCTAGTACTCAATGTACTATGTGACACACAGAACTTTGGTGTAATTAAATTTCTTTTTAGTTAAAGGCAGTATTTCCCATAAACCACACAATGACAGTTTCAAGGATGTATGCTTAGAGCACAAGGAATAAACTAGGATAATTTATTACTCTGATGAATTTTGACCATGTAGTAAGTTCATTTCCATTTGGTGCAAGAGATGTAAATACCCCAATTAATGTGGAAGGGTTTAAATACCAAAATAGATCAGAAATATCACAAGGCTAGTGCCATCTTTAAGATACAGCTTTCTAGAACACAGCATATCTGAAAACTGCTGAAACATATACTACTAAAAGAAATAAGAAGTATTTGCAGCTTCTTGCATTTCAAATCCTAACATTGAATATAGGATTAAATATTTTATAGGAATATTTAATGTTCAGTATTATTTAATGTTCAGTATTATTATTAGCAGGAGTTTCTAATTATCAGTAGAAATTAAATCTAGTTTTGCACAGAGAAAACATTCTTTTTATATGAGCAGGATTGCATTTAATTAGTTTATTGCATGTGTTCACCTTATTTTTCTGTATGTTTAATCATATATTTTTTCACTTCAGCACATTTCAGTGCTTATTTATAATAAATTTGAATTATATAGAGTCAGTTCTTTCCACTTTTATGTGCAATCCATATTAAAGAATAATACTATGGTCATTTCAATTTTTGTTCTAATATCCTGCAAAATTTCAAAACAACAATTTATAAAATACTAAATGAATTACACGTCTTAAACTTACGATGAGCAATACTAAGGAAATACAATTATGTACACTAAGTATCCATTTACTAACATTAAAAAAAAACAAACTATATCATTCATCACTCCTGGAAATAACTCTTCCAGAAGAAAAATCTGTCCTTACTGAAGCAAGTTGTAGATTTCAGTGAGGCAGCTTCCCATTCCTGAAGAGCGATGATGAAGGTCATACTTCAAGCTTCTTAGCACAGCTGTGTATGCAGTCTGATTCAATAGGTAAGCCCCGTACAAAGCTAATAGAATGAGTCAACAGTTTCTATTAGTAAATTCAGTGTGACTTTTTCCAATTTACCTATTATGAAATGCTACTTCTACTTGAATTAGAAGTTGGTCACACAGTACATGTTACCAAAGTTTCTGTGATTTTTTTTTTTTTTGAGAACACTATGGCAAACACTTTAAAATGACATTAGCAGGAATTCTGTAGTACACTCAAGTAGAAAATAGAGGAAAAAATACTCAAATAATATAAGCCAGATCTCAGGCCATGCAATTCCTACATTTGTGCCATATTTGTAACAGCATTCAAAAGTATTTCCTGCATGTTTTCATTTTCTCAGCTGAGGTCGGTGAAAGTTTTGCCCTTTTGGATTCTGCAGCTCCAATTTTAATCAATGTGACTTCCAGTGTGCAAAGAGACTTCTGTCACCTTTTCTTATTCTGTATGTGACAAAAACCACAGTTCTTAGAGCTTCAACTAAAATCTAAATTCAAGCACATTTGCAGTTCTTAATTTCCACAGAAATATATTAATATACATTGTAATATAGTATATATTAATATTAAACAAATTTATAGGAAACTGCCATTTAAGAACTATCATTTATATTTAGCTGAATTATTTTCTAGTTCACACCAAATACAAGATAAATAAAGGCTAACCACCAGTTTTCTAAATTGCTACATTTAGAAATTCTCTCTTGCACATTGCCAGTGAAGCCTGTGGTTAAGTTATCCTCTTGTGCACTATTGATCAGTTCCTTTTTGTCATTCTGAAACAATCCTTCAATGCTGAGAGCAGATAATTTGAATTTATAAATAGTAAAATCTATGTTGTTTGAATAGGCCTAGATCTGCTCTACCCAGATGTCATCTTTATTGGCTTAGAAAGAGAGTCATTGTGATTCTGAATCATAAATCACAGTCTTGTTCGAAGTAGACCTACTATTTTGGGGGAGTGCATCATCACTTCAACTGACATGCTAATAGATAGTTTTAGATGTCAGCTCTGTTGTCCACTATTTAAGATAAAGCAACTCACACTGAAAAATTATTTTTTTTGTTCTCAGCAAATTGTAAATAAACCCAGAATGATACAAATGCTGAAAGGAAGCTGCTTGTAATGGTTAGGTTTGAAATGCTGAAGTAAGCACATGAAAATTACATTTTTGCAAGTGTTTGCTAGAGTGTTTTTAATGGTATCCAAGGCAACTTGAAAAGCAAAATGTGTAATAGAGAACACCTGACATTAATAGAATCAAATTTTATTAAATGATGTGATTATGTATTACATTAAAACAAAACAAAACAAACCAACACAAACAAAACCAGGACTGTATGCTTAATTTTACTGTAATTTAGAGATTGAATGCTTGTCCCATTATGTAATGAAATTAAGACAGAGGAGTGGGCAGATAAATCCAAAAGCACAAATTAAAAAAAAAAAAATCACTTGCCTCAATAACCTGTGGTGGCTGCTATAACCAAATAGAAAGCAGATTAAATATCCCTTGTCATAGGTAGAGGGAAGGATGACCCTTGAGGCTTATTAATATTGTCAATTTCATTTGCATGCTGATGTATCAGAAAATACATGCTAGGTGAAAATTCACTATGAACAGTGGAAGCAGCCCACAGCAGCCTCCTGTAGTGCAGTGTGATGTCAGTGCTTCAGCCCTTCCCCACCTGCCTGCCTGCCCTCCTCTCAGTTCCCACCTTTCATATTTTCAAAGGTTATGTACCAAATATCTGTTCTTCTTTTCTGGTCAGGATCTCCCTAGCTGCAAACAAGACAAGCAGTATTTTCCTCCACTTCAACAAAACCATGCTTTGATATTTGAAGAACATGAAGGCAGATAATATTTTTGAAGAGAAGTAGAAGAAAACTGTGCCTTTGTATTTCAACTGTCAAGTCTCACAAACCATAGAAAGGATATACTGGTCAAAGAAATGTTTTGCTAAGATTTATTTAAATACAGCAACTCTTGCCAGTTTGTTATCAGTTTTTCACAAGAAGCATCAATAATTCTTTAACAAATGAATAAGATTTGTCATAGTTCAAATGGGAGATTTTCTCTTACATGATGAGATTTATTTTTTACAGGGACATAAGGGTGAGATACATACATTTCTTCTTTATTAACTTTTAAATTCCTTGTTAAATTTGCCAAAGTGTTCGGCTGTCTCTAACAGTGACACTAATTTCACTAAATATTCTTCCAATGCAAACTTACTCAATAAATAACTTATTTAAAATATCTCACTAATCTTAATAGTAACCACCAAGTTCTCCTGAAATTATAGCAGAAAGAGACAAAAATTTGGCAGAAGTATTCAAATGTGATGTTTTAATTCCTAATACACTGTATGCATCTCCAACACTGTAAGCCTGCCTGGGCATAAATTTTTGATCACTTCAGAAGAATTCTGACTATTAGGTTTATTCCACTATAGATAATGGAGTGTGCAATTCAAACTCTCTGCTGAGTTGTTCCAAGATGTTTGGCCTTCAGCCAGAAATGACAGAAGCCTTTTGATTTGCACATCCCTTCACACGTCTGCTATAAAAGATACAGTTTTAGAAACCTTTCAAGTGATCTTTCTTTGGAGCATCCAAGCAGCTATAATAAGACAGAAGATATCATCACCACACCACTGAGCAGCTGAAGCTATTACACAGTGTCTTGTGTTTGCCTGTTGAAATACAACATAGTTAATGTGACATAACTTTTTGTGATAAAGCCATGCTATACACCAGTTGGATATTAAATCAGCTAAGCAAGGTGGAAAATGTGCACCCTGGGGTTCAGATTAAACAAATATAAACTTCAGCATACCCTCTTTATGTTTCTGATATCCTACATATATAATTAAAAATTGGAATGGAATTTAGACAATATGATTAAAGATAGGAGTATTAAATTTTTTATCTGATTGCATTTCCCTTTCTTCCTTAGACAAAAAGGCACAAAAATAATACGCAAACTTTCAGACAATAACCTGAGACTAGGAATCATGACCAAAGATAAGGAATAACTGGATAAGTTTTAAGTCAGAAAGGGAAGAACATTGAGTGTTTGCACAAGCCTCTGATTTTCAGCCATTATGTTTATATTTTACCAAAGTTAACCTGCAATATTTGTCTTCAATTGGCACATCAATTGAATGCAACCCAAGTGTAGTGTGTTCAGTCTTTGAGCCCTGACTGATACATGTGTCACCTAGAATTAGTCTTTGCAGAGCCCTTAGAGCTTGTTAGAGTGAGCTACTGCAGGAATTACTGCTACGTCCCCAAAACAGAAATTTAGTGTAGTTCAAATATTGAATAAATGTTCTTATTGTGTTATAAAGATGAGGGACGGTACATACTCATGTAAGCATCCTTGCAAACATAACCTGCAAAATAATGAGAAGTAAAATGGCATGCATACGCAAGGAAGATGGAATGATGTGTATTTTTCTTACATTTTCCTATGTTGAACTTCAGTTTTAGACAAGAACCACTTGTTTTTCTTAGGTTACATAACAATAACAACTGGAATTTTTATTAACAAATTATCTAACACATTGGGTACTGTTCTTATAAGTATACTACTAAACCATATACCCTATATTAATATGAAAAGATACTGCTTTGGATATTCATCTTTGGCTACTAAATTGTATTAATATCCTGCAAGATATGAATAATAATAATCCTTGCATGCTTTCCATTCCTAATCACACTTAAGTCCCATCACAAAGGGTGAAGGAAAACTTGTTTTTAAATGCTAACCTGAATATTTTATTACCTCTATTAATTCCAACCTCAAGATTAAAAAAATATACACACTCTATTTAATATCTGGAAGTGATTTCTGCAGAAGCTAAGATTATGGTTCTACGATATTATACAGATGAGTTGGATTTTTTTTTTTCCAAGTGATCATTGCTAACTGCTCTTCCTTTATGACATCAATTATATTATTGTAAACACGATATTATAAATTTAACATCTCTTCCAAAAATCCAGTTATATGAAAATACGAAGGTGAACACAAAATGAAAAAACTGCAACCTACCCACTCATTTTCATTTTTAAAAATAAGGTAATTGTAATATAACCTTGAACAGAACTTTCAAATACATTTCTTAAAAAAGCAGAAAAATAAGCATGTCTGACTTGCTATTAAGTTCTCAAAGATGTTTTCAACCACATCCTAGAAAACTTAAATCTTTTCTCACTATAGCCAGTAGCTGAAAAACCAAATGCTTTTACTTGTACTTGTTGTGTTAGTGTAATCCAAGAGTTATTTGCTGTCTAAGGTTTCTCACTGTCAAACTTGAATTACTGCATGAGCAGTATGGAATTGCTGATTTGAAATGAAATTTAGACAAAATTCAGAATCTTCCCCTTCCCAAAGTACCCTGAATAGATATACTTCTTGATTTACTGATTTGAAGCTGATTTTTAAAAAGCTGAAATATTTGTATTACATTTCAATAATTCCACCTGATGTCTGAGAAATTCATTTTGCTATACAAAAATATTATGAAAAGTGATGATAGACAATATGATATTTTCACTAAGCATTAAGAAAATGTGTAGAGACGTAACAATTGTCTTACAACCAGAGAAAGGAAGGTTTGTTTTTTATTAATATCGATATGAAAAAATATCCCATGCAAATATTTGGCTATTTTCAGTGTTTTAAACAGAACCCTTCAAAATGCTCTGCCCTGTTAGTGGGGAAAAAAAAAAAACAAAAAACAAAAAACAAAAAACAAAGCAAACAAACAAACACCCAGAAAATTCAGTTACATTTGTTGCATCGGTTTATGTTTAAAATACTGTATATGAAAACCAACCAGATTATTGTAATTGTGCTTTTCCTAGACTCAGTACTTTTTATAGAGAACTTATGATATTATGGTATTCAGAGGCTTCTTGCAGATGCTTAGTACAGTTGAGGTACTAATCTGCCAGTTAGAAAAAATAACCACCAGATAAGTCAATTCTAACATTAGCAGAACCCGGGCATCCATATGAGGATTATGTCCTGTCTTTGTATACATTTGGATACATTTTAAAAAAATGTGACTAACTGATCTCTTGCTTGATACACAGAGTCAAGGAGATAAACATTGTTGATAAAGGGCTGCTGGTACTGTTGAATGCTGAAGTCAGCAGACTGTGCCTCTCACAGAGGCAAATGCTCTGTGGAGCACAGTTTGCATGCAGTATTGTCTGTTCATCTCTACTCTACAAAGTACTCTAAAGACCTTCTAGCGGACAGCAGTATTTCATAAATGATGAGATTGCTTAATTGAATTAATATATTCCATTAGCATAGTTATCACAAAAATCAGAAAACCACTGCCTTTCCGTATATGGAATAGACACCATTTGCACATCATCTTTAAGAAACATTATGTTATGTGAGAATGATAAAAGACAATGTACACATGATTATTTCCAGGCTATGCAACAGTAGGTAGAGGTTTTATTCTTCTTTTATGTTTTCATGAATCTGCCAGCAACATACAAACCAATGGTGTTTGCTGCCCAAAAGGAAGCTTGGTAAAAGACAAAAGGCCACACATCCTGCTGTCAGTGTTCTGGTAGTACCTTTCTTTTCTTTCCCTTCACATGGGAAGATTTCTGAGCTCAGGTACAGTCTCATTCCCAGTGTTTACTTGAAAATTTTGGCAGAAACGCTCCACATGTTTTATGGTACATCAGGCTTCAGTTGAGATGATGCTGCAACCTTTAGAGATGTTACCCTTTTGCTGGTGAGTTCACTCTGTTAAGCAGTACAAAAAACAAAAACAAAAACAAACAGTTATTTCTTTCTATCACTCTGAGAACAATCCAGGTGTGGTGTTGCTTAAGACTTAAAATTAATACGACAAACATACATACGTAGTGATGGCCACTCTGAATCAAGCCTAGATTTTTCAGATATATGACAAAGTGAAATGTGTTTTAGATTATTTTCACTATAATTTCAAGTGAACATATACAATTTTGTAAACTTTCACACAGGATCTGAATGAATGCATAAATGGCATTAGTTAAACACTGACAACAAGGTTTAAACATGGCCTCTCTCCCTGGAACTTTATTTGAAGTGTCATACTCTGCCTGTTTCAGTATTAAAGTAAATAATAACAGCATATTATATTTACCATGTAAGAATGTATTTTATGTTCATACAGTATCTATTATAATGAGGTCCGAGTCCTGTGTGCAGCCTCTCAGTTCTACTAAATACTAAAAATAAATAAATAAATAATGGACTATATTAATTTTGTTTTTAGCAATCCATGGACTTTGTAATTCAATTGAAACAGCTGGCATTCTTATTTATTTATCAGCAAAAAAAAAAAAAAAAAAAAAAAAAAAAAAAAAAAAAAAAAGAATGAGCAGACTGCTGTAATGAGATCTCATTATATTAAAACATCATTAAAGTTACAAAAGTTACTGTTATGGTTATGCTGTAACATAAAACATTTCAAAAACAAACCATGAACTAAACAATGCTCAATAAAAAATGCAAAATGAAGTACTTTCTGTGACACTTCAGTCAAGTAGTCTTTTTCACTGTGAGGTTAGGAATCATTCTACCATAAAGGGCACCTTAGGAAACTTCACATTTTGTCTCCTGTTTTTAATTTCTCACACCCTGAGGCTTCTCTCCACTCAGAAGGCTTTCTCAACACACAGATTTCTTCCATTTTTCTGGTGGGCTATTAATAGCCATAATGACTTTATCCCACTGCTGCTGAAAGTGGAAAAGACCATGATCTTACTACACCACCATACAGTCTTTAGTACAATTAACATTCCTTTGTGTACTACAGTATCATTTCTCCAAGTCATCTCTGTATTTTTTTCTCCTGCTCTTCCTTCCCTGTATAACACAAAGTGTAACCCCCACCTTTTTCTGTGTTGTTTGCTAAACGTACGGATTAAATAACTGAGTTTTAATATCAAATGTCTCTGTGCATTCTAAGTAATTTCTCTTTTTCCAGACCCCTTTTTTCTTGCTGCTCCTCACAATTTTAGTGGGATCAATTTGTATCCCCTATTATTTTCTTTCTCTATTAGTAGGCCCAGGAGTTTTCTGCTTTCAGACAATGAGGAGATTGATTCATATCAGCCTGTTTTTTTTCTGTTTTTTTCTTTTTTTCTTTTTTTCTTCTTCTTTTTTTTCTTATTGTTGTTTTTTGTCTTCTTTGTAACTCATCAAAAATGCCAACCAAAGCCCAAATGCCCAGGCGCATTACAGTTAATACAACCCAGATATTTCAAGTGAAATAAACAAGACAGATTTGGATACTAAATACTACAGTGCCCGTAGTCAAGCTTCTCCATTGTTCCCGAAAGAGACCATATCAAGAACCGCACTGCTTGTGTGACTGCCTCTTTGGTTTTGCCTGGAAATACATAACATGTTCCTGGAATATGACACTTAAACGTAACACAGAAATAATATAAGAAATACTGGAAGGGAAAAGAAGAACCTAAAATAACCATACTTTCTTTTAATGCCCTCAAATAACACTTAGGACAATAATATCTTCAACATCCAGACTTAAATTTTCTCATCTTGCACTTAGTTGTGATTTCCAATCACAAATTAGATTGAAGGAAAAGCCATGTTTTAGCTATATGCCAGAGTAACTGCTTTTGTAACATTCCTTGGCAAAAAAAGCAGTCACAGGTGGAAAGCAGAAAATCTTAGGGGAAAAGAAATACATTAGCTAGCTGCTATTTTCTACAATTCTTATAGCATAATTTCCAGAAATCTAATCTGAACCATAGAGAAAATTAATGTATTTGTGACTAAATTTAAGGCTTCAGTCATAAGAAAAGGAGTTTTAAAACTTTGAGAGATTGGATACATACATATTTTCTGTTCTTAATTTTTTCCATTCT
The DNA here is from genome assembly GCF_023343835.1 of Lagopus muta. Lineage (NCBI taxonomy): Eukaryota > Metazoa > Chordata > Aves > Galliformes > Phasianidae > Lagopus > Lagopus muta. The sequence goes on along the minus strand of NC_064436.1, from coordinate 23,332,132 downwards.
CTCAATGGTCTATTCCAGCTCAGTATTTTACTGATATACCAACTACTTCCCAATTATGCAAGAATTATTATTGAGTCCAGAAGATTAAAACTCCATATACCAGTGCTCATTGACCAGCAGCGTGGCTCACTAGACTTTATGCAGGATAAACTTTGGTAGCAAGAACTTTCTACCCCTTAGAGAGCCCAAATTCACCTACCAGTAGAAATTTGTTCTATTAATTATAAAAACATTTTGTTTTCCTGCTGTTCCAGGCATTTAATTATGTTCTATTTTACAACTGTACTATGTAGTTGTACTGTGTATATTAAATCCAAAAAAAAAAATAAAGAAGAACATCTGAGCATATGTCTATCATATGATTCTTATTGAACCAGAAAAGCATGGAATGAAATTGGGATTAAAAAAAATTTTTTTTTAAAACTTTAAAACCTCTTGAGTAGTACTTAAACAATAATCTTATCCAAGAAGACTTGGATACATGCAAGGTATGTAAGCACCATAGCATCTGATGCTTGTTTCAAATAGCAACTAGTACTTTAGAAGATAGCTTCAGCTTACTCAGATAATGGTTAGACTCTGCAATGGCCTGCCCAGGGATGTGGTGGAGTCGCCGTCCCTGGCAGCGTTCGAGAGGTGCCTGGATGAGGAACTACGAGATATGGTTTAGCAGTTTGTGGTGGCAATGGTAATGAGAGGATGGCTAGACTAAGTGATCTTGTAGGTCCTTTCCAGCCTTGTGATTCTATGATTACCCTTTTTTAACCCCCAACAGCACAAGGGTATAAGTGTTGTAGTACGTGCCTTGGGACACAGCATTGTACCAAATAAAACACAGAGCAAGAAAGTGGTTTTTTTTTTTAGCCATATGTTGATGAAACTAGTGAGGATTCTGAGTTTTGATCCTGAGTTTTCCTCTTTCCAATTAGGAAGGAATGCTAGCAAATAAAGACATTCTGCTACTTTGGCTTTGTTTAAATGACAGAAAAGCAAGCCCAACAGCTTTGCAATCCAGAGCTGATTAAGGCGTTAGAGTATTACTCTAATATTAGCTCAATGTTTTAGTTGTTCTAGCTGGAGATTTTTTTTTTTTTTTTTTTTTTCCTTTTCCTCTTTTTTTCCCCCTCAAATGCTTTATAAATTGGATCCAGTGTGCAGCAATACTCTTGGTTGGCTTTAAATGCTTTAAACAGCTTTCAGCATTGTTTCTAAAAATGGAGGTATCTGAATTTTGCCCTGAAATTATCTTTAGAGTCTTTCTTTTCCCTTTAAGTCAAAGCCCTTCTTGTACGTGTTATTGAGAACTTCAAGTACGTGAGTTACTATATGAAATTACAGATCACCCAGCTTAGTAATATCAATGTTGATAAAAAAAAAAAAACTACTCAAGCAGGTAAAATGTATATAAAAACTGAAGAAGCACTAGTGAGAACATGATTACGAATCAAAAAAAGCATATAAAAATATTTTAAAAATACATTCCGTGCATTCTTAAGTTCTCCTAACTTAAGAGAGTGTCACTAAACTGAAGTCAGACTACACACAAAAAAAGACATAGAAGCAAAGCTTTCTAGGATTAGAAATATGCATAACCCATTGATCTTCAACAGTGACAACTTCAACAGTAACTATTATTTTTGTTGGCTCCTCTTGAGCTTATCTAAAATTTGATATGTTTTCCATGGCCAAAATAAAATCCACCTATGAGGAAGTCACTGGAAAGCCCCCATTAGGTTCTTATGATATTTTGAAGGACAGATTTTATAGGAGAAGTTCTGTTCAAATGAGTGAATGGCATCTGTTCCCTGGTCTCGCTTGGGGCAGAAGCTGACTACTTACACTCTGTGAACCTTTGCTTCATGATCATTAATTTCACACAGCACTCCTCAGAGTTCTATTCCAATTCAAAACTTTTATCAGGGAAGTCTGTGCTCAGTGAAGTGAGGATCATGGCTGATTTTAGATCATTTATACCATATTCATTAAGAAATACATTGATAGCGTTAGTTTTGTTCAGTCATGAGACTTTTCCTCCCCAGGAGCAGATTCTGTTTCATTTTGAAAAGCTTTAATAAAAAATTAGACTAGTACATTTATATGAGGAGTACTGAATGTCACAGCATCCCTGATTAAACTTTTAGGGCAGCATGTCTAGTTCTTGGCAAAGTCAAAAAATCTCCCCAGTTTTTCAAAAGGGACTGGCACATAAATAATGTTACCATTTATCACAAAGCTGCCGAAGTTTCACTGTCAATGACAAAGTCATCTTCTACTGGAGTCATTCTACACTGTGTATATTGATACAGCATACAAGTACAGAGTAAATTTTAAGGTAAGCCTTAGAGTTCTGTTAACTTCTCAGTTTAAGGCCTAAAGTACTGCATAGCTTTATATATCACACACGCTAATTCTATAAAAATCAAGCTCGCAGATAAACAAAGACACCTTATCATTTATAGATTCAGAAAAAAGAGATCAGAATATTTTTCTCACACTTTTGTTTACAATTACACCACACAAGCAAAATAGTGACAGCTAGAGTGGGAAAGGTAAGACTGTAATAATCTTCATTAATTTCTCTCTTGGACTTATGTTTTCACTTAAAAAAAAAAATCAGAAATCAGTTTTTGACAAAAAGACAAAAGAAAAAAACATTAAAAAACATTAGCAGTACAATAAGAAAAGGATTTGAATATAAAAATAAGCAGTTGTTAGAAAAAAAATTTCACCAAACCAAAATACTTTATCTGTTGGATAGCATTTCTACATCAAAAAAATATTCAGACTCTTGAAAGTAAAGGCTAGATTTTCAGTCGTCACTGTCTTTAGTAGTGAAAGTATAGGCCAAAGATTTAATGAGGTTTTTCTACTTACTCACTTAGATGCACCAAACAACAGAAGAGATCCTCTGAAGCAGAGAGACTCATAGGACATACAGACATATATGCTTGAAGATATGCAGGAGAATGAAATAATCATGACACCTTTAATTAACAAACAGAAAGACTTTGCACTAAGAATATCAACTCTCAAGTGCCATTTCCCTGAATAGAATCTGAATTTTACTGTCAAAGATGTAAAAATAATATACAACATAACCCTTTATCAGCATTAAATTACATAGTGCTCTTCTCTGAATCTGTGGATGGTATTTGTCCCTTGGCCACAGCCATGTAAGAAAACACACAACTAAATTTATTGAGCTTAAAGTTACATTCACATCATATTCTACTGTATATATAGATCATGTGTCAGCTTTAAAAATATGGTGTCTGTTTTATTAAGTTAATATTATGTCATTAAGTGATTATCATCCGTTAACTTAGGAAATGTTTAATAGTAATGCTTTGGAAGATAGCAGTTAGGTATATAAACATAATCAATGGAATTTATGGTTGTAGTGCATTCTATCTCCAAATTTTTTATCTTTCACCTATTTGTTCAGTTTAATTGCATATTCACTTTGTATTTGTCTCAATGTGCATATAACAAACATGCCAAGAACCTCTTACATAAAGCTATCTTTAATTTTAGTATAGTCAGAAAACATCTAGAGCCATTCTATGCCATAATTTTGCTTAGATTATATAAATATAATTATAAAAACATACATATATGATCTATTCATATACACGTGTAAGATACTGCACAGTATATACACAAAACATGTATTTATAAATAAATCTATGACTGCATGTTACAAGAAAGAAAAGTAGTAGCAATAAATAACAAACAAGTAATGGCTAGCAAGAAAACAAAGAACAAAAAGAATTTATTAGTTTTATACACGTGAGACAAGACTCTGTATTAGATAATGTGGCAAAGGGCTTGGATTTGATTTGACAAGAGATATGATGTCAGGAAAAAACAGCTGAAAAGATGGCGTGTGTGAGAAGATGGTGCTTCAAGTATCCAAATTTTAGATAGCAAACAGGAAATGAAAAGTTGCCCACAACATCTAGACATAAAGGGTGAGAGGATGGATTTTGCTGATAAAATGGAAAGATTACTGATCTGCAAAAGTGAATAGAGAGGAGTCAAAAATGATACCGAGTGGATTAGGCGGAGCAAGGCAAACAATGAAGTTCATGCATAAAAAATATCATTCCTTTGTTCCCACTATGTACCTTGTGTCATCTTTCAGTCACAACATCAGAACTTCAGCTATTACTTTTGAAATCAGAAACGTTACACTGATTTCTTGAATAAGTGCCAGCAGGGATTGAAAAAGGTATTGCTCTCACCGTTTCTGAAGCAGTTTAGAAAACAGATAATTAACATTTTTATAGTAGCAACTATCTACAAATGTACACAATGAAGTTTGTATGAATTATATCCACTAACATGACAAAATTATATCATATATTCTACAAGTTTGGATGAATAGGAATACGTACAAACCTCAGAATCAAATACAAATCAATACATTTATTGCAGTTTTACCTTTCAGCTCTTTCCTATAATTCACTGAATTTAAATGGAATACGTTTTCCTGAGTGAACTCATACTGAATGAAAATGCCACCCCAAAGAAAGGGTTTCAGTATTAAAAATCATACACAGAAAACATTTGTTTTCAGTTGTTAAAGAAAACGTTATCAAGTTTAAATGAAACTTCAATAAACACCAAAAATACTGAAAACGGTTAAATTCATAAAAGAAAATTATTCTGCAAAATAAAGCATAAAACCTTTTAATTGTAAAACCACTGATATATTTGGGACATTTAGGAATGTTTCTGATTAAATGACTTTTCCATAGATACTTTTCAGTGTGTATTTTTTTTCAGATACGTTTGAAAAATAAAATTTATATACTTCCTTTTGGCACTAACATTGAAGAAACACATAATTATGAGAACTCCAGCACCCAGTTAGTGGCATTTAACTATGTTAATGTCACACATGCACAAAAAAAAAAACCAAAACATTTTTCCTTATGCAAACTAAGATATTAACAGTATTGTCCAAACTGTTTTCATTTGCATTTACTTTGAGACATCCACTCCTCTCAAGAGGAGAATTCATGATTATGCGAATTCCAGTGCAAAATCCAGCAGAAAACTGTGCGTGAATCTGAATATTCAAATAAGACTGAAGTGGTATATGCACACACATCTACAGTACAAAATACACAGTAATTTTAGCCCAGGTTTTCTGTTTTAAAACGATTCATTCAAATTACTTCTTTACAAGGTGCCTGATATAACATCCTCCTTCACAGATGTGGAAGTGAAACTTGAACACCTACAAAATGCAACTCATACACACCGAGGAATAGGGAATGACCAAATCCCAGCTTGCCAGATATCTCTTCATTACTTTTTACTTACATTTTGCCAGATAATCAAATACGCAAACTGAAAAAGAGAGCAAGCACAGCTGCTTGAGAGATCAGATTCTCCTGTGCATCAACATAACACAGGACATTTATGCTTTCAACAGTTTAAAAGAAATGAATGGATAATCATTTCTCATTTTAAATGAAGATGAAGTGGAAGTGAAACTCTGCTGATGTCCTCTTTGTTTCTGTGCCCATGTTTCCACTTTCTGATGCTCCATTTCATTTTATATCTCTAGTTTGTGTCTGACTAGGGAAAGTCCTGTACAACTTTACGTTTCAGTTTTTAAATAACAAAATATAAAAATATAATATAAAAATATAAATAATAATAATAAATAATAAAAATATAAATAGCAAAATATTTCTAGAAAGACTCAAGTTTATGTCTATCTCTGTATGCGTGTCTATGCATATATACAGAAACATGTACACATACATGTGCATGTACACACATGCATACACATCTTCACTCAGGTGAGTAGAAAACTCAATGGAAGGACCAAAGTCTTAAACAAATAGATAAAGGAGGATTTGTCATATAATGCCCCCAACAACTCACTCATGGAGTTAGGTATAAAGAAACTTGGCTGGCCCACTGCCTTAAGAGTAACAAATAAATAAAAATAATTCCAGTTACTGATAAAATCAGTAAAAAAATAAAATCAGTTACTGAACTGATGAACAAAGAAGCCTGGAAGAAAAAGAAGCAATTAAAATGCCATTTCAGTGGCAATGTATCCTATAGAGAACAAAAGATATCTGTTCCGTTGAAAAATGTTGTATAAACTACTTTGTAGTTTCATTACAGGCGCTGTTCAAAACCCATCTATAAGCAATGACAGGCTTTTCAGCTCACTTCAGGGGTTTCAGAACACAGCATATTTGCTGAATGAAGAGCCAAAAAATACCCTTTTAATTTCTGTCTCTCATTAAATATTAGAAAGCTAGAACTGTGAGTGCCACCCTTGGTATTTCCTAGGATTTTTCTTTTAAGGCATACTTTTAATTATTTGTACATTTGCCAAAATATAATCATTCAGGTAGAAATCTCCCATGCTAGATGACTTCAGTTTCATTTCAACAAAAACAAATTAGCACAAGTGCATATTTCCCATAGTATGAAAATGAATTCTTTTTTAAATTCTTAATTCTATTTTGGAAAGTCATAGAGATTGTTTCAGATTCTCTCTATTTCTCCTGTTGCTTTTACATTTTCTTGCTGCTGTACTCATCGTTTTACCCAAAATCATAATCTCCAAGGAGCTGGGGAAGATGGACTGCAATGAAAATTATTTCATGACTCAACATGAAATTACCAGCCACACTTCAGCAGGCAACTTTTGGAGTGGGGTCATTCTTCTAGCTAACTGATTTGAGCTTCAGTCTTCAGAAATCCATAGATTCAACGTGAAGCTTGATTAAAGCCAACAATTGTTGCCTATTCTTCAAGCCATTCTAAGTTAGTGATTATTTTCCAAGCTCTTTGACAGAGTTGAAAAAAAACTAAAGGTAGAAATCTACCCCTATATTTGTAGTATGTATGCTAGACTTTTAGTGCTTAAGGTTGGTACACAGAGAAACCTTGCTTGTGCTTCTTAATACCAATTACAGATTCTGCTGTACAGAAGATGAACATACAAAAGCATTAAATGTATTATTTTAATAAGCAGGTACTTGAAATATTTTTCAGTCTCCTCCACTGCACCCCATGTTTATAAATAGATTAGACATTCACTTGAAACTGGAACATGTAGGTCTACAAGATGCTTCAGGATCTTCAGAAACAGCAGGCAATTTTTCTGTTTCTGATTTTTACATGTCTTAGGCTGAAGACTTAGCCAATTTTATTATGCCTTATTCTTCAGAATAGTCATTGTATTGCAGAGAAGAAAATAACCTCAAAGATGCACTTGAAAAGAAAATTCCATATAGTACATTGTCTTAGTTTGAGCTGGGATGGACTCTTCTTCAGAATGTCTGATATGATGCTATATTTTTGATTCTAGGAGAAAACCTTACTGATAACACACTGATGTTTACAGCTGCTGCAAAGCAGTGTTGAACAGTGAGGAGACCATTTGCAGTGAGGGTCCAGAGGAGCTGGCCAAAGTGATATTCCATACTGCATTACATCAAGCAGAAGGAGTTCTGAAGGGGGTGGGAGTTCATATCTCCCTTCCACTGCTTAGGGGCTAGCTGGGCATCTGTCAGGGGTAGTCAGCAATTGCTCGTGCTTGTTAAATAAATTCATATATATATGTATAGTCATAACTACTGCCCTTTCCTATTCACTTGGTAAACAGTTTTACCTCAACCCAGGAATTCTACTGCTTTTCTCCACAGTTCTGTTCCTTATCCCACCAGGAAGCAAAGGGTGAGTGAACAACTGTGTGGTGCTCAGCCACCTGTCAAGTTAAGCCACAAGATGTGTAATGCTGCTCAGACATATGAAATACCTGTGCTAGATTGGTGAGTGGCAGAGTTGAAAAGGAAAGAAAGGGTACTTTGATTTAACCTTAGGTGAGAAGAAAGTAATTATGGAAAAAAAAAAAAACAGTCTGTCTTAGCTGTGATAAGACAAGAAGATTCTGACTTTCTATTGAGCTCAAAGCAGAAGTCACAGGTTGAAGTGTAATCAAAAATGACCTCCTAACTTTTTATTTCCCCCCCTCCTAGAGATGAAACTTCAATTGACGGTCTCAGAGCTTCAGATTATCTATCTGATAGAGAAAAGCTGTCTCAAGCAGTGAGGACCACTAATCAAATATTGACAGATGAGATGTTCTAGAAGATAAAAATAGATTTAAAATCCAAAGTGACACTTTTTTTTTTTTACGAGACTCATAGCCTGACTGTTAAAGTCAAGATGTAAGATAAATGATAACAGCCTAAGCCTTTCAATCCATTTATTACTTTTTCTAAATATAATGAATACAAGTTTCCTATTTAAGCCAAGGTCAAACCCCCACAAATTAACCAAAATAGCTTAATATTTTCTTCTAGTCTGATAAAAATACATCTGCTCACGATTCAAACCAGTTCTACTTGTTTTAGAAAAGCTACAACTTTAAAGAATGTATATGGTAAATAGGATATACAGATATAAACTGTCATACTTTCACTAGTATTTCACTAGTATACTATTGATCAAATTCAAAACTTCGTTAAAATTTCACTTCAATTAACACATTAAATTTCATTGCCTGTAGTAATATGTTAAGTAGCAGGGAAGAAACTACAACTAAAACCAGAAAAAGCAACATCACCTAGTACCAAAAAGAAAGAAAGAAAGTGAATTATTTCCACTACAAATTAAATTGTTGTAATATCGACCTAGCTTGAACTGAAGGGAAATACTTAGGTCATACCACCAGTGTACTGACTGGAGCCATATATGGTGGGAAAAAAATAATGAAGCAGCATGTCTTCAGAAAGAACCCTGTTCCACTCCCGCCTTCTCTTCTCCCCTACCTCCACCTTCCTTCTCCTCCCCTTCCCCCCCTCAAAAAAAAAAATAAAAAAATAAAAAATAAAAATTGATGTACATGTTCTCCAGCTAAAAATGGTGGATGGTTTTGACTAACTAATCAAAAAATAACTAACCAGCTATATTTAGCTTTGGTAAAGGCTAATCTTGAGTATTGTGCACTGTTCTGGGCTCCATAACACAAAAAGGACATTAAGATACTTGAAAACATCCAGGGAAAACCCACAAAACTGGTAACAGGGCTGGAGGCAAGTTCTATAAGGAGAGGCTGAGGATGTTTAAATTGCCCACTCTGGAGGCACCAACAGGTGACCTCACTGCTCTCTACAGAGGAGAGGAAAGAATAGGGAAGTGCTATGCTCTGTTCCTCATGAACAGGTGTCAAGTTGGCAATGGCACAAAGCCATGTCAGGGGAAGACATTAGGAACAATTGCTTTACAATGACAGCAGTCAAACACTGATACAGGCTTTGTATTGAGGTAGCTGATGTTCCATGTCTGTGAGTGTTCAGAAGGCATTTGTACAATACCCTCAAAAATATGTTGTGACTTTCAATTAGCACTGAAGCACACAGACAGTTGGACAAAGTGGTTTTTGAAGGTCCCTTTCAACTGAACTCTTCTTCTATTCTATTAAAATATTACCTTTCACCTGGGAAAGCTGACCTTGATGTTGTGTTGATGTGATGGCATTTAAGTGCATGATTTCATTTCTCAAATGAACAAGGTACTTTAAAAAACAGCAAAACAAGTAAACACGCACATACTTGTTCCCATGTTTGGCTTTGAGACCTTGAAGACTACAACCAATAATCAAAGGGGAGTTCATAAAAGCTGCTTGTAGCATGGGAAACAGGAACAGAAGGAAAAGGAAAACATAAGGCTATCATTTTCGTATAGATGCATCATACATACAACTGAGCATAGTCCTTCACCACAGGAAATATTCTTCCCAGCAGCATGATGACAAGCAATCATCCCTTAAGAAATATAGCATCAGTCAAGGTTTACATGAAGCAGCACATTATGAAGGGAGATAATTTTGGAATAGAAAGTGTACAGGGTAGTGCAGTAGAAAGCCAAAGCCGTGATAAGTAGAGGATGCATGATAGATATGCATAGGTGGTAATGACAATCAATTAGCATACAACACAATATACATTCCACAATAACTTACTTGCTATTTGATCAAATCTCAAAGACTGGAATCCTAAGGAACAAAAAGACATAAGCATTTGTGTGTGTATTTCTAGAAGAAAGAATGGGAACAAAATAACTTCAGATGAACAGAAGTAGATGAGGAGGTTTTACATTGTAACAAGAGAAAAGTTAGCGTCAGTCAGTACGTGGCAAACACTAAGGATAAAATCCAAATGTGTTTCAGTACAGCTATTATAAAATAAATTTATAATGAAGCACATGGAAAGAAAGTAAAACTATGTTCTGAATTAATGTACTTACATAGAACTATTTTCAAAGCACTGAGGCCATGCATGATTTTATTCAAGATAAGATTTGATTAAGAAGTACAAGTAATTTTGCACTGTCCACCAAGGCAATGCTTGCATCTTAACTTCTAAAATTCATGACTACATACCACAGTGGAGAATGTAAAATTTTAGAGGATAAATATAAAGAAATAAAATCTAACATGAGGAATTTCATTTATAGATTTTTTTTTTCTATAAAGTCTTTAGATGTTCTGTAAAGTAAACACCTACATTTTCATGCGATTACGTCCTAACTGTAACTCAGTATCTCTTAATCTAGGTTATGACAGAATAAACTGGACATTTTCAATTTTATTAAAAAGTGTTCTGGTATAGACACTGTGCAACCAATTAATAATTTTGCCTTTTTTTCAGGAAGATTAGATGGTTAAAGTATTAAATAGGTACATATATTTGATTTTAACTAATTTACATAGTCAAAATACATAAAAAAAATTGAGGCAATATCTATGTAAACTAATTTAAATGAAAGATGCTTTCATTTATAAAGTACAATCAAAAAAGAATAACAAAAATCATGAAAGCTAAATAGAAAATAATTATTCAAATATGTGAAAGGAGGTATGTATTAACATTTAATAATTTGCCTCTCTGGACTCCTTACAACTTCAAAGAAAGCCTCACTTAATCAAGATTTTACCTGCTTGTACAGCAAAATACGGTAGTGACAGTGCCTTTGAACAGAGTACAGGCACTATACAGCAGTAGCAGGTAGCAAAGAAAGAAAATTAGCTTCCTCTTCCTCTTCCTCTTCCTCTTCCTCCCCCTCCCTCTCCCCAATCCCTCCTTGTAACAATCAGAACAGCTGAAGAAAAGGTAATCTCTAGCCAAATAAATATTGCTTCTTCAGCTGCTAACCTTTAAATGAGGGTGAGGAGGGGTGGATCCTGGCTCCAGCAGTTTTGATCACTTATGTGCATTGCTTACACCTGAGCTCTCTGGGTTAGCAATGCCTTCTCACCAAGTGCTCAACCACTGGTTCAGGCTGTGACCTGACAATTCTACTGCACTGCTTTAACTGTTTATAGGCTTTGCTGTTACAAGAACTTCATGCTCTTTAGAAGCAAAAAATATCAATGAATGTAATCTCACAGCATTTGCTTTGTGTTGTTTCAGTGTCTAGATTCACAGTGCTAAGCATTATCTTCTTGAAAGGTTTTGGATTGAATGATGTTTCTTTTGTAGTAAACTTTTTTATTTGGAGCGTTCGTTGCTAATCTTATAAGATAATTTCACTACTCATGTTGAGAAATGAGGCAGTGATTGCAGAGGAATTGAGAGAAAGCATTAGCAACATACGGGTTAAACTACTACAGTTCTAATTAGAGCAATTCCACATAATTCTCTACATTTTTATCTACTTTGAATCCAGTCTTATTCCGCAATTTTTCAATCATATAAACTAGGTTGGAATAATAGCAAGGGAGGCAGAGATCTGTCATTCAAGTGACTTTATTCCATTCAGTGTAAAAAGGACTAATGTTATAAAAAAGTTCAAACATTTCTGAGTCCATTAAATTGCCTTTTCTAAATCTTTTCTGTCCAACAAAGAAATGCACTAATTTTCACGCTTCTGTTATATACACATTACATCCTGTATGTTATGAAAAGGTATGCATCACCTCTGCGTAAAATATGTTCCCCAAGATATTTCTGTAAATCTTGCTTGCTCTGAACTAGTATAAAATTAGTTAAAAAAAAAAAAAATTGATTCAGTGTGGAAAAAATATTTTTTGCTGGTTTTATTTTTTATTTTTTATTTTTTTTAATAGTTCTTACAATATGAATTACAAACCTGCACTACTTTTTTTTCCTGTATCAAATTTTAGACAGATATACAGTAAAAAAATTGTTTTCTAATTTAAACATTTCAAAGAAGATCCTTGCTGTGCATCCATAGGAAATCTCCTCTTCAATATATTTTCCAGAAATTTATCATAGAATCCTTGGAGGTGGAAGGGACCTCTAAAGGTCATCTAATCCAGTTCCCATCCAATGAACATCCACAGCTATGTCAGGTGTCTCAGAGCCTGGTTTAGTCTGACCTTGAATGTTTCCAGGGTCAGAGCATCCACCACCTCTCTGGGCAACATGTGCCAGTGCCTCACCACAATTATTGTAAATTTTTTTCTTATATCCAGCTTAATTCTCCCCTCTTTTAGTTTTAAATCATTTTCCATCATTTTCCTATCACAGACACTGTTTAAGGGTCTGTCCCCCTCTTTCTTGTAGCTCCCATTTTAGATACTGAGAGGCTGCTCTCAGGTCAACTGGATGCCTTCTCTCAGGAGTGGCTCTCCTGTACTGAGGACTCCACATTTGGATGCAGTACTCCAGGTGAGGTCTACAAGTCCAAAATAAAGAGGCTGAATCATCTCCCTGAGCATTGGTGGCTCATGTTAACCTTGCCACCTACTGGTATCCCAAGTGCTTTCTGGCAGTGCTGTGATCTTTCCTTACATCCTCTAATTTGTATCGATAGCAGCATTCCCGTGACACAGATACAAGATCTTGCACTTGGGTTTGCTGAATCTCATGAGTTTCTTCTGGGCCCCCTGCTCAAGCCTTTGTAGGTCCATCTGAATGGCATCCTGTCCCTCAGGCATGTCCACTACAACACACAGCTTGGTGACACCTGCAAACATGCTGAGGAAAGATACTAAAGAGTGTCAGTGCCAGCACCAACACCTGGAAGACGCTACTTATCATTGATCTCCATCCTGACACTGAACTGCTGACCACCACCATCAGAGTCCAATCTTGCAGCCAGTGCCTCATTCACTGAACAGTCTACCCATTCCATACCTTCTAATTTGGAGAGAAGGATGTTGTGGGGTACCATGTCAAAGGCCTTACTGAAGTCCGGCTAGTGGCCCCTTCCCTTGTTCATTGATGCAGTTACACCATCATGGAATGTCACTAGTTTGCTCAAGCAGGATTTGACCTTCGTAAAAGCCATGCTAATTTTCCTGCATTAACTCTTTGTCTTTCACGTGCTTTAGCATATCTTCTAGGAGAATCTGCTCCATGATCTTTCCCAGCACATAGGTGAGACTGACAAGTTGGTAGTTCCCTGGCTCATTCATAGTTTTCTAACATTTGGAAATGCTGTTCACACAAATAAAAGACATCAAAACAGCAGTTTATCCAGAGCTTTGATTGGCTTACAGTGATTTATGATAGGCAATAATTCTGTATTCCTAGCAGTCACTGAGACAAGGCTGTGCTTGAGGCCTGTGCCCACACATTTTAGAATTAATGGAGAAGCAACATATGCTGTTTCTAACAGCTGGGTGTGCTTGTCTTGCTTTCCTCCATAGAATTTTTGGATTTCATTTTTTTTCTGTCAATTATGGAATGCAATAATAGAAAGAATGTTGAATGAAGAGAAATGTGAAGAAGGAAAAGATAGAACCAGCTCAAGAAGATGCCCTCCTCTGACGGTAGTGATATTTTATTTTTATATTTCACACTGTCTCACCCAATCTCACCTTCACCTAAAATGATTCATATGATGTCAATAATATTAAAATTATTTGTGGACGCGTCTGCAAAATAGACTAGGCAACATTGAACAGACTTCAACCCCTTGCTGGTCAAGTCTTTCTCAGACCCAGATAAGAAAAAAAAGACTTTTAACTGAAACAGTATGTTGCTAATATGTTCCTATAGTTTTTAGATCTGTGCTACCTCTGGGATTCTTGAAAATTGCTGTGCACTAGGCTACAGAGATGTGCCACCTCCCATTTGTACCTCATCTGGTTTCTCTTTTTTCCTAAAAGCACTGTAATGCTTAAACTGTGCTCACAGCAGAAATTTATTTGTGACAGTTACTGTGCAGATCTGTACAGCTCCACCACATTTTTAGGGAAATTAGTATGTTCTAAGTTCTTGGCAAAAAATAAAAATAAAAATAAAAGAGAATACTAAAAGGAAAACATAGTGCACTTGAGAATGGGTTTTATTAGCACTGCATTCAATTGCTGTAGAATATACAAATAGTTCTGAGGTACCGTTGAGGAGCATTCAATAGGATCCAAAAGGGAAGCAAAGACGGGTGTTTCAGCTGCTGAAAAGAGGCTGAGGGGCAGCTGCAGAAATGGAAATGTGTGCTATCCTTCATGCAGAGATTGCAGGTTTTGCAGCTGTTTAATTCTATATGGAACTTTCCTTTTCACATGAATATTCTTTTCTTCAGAGTATCTCCTCCAAGAGGGTTGGCAGCAACACACCACAGGATCCTGTCTAGTACTCTTCAGGGTTTAACTTGCTATTGCTTTTTAGTCAGATAAAGCTGTGAAATGACTGCTTATTGCTAGGGCAGATTTTGATTGCTCTCCTGTCTTCCTTAGGCTATTCAAACGAAGGCAGCAGCTGCATTTTGCCATTCACAATCAATTATGCCTAGAGGCTTGTTTTTCCTGTCAAAAGCTTGAACTGGTTATTGTATATGTATTTTCTTCTTTAATCGTATATCACTTATATTTTCATAACATTTTCCATCTAGTAATAACTTTATTGATCCATTCTTCAGTCTTTAAACAGTCATGTACCTGAACACATTTTAACTAACTTCAACTGATCAGGTTATACCTTAAATTGCACATAAATATATATATATATATATATATATATATATATTATAAGGCCATACAATAGTCATTAAACATCCAAAAAGCTTATAAGGGCCCAAGACAGAGCCAGTCACCCTTTCACTGTCTCTGGAATAATCACATTTAAAAAGGAACAGAACTAGGTTGCTGCCTTCTGTTTAGTGTGTTTTCTGTCAGATAATTGAAATGAAAACAAAAGAAAAATGAAAAAAAAAAAAAAGAAATATAGGAAAGGAAATGAAATGTAAGGGAGGGAAGGAAAATAAGCATATGATCATAAAAGCAAAAAGTAGATAAAACTTAACATCTCATTTTTTTTTATAAGATTTTTTTTTTAATTCATTTTCATATATTTTCTTTAAAACACTGACAATTATGAACATTGCTTATACATTCTAGACATCCTCAAGATAAATAACAATTGCTAAAGATACTATCTAAATACACTTACTTTCCTCTGATACACTGTCTTCATTTTCTCCAATGTTTTTTTCAAAGAATCAATGATATTTGTCTTGAAAAGAAATCTGCTTCTGCTATCACATCATTGCATTCAGTTTCTATTACATTGCACTGCTGCACAATCCACAATGCTGGATTTCTAATATTGTTAATATCACTTCCATAGCAACACACTAAGATATCATGAACTTGGCATTACAGTTTTATTCTTGGAGTAGGTCTAAGGAGGAGCTGATTTTGCAAGGCAGCTGTTATTAAAACATGGGTATACCTGATAACCAAAATAAATTACTGATGGAATACAGGTAACAATGTTCAAAGTATGTTCAAATGTTCAAATCAGTCCTGAAAAGAAGTTGTTCTTCTTCAAACCTTACCAAGAAGAATGAACTTTTTCTGGTAGTAGTGTTTAAAATCAGCCATCCTTAAAATGAAAACATATATATCAGAGGTGTTCAGTTTCCAGGTAAGATAACGTTACTTGCTTTTTTCGCATGTTGAATTCAATCTAATACACAGTAAACTCAATGTAGTGTAAACAGAGGGCAAAATATGTGCCTGTCCTTTTAGCTGCAAATATTAAAACTCCACAATGAACTGAATGAATTAATGAGAATGAATTCAACTTCCCCAGCTTGCAAGACAACAATTTTACCAATAAATCTTTTTGCTTTTAAGCTCAAAATGTAATGTATTAAGTAGAACACATATCATTTTGGTCAGCATTCTGTCATGTTTTATGATATATAACGACTTGGAGAAAGTGTGCTCCATTTGTTACTTCCTGGCTAGAATCCTACATAATATTGTAAAAGGAGAAAAACACATAGAACGATACATGGGCTGCACTGCCACATGCTTGCACGTGGCTGAATGTCTCAGACATAAATTATGTTATTTTAAGAGCAACTAAATCTTCATTAGTTTTACTCTGTATAATTCTCATTGGCATCAGTTGTGATAACAGAGGAAAATAGTTCTCCTCTACTGGTTTCAACACAAGCTTTTATGGAAGTTAGTTAAGAAAAATAGAATACTGAGATCTCCTGATTAAGAATGAGCATATGGAAAACAGTAAGCAATTGTCTACTTGTAAGGCATTCAAGAAAGCTTGTCCTGTTCTATGTTAAAGTGGAAGATTCTTCAGGGATGAATTGAAAGTCAAAAAGCATAAGAAAGGAATGAGTATCTTGCAGCAGAGAATTCTTCAGGATCTGTACTAGCACCAGCTTTTTTTCGATATATTCACTCTTGCCTGGGAAAGTGAAGAAAAGTTTCATAACACAAGGTTAATTCAGGATAATGAGGATAGGAGCCAACCATGAAGCATTTCAGTGGGAAAAAAAAGACTGAATAACTGTACCATAAAATGGCAGCTGAAATTAGATTAGGAAGATATGCATAAAGTGATGCATGTGGAAAAAAGGAATCTGAATTTCACAGACAAAACAATGAACTCTGTTTTCTCAGGACTGCTGTCCTGGGGTTTTCAGTTCGAAGCTCTGTAGCAATGGAAAAATGAATAAAGTGCAAGAAACAATAAGAAACAGAGCAAAATCGAAAAGATTGTTCTGTCATAGAAATACATGATGCACAGGTGTCTTCAATACTGCAAGCACTACTTACAAGTCAAAAACTACATAGAAATACTGGGAAAAGCTCGGAGAAAACTGGTGTGACTTAAGTTTGAGATTCTTCAGAGTGGAAAGGAGATGATTAAGGGGAAAATAAAATAGAAATGATAGGAGGAAAACAAGAATTAGCAGTCTTTTTCAATTATGGATAATTGAAGTAAACAAGTTCACAAAAAAAAACCAAACAAACTTTTTTTTTTTTTTTTTTGCTTTTGGCACTTTTCTCATCTCTAGTTGAGCTGGAATGCTTGCCTAACGTGTCTCCATTGGTTTGACTTCATACAGTCCTCCGTTTGCTATCTATCTTCTCACTCCAGCTTACATCTGCCAAAGTGGATGGATTGGAAATATTTTAAATATTTTGGAGAGGACATAAGTCCCCTAATCAGGACATACAGTCTTCTCTGCACAGCCACAGTGGGTTATCCTCATGCTTCATCATATTATTAACTAAACCATCATTTGTTACTTGTGATTAAATATTTGAACTGTACACAATTGGGACACTCACTTGCTTATCCACTTATGCTATTTTCAGTTCTGTATTGTTGCACTACTGGATTTATAATGACCTCCATGTTTGAGCAGCCTCACAAGGCAAAATATATGAAAGAAGGTAATTCATGTAAGAGCAGGATGTGCTTTATATGTACTGGTTGAACGTGCAGTTTCACAGACTACCAAACTCAATAGTTAAAACTTTTACAGATCAGCATAACTGACCCTGTTGGAAATGCTAGCCATGGTGACTGCAGATGGGCAGGAGTGTTCTAAAAGCTGTAACTCAAAGCATTGTCAGTTATGCTTTCTTGTGTGTCAATGGATTTTTATTTTTATTTTTATTTTATAGCTTTCTATGAAACTTTTAAAATTACTTCAAGGTTTCTTTTTGTTTTGTTTTGTTATTTTTTTATTTTGTTTTTAAACAGGAATCTGCCCCTCTACACTGGTACTTTTACCAAGCAGATATATTCAGGAAGCACACATGGCAGTGGCCACCATCCTGTGCATCTTCCAAGGGTACAATGCCAAGCAAACACTGAACAAGATAAATGGCTGCACTTACTTCAGTTGCTTTGTTTTACAGTCAGTGCAGCTCTTTTCCTGGTTTAGGTGTCAAATACTAGATGTATTTTGGAACTACTCCAATTTTTTGAGTTGCTTTGTGCACAAAAGTATTTGACTCTGCAGAAGAAAACATGGTTTTGCGAGTTTGCTGAAATTTTGAAAATAAAGTGATATGCTCTAGATATATATACATGTCTATCTATCTATCTATATATGTATATTTTGCATGCCTCTTACTCACTGTGCCTTAAAATGAAAAGAACAGGCTTTTCTCTCTTGGATTTTGCAAAATTCTATTGGCTGATGTCTTTTGCCCTTTACTTACAGTTAGCTATTACAGGATAGTGACAGGCTCAATCCCACGCAAATTACTATTGTGCATTATCACCATTCTCTTACCAAGAACTCTTTAGAACATTCCAGGAGTAATTAATAAACAAGTGCATTTTTTTTAAACTCTCTTAAACTAGTCTGTATTCTTCAAGTTACTAGTTATTATTATTGTTATTATACACTAATCTATGATATCACACTATGATATCATTTTATTCTTCTCCATAATATGAACTTCTATTTTGAATCTGCAACATCCAGATGACAAACGATTCTGTTTCATCTATAAACTTGCATTATTTCACCTGAAATTATCATGATGCTCCTTTGCTTAATGAGTTGGAAAGTCCACTCTAATTTCTTTATCATTGCATTTGCTGCTAATCTCATGATGTTGTTGCAAAAACCGTCATATTTAAAATTTTCTTTTGCCTGAAGAGGTAATTTTTTCCTTTCAACTACTAAAGATTTATTTCCCTTAGCAACAAATTATAATCCTTTTAGATGCAAACAGAGTAAGTCATGTAGAAGAGTTTTTACTTTGTTGTGGTTCTGGAATTGTTGTTGGCATACTTTTGTGCATAGAAATCAACTCAGTAGACTTTGAAAGCTGAATGTCTGTAGGCATTGCATCCTTCCCTCACAGATCCCAGTATCAGACTGATGGAACTACATGGTATGTATCTGATCTGCAATCAGTACTACACTCAAAGAAATATCTGTACTCTGAAAGTGAGCAGTCCATAAAAAAAGATGAAAGAACTTCAAAATGCATAGAACTGAAGACTGAATCAGTGTAAGAACTCTACTTATTTCCCTGGGAAAATTAGTGAATTTGACTTGTAAACTACCTACACCTTTCTATCTTTTAGTAGGCTGCAGGGTTCAGAGTATTCACCTTCTACCAACTTTGTTTATAAATATAATTTTATCCTAGTGACTTTTATAAGTACCTACTTATTGTTCATCGTAAGGCACTTAGAAATTTTCAGTCATATTGTACAAGAAAAACATCTGAGGTATCTGTAGTACAAGACATTGAAAAGGAATGAGAACACAGGTGAATAGCTGAAACAAAGCAATCTGCAAATTAAGAATATCGTGACAGAACACGCTATTTAGAAACCACAGGCAGATTCCAAATCATCAATTTTAAAAATAGACCTGTATTGGATGAATGAGCTAAATATTTCAATTTCCCCAGTTTGTATCTGTTTTAAATATTGTGGCCTGGTTTCCAGTTCAAAATGATTCTTCTCTATTCCTATGATAATGGAAATTGTAATGAAATACTTCATCTTCCTTAGTATGAAGGCTCATCTTGTCTGTCTAGTTTTTGATAAATAGCCACACGTACAGACTGGAAAAACTGAAATAACTAGCAGATAAATTTTGTTATAGTGTGAACCCCTTATGAATCTTGGAACTAGACATACTTATTAGTAGAGCTGTCAAAAGATCAGGTCATAGAAAAAAAAAAACTTACTTCAGTTTTCTTTTGCCTAGAACAGCAATTTTTCAGTATCTGATGTAAGTTTCTTGGTGTGGTACTCCTTGCACCCAAATTCTGAATCCCAGTTTCAATGACTTTTTAAAGTCAAGTTCAGATTCAGCTGCTGAAGAGAAATGACTCCTCAAGCTCAATTCAAACCTAAAGTTATATTTTCTTGTAGGGCGCTACAGAAGATTGTCTTACAATATAGAAATAGACAGAAAGCTCTTTACGGTGTGTCTACTTCAGTCATTCATTAAAGGACCTTTGTGTTTTTATTCTGACATAGTTTTCTTCAGAGGCTTCCATTCTTGAAACAAAAGTATTAGTTCTTCTACTGGCATATTTTACTTTCTTATTAACTATTAGAAAAACTACAATATAAATGTAAATAAGCACATTAATGAAGACAAGGAGAGAAAAAAGATTAAAAAAGGAAACTGCCTGCGGGCTTCAGGATTACTCTAATTATTTAATGGAGATTCCCCCTTCCAATACTGTGGTCCATTCTGTGCTGGTTCTGTTTTGGTGAGAGATGACTAAAATGACAGCAGAAAGCGACTGAGGACTCTTACCATAGACCAAAGAGTTGCACTCTTTTTCAAGCCTCATTGAAGTGGAAACATGGGCAACTTTTTCTCCAATCAGATATGACTAAGCAGGTAAATTTCAAATGATTGATCTTCTTAAATATTTGATAGCAATATCTGTATACCTTGTCTGAAATGGAATATTAAATACACTGTATATTTCTTGTAATTAAGGCAAACCATAAGTATAAAGTAACTGTCCCTGTACTACCATGTATTATACAAAATGGTGTAATCTCAATATGGCTCAAACAGGGTTTTCATATTGCACTGGTCTGCGCTCTCTCTACCTTCATTACTGACCTGCATGAGAGTGCTATAATGCAGAGCAGAATAATTCTGGAAGTTAACATAAAAATCTTTGCAATGCAGTTGTTCTTTTACTAAACACAGGAATGCATATGTAGCAAAGTTTATATTTGATACACACTATATTTTTAGCTGACTGTTCAATTTTTATTAAACATTCTTATTCTGTCCACGTAAAACAAACCCAAAGTTACACAGGGAATATTTGTTGTAAATGAACTTGAAACATCTTTTGGAATAACATCAACCAAAAGCAAGATTAATTTAGCTACTTTTCAGTAATATGAAAATTAAATGACATATTCAATGACATTAATTAATAACATAAGCACCAAAGACAATAAAAATTTTTTTAAGACAAAAATAATATTCATTTCTCAAATTTTTAGTTAAAATATACCTAAAAATGAAAGATAATTAAAATTTAATGTTATAATAATATATAGCACATAATAGAATATGCATCTTTGACATTATAATATTAATACCTTTGTTTTCAACTTCTTTCATTCATCCCCCTGATGAAAAATTCTAGATGCTATAACTTACAATCTGTCAAGAAGATTTGTAAACTACACTACATGTGTGGAAGCTGCCTTTCTCTTGTCTGTTTAGCATAAGAAATATTACTCTTGTGAGAAAACCTGTGGCTATTTTACAATTAGTCATAGCTGATGCCACCTGCACTCTCAGGACACATTTAAAAAGATGCTGCCTATATTTGCATTGTGTTCAGAATTTTACTAAATGTTACTAATTGACAGTAATGTCATACTTGACTCTAAAATGCTAACTTCTCCCCACATCCATAACTAGAATGGACTTAGTTCTTTAAAGTCCATGACCAGCCTATTGCCAACATGATATATATAAAAAAATAGCCATTCAGTTTTCTTCATTTGTAAGTATTTCTTATTCTAAAGAACAGAAATGACCATGAAAAAAGAAGAAAGAATAAGAAGAGGTAGAATTTCTAACACACACAAAAATTTGATTAATTCACATAATCATGTTATTGAATTGGTTCACTGAGAAAATTACAATAAAGAATCCCTCTACTCACAGTATTTTCAGTTTGACTAGAAACACTTTGCAGTGAACAGCATTCTCATGCAAATTTTTGTAACACTTTGTCAAGATAAATACATTCTCAATCCCTTTATCAGAAAACCATCAGGTTTCTGGTAGCTTTACATAGAACATAATAGGAGGGACCTTTGATGTTGCAAAGTACAAACGATGAATCTGTACATGGCTATGATTCAGCTGAGTAGAGGCCATGCAATATTTAGAAATGGAAATATTTACTACCAGATTTCCCAAGTGAATCTCAGTTACTATATAGTACAGTTACAAAGTACACTGTTAAGGAAATTTGTAACATATAAAAAAAACCCTGTACATCATTGAATGGCTTCGGTTAGAAGAGACTTCAAGGATCATGAAATTCCAATCTTTTGCCACAGGCAGGGCAGCCAGCTGCTAGGTTAAATACTAGATCAGGCTGCCCATGACCCCATCTAACCTAGCTTTGTACACATCCAGGAACAGGGAAGCCTGTTCCAGCACTTCACTCCTCTCTGTGACAAACATACCCATGACATCAAATCTAGATTTCTCCTCCTTTCATTTAAAACCATTCTCCCTTATCCTATCACTGTGTACCCATGTAGTACCCTTCATGTTTATAAAGCACCACTGAACACTGGAAGGGTACAATGAGGTCTCCTTGCAGCCTGCCCTTTTAAAGCTGAACAAGACCAGTTGCAATATTCATGGGAGAGCTACTACATCCCCTTTGATTACTTTCAAGACACTTATCTGGACCTGCTCCCCATCTTTCTCGTGCTGGGGGCCCCAAAGCAGGATGCAATAATTCAGATGGAACCTCGTGAGGGAAGAATACAAGAGGGATACAATCACTTCCTTCTCCCTGTTGGCCATCCCTCTTCTGATGCACCCCCAGGATACCATTGGCCCTCTGGGCTGCAAGAGCACACTGCTGCATCACACTAAGCTTTTCATCAACCAGTACCCCAAGTCCTATACTGCCAGGCTACTCACAAGGATTTCTTTGCCCAGTTTCAATATATCCACTTGGGTTAATAATGTCAGACTTGCATCACATTGGTTGTACACTGTTTTATTATGTAAGGACAATTGCAAGACAAGTTTGAGACAGTTATTAGATGTCTACATAATCTTAATTCTTTCCCTTTTCAAATACAGATGCCTTTTCTGGGTATAGATAATGATACTTCTTTTCTTATGTATTTCTGTTAGTTCCTTCCCTGAGAACTAGAGATAACTTGGCTGCCCTATTCTTGACTGACATGTCATCAATGTTGTTTGCATGGTTCTGATTTAATAAGTGAGGTCACATCAAGTACATTGTACACATCCCCCAGACAGCAAAAATTTAACAGCTCCATAAATGTGTCAAGATGACAAAAACATTATAAACTTGACATAAATTTAATATGAATTACCCCTAGATTCCATCAAGTATCAATAAAATTACTTTTTTTTATTTATTTACATCTTCTAGATTAACCATATAGAAACATACTTAAACTATATTGCAGTGCATTCCAGTTCATTTTGGAATACATTGAATAAATTGATATCCACATCCTATAGAACACGCTGCTGACAGCTTTTTCTTTTTCAGCAATTGAAGTACACATTAAAAATAAATAATCTTTGCACGACACATGAGTATAATTATTAAGTTCCATGGTTACGGAAGACAGACAAAATTAAGTTATCTTACCCAGTTTCAATATTAAGTATTCAACCCTTCCCCATCCCACCTCCTCTCAACTCATCTTCCTCCTCTCAAAAAAAAAAAAAAAAAAAAAAAAGCAACTCAATTTTAATAATTATGTTACGCAAAACTGTATATTAATAAGAGGTAGGAGCAAAGGTTGGCTGTTTTCGTACAATGTGATTTATATATTTAATGTCATAAAAATAATATTGATTTCATTAATTCAGAAATTAGCCATTTTGTTCATGTTTAAAATTATTAATGATACTTCAGCTCTACCTTTCCAAAGAACTTGGGGTTCATAGGAGACACAGGGACAAAGAAACAAACTTGGTTACAATCTGTATTTCTGTTAAGTTCTTGTCTTGAGTTTTATGGACTGCTGCTTAAAAAGGAAATTGAGAGACATGAAAACTACGGAAAATAAGGTGTCCAAAGAACAGTCAGAGAACATTTGTATTAACACTAAGAGATGGTATGGTATCCACTACTTTCTTCTATTCCACATCAATGCATTGGCTAAATAATTAATGTGGTAATTTAATCTGAAAAATCATGACTGTACAGTGGTGTAATTTGTATCCTAAATTTATGAGTGTGTTAAATACCTATCCTCCTCACAAGTGGACTCTGTAGACTGATGAAAACCTTACTCTGAGTCAAGGAACAAGATTCCTATAGATATCACTGGAAATTTCTTTTAATGTAATGCCAATGTTCTATGTTGAATTAATTACCTAATATAGTATACAAATACTCATTTGATATCGGACAGTTTAAAGAAAATTTTAAAATGCTTTCACATGCTATTGAATTCTACTAATATACCTATTAACATAATTTACTAAATATCCTGATTATATTAACTGTTTTTGTCAGATCGGACTGAAGAAATTTTCACTTTATACAATAGAATTTATGCTTATTCATAATAAGAACACTATCAAATTTCTTACTGTAAAAAAGTGAATGTGTCTCTGGGGTATATGTAATTCCTGAGAAAGCCTTTAATTCAAGTTTAGGATATTTCTTGAAACTAATAGCACCCATCTGAACTGCAAAATAAGAAGAAAAGTTTCTGCTGCACCTGTTTCAGGCTAGCTACTGGATCATTCATATTTCTGAGAGATGCCTGTGTTTCTTAAATGAGCATCTTGTACTGTAGGTGCCAACTGTTTATCAGGTAGATATTATTGTAAAAGTTGCATATGCTATCCCATGTTTATTAGCATTGTGATTGATAACAATTATGGAGTTGTATTAGGCATTAAATTCTTTAGATTTTATATGACTTGATTTGGAAGATAACCAGATTGCTTCCTTGTATGCAAATACATCTGATGTATATTTCAAAACATTATGTATGATATTTAAATTAGTCTCATTAACAAAAGGAGAGTTATTAATCTCAGATGAGAGAAATTAAATCTGAACTACTATCGCCTAACTTTAGTAACATTATATTTAGCAAAAATTCACAGTTACCTTGTCAGTAAGAATAGCTCATTTAAATAAGTGGCAAAAAAGCCTAATACTAAACTAAATACTAAAATAATTGTTTAACAGTAATCATCTAAATAAAAATGAACCAAAAAAAAAGCCTGCCACTTAACTCTATCCACTTTAATAAGCAGGGAATCACACCTTTATCAGTATCTAAAATAATTTTCTCATTTGTCTACTTGTTTTTTAGATCCTCAACCACCTTATTTTTTTCTCCCCCAAAATGTGCTTTTATTAGGAATTATGTAAATGATTTAGAAGAATGGGTGAAACAAAAGGCTGCCACTTTTATTACCTGAACTGGCGGCAAAAAGTAGGGGTATTACAATGCAAGAGACAATTTCAATAAATCTTTGTAAATATGTAGGAATACGCATTAAGCTGAGTATTTGGATCTCTTAAGCTGACTACTACAGATGGTGCCTAAATTCATTATTTGAATGCTAAATTGCCTTAAATATAGCAATAGAAAACTTAGAAGCGCACATGAAATAACAAAGTCCAGATTAGGATTAAATGTAAAATTCAAGGACATAAAAAGCACAAATATCAAACTTGCCTGGGAAAGCTGATGTTTATCTGACTGTTATCTGATAATTCCACCTAATTAGTAAGCATGTGTTTATCAGCCCTTCAAAGATTAGTAGCCTACTCCAAACTACAGAAAACAATTTGATTCCACTGACCTACTGCAAAGATCCTTCAACTCAGTATTATAATGCAGTCCTACCAGCTAGGCTTTCCTGATAAAGAACAGTTATTCTCAGAAGACAACTTAAAAGGTAATGAAGTGAGACTCTAAGAGGTACTTCCAATAGTTTCCTTACTGCAGGCTGTAAACTTAAATGAACAAATTTGCAGGATTTGACCCATATGACCAGTAGTCTCATATTGTCATAATATTGTTAGAAGCGCATGAAATTTTAAACCATTGGTATTAAAATCAAGACTAAAACTTTAGAATTAGCTTATATTTGGACCGAATATTTTGCTAAATTGTTAGTATGCTGATTGATACATCAAAACACTGAAAGATGAAGAACTACAATGTAAGATATAAGTTCGGAGACAATGGCTAAAAAAGCATATGAAAGACATTTGAGTTATATATACAATATGTCTTTCAATTCTGTACAGCAATGTATTAGATTATTTCATCATCCTGCAGATTTTAAGCAAGGAGAATAATATTAATTACAGCAGACTGCATTGGTAGTGCATGATAATGTTGATTTCTTTCTAATTTAATGAAGTAAAATTTGTTGTTTCCATTAAGATTTCTAGTCAAGATGACAATGATTCTGTTGATATTTACAATCATAAAAGCATAGTTTGACAGAATAAAGTCAGAGTTTTTTTGCCTGTCTTCGGAATATTTTTCTCTTTCCTTGAATATAATGTAACAGAGAGAAGTTCACAGCTCCTTTTATTGAAATAATCTCAAGTATACCTCCTTTCATCTGCAAATATATCAGTTCATCCCCTGCAATCAGTAGAGGAGGTTGCACCAATAAATTGAGTAAAATGAATGCCATGCCTTTTACTAAGAGAGAAGCGCAGACATTTCAAAAATATATTTGTCTCCATTTGCAGAAATACAACAATCATTAACAGTTTTTAAAGTACTACTTCTGAAACTACTTCAACACTGAGAAAATTACATTTACATATATATAGACACACACACACACACTCTAACTTGCGGAATATTAGCTATACCACAGAGCAGTTGAAAACAGCTCTCTCTTTCAGCTAGGATTTTAGCCATTTGGAAAGTAACTAGAATATGTAATCCAAACAGGCTAAGTATTGGCTGCTCTGTAGTTTTTGGTTTTCTTTACAGTCTAACCCTCATGCCTCAGAAGCCCAAAATACCATGAGACTCCAAATACCAGCCTAAAATAGTTCCTACTTGATTAACTGAAACTCAGAACCTAATTACATGATTTGCATGAGACGTCACAGAAGGAAAAAAAAAAAAAAAAAAAAAAAAAAAAAAAAAAAAGCTTGTTTAGTTGCAAAGAAAAAAAATGATTTGAAGACATTTTTCAGATGAAGCAAAGAAAACGAGATTCTATTTGAGTGTATAGGAAAAAAATTCTGTACCAACATAAAGGTCAGTTCTGTTCAACGGTAATAATTAGCTTAATTGAGCCAAACAAAACAGGCACATATAAATTCAGTAATTGCAATTGTTTAACTGCACTTTTTTTTCTTTAATTTAACACTGTTATATTTCACATTTAAGTTTCACGTTAACTAACAATGTTAATTTAAGGAAAAAGAAATTTAGTTTTCTGCATACACAAACACCATTTTCCATCTTAGTCTCCAGGTTTGAGCAAAGTAATGACTTCAACTTAACAACTTCAATCTAAAAAGACATCTGCTTTGAATTTTAGCCACCAAACTTCCATTCTGTGTCAAAATTCAAACACCCATGTTTATGCTGCCTATTCATCTATTTGAAGTCAACAAAGTCACCTTCCACTGTAGTCTCTAGATTGTTCCTTGATTTAAAGGTTGAATATTTCACAGGAAGACTTCGGGAATCCTGGAATTTGTTTACTGTTTGATTTGGTTTTTCCTCCACCTTCTATGATACAAATGTCTTTCTACTAACAATTCTCAAGTGCAAGAGAAACTGAATGCTACAGAGAGTGGAAAGACTTCAGAACTCATTCAACCACCATTACTGAATGTTTGCTTCAGCAATTTCTAAATTTGTTGCATGACCAAAAATAATTAATAGCTAAATACATTAGATGGGATAAGGTTGTTAGAAATTGATTTCTTTTTTGGTTTATTTTAAAATTTTACAAAGATGTAGTAACTTATACAAAAATGTAGAAACTTTTTTAAGCACTGAGAAAAAACTGCAAAGAACTTTAAGACCAAGAGGGATTTAAAGCACTGAAGGAAGGAAATAATTTGCAGAGAAGAAAAGGGGCCTTTGGAAATGAATGTTTATTATACTGTGAAATCATAATAAAAGAAACACAGGCAGTGTGCATATTCTCTACTAGAAGAAAAGGGTACCAGATTAAGATGGAAATTAAAAGCATGACTGATGGCAACTACTATTTATTGAAGACCATAAGAAAAATGTTCTTTTTTCATTTGTCAGGAACACAAAGACAATAGTTTCACGTATTTGTTACCTATGACTTCAGTGATGATAATCCTCCAAGAAAAATAAGTAGCAAAATCTTTAATGCAATTAAAAGATTATTGGTATGAAGTTCAGTTTGAAAAATCTACAGCTAGGGAAATCGAATTTAAATGACAGTGGAGTACAGTTTTGAGTTTTTAAAAATGCAAGACTCAAATATTCTTTCAATCAACCTCCCAAATGAAAAACAAGTATTATCACTTGTCACATACATCATTAAAAGAAAAAAAAAAAAAAAACATTTTCCCTGCCAAAAAAACATTCCTTACTGTAAGGAAATGCAGTGGCAGATAACTAGTTCTAAGTTACCCAAAAAAGGGTAACGGTCAGGATCCAGTTAAAGAAAGAAGGATTTTCTTACCCATCCCAAGGAACAGGGCCCAACAAATACTCCAAAAGGAAGAATCTCCAGATAGAGATGTGTTGCAGAATTAACTAGATCAATCTATGCCCATGACAGGGAGGCATACAGAACTCCCAGTGCACTGAGTGATCTTATGATGTGGAATACTGAAAACCAAAAAACATAAAACCATGACAAGATGCTTCCCATGTGGCAGCCAGCCCTTAAGTGAGGCTTAGAGAGGGGTTGAACCTGGTGAATTTCTTTCACCTGTACTCCCAGGGCTGGCTATCCCTTCACCAGGTGCTCAATCATTGGTTCATGCTGTGACTTAGCAATTCCCATACACTGAACTTGCTACACTATTTTACAATTTATATTTTACTTCAGAGTATTGTATTGCATTTACATTATTTCCAATTTACATGGAAGAAGGGAAAAAAAGCAGCAATAATAGCAAGAAAAAAAAATGGCTTACTGTGAATGCAGTTATGAAGCACTGAATTTGTTTGTTCAAAACCAAGAGCTAATTTTAATTGTTTTCATTACATATAAAAACACTAAAGACCAAATCACATGTAAGCCCGGTGGATTCTTCAGTCCATACTTTTAAAAGTTAGACAGTTGCTTCAGGAGTGTTACTTGAAGTTACG
This sequence comes from Lagopus muta, assembly GCF_023343835.1. NCBI lineage: Eukaryota > Metazoa > Chordata > Aves > Galliformes > Phasianidae > Lagopus > Lagopus muta. Next base: position 23,302,850 of record NC_064436.1, on the reverse strand, counting down.
TATGCATAAGTACTATTGAATAACTTTAAAATATCCTTTAAATTTTTTTGGAAGCAAACCCTTTTATTATTTTGAGAATACTTTCAACATTTTCATCATATATTCTGCTCGAAAATAAAACAGAATTTAATAGATTTAATTATTTAATAAATAAATTAATTAATTAATGATAACTATCATAGGATCTCTTTTCTTATGGCAGCACTGCGTGTAAGAAGAGTCTTTACCATTTAGTATCTAGGTGACCACAAGAATTTGGCAGGCAGTACTATTGTTTCAAAATTCTTAGGTACACTTAATGAACCGCATTCAAACTTTCATCAAAACGCTTTGACAATATTCTATGAGTAGTTACACAAGAACATTTCAAGCATCTAATTTGACCAGCTCAAGTCACTATTCAAAGGATGTGAAGAGACTTTTTTCCAGACTACACAGTAATATTTGTAGCAAATGCAAAATAAAAAAATCCCCAAACAACTTGAGTGACACCTAGCACTTTCCATCTAGGAACAAAAATATAAGCCTAGACAATAATTGGCATTCATGCCAAAGAATAGCATCTGATAAACTCCCCTCGTTGTTTTATCTCCTTTTATTGTTTTGCAATTAGATGCCAGGTAATTTCCACAAAGGAAATTCCTCCTTGACAGTATTCTTTTCTTGTTAGAGTACTTAATGAAAATGTTCTCCTTTTCCACTATAATTGGTGGTCAGTTTCCCTTATTAGAATTTGCTCAGGTTCTTTAACCTAACCTTTGACTCAAAGCAATAGATTTCTGCAATGTGAATGTAAGCCAGCCACATGTTAAAATCTCCACAAAATGTCCATTATTTGTTGTAAGAGTTATAATTCCTTATTTTAATCTTAAAAGCTCCATCTTTCGGAAGAGAGGAAAAAAAAAAAAAAGAAGCAAGATTTGTGAAAACAGACCATCAGAAAGACCAAAAGTTTATCAGCTCTTCTAAGTGATTTGTCCAGCATATGTTGTTTCCTCACCCTGCACACCATGAGTTTCTTCTTTCTTTAATAACAAGTTTTGTAGTATTTTTGCAACAGTAAATTCTGAAAGCATTTTTACAAATTGTAACAAACCCTCAGTATAAGTAATCTGAGGCAGGCAGGTATTGTTCTTCACAGATGAGACAGCTTACAGAACAGCAACCTTGCATAAACTTGTATAGAAAAAGAATCTGAATATAAGGTAGGTTTACATCTCAGGCGTTTCTTCTAAGGTCTGCCAGTCATATTTTTTCTTCTTGTTCCTTGCTTGAGTCTGTTCTAAACTCAACAGCTGCTTGGGCTAACCCACTTGAAAAGCTCATTGCAAATTCTGGCAGGGGGCAAGCACAGACATTACTAATGCATAATCAGTAAAAGTTGGTCAAGGACATATTTTCAATCATCCTTCCAAAGAGATAAATCTTTTCTTTACAATTTCCACAGTTCCTGTGAGCACGTATCAATGCACAGTCTGAGCTTTCCTAAATTGCTGAAGAAATTTTGCTGTGCTGGGACTTGTCCATGCAACCTGTTTGTGAAATTTGCTTTCTGAACAACTGAGTTCAAAATCTAGTCCAATATGCCTACTGTGTTATCCTGCTGACCTAAGATCTGTTTCACATTTTTAATTCTGCAGTGACAGCTCTATAGGCATGTCAGTAGTTTTTAAGCTAGTTTTGAAACAAGAATACTTTTTGCCGTAACACAGTAGTCTGTAGTACACTTACTGTTTCAGTAGTCAGCACACTCCTCAAAATTACATGAAGTAGACTGCTTTGTGACACTCACCTGCCTTGCCTTCTATCTACTCTGATTTTTCACTTATATACCTGCTTCTGAAAAACTGAGATTTAAAAATGTACTATTAACAGAACCAGGGGAAATATTGTTGCTATTCACATCTATCAAGTTCCAATACATATTTCAGTTACACTACTCCTAATATAGGATCCATAGCCATTTTGTTATCCACTTGGCGAAGTTTCTTTCTTCTATCAGCACTACAGCTAAAAGGTTTTCTTTTTCAAAAAAAAAAAAATTCTCAATTTTTTTTTTTTTTTTCTCTGATAAGTATCAATGACTAACCTACATTTTTTTCAGGTACCACCAGCAAAATAATTGTGGAAAAGCCTGCCAAGACCATCCTAAAATCCACAAGACTGATTGGTAAGAGAAATCCCACTATCACTAATCATTTAGGCCTCAGCCAGAGCTGTCTCCTACCCCCAGGAAAATGCATATGTAAACACAACAAAGGGACAATTTCAGAAAGACATTTTGAAAGATATGGGCAGCATGTTATGATGTGGCAGGGCAATGTTCAATCTCACTAATAAGAGCAGATTTTAACATAGATTTTGGCTGGATGTCTGCACTCAAAGGATTGCACTCAATGACTTAATATTCATATAGCAATCAGCTAAATATATGGGGCTTGGTTTCCTAGGGGTTTGTATTGGGACTGAAACTGTTGAATATCTTTGTTGATGACGTGAACAGCACGATTGGGAGCATTTTCTACAAGAGTGCTTATTACACCAAGTTTTGTGGTGGGTTTAGCAGACAGGAGGGGAGGAATTCCACTCAGAGAGGCCTTTGCAGTCTTGCAAGGTGAGTCCATGTAAACCTCTTGAATATCAACAATGTCAAGTACAGGGTCCTATACTTGGGTCAGGGAAATTCCAGGCATAATCTCACTTTGTATTACAAAATGACATGATGCAGAAAGTAATCATGTCACAAAGAAAATGTGACTACTTCTCTTGCCATCACCAGCAGACTGATCATCATTTACACCAGGTTAACTTTGGCTTTGTATATTGAACGGCATTTCTAACATTAACAGGAGTGATAGAACCCTTACATTTTCAAAAGAATATCTGCTCTTTTTGCTTCCTGCTATTTCAAAAATAATCCTCTTTTTGCAGTTCACTTACCCTATAAAGCAACTTAACTCCTGTGACTATTATGGGGATCAATATTTTAAAAGCCTTAGACAAGTTGTAATAAAGTACTGACAAATAAAAATTCATAGACAAATGTGTTTTCTTTAAGCCACTCTTTACTCACAATTTAACCATTACAAACTATTACCAACTAAAAATATGGAATGATATTCAGAGAACCAAAAAGAAAAAGCATTATTTCTTAATTAGAACTCCAAAGAGCAGTAGTAAATCAGATACATGCTAGACAGATAGACAAAGCCAATATACAAAATAACTTCTGAAACATCAAAACATAAGGTTTGCTTTTGGTAGAGGACAAACACAAACTGAAAAAAAGAGAAGACAGCAACTGATTCTTGCTGCTATTTCTAAGCAAGAAAACTTTCCTTCTCCTCATGCATACACTTATCACCTTTTCACTGCATGTGAACTAGAAACAAAAAATTATCCTGAAAAAGATGGTCAGAATTACTAAATCCATTTCCCAGAACAGCACAAAAGTTATAGCTCTAATCAACACCTACCTCAGAATATTTGAAAACGCTGAAATTACTCCCTTACACAGAGGGGGGAAAAAAAAAAAAAAAAAAAAAGAATTATCTCCTAAGAGCTAATGTGGAAATCCCAGGACTATTACTATTAAGAAGGCTAACTACTGCATTTCCAGAGTTAGCAAAACCTTCATTTATTTATGGCATGAGTGTGGATACTATTGCATTGCCTGCTCTCAAAATGTGCTGTTTTTCACCAGTTCATGGTTGAACCATTTAGGATTCATCACAGCTGAAGTGGACCTCTCCAGGCTCAGGAACACCTGTGAAAATTCATGCATATTCACACACAGCACCTAAATACAACATTTTTATAAATCAAACCATTTTGTAGATTCAGTTAATGCTTTGGTACTACATAGAAAATATTTAAATATGTTTGCTTTTAATAGAATCTCTTCTTGAACAAGTTAGCTTATGCAAGAATAATGTTTCTCAACTGACCCAGGTTGGAATGGTAATAAAGTTTGTAAAGAGAGAATATTTCACTAATTTGCTGGCAAGGGAATCACACCTATTTTCAACAGAGAGATCAAGGTCAGCTGCTGTTCAAATTAAAATAAGGCAGGTTTTAATAATAGAAGTTACATCAGACAAATTTAATAAGCATACTTGTTATAAGGCCTTAAGTCTAAAAGTTTCTCACCCACCTTCCAAAACGTGAAGCATAAATATTTCATTAAAAAGATTAAGATCACTCAGGTTTGCAAGCACACTTTGTGCAATCATTCTATACTAAAAAACTCAATAAAATATTTTTCTTACATGTGTCTGAGTATCTGAAACTAGTATATATTACATTTTAAAACTTACAGCAGCTGATAGTATTCAGCTCACTTACCCAATTTGTTTCCTTCAGCTTTCATTAATTCTAATAGTTTACTAATATGAGCTTATATCTAAATACTAATTCCCACATGACATCAGCAATACAGGGAAATTGAAAGCAGAACACCAAGTTCTCTTTGGGACTAGGTATAAAAGAGATTTCGCAATTCTACCCAGACCAGAGGTTCCTCAGCATTTATCTGACATGAATCAAAGTGACTTCCATCACAACACTATGTTACAGTGATGTTAAAAATTAGATGGTCAATTTCCATCTTCATGTCATAAATATTGACTATGAAATTAAAACAATTTGAAAAATTCCACTGATTCCTAGAAGAAGAGTATGGATATTGACATTCTTGTCATTGAGATTACTGTTTTATCAGTCTATTAAATACTGAAATCTTGAGTAGATTGGTTTTACTGTATTCCGGTCATGGAGATTAAGGTTTTTTTATGCCTCATAGTACAACTCAACATGTACAGGAAAAAAAAACCATAACTTTTCAGTGTTCAGGATTTACTTCATGTCTTAAGATGCTGAAGTGATCTAAGGTTATGTTGTTACTATAGCAAGCAGGGTAAGCATAATCTTTGTGGATCTACCCCAGCTCATCTAAAATTCACAGATTCCTGTACTGCTCCATTGTTGCCATTGCAGCCCACAGCTCAGCACTTGTCATCAAGGCCCCAACAAGATACTGCAGCTACAGGGAACCTCTTACACATAGCAGTATATAAGCCAATTATTTTCAAGTTAGGAATGATAGCACTGCACTTAAATATATGACATAGCAGAACTTAACTTGTTTAGGATCGTTCATAACTGAGCTCCTATCTGAAAGTATTTGCAATGACATGGCATAGCGACCAAGTAATTTTGAATACCAAAAGATCATTTCGCATTGTTTTCATACAAAACACATCCAGAAAATGCATTTCAAATTATTTTGGTTCTAATTGTGATATTTTTCTTCTCAGTAGTCTTTAGCATAATTTATAGTTTACATATTTGTAATTCCTTCAGACAAAAAGTTGCATTGATTTATACACAAGTGAAAAGAGTTAATTCAGTTCAATTCTACTACAGCTATGGGCAAATAGTTGAGTACAGCAGTAGTAGACTAAAGGAACACAACTGATTTTATTATTTAATTTTACTTCCCAGTTTCCAAGAGGCAATCCTTGTAGTGTGACTATGTTTGCTTTGCCTACAAACTCTAAGAAGCTTCAAGAAATGGGTCAGTAACAAATGCTACATGACAAGAAGTTTAAATTCATATGTCCATGGTAGAAAAATTCTATTTATTTTTTTAGTGAGGAAATTCCAATGCAACCTTATTGAAGAAAGAACAAAGAAATCAAAAAACACAACTGCCTGCATACATGTTTAGTAATAAATCAGAAATTGTTAAGCACAATTTAATATTTTTGCTTATGGTATAACAAAATACCTAATGCTGCCATTCAATCCTCAAAAGATCATTTTGGGAGATATTCAGTAAGTAGAGAAAATTCCTGGTACAGCAGTCAAAGACTATCGCACTGAAGTAATAACTGCTGTCTCTTCTGCTCTTGCCTCCAGAATTACTTGTCTTGCAGAGTCAGTTTGTGTGGTGTCTGGGTGGAAAAGTCATTGGCTACAACAAAAGAGAATAAGCCCAAATGCAGCAGCCACGGATGCACAAAAGAAGAAAGAAATGCTGCTTACCTTCGGAAGGCCTCAGGCAGACAGGGATATCTAGCAAGAGATGCCCTTGCCTCCTCCATTAAAGATGCCCTTAAATGAGGTCTGTGAAGGGGTGAATCCTGGCTATACGCCTTCATGTCACTCAGATACATTGCATGCATCTGAGTTCCTCTGGGTTAGGCCTGCCTTCCCACCAGGTTTCTGTTTCAGGCCACGACTGAGAATTTCTGCTACAGCTTGCTAGCAATAGAGCTTAAACATTTGAAGTATATGGCAGTTAAGGAGGAACTATGTCTATCACATCTCAGAATGTACCTCTGACTCCCACATGTCTTTCTAGACTTCTTAGAAAATCTGAAATTCTCTGAAAGATTTACACATTCTTGAAGAATAAATTTGTATGTGGTACGACTACCAAGGAAATTTAAAATATACTCCCATGTTCTTATTTGTAGAACTACTTTCACTGAATTTCAATCTGAAATACAGTCATCTCCTGCTGAAAAGAAATTGCAGTTTGGTTTCCCCTGTCTTGCAAAAGAGCACTTCAGAGAAATGCAGTGCCAGGTACAAGGCAAGTGGAAAACCTAGTGGAATAATAGAGAGAAAAATTGTTATGGAGGAAAAAATAAATATATATTTTTAAATTACTTTTAGTTCAAAAGTTTCTTCCTCAATTACAGACAAATAATAAAGGATGGCAAAATCCAAGATGCCAAAGAGACAATAAGTTTTTTCTGTATCCTTTGGTGATTTTAACTGTGTTAGAGGTTAAAAAAGTGATGCAAAAGCATCTCGGAATAGCAATAGGTCTCAGAACCTCAGGTCATTTTGTACCTTGAAAAGATAAAAAGCTTTTTTGATACACTTAATAGCTCAAAAAGAAACTCTTGTCTATTTTTCCTTTTAAACTTCAAAAGAAAATGCTGTAAGTTGCATTCAACAAGTTTCATTGATAAGATATGAAATATCCTACTTGCTTTGTCTCTTTCATTTCCTGCTTTCCCCAGAATGGTATCTTCTCACATCTATTATTAATAATCATTCATTCCAATCATATATTCTACCAAATATATAAATTTGTTCATTCCTATGTCTTTATGACATTTTGAATCATCCGTCATCCTTTGCTTTGGATTAAGAGGTTCCTGACATTTTTATTACATTATCATTCATATCTCTGGATTAGATGAATTCTGCTTAAATTATCTCCTATGAATTCCAGTTCATGTCAAGTAACAGCATTTTGCATCATGATTTGTATTTGTGGTGACTACTGACAACATGTTGAGCATTCAGGTAATAATGTTAACAAATTTCGTTACTGTTATCAATAACCACAGCAATGTTTATTGAAGCAGGCATAAAAACTAATGCAAAATACAATTGATATTAAGATCATTTGTGGATGTCTGGTTTAGACTTCCTACTGAATATATGATTTTTACTTGCTAAAGAAAGCTTTAATACAAAGATATGTTACATAAATAATGCTGAATTTCCTAATTCCTATTAAGAATAGGAATAAAATATGAATACAATCACTTTTGCAAGGTTAGGTTTTGTTTTGAAGTCTTCTACTTTTAACTATGATTTTTGTTTTTGTTTTCCCCCATATAAACGAATTTTCAGACTTTAGCAAGAAATACTTTTATTTTATTTTGTTTTTTAATTTCTGTGAATAACCCTTTTTATTTCTGCAGTATTGCAACACCAAATCTCCCTCACTTGACAAATGCTCTCCTCCAGGGAAAAAGAAAGAAGAAGAACAAGTACATGATTTTTTTTCTATGTGACATCAACATTTTTTGTGGATGCTTTCTTTTGATTTATTTTATATACAGATAAGACATGAGTTTGATTCAGAGATTTTTTTGGGAATACAATACAGTGAAGCCGGTAAGTTTCACTATGACATGTATAGTGGTTGTGATACAGCTATATACTATAGCAACATAGAACAGTAATAGTCTAGGGTATTTGCCTTTGCCTTTTATATCAGTATAATTTCGTTTTGGAGAGGATGAAATGCAAGCATTGGAAAAGCTGAATAAAGATGCTCATCTTCCCAATACTTAGTTTGTTGAGGGTGCTGACGTTCTCCATCCCTCTAAATCATGCTTACTACTTGCGGGATAGCTGTATATATTTATGTGCACTATGAGAACCAATATATTTTAACATTTCTGTTTTTAGATTTTTGAAACAGAAACATCAGTAAAACTGTAAAGGAGACAGTGCTCTAATATATCTTATGGCATAAGATATTTGCCCAATATGACAAATGCCAAATTCTGGGTAATTACAGGGATAGCACTTAGTTCTCTTCCATGGATATAATATATAGCTATGCCACAATATGCAGCAGCAACTTTACACACTATCAACATTTGGGGCTCTGTTTCATGGCCCAGCAAGACTGCTGCAATTGGGAGAATGAGCCAGGAGCCAAAGGAAACCATAGTACAGGTGTTCCCTCACTATCAAGGTCACATTCCCACAGGATCCAGATAGGACCATGTTAATGGCATGGGACCATCTATGTGCTCAGACAAGGTGAGGTAATAAATGAGGCCCACTGTCTATGTTGTTCTGTCACAAGAAGCAAGAGACGTCCAAAAATAGGAGTGGACACAAAAATACTTATGTGTAAGTCCATAACTGAGCTAGGAAAATCAGCCCGCAAGCAGGATCAGCTCTGACATAGCTCAGACAAAAATATGTATGCCCAGAAGCTTAAATGGGGCTCCTCTAGAATGTGTAGATTGATGCCCTGGCAAAGATATTCAGAATAGTTAAGATCTAGTAGCATTTTCAAGACCATGACACCAAGACAGCAATAGGGCAATACCATTGCCTGAAGCTTATAGCAGTTTAATCTGTGTTTGCATACATTATTTAACAGCAGTAACTCTGAAGTGGATTTTAGATGACAAAAAGATATATTCATTCCCAGGTTATGAGGATGGCAAAAAGTGGGAAAAAAAATGTTAAAGGGCTCTCCTTCAATAAAATATTTATTTTTAAGGAAAAAGATCTATAAGATTGAGTTTGTAACAGATTTCTAGGAATTTGCTCTTATACAATTACTCCAGTACAATGGTTAGCCCAGCAATATAGATTTAGTGTGTTGCATCTCACTAGACTAACACCTCACATTTAATGTTGGTGAGATTTAATCTAGTCTAATATAGGACTCCCTTCCAATTTAGCTTGGAACTGAAGTTAGTATACAAGCAAGGTAAATAAACAGTATGCATGTTTGGCCATCTAGTCAGTTCATATATATAACTGATTTGCGGATTTGTAAAAAGAAAATGAATAATTATTGAAAGCATCACTGAGATGATTTTTTTCCTAGTAAGCATTTTTTGTCACATAGAGGAAAATAAAGGAGATTTAAAACTGATATAACCATTGAAACTGGAAAAGATTTAAGATCATCTGCGCCAACCATTCACCTATCATCAGTATTGCCCAAAAAACCATGTTCCTTAGTACAACGTCTACACGTCTTGACTACTTCCAGTGACAGTCACTCCACCCCTGCCCTGGGCAGCCTGTTCCAGCACCTGATCACTCTTTTGGAGAAGCAGTTTTTCCTAATATTCAACCTGAACCGCCCCTGGTGCAACTTCAGGCCATTCCTTCTCGTTCTACCACTAGTTACATACGAATGAATGAAAAGAATGGGAGCTCTGGGAAAAAAAAAAAAGAAAAAAAAAATTAAAAAAAATAGGCTAATCAATCAATCACGGCAAGGCAGTTTTTAGAAGGCTTCTTCTAGATTTGAAGTTGCTGTCTGAGTAGGAGCTGACAGTGAAAGAAGTTACTGTGTCAACTCATTTTTGCTTCCGGCTCAGAAGGGAACCAGAAGTTCATAGCTTTCTGTAAAGAAAGGGATGTTTTCCATGTTCAGTTTTACATGCTTTCTTAGCTAAAAATCAGTGACAATACTTGTGTAGATGAAACAAGCATACCAAATAGTATTTGCAATAATTACTGATATTTCAACTCCAGAGTTGAAATGTCAACTACTCTGTAGCCCTCTTTATCTTCCTTCGCATGTAGTAAGGATGCAAGTGGGAACACAAAGAAGTAAATGTTTTGATTGCCTTCAAATTACTTCAAATGTTGAGCTATACACATTCAAGTGTAACATTCTGCTCAGCTCCTATTCAATTGAAAACAGTGTTCTGCTCTACTAGTTCTCAGGTTCCAGATACTTGTTTTCCTGGTTTAGCACTGACAACACTTTGGGCTGATTAAGAGAACATATGTTCATATTAAACATTTGGAATAAACATTAGAATCTCCTGAGTGTTGTACCAGAGGTGAAATGCAAGGTAGAACATTCAGTTTCAAGTGTGAACATGTACTTATTACTCATCTGCCTCACAAACTCTAGCCTAATTAGGCACACATGCAGTAAAAGCAAAAGGTGGAGTTCCTTAGTACTTCTGAGATTTTTAGTAGGCAATCTTCACTCAGAAAAGATACCCCAAACAAATACAGAATAAAAACTGTCTGATTATTCTGCAAACAGTACAGATGTGCTATTTTGTTCAGCATGATGCACCCTAAGCCATTCAGCTTAACAGCAGGGGACTCATCAATTTTCACTTCCTTCCCAAGGTGCCCAGCTCAGCAAGACTGTTAAGTATATTTTATCTGTAATCTCAACATTAACTACCCGCTCACTTGCCATCATCTACAGGTTTACATGTGAGACACATGGGAACAAAGCGTAACATTGCACTTCGCAAGCAGAAATGATTCTGTCAGCTTACATTGCAACACATTTCCCTGTGTTTCTGTACATGGGCCAAATTTTAAGTGTTCTGCCAAAAAATGAATTTCGAGAGATTAATAAGGCTTCAAATATTCAATAAACTTTTTAATCATAGGGGAACACAAGGTTGTTAACTTAGAGTTATCCATTATCCATTATATACATTATCCAATGTAAATGCCTAAATCCCTGCATTTTCTACAAGTTGTTTAAATTTTCTGGGCTTAAACTTTGAACTCATTGAAGCCTACCTCATCAGAAATTTCTGTCCAGACACCAGGAATTAATAGGTAATAACATCAATGAGATCTAATGTAAGTCATATAATGCTCTTGGAAAAAAAAAATTTAATCTTGTCTGGCAAACAAAACACTCTCAGATCCACCTATGTAGCTGCCCAGCTATCTGAAAGAGATTGAAGAGAAACAGAAAGTGACATGCCTCCAATTTTTATTCCCTTCTGACCCAGCTTTCATCTCCTCATGCTTCAGAAGTCACAGACCTGTCTCTCTATCTGAAAGGCTTGTGATTTCCTGCTGCTGTAGTCATTAGTGGAAGAGAAGCATAATTCTGTCCTCCATCCACATTCCTGTCTGATTTCTCTGTGGTAACAGAGTATTGTCTTGCCTGCTGTAGGAGCTGCAGAAGAACTAAGAGTAGTCACTCCCTACCAATAACAGAGAAACTCAAAGTTTGCAGTTGCTAGGCTAAGCATAAGTTTTCAGCTTAGACAAATTTGAGTAGATTTCTAACAGGACAAAAGACATTTTTTCACAGAGCCATCTCTCTGTCAAGTTTTGAATTCCAGGTATAAAACAAAGATTATAGAATTATGCTGTATAAAGCAATATGAAATAACGTAGTAACAAAATATAAGAAGCAGAGCTTCAGAATTTATCTTACTGTACAACAAACATTTGCAGCCTGGCTTGGCTTTCATACACACATGAGCAAAACAGACTTTAACATATCTAAAGTAGTCAAAAGTTAGGGCAGGTGCATAGCATGGAAGACATAAATCCAGACATTTAGCATTTATCAAGTGACGAAAACCAGTCTTGTTACAGGAAATGATACTAGAGTATTGCAGAGCTCACACTTCCACTAACACTGAGGTAGCTTTTATTCCTTGTAATCACCCCTAATTTACTTTTATATTTGGAAAAACATTTGTATGTGAATTTCTGTCATGTTGGCTGCTACTTATCAGTTTAAGAAAGAATGTAATTCTGACAGTATGCTGGAGGCTAGATGAAAGTTATCAACATAGTGCTTTCTACCCTTCCACATGGAAGTTCTTTATGATAGCATACAGTTGCAAACAGCTACTCCATTGCTACTGCTGCTTCTTTTTCCCATTGTGCACTTTGGAAGAATGGAAAATAACAATAAGCTGAAAGCAGTGAAACATTTAGAGTCTCCACTTCTGATGGAATCCATCTGACATGATAAAAAACTTGATGTCTACCCACCAGAGATCTAGGTTTTAAATTAATTTAATTAGAACATAAGCCTACTGCAGAATAGTCATCAGTGATCAGTTAAGTGAAGGTATAGCAGCCTTGGGATTAAAATTAAGAATCTTAACTGTATCAGGGCTGCTCTGAGTGTAACTCCTCCTATTTCATGTTGTTGGCCCACGACATCAGAGGCAGATGTTTCTTTTTTTTTTTTTTAAATGCTAGTGTTTAGAGCTGGTTAAAAAAGAAAAAAAAAAAGAAAAAAAAAGAAAAAAAAAAAAACAACTTTCTGGAGAACATTTTAATAGCCATACTTGTATTTAAACTTTCTTTTTTTCTTTTTTGGCATTTTTGGTAAGATTTGCATCTGATTGACAGTTCTGAAGTCTTTCAGATAAAAAACTGAATTTATATTCTTATGGAGTGTAAGAACCAGGTCACTATCTAAAATACGGCCTAGCCAATTTTAACATTCTTATTAAACACTGGTGTAAATGAGCAGAATTTTAGGTGAGATGTTCATGATCCGAAATAAAATGTAAAAAAAAAAAAGATGTGTTTTCAAATAACAATCTTTTTTTCCCTTTCTTATTTGTCTTACTCAGTGAGACCCTTCCATGTTCTGTTTTGAACCACGTGTGCCTTCTCACTGAAGTACATTTCCATTATGCCAATTTAATATCAAATAGATTTGATCTCCAAAGAAACTAGTATACAACATAGTTGGTACATATGTTTTCTTCCTTGATTCACGAATTTCACTTATTACATTAGCCTTTACATGGAGGATTTCAGCTGCACATTGATGTCAAACACCTTCCCAAAAGCTTCTGTCATGAAGAATAAATACTTTGATTGATTGACTTGGGGGAGAAAATATACACAGATAGTAAGCAAGTCAGCAACATACGATTTTATTTTCAGAGAAATGGCCTAAAATCTGTGGCTTGCTCTCCCTAGAGATCAAAAAGGATCATAAGATTTAGTGAACTGGAAATAGAGTGCTTTTTTTTCCCCCCCTTCAAGCGATGTTGGAACTTCTGGGGTCTTGGGGCAAATACTGTAAGCAGAAACAAAAGTCTTTAAATTTATTCCTCAACAGGAACATCTGATAATGTGCTTTCTGAGAGCTGAAAAACTTTAGGGGAAGATTCTTATCCAAAATCTTGTTTCAGGGTTTCTGAAAGTTAAGATATTTGAAACACTGATAAAGGCTGATGAAGTCAGTATAAGATGAGGGCCTGGGTTACCAGATTAGATATTTCAGACAAATCAAAGTAAATTAAAAATTACAGAGAAGACTTCTCTTTCATTTAACCTCAGTGATGCACTAAGAATACGTGCTCTAAGGGAATTTATCCTTGTGAACATATGTGTAAGTGAACAAATCTTGCCTATACTTAATATCCTTTAAAATATATCAACTGGCAAGCACTTTGATAGTCCTTTATCATCTACATAAAGAAAATATCTCAGTACAAAGAACTAAAACAATGGCCTTCACTTGAGCATTTGAGAATTAACCCTGGTTCCTTTTGTGGAACACCAAGATACAGTTGTTCCCGTTTGTATAGTGACAAATAACTGTATTTGTTGGTTATGGATATTGATGAGAATGAACTCGTAGAGATCTTCACCATTGTTTGTTCTTGTGTTTGTCTTTTAACAGATGCTGCAAAGGAGAATTAGTTCTGCTTTTTTTCCTTTTCACCCTAGCTAAGTGTGTTTCCATTAATTGTCTTTATTGTATTAGGAAAGATAATCAAGCGGGTATTTCCTATGTTCTTCAGATAATGCCAAATTATTCTTGCAGTAGAGCAGCTGCAACTTATACCAATGATAGTCCCGAAGCTGGATCATCATATTCATTCATCTGATGAACACTTGATTATATGCTGAATATATTTTTTTGCAAATTGTTCTCATGCAAATTATCTTCAGATAAAAATTGTACTTACCTCTAAACCACAAGGACCAGATTCTATCATCTTTGCTAAATCATCTTGCATCTTTATTATAACAATGAATAATTGAAATCAGCAGCAGTACAGGGCCTGGGGAATCTGTTCTTTAATAAAATTTGGAACAAAATGTTTTTCTTAAATGTTTTATGGAAAAAACCAAATGCTATTATTGTCCCCAAAACAGCATTCAAAAATCTGATTCAGAAATACTTTATATTTCTCCACCTCTAAATACCTTCACCTTTCCCATGAAACAGAAAAACACAATTCAATTTAGAAATGCTTGAGACCACAAAGGCACATGAGGTTGCTTTGTATTCCCAAATGTTGCCTTACAGAATTCAGGCACTTAATCATAATCATTTGCGTTTGAAAACTAAAGTACCTGAAGAATGAGTGAAGCAGAAACTCTAGCATAGGCAGATATGTTGAATACTCCTGCTCTTCAAGTTGATTTTAATGGCTATTACATGAAAGCTAGACAGAAATTGAGGTGTTTGATTCTAATTCTTATCCCAGTTGTTTCACAGCCTTTGGCAGAAACTGAAGGTGGAGAATGCCTTATGTATTCTTTATTTTCTTTTTGAACGTCTTCATTAACTAAAATACAGGGAAAACTGCTTATAACAGGAATCAATGAGAAAAGATGTAGGCTTCAAAAATTGACATCAGTGTGTGGAAATCATTCATGTGAACACCCAAGAGCAAAGTTCATGTGCTTTATTGGAAAAAAGTCCTTTATACAAGCTGAAGTTCTTTCTCCTCACCTAACTACAAGCTGTGATGGCTGAGGACTTTGTCAGATATACAGCTTTAGGCTGATGCCACGTTCATTCTTTGCTGACTAGCAGTATCACATCTGCACTCTATCTGATGGATAACTAATAGTGCTTTAGCAAGGACACTTACAGTAGTATGTTTTGAAATGTAGCTAAAGCTGCCAGTGCATTCTGGTATTACAGAGTAGTGCCTGCTCAAAACACTTGCCTTTCTCTCCTCTTTTGTAACATCACATACTGCATAAACCATAAGAAAGTGCATCAATAACAGCAAAGCAGCAAGATCCCAGGCCACAAGGAGTGGCTGCAACAGCAGCAGGCACAGAGATAAGGGAAAGAAACTACTTACCTTCAGAGGGCCTCAGATATACACAGAGCTCCAGAGAAACACCCTTACCTCCACTGCCAACCTTAAATGAGGTCTGGGAGGGATGGATCCTGGCTCCACTGTTTCTGGTCTCTCAGACACACTGCATCCACCTGAGTTCCCCTGGATTGGCCCTGCCTTCCCAGCAGGTGCTCAATCACTGGTTCAAGCCATGACTTTTTCCACTACAACTGTATTCCTACCTTGAACATTCATGCACTTCTGACAGTATTTAATCTGATGTTAGTTAATCACCTGTCAAAATTAAGGCAACAGTAAGCCAACATAAAGGGTAGATGGTTTCAGCAATGGTAGGTCATTGGAGATTCCACGTCCATGGTAAACTTGAAATTAGTAAGTACATCTCCCCTGATTACTACTTGGAAGTTCTTCACGAGTAGACAAGTGGTGAGTGCTGCTATTTCCACTCTGTCACAAATTCTCAGGGGCATATTCTTTGTTCCTGGACAAATTCTCTCCCTGTCCTTGTGGGCATAAAGATTTCCATGATCATCAACAGCTTAGATGACATAGCAATTACTTTGAAATGATTCATTGTTACTGAGTTGTCTGAGAGCAGTTTCTCATTGCAATCATTAGATAAAATCTGACAAATGGATCTTCTTACACATCTCGTTCCTGGTGGGCTCAGAATATTTTAGAAACAGAAATGTCATGACATATACAAACATAAATTTAATTCTCTTTTTAACATAACCATTTGGTAGACAAAGATGGTGAATCTGCTTTGTAGGGCTTTTGAAGCTCAACCAGTCTGTTAACTTGAGAGAAGTTATAGCTTGCCCTGCTACAGATTAGCCTGCATGTGGCCACAGATCAAAGCTGAGGGAGAAGTCACAGAACATATTATGCGAGTTATGTTAGAGTGATGTTTTTCCTTCTATAATTCTCCATAGGTTTCCCTATCGGGCCAGTTTTTGTAAGGATAAGTATTCCCTTCATATTCTTTCAGCAGCCTGTGTATGTCAATATAGTTTTAAAAAAGCTGCCTAATTATATTCTATTAAAAATAATTATGAGAAGTCTTATAACTTGAAACTGGAATACATTCATTTGAGAAATCAAAGGTTTTTGCCTAAATGGATGTTATACATATAAAGCTAGAAACAACCCAGACAGTAGATAGACTGTTCACAATAAACGTAGTCTAGGAGGATATTTTAAATTAATCTTTTCAGAGAATAAAAAGCAAAGGAAGAAGTAGAAGCTTTTGAGATTTATCTCATTTTTAAAATAACAGATTTTTTCAAGATTAAATTTCACTGCTTTTGGAAAAGGTGGTGCTAGTGCTATGCTTTGTCCACATAGCAGACAATCCTGGAAGGTCAGCCTTCACTCTAACCACTCTCATCTGTCATTTTCACACCAGCAATGATGATGGTTCTTCAGCGGGAGCTTTCAATGAACAACTCAGTGAGAGTGAATAAAGTGAAATCAAGGAAGGATGTACGCCTATTAAGAAAATAATCATTAAAAATTATTAAAGATATACTTTGTGTGAAAATGTTTGTACTTTTTGCCAAAATTAAAGTCATTGAAACAAAAAGAAGGTTGTGGTCTTAATTATTCCATGACACTAGCACTGTATGTCTGTCTACAAGCAATTAAATAGATGTCAAAATCTTCCCTTCTCTGTCCCTTCCCAGTGTTAAATGGCTGTATGATGAATTATCTTGGCTAGTTGGAAAATATTTTTCCTTTATATATTACTATAAAGGACATAATAAAATCAAACTAATATGAGTGCCACAATAAACAGAGATTAAAAATTTTGGTAAATGGCACAGTGGGTTGAAAAACAGCCAAAAAAACTGATCCAGAACATTCCTTTTCAAATAGTTTGACTGCTTTCTTTCTGTGTCTGAAGGAAGCAACAATTTTCTGTACTATTTCTTAATAAAGAAAGGAAAATCAATGCAGGTTGTGTAATTAATTTATGAACTATGATGCAGCACAGGACATTTGTCATGCAGTAAATTTTACCTTAACGCTGCCTGAGCATTTAAGAAATTGATCACTTGCAATTGAATTGCACTGAGTTTTCCATAATAATGGAATCTGTATCAAGCACAGTATTCCTTGTTCTCTTTCAAGGATACATATATTCAAAATAAAGATCTTGGAAAAATGCTTACCAGGGCTTCAAAGAAGAGAGACTGTAAATCATGGCAAAGGGTGCTGCTTGGTTTTCAAAAACTTAGATGTGGCATCCATATTTTAGATCAGTCACCAGAAAGCTGGCATGTGCTCCCTGCAGCCAGGTTTCCAGAAGAGATTGTTGTCATTGATACACGAGGAAGGAGGAAGGGCTAGAATTTCAGTACACAGAAAATAATACATTTTGCTGTTGATAATATTTAATTTTCTTTATTTCTTTCAGGACATAATAGAAATTTAAAATGGAAACTTGTACTTTGAAAATCACTGCATTCCTCTGGCTATCTCCCAAGCACATGCATTCAACTTCACAACAGTGTCTGCTTCCTTTGTCAATCACAGTGAGTTTTTTTTTTTTTTTCCAATGAAGAATATTTGGATTATTTTGTTATTTGCTCAGGAGGATATTTTATTCACAATTGGAAAGCACATAAGTTATTAAAGCCATCCTTGAAACTATGCAATTGAATAGGATTTCTAATCCTTGTTTGAAGATATAAATTATTCATTGCAGGATTTCATTTAAAAGTTGTCTATGTCATTCCTATAGTCGTTTACATTACATTCTGGTAAAATTTAAAACATGAATTAATTCCACTAGGTTTTGTTAGACACCTTCTGGCTTACTGTATGCAAAGATTGTCTTTCTATTTCTTTAAATACGTAATCTCTTTGTTTTTGCTTCCTGAATAAAATAAAATATAGGTAAAATAAGAAAGTTGCTTGGTGCTTTCAGCAATAGCATTTCACTGGAAGCTGCCATCCATTCACACTGGCTAAAGCTGACTCTTGGATGAGAAACATCTAGAGGAAAATTGATATCTAAAGTGATAGTACTAGTATTTTTGTATATTATGTTTACTGTGAGCAAGAAATAAACTGATGTGCATAGACCCCAGTAATACTGAATAGCCTATATCAATTTTGAAAGAGAAGAAATTGAATTTGTGGTCTAGATTAATTTTGTTTGGATAATTTTATCCTTTATAAATGTTCTGTGCCCCAATATCCATTCCATTCTAATATTTTAGGAACATTATTGTTATAATAGCTTAACACTAAAGTTACTGCAATAATTGAGCAATGTATTTTCTCTTTCATGCTTTAATGTTGCTTTTATGTTTAATGGATTAATTTATAGAGACGATCTCACAGGTGCTGTGTTCTGCCTATAATTTACTCCTATTATTTCTGACACAAAACTTTTTGCAAGCCACTCCTGTAGCATGTTGTTATAGTATGGCCTAGGTGTAAATTCTTAGTTTAAAAACACTAGTTTATATTGAAAATCCACGCTCAAAAACATTTGTGCTTGCCTTAAAATGTGTAATGTTTCAATTTGTTGCCATGCCACCAAGAAGATTTACATGCTGTAGTTCTACATTGTCCCCATTACAGCTCTGGAAAAACCACACACAGCCAGTTTTACTACACCTCAATCATTTCAAAAATTTGCCTTTCTCTTCTTTTAAAACAGAATAATTAAATAGATAGTGTATTAAAAATGTTAGCTGGCAGTAAACAGAATAAGGCACTAGTAAAGGGAACACTGAAGTTGTTGTATGTGTCAGCAAGTCTGAGAATTAACTGAGTTTGTGTTGTTCTCGTTTTAGCACTTTAACAAAGCAGGGTATGAGTTTCATGGCATCATGGAATTAACAAGGCTGGAAAAGTCCTCCAAGATCATCTAGCACAATCATCAACTTACCACCAATATTCCCCCACTAAAACACATCTAAACATTCCTTGAGCACGTTGGGGGACAGTGACTCAACCACCTCCCTAGACAGTCCACTCAGTGACTCACCACTCTTTCAAAGAATAAATTTTTTTCTATCATCCAATCTGAATCTCCCCTGCTGTAACTTGAGGCCATTCCCTCTCATCCTATTGCTAACTACGCAGTAGAAGAGGCTGACCTTCACCTTGCCACAATCTTCTTTCAGGCCTCCCCCAAGCCTCCTCCAGACTAAAAAGTCCCAGATCCCTCAGCTGCTCCTCATAAGGCTTGTGCTCCAGATCCCTTACCAGTTTTGTCGCTCTTCTCTAGGCACACTCCAGAGCTTTATTTTAGTGAGGGGCCCAAAACTGAACACAGTTCTCAAGGTGTGGCTTCACCAGAGCTGAGTACAGGGGGATGATCAACTCTCTTGCTTTCTGCTGGCAACATTACTTCTGATACAAAAGCATTGACCAACATCCCCACGTCCATTTCTTCTACACAATCTTCCAGTCATTCTGATTCAACCTTGTAGCGTTGCTTGGAATTGTTGTGACCAAAGTGCAAGATCCAGCACCCAGTCTTGTTGGGCTTCATCCCAATGGCTTCAGTCCATCTTCTTTTCACCTCAGATATCAATATATGAAACATCCTGATACTAAAAACAAAGCCAATGGTTTTCTGTGATTCTGTTTGCACACGCCAGTGAATCCTTCATTGTATTCTAGTTGTTCTAGAAAGTTGGTTATATCATTCTCAGTAGCTTCAAGCCTTCAGCTAGGGCCTGTCAAATACACAGTTTTGTAGTCCTTTCTAAGATACTGTCCTTTATATTCCTAGACTCCTCCTTTCAAAATCACGTATGTAAAACACAGTAAAAAATGCTTTTCTCTTCTATAGTTATAACATTTTGGGATCTTTATGCAGAAGAGAAAGCAAACTTCTACTACTCAATTCTTCTACTCAAACACTGAAGAATTTGCACGTTTCCCTCCCATAATCATTTCTATGGCCTGGACATATGTGGCATTTCTAGTCACATAAAATTTTTCTCTGAAGTTCAGTATTAATATGTATAGAATTAAAAAAAAAAAAAAGTTCTACAGTGCACATATGCTGTAAAGGGCCTTCTAAGTCATTATATTCTGGAAACAAGTAAAGATGCAGATTTTATTCCTTCCAGACTAGGCTTTCTAGAATAGGTTCTTTTCTAAAACATCGTGCATACTCTCTAGGGACTTGGCTTATGGTTCAGCTTTCAGGAAGCAGACAAGAACATAAGATCAACCGTTGCAAGTCAGACAAATCATTATCTAGCCTGCTCCTTTGGCTAATAGCAGATGCCAAGGGAAATACGTGAGATCAGAACTAGGACCTAATGAGGTACTGTCCTACATTACTCACCCAGCAACCAATGATTTGTAGCTCAACTATTATTGAATCAAAGGTAGTTCCTTTTCTTTTTAAGATGTTGTGCTGTCAATCACTTCTTGAAATACTGTAAATTCCTAGACTCTGTAGCATCCTTTGGTTGAAGCTGCAAACATAAGCAGCGAGTGTAGATTTTAAGCTCAAGCATTTGCAAAAGCAGCATCTTTTAGAGAGGAAAAAAGGAAGTATTTATTTCCAATCTGAGGCATTAGCATGATTGATTGAGATTTTAATCAAGAACATTCTTGAGACCCCCACTGAATTCTGAAGAAAGTTTTACTGGGAAACACTCTTTTGACTTAGAGGTGAACCAATATAGTCCTACTCCGCTGTGAAAGAAAGTAGACTGTCTCATAGGACTGCTGCAGGACAGATTGTTATTATTCATCCATGTAGTTGCAATACTTTTAATTAAGTGGGTATGCCTCCTTCACTATATGGAAGTAACGAGGCATATTTTGAAATGCTTATTTCATTGTCAGATTCATGGTTATCTCTATGCTTTGCAGAACAAGTACATATGAAAGAGACCTTACACAATTCTTCAGTCTCCCTTTTTGATATTAAAAATAGATGAACTAAATAAGGTGAAAATACAGTACATGAAGTTGCATCCTCCTCTAGTAAATACATTCCTTGTATATTCTGCTGATTTTTCTGATATACCATTTCATATATCTCAGAACACATCTCACAGTTTTGTTATTGTTTGTTTTGGCAGGGGAGCTGAGTGATGGTATGACATTTCCTCTGAGCCTTTCTATATGTGGAAAAGGAGCCATCCAATAACACAGACAACATTTGCTTGTTTTTGTTAAGTAGGACATGTGAAATATAAAAAGGTAGCAAAAGACTAATCACATTCTGAAAGATGAGGGAAAGATCAGGCCATGTTAAATTGAGTAGATAAACAGTGATTATGATCAACTTACTACTGCAGAAAAAGACCATACTTTTACAGTGGAAAAAAAAAACCCTTCGTAAATGCAAGATGCTGCATTTGGGTCAGGGCAATCCCAGGTACTTACACAAACTGGGGGAAGATCTCCTTGAGAGCAGACCTGTGAAGAACGACTTGGGAGTTCTGGCGGATGAGAAGCCAGACATGAGCTGGCAATGTGCGCTTGCAGCCTGGAACGCCAACTGCATTCTGGGCTGCATTAAAAAAGGAGTGGCCAACAGGGAGAGGGAGGTGATTGTCCACCTCTACTCAGCTCTTGTCATCAAGACCCCCAGGTCCTTCTCTGCAGGGATGCTCTCAAGGACTGCTCCTTCCAGTCTGTATAGATGCCTGGGATTCCTCCCACCCAAGTGCAAAACCTTGCACTTTGCTGTGTTGAACTTCATCAGGCTCACCCAGGCCCACCTTTCAAGCCTGTTGAAGTCCCTCTGAATGGCAAACCTTCCATCCATTGCATCAACCGCACCAATCCACAACCACCAGCTTGGTGTCATCAGCAAACTTGCCAAGGGTGCACTTGATTCTGTCATCAATGTCATTGATAAAGATGTTAAAGAGTACCAGTCCACCTTTTGGACACTCTCATTATATTTGATTTATTAGCTTTGATTCTAATTATATCATATTGTAGTGTATTTTGTGCATTCTGATACCATATTTAGGAAATTTGTTTCTCCTCACATTGTTGCCACTGTTTTAATTATTTTTGTGGTCCCGTTCCCCCTTTCTGGAGACATGGATTCTGAATCCCTCTGCTCCACTAGTCACAGAACTGGGCTGAACCAGCCCACAACTGAATTCATCATCACTGCTGGAGATAAGATATCCTGCAATCACAATTTGGTTAACAACTCTGTTGATATGATGGTTAGAATAGAGTCTTTGTGTTGCTGGCTATATTTAATTGTCAGCAAAAGAAAGTGGATACACCTTGAAATTCTCATGGAATATATAGGTCGCACAAAATATCATGAGAATGACATCTTGCTTGAACATTGCTAGGAACTATCTGAAACACTTCTGATTAAACCTTTAACCTTATATTATAGAGAATAGGAAATATACTGCGGGCGTACAATTTCAACAGTATTCGATTGGACTTTTTCTCAAATCTATTGTAGCTTCCTCAGTCACATGAATAAAGAAAAATAAGAGTATGAATCAGAAATTTCCATATGAAATGATTACAAAGTTATCCTTCTTTCAAAAAGGAAATTTAGTTTTTCTACCTCAGTCAAATAAAAGCAGCGTTCAAAAACTAGAATTTCTAAACTTAATGGCCTTAACTGTGAAATATATATATATTTTTAAACCAAAAGTCTGGTTCTGTAACTTAAGATAAGTTCTGTAATGGGTTTTTTGTGATGCAGTGTTTTAGTAGATTCAAATACATTTAAAATTATCTAGTTCCTTACGCATGTGGAGGGAAAAAAAAAAAAAAAAAGTCACTACCTAATTAAAGAAAGAAAGAATTACTTACCTGGGCCAAGAATTAGGACTCCAAAGTGCTCCAAAAGGAGTATTTGCCAGGTATAGAACATTCCCTGGTGCCAGCCAGCCCTTAAATGAGGCTTAGGGAAGGGTCAAACTTGTTTTCACCCTTCTGGTCATACATATGAACTGCTTTCACCTGTGCTTCCAGGGCTGGTTGTGTCCCTTCATCAGGTGCTCAATCATTGGTTCAGGCCATGACTTAGCAATTCCTATATTCCTATCTGCACAGTTTAAATTAAATTTTATTTTATTTGTATATTTAAGCAGTGCTTATTCTGGAATGCGTTATATGAGAATTCCATTCCATAGAAAGTGGAAGCATTCAGATTTACTATGTATACTTTGTATATTGCCTGATGTTTCTATATATTGTGTATCAAAGAGCTATATGATGTTGTGGATTGTTATAAAATAATACAGTCGTAAGGTTCACATATTGGGAATACAAATTCAAAATACAAGTTTAAACATATAAGTGGTTATTATAAGCTAAGAAAATCCAGTCTGTAGTACTGCATGTGTATTAGATAATAAAAAGGGAAAATCTATGTTGTATTTTATAAATTTTAGGAAAAAATAATAATTAAAAAATCTGGAATTTCTTATCTTAAATCAGTGACAAGTTTGAATGAGACGAAAAGACTGATTTAGACTTTGCCAAAATCATGAAATGCTGATTAATCCATTTCATACACTGAATGAATTTGGGTGATTTTAGTAAAAAACTGTTCCATACCTTGAATAAGAATTAGTAGAATTTGCATTTAGTGAGACAATTGTCCTTTCTTATACTTCTTTGAGCTCCTTGACAAGTGCAGTATCACCTGGGCTTTGGCCTTCTTAACTCCATCTCTACACAGCCTAGCACCATCTGTATACTTCTCCCAAGGTATCTGCCCTCTTCCACTGTCTATGCATTTTCTTCTTGCTCACCATGCTGTTTGCCTACTTTGTTCCCACCCCTCCTAATGCATTGGTATATAACATCTGATACTTTAAGGATGTTGGGCAGTTGAAAGAGCTACATTGCAGAAATTTTTGACTGATCAGGTGGTTTTTTTTATTTTATTTTTTTTTTAACTGAGATGTCTTTTCTTTTTTCCTCTAAGATCTTTGTGATTTTCCTTTGCTTTAAAATGAATCTTTTTGTCTTTCAGGATAAGATGATTTTATGTTTACTGTACATTAAAATGGTTTAAAATAGAAGCTTTCTGAAATGCACAAAATATTTTTTATATAAAATAAATAATTTATTTGTGTTTTTAATGTTTCATCATTCTGATCATAGTGGGATCACCTAAACTATTAATCTTTCTTATCTCTTTCTGTTCAGTCAGAAATCAGTTCAGTCTTTAAAAGGTCTAGTTGAAGTCCTGAGCAATCTTTTGCTCTTATTATCTCCTCCACTGCCCATCTTCCTAAAGCTAGTAGACAACCCAGCTATAGATACAAAACAAAACAAAAGGACGGAAAAGATGGAATAAAGATTATTATCCACTTCCTAGATTTTCCTGAATTATAAAATCTAAAAAGGCACATGTTAACACAGCATCTGTTCTTGATATTGCTTTGTCACTGTAGTACATCCACGTATTCGAGAATAATCATGCATCAGTAAACTTCTATAACAAAGGAAATGTCTTAAGTCTTTTACCTACAGGTTTTTTAGAATTCATACTTGCAAGGGCATAGGTTGGTAAGAGAGTGATTAGGGTTCCCTGAATCTCTGGTTTACCCTTGGCTGCTGGTGAATAAATGATGCTTGTTCATTTGCTGTATCTGCTATGTGTGATGTGGATTGATGTGGCACATTTGATCACCTTTTCTACCTCCAAAAGTAGAAAGTTTCTAGCAGCTCCATCTTCTGCTGGTTTGAAACTTCTGTGGAAAAAGCAATAATGGTAAAGTAAAACTGATACATATAGAGTGGATCAATATCTGCAACAAATGCATTTTTTGTACCTACCCGTTGGCTGTTTGATTTCATAGTACAGTGATACTTTTGGTTATAATATTTTCTTTCTGTTCTACACAATATTTTCTTTTGACAGAAATGAGACTGTGAAGCCCAAACAGAGTTTCTCTGCAGACCTTTTGTACTGAAGCCTGGGCAAAGATCTGAGCTCATTTATTTTAAGTTTTGGTCACTGGATGGTATGTTATCCGTTCTATACAGTAAAAAAATTATTTCAGCATCTACAGAGGATGTCTAATTAAAGCGTTTGTGGTAAGCATTTTGAGCAATTCCAATGTTACATTTGACACAAGCAAAGTGGGGGCAAGGATTAATGGATTTGCTGAAGGCTGGTGAATGAGCTAGAGATGAGGTTAGAGTTTACTGCTCTCTCCTGGTTCTCTTGTGCTCTTGGAGAAAAGCAGAAAAATCCTGAGGTGAAGATAGAGAGAGCCCCCACCTATTTAAGGAACTTTGAAGCAAACAGAAATGAAAACATAAACTACAGTTTTATTCAGAAGAGAACCTGCCATACAAACTTGATTGCTCTCTGTTTTAGTAAGAAATGTAAATCATGAGAACAGCTTTCCTATATTGTGAGAATAGGCTTTTGCATAACTTGAGCCACTATAAACTGAAGGATGGAGGCTTCCATAAATGTAAGCTCAAGAACAGAATGTGGAGGAGGCTGCGGAGCTTGTTGTCAAGTGAAGATAAGAAAGTAGAATAGATGTCCTGCTGTTGATGATAAGATGGTAAAACAGATGCCTCAGCTCAACATAACATCAGTGGGAACCCCCAAAAAAGATGGGAAATTCACAGCAAGAATGCATCCCATGACCACCAGAGATGTTATTTCTGCCCATGTCCTTGGAATGTAATGAATACATATATGCTATGCCTTTAAATATGTTGCCACTGCTTCTCTCGGGGTGCATGTTTGGTGGGAGCAATCCCCTGTGCACCCAGCGCCGTAAGAAAGGGAACACCTTACTGTCATGTCAAGTTACTTTGTCAGTTTTCTCAGCTTCAAATGATAAAGTTAGTTGAGATTTGCATATATTGATTATGATGGCTAAGTTTTAGTATTGAGAACTTGTTTTTTGCTTTTGATTTCTGAGCACTTGGGGATTTTTGTTCTTGTATGTTTAAATATCTCAGGCATGTAAACAAAATGTATGCGTATGGACATACAATAAAGGTATCTGACCACTTTGTATTCCAGCCAGCAAAGAAATCGATTGCAAAAGCCAGTTTCTAGGAATTGCTGACTCCAGCATCTTTCCACTACTCTTAATCCAGCAATTCTGTTTTACTTTCAGCCCTTGAGGCTGAAAAGGTGATATTTTTGCCACTTTCCAGTCTCTTCCTTTTAAAGTGAAGCTTCGGAATTGTTGCCCTAATCTGCATTAGCAGAACTGCACAAAGTACCCAGAAACAAGAAAGAAATTCCATTAATTAATTGAAGATTTTCACCTTGGGTGTAACTAAGGATGAAGAACTGGCCAATAATTCAATGGGTGCAAATTTCACTGCAGGGTGATGTTGATCGGAAAGAGGTGAGGACTTGCTAAATGCATCTTCTACAGTCTTATTTTTAGATATAATGATTCATATTGCTATTGGCTATTATTGCATAGCAATCAATTTGTTAAATATGAAAAAATGCTTAGCTTCTAGATCTTTAAGTTCTTTGTGATCCCCTACCCAGGCAACAGACTCCATATAAAAATTCAACAATATTGAACAGATAGAAAGAGCCAAATTGAATAATAGAGATGATTCATTCTTCTCTGCACTGAAAGTATAATAGAGGAACCATCTATCATCACTTCTGTGGAGAAAATTGATGAATTTATTGTAGTTCTTCACAGTCTGTAACATCTCCAACGCTGAAAAAAGCTGATATTTGGTCTTATTTCAATATCTACATGGACCTCAGAAGAATTAAAAATTACATACATTCAAAATTATTCTATTTATAATATCCCATAACAGCACTTACCTTCTGTAGGAATTAAATTCACATCGCTCAAGTGAATACCATGGATGCCTTTCCTATGAAAAATCAAGGCTCAAACTACTGTAGGTCTGAGGATTACTGTAACATCTGAAAGCTCACTTCTTCACAGTAAAGATGAGATAAAATCAAACTACTTGGCTGGTTCTAGTATGACTTTTTTTTTTTAATTTAAGTAGATAATTTTACATTATTGCTTTTACTACCATGTTTAGTTAAATGCTGAAAGAATATTTTCATTTGGCCCAATAACCTTTAAGAATTCATAGGGGAAAGTGGTTATGTGTCTTTTAATACAAGAATCAACTAAGCATATCAAAATAATTTTGATTTATTTAAGTATATAATGAAGGGCAGAAAAATGTCAAGATAATTTCATTCTTGGCACAGCTAGTTCAGAGGACTTTCTGAGAATTTTGGCTTGATTTGCCCATTGATTTCCTGTTGTGACTTTTATTTTACAAATAAAAATTCTGTGCACTTGGGGTTTGCCTCCCAAATCTGTAAAAAATATGACCGCTTTTCCATGCTTTCATTTAACAAATTAAGAGCACATTAATTTCCCCCCATTATTAAGTTAACAGCAAAGCAATTTCCCTTAGTACTGAGGACTCTTTTACAAACTAAAAGAAAAAAAACTAACCTTCTTCCACTCATTAGTTAGTCGTCCCCCCTGAAAAATAAAGCAATGCACACAGGTCAGCACAGTGTAGACATTTATCCTAATTTACTCAGTCCACAGAGTCCTCCTTTTTTTCTTCTTGCAATAAAAGCCCAAGAAATACAATCTCTGTGTTAGTTTTTTTCCTAATCCAGTAAAATGAGCATTGATATCTCTGTTCTGGTCCTTAATTGGCAGTCGCTGCTCTCTTTTCTTTTCTTTCTGAAGCTTGAGAATGCAGCTGATACAACGGGAGGTACTAATTTCACTGCTATGTCAGTGAAGTACAAATGAAAGCAACCCTACCCCCCCCAAAGCAAGCAAACAAACAAAACAAACAAAAAAAAAAACAACAAAAAATCCCCACTTTTTTCCTTAAAAATTTCCTTAAAAATAAAACAATGGTCTTTGAACCCATCCTTTGCTGCTCTCAAACTAATAGCAAGTTGACTTTATATTTGCTGGAAATAGTGGGAAATAACTATTACTCGTACTTCTTGTAATTGCTGAAGTAATCATTACTGTGATTTGTGACAGATTTCTCAGTAACTTGCTTCTGTTAGCTGCTTTCTGGAAATTCTATATCTGAATAAACAGTGAGACCACCAAATGTAATTCCAGATACGTGCATCGTTCAAAGAGACACATTTGGAAGGAAAAAGAAAATATGAGCTGATGTGTGATAAGACTTTCTTTCCTTTTGGAGGTCCAAGGCCAGGAATACAGCACAAATCACAAAGAAAGCAGAGGGCTCTGCACTCTGTTATTGGCAGAAAGATACAGTGGACTATGTTTGGAACAAGCTTACCCTCGTTATTCCAACAGCTGTAGATGGACAGGTTCATTTTGATCTATTTTTTATACTGTCTATCTCATTCAACTGTAGGCTTGCTTTCACTTCCACACTTTGTATTTTCAGTAACAGTTGTGGTACCAAAGCATTTTTTTCCCCTACATCTTGCTTAGGCACAGTACACCATTTCTGAAAGGAAGATCCTTTTCTTGAGAAATTTTAAATGTTTTGCCAAGGCAGTGGTGTATGCACCAGTAATCTGTATTTCTGCTTTCTTTCTTTTTTTCTTTTTCTTTTTTTTTTTTTTTGCCATAATTACAGAGCTCCCATTAGCCCTTTTTGTTAGTATTCCTCAAACGCAATTGTCTTCCTTTATTATTTATAGGCAGTAAGACCCATTTTTTAAATCACTTTGAACATATACCTAAATAATTATGGTGAGCTTGATGCTGCTCACGTTTTTGTAATAGCTTTATGGTTGGTTTCCCGTTCTTAACTAATGGAAAATTTAAAACCACTAGAAAGCATCGAAACATTCAATTGGAAATGCAGCCACTTTTGGATTGTCATCTTTCCATTGACATCCACTGCCTACAGATACATCTCTGAACTGATTATCTTCTTTTCTTTTTCTTCTAGTTTTAACTTTTGTGAAAATGGATCTAGTTTCCTTTTCATTTTATTATTAACTCTGGGAATCAGCTAGGTTCTATGGTGAAGTCCTTATTGGTGAATTACCAGCTGCTGCTGCTGTTCCTAGAAACAAATGCTTCTCTGACATCCTTTCTCCATTTTTCACAAGTTAGAAAAAAAAAATTAATTAAAGGAACAGTGCAATGGAGCACTGTTCATTATTCATGCTGCAGTCATTGCATCCATATACTGACTTGAATGTATTTGCTTTAATGGTTACTCATATGGTCAGGAAGAGCCAGGAAGGGCTTTTTCCATGTTATTCAGTTCACTGAACAGGGTACTGATTGGTTTGAAGGCAAAAATATCATTTAATAGTGAGAATACAAAATATTTTTTCTTTGCTTGTTCCAGCTTAAATATTTAATTATAGAACTAGAGGGAATGGCCTCAAGTTTTGCCGGGAGAGGTTCAGGTTGGGTACTAGGATGAAAAAGTGAACAGGCACTGGAACAGGCTGACCAGGAATGTGGTAGAATCACCATCCCTGGAGGTGCTCAAGAAATGTGCAGATGTGGTACTAAGGGATATGGTTTAGTGGAGAAATACCGGTGCTAGGTGGACAGTTGGACAGGATGATCTTGGAAGTTCTTTTCAACGTTGGTGTTTCTATGATTCTACAGTTCTATGAATATGCAGCTGACATTCTGAAACTTTTCTTGAGCAAAGCAAGCTGTCTTCATCCTTCTGAAAAAAGATTGAGTATCAAAAAACTCTTTTCTCCATACAGTTTTCATAAGTGATGAAGTTATAGAGACAGATAATTTATGGATTCAAAATGGAGCCGATGAGAGAGACTGCTCTCTAAAAAAGTGGAATGTGATTTCAAGAATGATCTCCATTCCATTTTATTTGGAGATATTTTTACTCCAGAGAGTCTACAGGAATTCAGAAGAATAGAGATTTGGTCTATGGGGAATTAGAAGAAATTTTATTTAAATAAATGGATATAAATTTTAGTTTTACCAAAATCTTTAGGATGAATCAAACTATGACCTTTATTATTATTATTATTTATTTATTTAAGTTTTTTTTTTTTTTTTTTTTTAAATTTATTTAAGGCTTCAGCAACAATTCAATAAAAAAATAAAATGCATATTTAAGAAAAGCATTTCATTTTGAAGAAAATATGGTTATGCATATTACCAAGGAGAAAAGTGCCTTTGCAATGTACTGTAATTGGTCTTTGCAAAATTTAAGCAACAGATAGGAGGCTAGCTTTACTTTCTCTCATTAACTGGTGCTTTATTTTCGTTTGTTTCTTTATCTTTTTAGCAGGACTAAGTTGCAGTTATACATTCATTCTTGTTCATGCTTGATGGATGTTTCCTCTGGGAGCAATGCATCTATTCTAAGAATTTTAGTTTTAAGTAGGACTGCAACGCAGAGAGAGTACCTTGATTAAGATGAACTTTAATTAAGATAAATGATGGCTGCTTAGTCATCTGTTTGGCATGGTGAGACCTGTATCTTCAGACTAATGTTACAAGTAATGAAAATTTTTCATTTTCTTAGTGAAAGCACAAATTAGATTTTGGCAGGATTGTTGCCCACCTGTCCTGATAAGTGTATACCTGTTAGAAAGCAGTAGTAAGCAATTTCATTCTACAGATTTTTCTGTTTAACAAAGTTGTGTTATCTTCCCAGTATCCTATAAGGATAGTTGTCAGCAGTGTCTATTCCAGGAATAATAATATTTAATCAAGGTTGAGCTTAATTGCTACTGATGCAAATAGACCTCACTTCTTAATTCATAAAAGAGTTGGGGTGGTGATTTTTGGTTTTGTAGAGAAGATGATCCATTCAGAAATCAAGATAAATTGATCAATGGAGAAAACTAAAGAATGTATATATTATTCAGGTGTGACACTTCTTTGTTAGCAGTATTGAGCACATCAGTGTGAATAACGACCCCTAGAGGTACAATTTTGGCTGTACATCCATAGTTAAATTGGATCTTTTGCAATGAGGAGCAATGGAAAATAGCTAGAACGTTAATGTAAGGTTTAAAGTGAACCATTACCTTTCTGGGAATAATTTTAAATACCACTGTGTTACTTATTTTTACAACAAAGAATTCTCAAGGTTCCACTTGAAGAATAAATGTACGATGCAATTATGCCCCAGTGGATTTACGTCTGTGTTAAATAAAAATTTCATCCAAAATGTAAACTCCTTAGACTCACCAAGGCTATAGAGAAAGTTCTTTTTCTGGTCTCTGTATTTTTTAGCAGAGTTCTACTTTTCAACCTCCTCAAACCCTCAGGTTTCTTCAAGGATGTGTATATGCAAAATATGACTTCAAATGAGTCATGCAAAATAGGTTGCACCTCCCTGCTAGAGGGATAATACATAATATGAAGGTGCCATTTTTGTAGATTTTCTACCCTTCTCTGAGAACAGTACTTGTAGATACAAGAGTTTACATTGTAATACAGACACATCAATGAATCAGAGAATATCTTTTTTGCTACAAGCTTACAATGCAATCCTTACAGAGGAGGTCCACTATTCTCACCAGCAATTCTTATGTTCCAATTGTATGATTAGAAAATCACTTAGCGTGGCTTGTCCAAATTCACCACATAAAGACCCTGTAATTGCACTCTTCAAGGTTTCATTGTAGTAAATCAGTGAAATTGGTAAATGTCCTGCAAAAAACACAGCATGATCCAACTTAGTCCAGGGTTTGATTTAATACAGAATTTGTTGAAAAGTAGATTATGGCATCAAATGTGTAAAATAAACGTTTTTTTCAGAAAGGCATGTTTCCTATTACTTCTAAGGATGTCATTATTTTTTCACTGTGCTAGTAATGAATAGCTAATGCAATGAAACAATGTTTTTTGCAAGTCTAAATGTTTATTGTTACAGTTGTAATACTAAATTTTAATGGCAATGTTTTCTTAATGTGAATACTTAGAGAAACAGTGACTGGGAGAGAAGGCATAATAGTGTTACTCATTTTAGGTTTTATTTTAACTACCATTTTTCTCCCCCTCAACTTCAATAGGTTTGGCAAGAATGAGAAGTTCTCAGATTTTATTTTGTAATACGTGTATGCTTGGCTAGGTAAGATTTTTCAAAGGATATTTTTGAACCGTGAGCTTGAGGTAGTTGAATAATTATTAATCATGTTACATAACTCTTGTAAAGTGCTCTCAATAATACGTTCTGAACTGTCAGAGGAAAAAAAGTAGTCAAAGGAAAGTACTTTGTGATACAGTAACAAAAAAACATCAGCCCATTTGATTGTGAAAATACTTAAAAAATACTTATAATAATACTTAAATACTTAAAAAAAAAACCTGATCAGAAGCCATAATTTTATGAAAAATGCATATTTTGAGAAATTTTACAACTGCATAATTTATTATTTGGTTTCACTATATACCATTTACTGCTACTGTTTTGCTGAAAGTATTTTTGATGTCCAAACAGATGGGTAAAGGGAAGAAATCGTATCACTTGAAATATTAAAAGCATCATTATTTTGAGATATTAGTAGAGAAGTGGAAACCATATGTGAAAACTGTTCATTAATAAAAACATAATAATAATAAATGTGACCTATTTTCCTTATGAAATAGAATCAATATTTTCCATGGATGTTTTATTCATTTGGAATATTTGTTAAATATTTACACTCCAAGATTCATTTACAAAATGAGATCGTACTGCAGAAGGCTAAAAAGAAAAAAAAAGAAAAATAAAGTATAAATATTTATTAACCTTTGATTTTGGTAAATAAAAAGCAACAGACTGCATAAAACTTGGCCAATGTTTATCTATTTTAGGTGAAAGAGGAAAGCTATTTACAGATTTATGAATTGAAAGACAGGAAGGGGAAATAGGTCAGTAACACTGCAACAAAGGCAGAAAGTTTTAGCAAAGGTGTAAGGCTGTGTGACATAGAATCAAAGAAGATCTCCTGTGCTTTAAACAAACAAAACAAACAAAAACCCCACCTTTTTCTGCTTCTTAACCTTTAGTAAATGTCTGTAGCCTTCACCTTTTCTTACAGGGGCTTTCTAATCTGTAGAGCAAAGTAGAATTAGGTGTTTGACTGTAGCCTCAAGTGTCACTATTGCAGGAGGTGAAGCTTAACCTCTTTGTAGTGAAGAATCTTCTAGAAGAGATGTTTAAGGAGAAGGTTCATGACTGCATTGTTGTGGGAATACAAGAAAAACTGTTCAGAGCAGAAGCTGTTGAGAAAGATAAACAGCATGAGAACCAAGGACACCTCTAGAAGAAGAAAGAACCTCTCACGGCTCTGATGGGATAAGCACCTGAAGAGTGTTTTGTAGAACGCTCTATTGACATGTAAAGGTAGATGGGAAAGTTGTAAGGGTGGATGGGAAAGCTAGAAAAAGAAAACTTGTGAAGGTATGTAAGTGATGTGAGAACTTGTAATAAACTATTTGGATCATTCACATCTGAGTCCATGCTTCAGACGCTGCACATTGTAACTGGACAGTTAACATATATGCTTCATTCCAGCAGATTACAGAGCACTGTAGTGTAGTGTAGATTTTTTATTTTACTTTTTTTTTTTTTTTTTTTTTTCCTTAACACTGTATACCACCTTGCATTAGTGAAAGAATAGGGTAAAAACAAGTATTAACTGAAAATAGCTTTGTACTTAAATCTTTCTACTTGGGAACAGAATAATGAAAAATCACTTTATAAACTTAAAGTATCCTCAAGAGATAAGGAAAATCTGTTGTTAATAAGCAAAAAATAGGAGCATACTCACAGTGCTAAAAAAACCCACCACAAATGATTTATTAGCTCAGTTTTAAAGAAATAAAACAAATATAATAACATCAAAAGTTTTAAGGGTTGAAATAACATCCGCACACCTTCTCCAGGACTATAGCTGGGTTTTAGTCATATTTATTTTTTGTTTTCATCTCATAGTTTCTTAGTGCTTCCCTCCCATGCTGGGCAGTAGGAGCAGACTATTGTCCAGAGGATTGGCTGGAACTTCTTACTTCTGTGCAAGAAAATAAATAAATATTTTCCTTCACAAGGTACAGGTTATGTTTTTATGTGCAGAAGTGGTGTTCCCTTGTAATTTTTATCTCTTCTGTTTAACGTCTGCATTGCCCACTTTTTCTTTATGCTGGAATGTCCTGCTGCCTTCTTCCTCCCTCCAAAGTATCCATGTTTCAGTCAGCCAGTTTCTTTGTTCTGCCTGTATAAGCTCAGAGCAAATAGGGATTTACAATTTTTGTCTTTGATTCCCGAGGGGTTGATGAATGTTTTGTTTTTAGTTATTTTATTCTACTTTTTCTGAGTAAAACGCATGCACAAATAAGGGCATTGACTTCTGCTCTCATGAGGCATCCTTTTGTTTCCCAGTGTTCCTGTTGACCAAGATGGCATGTATTATTGATATTATTGTAGTAACTTCTTAAAAGTTTCTCGCACTTTCTGTGGTTATTGTACCTGCAGGACTGTAGCATCAGTTAGTAGAAGATGAGTTGTCAATGGATAGCTTTTATATTTTATCATATGTTATTTAGCGCAATTTATATGGGTGAAAATATATTTGTTCTCAAGGTATAAAGGAAAGCATTAGAAAGAATCTTACAATTATCCTTCCTCATTCTTTCTTTTTCATTCTTTCTTTTTCTTTTTCTTTTCTTTTTTCTTTTTTTTTCTTTTTCTTTTTCAATAATGGAAATGTTATTTGAGGGCAAACTCCATGAGAACTCACCTGTATTTTCATTAGTGTCTACACAGTCAAGTGCTGGAAGGTATGTCTGGCTAATGCTTTCACCAACTCTCGTGAGTTCTGATCATTAAACCCCGGGCTACTTTCATTGATGTTCACAGCTTAGCAATGTTAATGAGGTTCAGTATGAACTGTCCTTTGGTTTAGAAATGTTGAGACCATGACAGACAATAAGAACTGTCTGACTGACTGACTACTGATATGATTTTGTCACTGTTGTGATAGAACCTAATTTTCACTGTCTTCTCCAAATTTATCCAATTATCTCAATGTGAGATAAAATAGCAGCTGGCATCTGTGGGTGCTCTGTTTCTCACAACTAGCCAGATACAATCAACTAAAAAAAACACCTATCACTGTCACACCACAGATTTAGCTATGGATCACAGATTTGTGTAAACAAGGCAGAAAAAGATGAGAGTAAATTAGTAAAGAAAGAATACTATTCTTTGTGGGGTTGTTAAAAACTCAACCAAGCAAAAAACAAACGAAAAAACCCAACATCAAATAAGTCATCTTATGTTGCCTTATTATCACCTGATGATTTCACTGTGAGATATTGCTTTCTGAATCTGTTAATCAGTAGAAATTATGTTTTGATCTTGTGTCTTCACTGATCTGCTGGGTAGTTGTTCTGGCCCAGGTCACTTGTGTCTTGAGTTGATGTCTTGCTTTCAAGTTAATACAGTACCTGCTACTAAAATTGTTTGACCTATATAAGATGCACTGTGAGAAGACAGTTGAAGCAATGGAGGATATAGCCATAACTTTTGGGGAACATAAAGGAAACTATTCCTGATTGCTGGGGCTGATAAAACAATATTGTGATAACTGTTAGTAAATATTTATTTTTAATTAACTCTGGCAAATTAATGCATGTAAGTAACACTTGAAAATACAAAAGCTATGGTAAGGCATTAGCATCATCTTTTCATCAAAGGGAATTTTAAGTTTGAGGAAAAGGTATCAACAGCAAATCGTACACACTATTAACAAGGTACATAAAACATGGCTAAAGAATGAGACTTGTACTATAAAAAGCTTTAACCCTTTTAATTCAACAGTACTTCCTTTCTTGCAGAAGTGTCTATAAACACATTTATTTTTTCCCTAAATTTAGACTGGCAGCAAACGTTTATGTGAATTACTAAGTCTGACATCTAATTAACACAGTCTTTACAGTCTTAATGAGCAGTGATAAATTTCTATATTTTCTTTGGCACATTTTAATTAGTTGTAATTACAAGCAGAATGACCTGAGAAGATTGTTGCCCCACGGATTCATCAGAATTTTGTAAAATTTATATCTGTAAAAACAGAATGAGTTTTTATGGAACTGAAAAAACAAAGGTTATTTGAACCATTGCATCTGTCATATAACATCCTTCTATAAAACTCAGGTAAACAAAACAGTGGACTTTATTGCAGGTGATGCTTCATAAATTAAATCTACTGTCTTTTGCTTGCCTGAGGAATAATTATGAATTGAAATCTACTTCATCTGTTGCTCATGACTGAAACATTGGCTGCTGACATTCATATTTAGAGATATTATGAATTTAAAGATCAGTGTATGTGTTTGAAATATTTTTTATAAGGATTACAGCACTAAATAGTTGCTGAAGTGGAAGTCAAACAAACAAACAAAATAACCTTAATTTAACATGAGTACAAAGCATTTCCTTACTAAAGTCATCCTGCAAAAGTAACAAAGAATAAAACTTCCTAACAGTTACGACTATTATTCCTTCACAAGCAGTTCTGTATAGTCTCTAGAGAGAGAGATGAAAGGATTGTCAATGAGATTAATGCAAACTTGCATACCTAACACAGCATATGAAAGTAACTGAAAGATTTGGCCATTAAAATAAATGTGTATTTCATAAAAACTGTAAAAATGAAACATGCTAACATTTTATAAAGCTCTCAGTCATGATCTTTGCTTTGATTAAATAGACAAGATTTCATAAAATGGGACTGCATGTAGCATTTCTCTCCTGTAAAGCTGATATTTCATCTCCTACATTAAAGGATGCTACAGGAGGGTATGCTGAGACAGGGCTGAAATCATTTTAGACTCAAAGCTGTAAAGTGCTACACTCTTAGGGAGCTGATGGGAAAACAAAATAGCAATATGAAGCTGCTGTTCTCTATGGCAGGAGGCATGTTGTCCTATTCACAAAAAGTGGCTCCGCCTGCAGTGTATCTCTGGTGGCTTTTTTTTTCCCCAAAACCTGACAGCTACTATACCACTGTGCAAAACTCTCTTTCCTGGGATTGCCAGTGAAAGCACTGAACATATTCCTAGGCACTGCATTAACAGAGAACTTCTAATTCCTCTGGTGTCTGCTGCTATTTCAGGTTGACTCAACAAAGCTTTTGGAAGCTGCTGCCAAAAATATACATATTTTTGGTAATGTTTCTTAGAAAGCTCTTTGTTTGAACTCATGTCTCTCATGTGGGGAACTTGCAAGTGGCAGGGCCAGAGTGGGAGCAGTAGGAACCACTCTGGCTGTTTTTCCAGTCTGGCTCCCATTGACTGTAGCTAATGATGGTTTCAAATTTTTATTTGATCTAAGCTATGGTTTCAGTGAACCCAAGAATTATCACTGGACTAATGTGAGTTGAAATACATGACAGCAGAGTTCAACAAATGGTGACAGTAGAGACTAGGATCTGAAATAGTGATATTAAAACATTTCTAAAAGATACTATTAAAATAAAGATAGTAGTAAAATAAAGTTGTGTCACTGTCAAGCTCAAGTTGTAGTGCCTGCTTTTAATAAACAGTGTTAACTACCTTTGTGGTCTCCTTCATTTTCATTGTAATTTTTCTTTTATGAAAAATAAGTAAATTGCTCTTATTTGCTTTGCATAATGATTGATGACAGTATCTTGTTTAAATATTTTTTTATTTTTCATTTTTTTCTGACACCATTGAGCTCTGCAAGCAAAGTGTTCAGTATTTGTTAATAACAGACACAAGAAAGAGCTCACTTGATGAGGAAGCTGCATTAGATCTCATGTGAAACTGCATGTTGGCTTCTTATGGAACATTCGCTGTTGCTTTATCAGGCTAGTTTTAAACAGTGCAAAGGGTAGAGTACATAAGCTTTCTTCAGAGCTCAGATAAGAACTGATCATTAGAATGTACTCTCTTTCACAGCCATCCTAAACTTTTTCTTTGCACATGGTTCGCGAATTCTCAGAAAATTAACTTCTGATACTGATATTTCAGTACAAGAAAGCATAAGTAATGTTTCAGAATATTTTATTCTGAAATTAGTTTATTAATATCAGAATAATTCTTCGCAAAGGACTGTTAGATGGTACATGAGAAGTGTGACCTCATATTTTACCAATTTGCTTTGAGTCTCATAAAACTATTTTCATAATCTGGATCATTTGAGTCATTAACATAATGCCATTCCAAGGTCTGTTTGCTCCCCTAGTAAATTTGATCAGTAGTCTTTCCTTTATGTCATTTTGTTTGTTTGTTTAGTGAACCTAAGTAAGTTTAGCTTTTACTTTATTAAAGACAGCCTTTTTTCTTTAGCTGCACTATCCTATAAAATAATAAATCAATAACATTTTTGATGTAGCATTTTAAAACTGAATTATGAAGACTTAAAAGAGAGCCTTAGCAGATGAACTTCAGACATTTTCTAAGACTGAAAATTCTCTTCTCCCAGTAACACCTTTGAATACAAGGGAATGAGACGTTAGTGTGTTGATTTGCTGAGCTGGCTTCTTTTCTCTGGTGAATTCATCAGGAGCAAAAGATGAAATAAAATATTATAAGAATCAAAATTATCAAAATTATCCAGCCTGTGAGAATGAGATAGGTCCCAGAATAATTACCTTTCCTCACATACTGCTGCTCATATCTTTTCCAATGCTATTTTTTCTTGTACCATCATCAAGGAGAAAAATATTTTCATCCTAAATTTTCTTCACTACAGAGATGAAAAGAGATAATGAAAACTCCTTGCTCTCCATTTGGGGATGCAGTTTGACCTTTCTTGTAATTCTGTCAAAACTACTCTGTAAATGGAGAAGGAACAGTGACAGAGGAAATACATCATTGTCCCTACTAAATCTGCAGAGACTACTTAGAAAAGATAATGATGATACACATTAATTCTGACAGGTATCATTTCCAAACAGTGTAACTTCCT
This sequence comes from Lagopus muta, assembly GCF_023343835.1. Taxonomy (NCBI): domain Eukaryota; kingdom Metazoa; phylum Chordata; class Aves; order Galliformes; family Phasianidae; genus Lagopus; species Lagopus muta. Next base: position 23,263,641 of record NC_064436.1, on the reverse strand, counting down.
TTTGGGGAAGTCTATAGTACGTTTATAGCACAGTGCAATTTGTGCACAGCCTAGCAATGCTGTTTTCAGCTCTTTATACCCATTGGTTTATCATATGTATGGGAACTGTTATGTCATGACCTGCACCAGTGACTGAACACCTGATGAAGAGGCACAGATGCTCCCATCCCTGGGAGCACAGGTGCAAGCAATTTACCTGCATGATTGGAAGGAATAGACACAGGGTCTACCCGTCCCTAACCTCATCTAAGGCTGGTAGCCAAGAGGGAACCATCTCTACTTGGAGATTGCCTCCCATGGAGTATTTGATGAGCCCTGATCCTTAAAGGAGTAAGCTATTACGTTGTTGTTACTGGGCTGTGACCAATACTTTTCTTGGGTGACCCAAAAACTTGTCAAAGTCAATTATATCTGCTGCTTCCTTTCCTTACACCACAAAAGCAAATACCTCTCCCACTATGATCATGCAGAGGGAAGATGTGGTTTGAATGGTCTGTGCATGGAATTAAACAAGTATTAGCTCAAAAAAGTTATTTTACAGTTTTGCAAAAAGATGAGTACAAACTGCATTTAGTGTATGCAAATCCTTTTCCTCATAAATGATTTTAAATTGTTTTTAGATTGTATCTGTGTTGATACAAGAATGCATGAAGTAAATCTTTCCACTTAAAAATGGTCTGACTCAGCCACACCACTGAAACGGGTGAGACAGTGAAGAGGATAGCAACATATTCTTTGGAGAATTAGCACTCTACATGTACCATCTCTACTGTATAGGCCATATTCTTAAAAGTATTTATTCAGAGTTTCTGTTCAGAGTTTGACTGACTTAATCTAAATTTCATTGGCAATGAATGAGACAGAAAGCTTAAACTAGTATGATTTATGTAATTTAGTCATCCTTAAGGTTTGTTTCAGGCATTTAAGTCACTATTAAAAAGCTCAGAACATGAGAGTTAAATAGATGTCATCTTGTTGCATTTTTAAATTTCTGTATATACAGAAAGTAGTTCTAGCATTGCTTAAACCCTAGCAGAGTCTAGCAACTAGATTATGCTCCTCCCAAGTTATCTGCAGGCCCAATTATTATACCTCTTAAGCACAGACAAGATCTTGCTCCCCTTGTGTTTCAAGGGAAGATCTCTGATGATACGCTTCATGAAACAAAACTATTGTGACGCAGGTCATTTGTCTAAATATATAAAATAGAAACAGTGGTCATTCAGAAGAGAAATAGACCAGAATGACCTGAAGAGTAAATGCCTTTTAAAATTTTTCCTGTGTGTGTGTCATTATTATTATTAAATTCTCTTCTCTAAAAAGTAATTTCTTAATTATTTCAAATAAGATTTATTTTACACCATCCTTAAGATCACTGCCTGGTGCAATAGGATTTTCTACTTACATGTCTGTATCTTTTTCATCTGCTATACAAAAAAGAAGGGGAAATAAGACATGTGCAGGACTAGCGTATGTACAGGTAATACTTGTATTAATGTTTAAAATCAAAAGAAAGATTATTGATCAGGTAGTGGAAATTCTGATATGTGTGACTTCTCAGAGGTGCACTTTTAGAAATAACTGTCATAATTTTTCCACATAGTTTCCCAACTGAACAAACACGAATGTAGAACTCTCACAAGAATGCTAATCCATTGCTGAACATTATTGATTTAAAGAGAACAACAACAAGAAAAGCACAAAACATTCTTGTCTGTGAAGAACTCTAGGAAGTCCCTATCGATGGCTTTCTATGTGAAGGATTATTTTTATTCTGATAAATCACTTCTCCCCTTTGTGGCTCTCCTTGACTATATAAACTATGCTTATGTGTCACAACAAATGAGAACACAGAAAATACTACTTATAGAATATTTTCTATATTCAAGTTGGTTTTTCTTTCTTTCTTTTTTCTTTTTTTAAACACCAGATTTGAAGAATTTCCTGCAATGCTCCCTCTGCGTCCAAACAAAGCTGAGAGAATTAAGCTTCACTCTAGAAAATGCACATAGATCCTTTATCTGGTAGCTTTATTAGTATGTTTTTTCTTCTTCCTATCATTTGCCAAAATAGCTATCAAGCATGTTTTTAAAAGCTACCAAGAGCTGAAGTACAACTGCTGAATTTATGTGTGCTTATACATCTGAGATTTGTAAATCTCTCTTCAGATGTACTCAGCAGTCATAGTTACAACACTCCCAAGTTGGACCAGCTTCTACTTTGGGTTCATTATGATGCTAATGTATCTGGAAGTAGGGGGATTAATTCCAAGATTAGAGTATTTTGTAAAAATCCGTATGTGAATCAACAAGGGGGAGAGAATTGTTATTTTTATATACACTGGTATCTTTCTATTCTTGTTTATTGACTTTGTGTGCCTCTCATTGTCAAGGTGTAGGTCTAGGTCATAGCTGCTAATGTTGCTAGCCTTTCTTCTGGTTGTACTGTGTCCTCTCAAAGGATTGTCCCTTTTCTGACTGGCTTTTGTAGTAATGCTTTCTCTGTCCTGGTAGTTTTAAACAGGAAATACTACACTGAAATTTAGGGATCTGAAGTAATTTCGTGAGATGCCTTACCTTCAGGGAAAATGTAAGGTTGAATTCATTATGCTAGCATTCTTTTCCTGGAGTGGATAAATGAATAAAATTTAACTCAAAACAAATGAAGAGCAAATTATTGCAATCTGCATTCATTGAATCCACCCAGGAGTACATTTCACTGGAAGTAATTTTTTATATTTTTTTCTAGTATTGTACATAACTATAATTTATGCCTAGTAAGTCCACAGATTGCTTGTTTGTTTTTTATATCTGTGATTCTGACCATTGGGTCTGGCCATCATCCCACAAAATTTTGTCAGTCAGTGAAAAATAGAAGCTAATGTACTGTCTTGTATTGTCATTCAGGAGCTACGCCATCAAGGCAGCAGAGAGCAGAAGACCACCTGCTTTGCATGGACCTGTCAGCACTTTCTGAGTTACAGTGAAAGACTTCTTCGAAGAGAAGAAAAACAGATTCTTCACACCTGATAGGTGAAAAGATGATGCATAATATAGTAATAAAATCTTTCTAATACTAAACTAATGCATTATACTATACAGGAAGTAGTAAAACATGGATGCAAATTAACAGTGTAATAAATGAAATTTTAATTTTAAAATATTTAGAAATATTACTTTAATAAACTTTCCAAGTGATGAATAATAACTGTCTTTCAATGATTTTTTTCAGGTGTGAAAACTTAGATAAATGAAATCAAATGATTAATGGTAGCATGTACTGTTCCTGTCCAAATTAAAAAAATATGTTCAGATAAGAAAGTGTATACACAGGGGAAAGAAATCTTCATTACTGTTAGAGTGCAAAGTGAAAAACAATCCTTTAAAAAGTTAGCACATGCTTAGAAGAAATATTATGGCATGATGTTAATGACAAAATGCCATCCTCTGAAATCTATTCAAGTTGTTTTTTTTTTTTTGGAAAAATCAGCAATTGTCTCAAATAAGACATAATAAGGACACTAAGATGCTACTCAGACAAGTTAATCGTGTTATCAGAGAAAACAGCAAGTAGATGTGTTCTACACTATTTGCTTGGAAGTCTCTTCACTTGCCAACAAGAAAATTAGAACTGTATAAGTATCAGCTTTGCAAAAAAAAATCCACCTTTTCATATAATTAGGCACTTTTTTTGAGAGAGAAATTGGGTAGCTATACAGAGTCCGATCTAGATGAATGAGCTGCCAGACAAGCTACCACAAGGGTGACCTTCCCACACTTATTTTTCTAGGCTGTTCAGTTTTGTTTGAATCTCTACTCAGGATGCTTTAAATGCCAACACTTGTAACCACTTCGGTTGGATTTGGAGTATATGAACCTAAAGCATGACTGGAAGTTATTTTCTCAGGTACCCAACAGATAAATGTATTTTTGTGGAAGTGAGGGAGTCCAAACAGCCTGGTTGTATCCAGTTTTCAACCACAAAAGCCTAATCTTTCTATTTAGTTATCCTGGTGTACACTTTATTTTTTATGTCTACGTTCATTTCATCTTTCCTAAGTAACTTGAAGACTGTAGGATATTTTTCCAGTCAACAAGTTTTACCAGCTGAAAGCTTTTGAGATACAAGTCTTCCCTTTTATTTCATCTCATGTGACATTCCCTCTCCAAGTAAACAGAGATAAAAGTTGCCTTGTGTGCTTCATTTTTTTTATTATATTCATGTTTTTTCTTTATAAAAAGGTTCTTGTTCTCTTACAGCAGCTGCTCTCTGCGTGCTTCCATTTACCTTCTGTTACATTAAAACTGAAATGAAAAAGCATGTTCTTAGCACAGTCTTATGGGTGTCATATGGCAGAGGCCTCACCTGCTTGTTTGATGACATGCTACGTCTGCTTCAATAAGACTTCATTTTCATACCTGCCCATCTATATTTGATTTTCTCATCATTTCCAACATATGAAGATTGCTGTCATAATTCCTTCTCTTCTGCAGAAGAAATGTATATACTACTATTTCATATATTTATAATTTCCACATTTTGTTCAGCTTAGCATTAAATTGTTTTACCTGTATTTCTAATGTATCTGGTACTAATTCTAATTAGTAGAATTCTATATTTTCATCTTCTAATACCACTTATTAATTTTGCGAGTATTTACGTAATTCATTAATTGAAAATTTGTCTACGAGTTTATACAGTTTTCTTGCAGTAAAATATATGATTTTCTTGGCAGATTTTATTGTGAGAATCAACTCAATCAATTCTGAAAAATAAGCTGGCTATCTAAAATTTTCTTTGAAACTGAAGAGAGCATCTATATACTTGCATGTATTTTTCCCCTCATTTATCTTGGTTTGAATTTTTGTCTACAAAGTTATTACCTGGACTGTAGGAAAAAATTGGTGATTACAGTTTCACTCCTGAGAAATCCTAACCAAGAAAGAATTATTCCAGGTTGAAACATTCCAAGTTCCAAAATAACAGTATTTCAGATTCTTCAATAATAGTTTGGAAGTCAATTCTGACGTATGTTGATGATTAGTCTTAGTATCACATTAATTAGCATCTACATCACAATCCCAGCCGTGTATATTTACCTATTAACATGTCTCTGCCAGACTCAGTGCATAGAACAAGAAATTTGGAAAGGAGATGTTCAATCACTCTGTCATGAACCCATCTTCTGCTCCACTGATGCTGAACTATTTATTCCAAAGACAACAGTACTGTTTTTCTTTAAAAAATTAAACAAGCAAAAAAAAAAAAAAAAAAAAGTCAGAATTATAAAACTAAATATGTATACATGTTTACCATCTTGTAGAACTATTTGTGAAGTCTTCCATTAAATTTGATTTTCAAATGCTGTCCATCTTAATCCTATGAGACTACTCAGAAGGGCAATTCCCTTTGGAAGGGATCTCAGGAGCTCTATAGTCAGTCTTCTGAAAGCAACATCTGCAAGGTTAGATCAGGTTGCTTTGAGCTTTATATAGTCAGATCTTGAAACCTCCAAGGATGGCAGCTAAACAATTTGTGATTAATCACTTTACTGCTAGGCATTTCCTATAGCAAAAGCCAGTCCAAAACTATTTAAAATTATGCCTTTACGGTACTTGGGAATCTCAAAACTGGATGCAGTATTTTATACGTGGTCTAGAGGCAACTGAGTGTTTTTAAGACTTCTAGTTTTTTCATCCCTCTTGTTTAAAAAAAAAAAACATAATAATAATCCCACTGCTGAAGGTACTGGATTTAGGACACTGTTTTCTTAATCCTCAGTAAGTTGCAGATCTTCCTTCCTGGGGAGAAATCTTGCTTCTATTTACACTCAGGAGATACAGTGTGAATAACTGGAGGTGAAAGGCAAAGAGCATTCTTTCAACTGAATTCATTATATTTAGCAGCAGCATGTTGTATATAGGATTCTCCTTTGACACAGCTCACTTGCTGGGGGATATCACCCAGAATGATCTAACATAGTGCTCTTGAGTATCGTACTTAAAGAGACAGAGTGTGGCAGAAATCATTATGGCGATGGTATTTGAATGTATTAGCAGAATTGTATGATTACCGAGGAAAAAGAGTTATCTTTTTCAGGATGACAGAAAGTGATAATAGGCTTTGGGTCCTGTAGGCCATTTGCATTGTCTCCCTCTAAACTTCTCCTGCCCCACAGAAGCAGTTTCCTACTTCTCTCTAAGCAAGTACTCTTCCAAAATGCAGATGTTTGACTTTCCTCCTTGGGCAGCAGCTTACCAGCCCCACACACGTGCCTTTCCTCTCTTATTCTTCATTCACTGTATTCAAATTACTCCCTTCCTTAGAAAAACACGACCCGTACAGATCAGTTGTTTTGCCCTTCCTCTTACAACAGTACTGTGGCATTAGCGAGCCTCTCAGCACACTGAGATGTGGTAGGTGCAGCAAAAACTGCTGGAACAGCAGGTTCCAGCTGGGAGAAAAATAAAAAAGTTAGAATAGAAAAGTCATGTAGGATTTCTGGTGGACCATGATGATTTCTGTCAAGGATGAATATCTTAAAATGTTCAGCTCTTTTGTGGTGAACAGCTGGGAACTTTAAGATCTGAATGTACTTCATTCATCCCAAAGGAAGCATCTCTGTATAGCTTTAATAGAAAACAGATGCTGTGCCTGTTAGGGTTCTTTCCTGCCTAAAATACAGCAGCTTCACAGCTGTCTCAGGGCTCTTCTGAACTCTGCTAGCTGCTGTTCTGGTCCAGTGGACATTAATGGATGGGCTGGCTGAGGTGACTGCTCAATGAAGATTTCTCTTTCTAACTGAATATCTCAACCTTTTCAACATTGAATAAATGGGTAAGGATGGGGAGGAAGAGACAAAGAGAAAAGAATGGGCTTCTTATAAGGGAAGACAGAGGCTAGAAACATGCTGGGAGCCACAGATAATGAAAACTACTTTTTATAAATAATCTTCTATCCTACCTTATTTGCTTAGTTAGAAATAATCACACAAAAGCAAACAAAGAAAAACAACAGCCCTTTTATCCACCTCACTTTGTCATGTAATTTGAACATTCTGGATTTGTTTTAATCTGCAATATGATAATACTGAGATTTCTGAAGATTCAGTTGGATGATTATTTTTTTAGGAGAAAGTAAACTTGGTTTCCATTGGGTTTGAACTTTGATCATTCCATTCCTAAAGTTGCATCACTATTTTAGAATATGGAAGTGTCCGATTAAAGTCCCTACTTCATCTGCTCCAGAGCAGAATTTTAAACTTCTGTTATCCTATTCTCTGCTTCTCCTTCAGAAGTGACCAGGGAATCCCAGAATTGTGTAGGAGGTGACTGCTGCACAAGATGCTCCTAACAACCAGTGCAAACAGTTCTGCATCATGATAAGCACATGTGAAAGTGCAGATTGATCAGACCTTGTTCAGTCAAAATGTTGGGAAAGACAATGGCAGATAACCAATTCTAAAACAATCAAAAAGAGTGATAATCATAATTCAGTTAAAGAAAAAAAAATTTGCTTACCTGTCCCAAGAATTAACACTCACTGAATATTTCAAAAGGAGGGATCTCCAGCTAGAAACCCTACCTTTATCTCAGCTCAGCTTTAGGGAGGGGAAGAACCTGGTTTCACTTCTGGTTGCACAGGTGAACTGCTTTTACCTGCACTCCTAGGGCTGGCTGTGTCCCTTCACCAAGTGCTCAATCACTGGTTCAGGTCATGACTCAGCAATTCCCATACACCAAGTATGGAATACCTGAAGATGACACTGTATATGTACATCTTAAGAGCATATGTTGGTTTCCCTGGGAGTAACTTTTGCTATTCATGATGAAGAAACATTCCTTCATCAACATAAAAATAGAATATTTTTTTTACTTTATACTGTTAACAGGTGAAGATCAATAACATGTAAGAGCCACCTTGGCATTTTAATAAGAATTGTACTTTTCATTATGATTAAGCTTTCAATTTTATTTTTATATTTTTGATTGTAACTTTATCCAGTAACTGTGAAAGACTAATTTTTTCCTGACAGCTTACAACAAATTTGTTTGTCATCCCAAGCTGGAATGTAATCAACCACCCAGAAAAAGCGTAAATGAGGTGTATCAGTAGGGTGGAATAGGACCACTCCCAGCATCAACCCCTGGGGAACACCCTTGTTATAGGCCTCCAACCAGACTCTGCACCACTGATGACAACTCTCTGAGCTATGCCAGTCAGTCAGTTCTCAATCCACTTCACTGTCCACTTATCCATCCCACAGTTTCTAAGCTTCATTAGAGGAATGTTGTGGGGAAACATTGTCAAATGCCATGCTGAAGTCAAAGTGTGCAACATCCTCTGTTCTCCCCCCATCTACTCAGCCAGTGATGACTTCACAGAAAATTACCAGGTTGGTTGAGCATGATTTGCCTTTGGTCAATCCATGCTGACTTCTCCTGATAGCCTTCTTCACTTCTAATTGCTTGGAGATAGAATCCAGAACAAGTTATTCCATCACCTTACCAGGACGGAGGTGAGGCTAACTGGCATGTAGTTTCCCAGATCTTCCCTCTTGCACTTTCTGAAAACTGGAGTGACATTAGCTATTCTCCAGTCTTCATTCTCCTCTTCCATTCACCAAGACCTTTCAAAGATGACAGAGATCAATTTGGCAAACACTTCTGCCATCTCCTGCAGCACACACAGTTGCATCCCAATGGGGCTCATGGGATTGTGTGCGTTGATTTTTAAGTACACATTCTCTGATCAGATCCATCTCAACCAAGGGGAAGCCTTCAGTTCCTCAGACTCCCTCCTACCTTTAGGGTCTGAGATTCCCAAAGAGCAGTATTTGTAGACTGAAGCAAAGAAGGCATTCAGTATCTCTGCCTTCTCACTGTTTCCTGTTACCAGGACATCTACCTCATTCAGTAGCAGACCCATGTTTCCCATAGTCCTCCTTTTACAGATGACATATTTACAGAAGTCTTTCTTGTTATCCATGATTTTCTTTACCAGATTTAATTCCAACTGGACCTTAGCCTTCCTCATTCCATCTCTGCTGGCCCTGACACTAGTAGATCTTCCCACTGCTTTTTCACTGCCCTCAAATCCTCTAAGTATCGTGTGCTGCTATGGCGACTTCAGGAGTAGCATATGATTAGTCTGGAGAATCTTAAACAAGAATATTTTAGGTAATTTATAGGTGTGTCCACATTAGCGTTTTGTATTTGGTGAGGAGAGTCTTTACAATTGTGCTTTGGCTTGCCAGTATTTTTGGAGTGCTCTTACTCAATTATTTCCTGATGACTGAATTGGTAAGAGATGTTGTGGTGAAAGAACACAGCTAATGAGCTCTAACTCCTAATGGCCAGTTAGTTCACAGGATCAAACTGGAACTAGTCAGGAGTAACACTTTCAAATATAACTTAGATTGCTCATCCTCTGCAGCAAATAATTCACTGTACAGATTTAACGCTTGTGCCATGTACTTGCTAAATTACACATAGCCTATATTCATCCTTCTTCCATTGTATTTTCTATTGCTTCAGCAACAGTGGAAATATATGTCCTCTACTCCATATGTGGAGGAAAGGATCTGTAAAGGGACACTAAGCTTTTAAAGAGAAACAGCCATTTTTAGATACAGTGATCTCAGCTGGGTTTAGCTTCAGAAGTATCAAGGACAGCATAAGAGAGAGATAAAAATAGGGTAGGCATTTAAGACTTGATGCACTTATTTTATTTCCAATATCTGATAAGGATGCTATGCCTGAACTGATTTCTTCACTTGGTAGTAAATGCACATTTCACTGATTTCAGCAGAGATTATATGACAAGGTCAGAGTTCACCTTTCATCTGAAAGTCGCTTCTGCTGACAGTAACAGAAACTCTGTCCAAGCTTTCAACTCAGGTAAACAAGCACATTTTTAAACTTGGCAGTTTTAAGCTAATTTTTCAAGGTGTGAAAAAATCACTAGGGAAGAACAAAAGTGTAATTTATTGACTGCAGCGATATTTTTCAAATTATAGAAATGTTATTCCTTCCCCCATCCTTTCTCTGAACTTACTATGCTATGCCTTACTGAAGACTAAAAATCTAGGTTATTTCCATGAGAATAAGTTTAATTATTCAGAAGACTGAAGTACATTACAAGGTCTTGATATTCCCAGAAATAAACGTGCATGCAGTTTGATGCTGTTTCCCTATCATTGGTAAAGACTAAGAAAGCAGAAAACCAAGTATGTTTGAAACTGACTCCAGCTGAATTTCTGTAGAAGAATTGTCAACTATTCATTGTATAATTGCAGCACACAATTTAAGAGGGCCTTCTGAGCTGACGACCTCTGCCTGTTCTTCTGTCCTTACTAAGATCCATCTTTCTCTCATTCTTTTGTCTGGAAGCTGGCATACTGTGGTACTCTCAGCAAATCATGCAAAAAGAAGTTGTTTACAGTTCTTGGTTTCTCAGATCTCCATTTGGTGGTTTTGCAATGCTTTCCAAGCTTTGTTTCATGCCCCTTACATTCCTCAGTAACCCATGAATTCTGCTTAGGAGAGTTTTGTTTCACAGCTGAGAACATTTCTACGCTTCTCATTTCACTGATCAACTGAAGAAATGATCTGTATCTCCTGGAGTCCTTTCAGGCTTGTTTCACTGGTTTTGGGCTGATTGTTCCATAAATCTTTTACATTAATTTTATTAGGCTTGCTATCATCCTACTTAAAACTGTAGGAAGATTGATTAAAACTCTTCATGGGACCACCAAATAGTCAGAGGAAGATGAAGGAGGAAGAATATAATCAGGATACAAGAAATATTTACCCATTTCCTATACTAAATTTTCTATTAAAATATTCTTGTGAAAAGTATTTGACATATTCTTGTGAAAAATACTCCTTAATAATTTACTTTAAATATTGTGTAATGTTTAACTGCAATGTGTAATTTTATGGAGTTCTTGAAGCGCTTATGTGACATTGATTTGGGTCTTGTTTTATATAAAATATATGGCTAAGTAGCTATAACTTTCAGAGCTAACATTGCTCAGATCAAGAAATCAGCTTGAATTAGAAAGTGGAAAATTACTGTTGTCAGGGACAAAAAAACCCTGTGCTTTCCTGTTTTAAAATGTTGCAGATAATGACAGAAAACAATTGGCATTGGCTGTAGGTTCTTTCTGCTTTTGTTGTACTTTCCCCCTCTTTTCATTCTTGATTATGGGAACATGTTATAATCTTATAAAGTGCACATTCATACATGTTTTTGAAGATGTAGTAAACAGCACGTTCATCCTCTGTGAAGAAAACTTTGAGGGAAACCGGATGGCTGCTCTGTATACTGTATACTCTGCCAACTGTGTTGCAAATTAATGTACTGAGTACTGCTGGGCAAAATGGTTTGCAGGTTTTCTGTATGAATGTGGACTGTCGCCACAAATATAGATTTATAGATCAAACACTTGGCAGTGCAAAGAACTGAGAACTGAAAATGATGACATCTCTCCACAGACAGAAGCAGTATTTTGCATGACCTTTCAGGCATCTTCCACGTGGTTTAGCAGGGACACAGTCTCTGGATTAACAATTACAGGCACAAGCTTTGTAAGAAAGGAATATGTGTTTATTACTTGAGGGTAAAGGAGCATATTTGCACCTTCAGTGTAGCTTCCTTCGTTTCTCTAAAGTACTGTGGTTTCCTATCTTCCAGTTTCAGTTCTCAAAATTGCTCTGAGAAAAACAGATTTGACTAGTACATTAGTCATTGCAGCCTATGTGAACAGGTTCAGAAGCTGTGATGTTGACAAAGAAATTAGTTTGAGTTTGGGCCTAATTGTTCAGTGAAGTAAAAACTCTCAGTTCCACTAAGATATGAGGATTCAACATTTTTCTACAAGCAATCCAACACCTTGTTGAATTATAATCGTAGGAACTTTAGATTTTATGATTCTAATTCTGCAAGGTGTTGAATTGCACTGAAGAATTACACCCAAACTCAAAACTTTGTTATCACCTTTACAGGTTCTGAACCTGTTTACATAGGCTGCAAAGACTAATAAGTTCCTAGCTGAATTTAGGTGATGTGCACAGAAGAGGTAATTATGCTGAACAGGTATTAAAGAAATCTGTGACTCTTCAAGATACAACCAAAGAGTCGCTGTTACAGTTAGTCACCAACATTCTTGAAAAAAGAAAACAACACAAAGAGTGCTTTCATCCTATTACCTGCTTTCTAATAAAACCAAGAACCAAAAATTTCTTTTGAATTTCAGAAGTATGTGGAGGGAATGTCACAAAGAAACAAGAGAGAAAATTTTACAAATGACTGGCTGAACGAGAATAAACTCAGCACACTTCTGGCATGACTGAAGTGATTTCAGTACATGTGACCTAGGTATAAAGTCTTAGAACTACAGAAGACTTATGAAAGGTTTTGGATGTGTAACTGGTGCACTTAATGATATTAAAGACAATAATTGAAAACTTTTTGGAAAAAATTGAATGAAATGGCTATCTGACACTTAACGTGATGTCTGAAGACGTGCATGGATTGCTGCAAAGAAGAGTTCTTTGCTAAGAAATAGCTTCACCCTGAAAGTACATGTGAAATCATAGTCTACTGTTAGCAGTGCTGTGAATGTACTTGTGAAATACTGTATTAAACCAACAATAAGTCTTGACATATGGCAATTCTTTTAGCATAATTTATCACTATTGGCAATGACAGAGAGTATTTTGGTGTTTTTTTTTCATGACTTCTCTGGGCATTTTCATGTAGCAATTTAAGATCCAAATGTAACTTTAGATTTAAATCTTAAACTGCCCTTTTCAAAGTGATGAAAGCACTCTGTTGCTGGGATAGGAACATTGCCAGTGCCATGTAAACACTGTCTATATGCAGTGATGAGTTTGTGTTAGTTTAAGCTTGTCTTATTTAGAGATTTTTACCCCGTCTTTTTGGGGCTGTTTTTGCTGTTCACAGGTATGTACAGACAATAATGGCTAGGAAAAGGACCTCAAAATTGTTGAGTTAAGGGCTGATTTCAAGGAAGACATAAGAAGGACGAGCAGAATGGTAGTATGTCAATCCACAGAATATTTTAATTGTTACTAATTTGAGAAGTAAAAGAAAAAACAGGAAGAGCAGAAGTCTTAATTAGTGATTGCAACAGTTACTCAATTGGCATATGAGAGAATCACAGTAGGATAATTCACATGATTAGAGTATTAATGAGTATAATTGCTCCAGAAACATCTGCAAGGGATGAAAATGAGAGTGGGTTTTTTGTGTTTCTTTTTTTGGAAGGCAGTTAGATCCAAAAACAGAACATACACATTTTCTGGATAAGGATGAAATGATCAGATCAGCTGTAAACCAGCAATTAAGATGTGATTCTTGAGGGAGATAAGAGGTTTTTTTTTTTTTTCTGGAATAAAGAAGAGAAGAAAAAGTAAAACGAATCAACTTTCAACTATGTAGACAATTGTAGTAAAAGGTTTTAGTAAATAGGTACGGCAAGGCAAAGAATATCCAGCATATTTTCACATGAAAAAAAGAGTTGATATAATAAAAACAATGGCAGATATCTGATTCTAGATATCAGAGAGGAATGGCAAAAAAAAAAAAAAAAAAAGTGGCAAAAACCCTGCAAGGGCATGAACATGAAAAGAGAGAGGCTACAGCCCGTAGAAAGGAAATAAAAAGTCTCCTACAAAATAGTAAAATAAAGTTCAAGAAAGTAGACTTAAATTCAGGGAAACGGTAGGAAAAATGGAATGGTGTGAAAGTCTAGATAGAAATGGAATTCAAATCAGAGCAGTTCCTATTCCTTAAATAGACTAAGTTATGCATGCATTTATTCTAAAGTAGACAAAGACTAAAAAATACAAGCAGGGATGAATTTGGTACTGTAATGAAAGCTCCAGTGGTCTCAAACAACATAGCACATACAGAACATAGAAAATATATTGAACTATTAAAATCATTAAAACAAAAAATAACATTAAAACCTAGGCACAAAATCAGAAATACAAAGGTGGAAATGAGATACAGTTAGCAAAACATTATGAAGGGAAAAAATAAAATACTGCGTGAGATTTCTTCACCTACTGCTAAGAGAAAGACTACAGAAAGATTAGATTTTTCAATTGATGTGAGGGAGAACCTACTGAAAAATGACAGCTGCAGCTCACTTAAAAGTTTTCAATGTGGTTATTTCATCAAAATTACTGTCTGTCAAAGATCTAAGACGACATCAAAATCTCAAACTGAGAATATAATTCTGAATTTATTTATTTACTTTTAGTGTAGATAGGTATATACTTAAATTCTCTTACATTTTCTAAAGCTTATGTGTAACTTTTTTTTTTCTCATTATACAGAGATAAAATGTTCTCGTACTGCTAGTTGTTAACAATCAAAAGTGGGGACATTTAGAAAAAATGTGGAGCAGATATCAACACCATTAACTCATTTCCATAAATTTGTATGTAATGGGTTCTTTCCCTTGAGATCTTGCTTTATTTTAGTATTAGTATTCTCAGATGACCCTTTGTTATATATTTAATCTTGAGTATAGATTCTAAAAAGATAACATTTTTAGAAATTACTTCAGTTCTAACTTGCAAGTTGAGTAGTAGAACTGTATCTTCATCAGAATAGTATAAGTTTTCTTGCCACATTCTGCCTTGTGCTGCTCTGGTTGCTTTGAAAAACGTCTTCAGTATCGTTGATAGTTTATCACTGATGCAGAAGAAAATAAAATAAGAGACACCACTTTTACAAAAAGAAGATACAAGCTCTATTAGCATTTAAAAATCATGGGTTTATTAGATATTTTTGTGCTCCAGCACTCATAATAAGTCCTACGTGTCAGGCACGCTATTTCTGTGATTCTTTCAGCCTGTTATTCCAGCTCTAATAAATATTCAGATTTCACAGGGGAGTGCAGTTTTCCCTCTCATTCCCCACTCTATTCAGCTAAGAAATTTGCTTGTAGGCTTGTTATTAAATTGCAGAGACTCCCTCACAGTTTCTCCTGGTCTCTTGGTCTTTCTGTTGGTCTCTCTAGGCTAGGGCATATTCCCTTCCTCATCATAGAAGTGTTCTGAGATGCCATGCAGGAAAAGTGACACTGACTAATTTTCAGGAAAGAAGCAAAAGAGGCCTTGCCAATGGCAATTCATTGTAGCAGCTTCTATCTGAAAGAAAGTGAAATTGCAAGTGACCAAACACTGGCACAGTTGCATATGTGATAGTTAACAGACCTGTATCACCCATCACAGCCCTCCAGGATCAAAGAAGCTGAAGTAGCAGAAGCAAGGACCAAGGGGTAGACCTGAAGTAGTTCTGGAGTCAAGCAGATTCCCTCCACAATGCTCGTAAGTCTTTAAAGGCTTTCCAATGTTGTGAATCAAGACAAATACCACATCAAAGAGCTTCAGGCCCTGACCAAGGAAGACTTGGGAAACAAGAGGACAGTGAACCTCACATCAGTGCCTGGGAATATCATGGATAGATCCTCTTGGAAGAGATGTAAAGGCACATGTAAGATGAGGAGGTGATCCAAGACAGCTAGTATAGTTTTACCAAGGGCAGACTATGCCTGACTAGTCTGGTGGCCTTCTCTGATGGAGTGAAGGCAGTGGTGGACAGGGAGAGGTTGGTGATTCCCCTTTACTCTGCACACGAGGCCCCATCTGGAGTACTGTTTCCAAACCTGGGGCCCTCAGCACAAGAAGGATGAAGAACTAACTGCTGGAGTGGGTCTGAAGGATTGGAGCACCTCTCTTATGAAGAAAGGCTGATGGAGTCGGGTTTACTTAGCTTGAAGAGAATGCTCCAGAAGACCTCATTGCAGCCTACCAGTATTTGAAGGAAACTTACACACAGGAAAGAGACAAATATATTTTTTTTTTTAACGGAGTCTGATGGTGAGAGGACAAGGTGCAACGGTTTTAAACTAAATGAGGGTAGATTTAGATTAGAAGTCAGAGGGAAGTTTTTCACTGAAAGTGTGGTGAGGTGCAGGAACCACCTCTGGATGCATTCAGAGTTGGGTTGGTCAGAGTCTGGGCATCCTGATCTAGTGGTTGGCAACCCTGCCTGTGGTAGGGGGCCTGGAACTAAATGATTTTTAGGTTGGACAGGACCTTAAGTCATTTTATGATTCTATAGTCATGATTCTAATGAATTATTTTCAGAGACCAGGGGGCTGGTTTGGTTTTCTAGGCCGCGTGTCATCCTAGTGCTTTTTTTGGTATCAATTCTTTTGCAAAGAGTGCAGCGACATGTGAATTACCATTTTCAAATAGAATTATCTGTAACAAAAAGGACATTCTGAATTATGTACCTTTTGAATTTGAAAACCTTTGTTTTTCTCTTGCTCCTTTGTTTGTACTAGGTATTTCATTTCCAGCAGATGTTGAAAGAACATCCCTATTTTTAAGCCTTTGTAAGGATATTCCTCTTAATCCTCAGACTTCAGGCCACTAGATTCACATTCAGCACAAAATACAATATGGACAATACACTTCTGTGAAGTGTCCTCACTCCTACAAGTTGTGTTTATGCTCAGTTAACGAGATCAAACTACTAAGTGCAGCTTGAGATTTCAGATGTATGGGAGTCTATTATTTATAGAAGTATTTTATAACTCTTTCTTTACAGTAGAGTTATTAATCCAGTACATCTATACAAACATAGAAATAATGTCCAAGTATATCTTATAGAATCATAGAATTGCCTAGGTCAGAAATACCTTCAAGGTCATCAAGTCCAATCACGCATATATTTTCAACCAATTGCCTACATATTTGTAGTACAGCTTCCATTTAGTATGAACATACAGTGTGAGAGTGATTATGTGCTTGCTTAAGGGAAACAAATCCCTGTGAACTGTTAAAAACAAATCGTATTTTTTTTATTAGTTTGTTTTAATGGAAAACAGTGATTTATGTTGCAGATATTGAACAAGTGTAATTATGTTTTATAGCTGCTTTATAGTTTATGGCAGAAACTTGTATTTCAAATTGATAGCGAAGAAATTTAATAATTATTAATTATATTGGTTATTGTATTATGTAGAGGATCAAGTCCCCTTGCCTGATTAAACAGCTGACAGAATACTAAGAACATATCATTGAAAAGATCTTCTGTTTGCCATATATTTATCTCATATATTTGTTTTGAGATATTCAATTTGTGTTTGTGAATAACTTGTATATACATGAATATGAATGCCTACTTCATTTTAAACTGCCTACAGAGTTCATATAAAAACTAGACTTGAAAAATGGGCTTTCTTAACAGCTAGGTCTTCCTTCCTCCCTCATCCTTCAAAGCCATATTGCAGTTTTTTGTTCAATTCTTTAAGAGATAAAAGCTCTTCCCAAAGAGCTAGTTTTTCGCTTTCTGCTTTCACAGACATAACTGATACTTAATCTCTTTTTGATATGTTTCTGTCCTATCTCCTTATTTCTCAGCAATTCTTCTGAGTACATAGTGCTTGCAGTAATTTTCTTTTATTACTCTTCTCAGCTCCTTTGCCATTTACCTTCTATATCATATCAACATCGTAACATTAATTTTAAAATTCAAACTCATTCCACTACTTATTTCTTAATATATCATTTATTTAACCTTCCACCTCCTGTTCCTTTTTGTATTCCTTTTTCTCCCATCTTTTTTGCAACGGTTTTATTACTGTTCCTGGATTATCTCATCACCTTTACCTATGTCCACACGAACACAACCAGAGGTAGATAAAAGGGAAGGACTAGCACTTTTGAAATAATCTCTCCTCTTTGTTGAATCACATTATATGAAGGCTGCTCAGAAAGTAATGCCTCCTATTTTATGATGTTGGCCCACATCAGAGGTGGATATTGGTGGTATGGCAGTAGAGGCTGGACCTTCCCACTTATATTCCATTTTATGTTGTTGACATGTGTCAGATGGCAGCAGAGAAGCAGTTTGACAAAATGTCATGTGGTACGGTAGTGCAGATGAAGCAAAGGTGTGCCATTGAATTCATCCATGTGGAAAAATGGCACCCATTGATATTCTTTGATGCTGACTTCTATGGAGGCCAAAGAGTGGATGTCAGTGCAGTGAGGCACTGGATGGCAAATTTCAATAATGGTGACAGTAACAGTCCAGATTTTGATGAGCACAGCATGCAGGTTCTTCTTCACCACTGGCAAAAATGCATAGCTAATGATGGTAATTACTCAAAAACAATGTTTTGTAACTGAGAATCTGCTCTATCTAGTAGTAGTATTGTACTCTTTGTTGTAGTTTCCGTGGAAATAAACAGGAGACATTACTTTTGGAGCAACCTACATAACCATCTGATATGTCATGTATAATTTAACACACCTATATAATAAATGTATGATAATTTATTAATTGGTTTAATTTTATATATGTGATTCCTGAGAATGAGAGCTATTAGTTCCACATTATGATAGGCAAAATCATAGTTACATATAACCTCTGTGATAATTTGGCCAAAAATAAAATCATTGGTGCATAGAAATAACATAAACAAGGATGAAAATGGTAAAAGGATATGCAATTGCTTTGTATTCTCTGCCTATTTAAACACAGCCTCACAGCTTTTCTCAGAATATTAGCCAAAGAAACTTTTGAAGAAGGTTTAACCTAAGAAACTAGTGCAGCAGTCTGTGAAAGTGCAAGCTATTGAGCTGGAGAGTGGATATGATGCTGTAGCTGTGTAATACAGAGGTAAGATGAATATGAGCAGACATTACAAAACTTCAGTCAACATTTGTTTAAGTGTAGATGGAAAAAACTTTCAGTATTCAGTAGATAGCTACAAAACTGTTCTGTCTGATACTTACATAAATTTATTCTAGATCTCAGGAAAATAACTGACAGATGATCTTATTTATAGTCACAGAAAAACAGCGAAGAAATAAAAGTTCATTAAAAAAGGCATATAAAAAGATAAAACCAATGTGTAGATTTTACCACTGGTAAAAATTTAAGCATAAATTACCTAGGTATTTGTTATGAGGATGATTCAATTCTGGAATAAATGTTGTTGGCAGTAATCTCTGTCATCTCACTTAGATCAAGAAAAGAATCATAGAATCCTTTTGATTGGAAAAGACCTCAGAGATCATTAAGTGCAACAATTAACTTAGCATTGCCTAATCTACCATTAAACCACATTCCTAAGTATAACATCGACATATCTTAAATACCTCCAGGGATGGTGAAAACTTGAACAGCCCATAATCTTCCACAACACTATGGGAAGAAATTTTTCTTAATATCTAACTTAAACTTCCTGCAGTACAATTTGAAGCCATTTCCCCTTGTTTTATTGCTCCCCACCTCTCTACAGCCTCCTTTGTGGTAATTGTAGAGAGCAATAAGGTCTCCCTTATTCTCCCAGCTACCTGTCATTAAACTTACGCTCCAGGCCCTTCACCAGCCCCATTCCTCTTCTCTGAACATGCTCCAGCACCTCAATCTCTTTTTTCTGGTGAGGGACCCAAGACTGAACACAGTACTCCAGGTGCAGTCTCATCAGTGCTGAAGGAGGATAATCACTGTCCTAGCTCCACTGGCCCTGTTAAAAGCCAGAATGCTGCTTGTCCCTCTGGCCTCCTGAGAACACTGCTGGTTCATCAACCAGTACATCCTGGTCCTTTTCTATCAAGCATCTCTTTGGTCCCTCTTCCCCCAGCATGTCTGTGGAGAAGTTCTGAATTATAGAACCGCTCAGGTTGGATAACACCTTCAAGATCATCGAGTCCAACCACAAACTACCCTAACTCTAACAACCCTCCACTAAATCATGTTCCTTGAGCACCACATCCAAACAGTTTTTAAACACATTCAGGGATGGTGACTCAGCCACCTCCCCCGGGAGCCTGTTCCAGTGCTAAACAACCTCTTCAGTAAAGAAGTTCTTCCTGATATCCAACATAAACTTATCCTGGCACAACTTGAGGCCATTTCCCCTTGTCCTGTCACATGCCACCAGTGAGAAGAGACCAATCCTGCTCTTGCTGTAAGCACCTTTCAGATATTGGAAGAGAACAATAAAGATTTCCCCTCAGCTTCCTTTTCCCCCAGACTGAACAGCCCCAGTTCCTTCAGTCACAATTAGCAGAAACACCATAAAGACAGAGCGAATTACAGAGTTATTCTTTTTGGCTTTAAAAGATCTGTATTTTAAAATAGTATTTGACCTCACATTAGTATAACATATACTCCTGGCTCAGAAAATAATTAAAATTTATTTATCAAGTTTATAGTTGTGACACATTTTATTACTTTCTGTGTCTCAGCTTAATCAGTAAAGATCAAAACTTGTGTTCTGATCTTCCTATCTTTGAGCCCTTTCAAAATCAAGAAAGATACAGAATATTTTATAATAATATTCTTCTAAAGGAAATTAATTTTTTCAACTCACATTCACTACTACCAAGTTAATATATATCAATTTTATGTGATTGCTATCACTTGCTCATTCAGAATAACTTATAAATGAAATCAGATAGCTTAACAAAAATTCATATTAATATTTCTTTATATAAAAATCAGCACCATGATCAATTTTCCAGCAACTTTGAACACATAGAGCAGTAAGCATTTATGCCTCCAAGCAAACTGTCTACAATAAAAAAAAAAAAAAAAAAAAAAAAAAAAAAAATCACTGAAATAAGAGATTGATCTGTCTTGATTAAGCTAATATATTTCTCCATAATGTTCACTTCTTTCAAAAGATGTAGGGCAGAAGCTTTCAGTACTTCACTTTTTTTTTTTTCCCAATAGTTCAGGGCTTAGAACACCGAGAGTAGTTTAATTCCCTCTTCTTCCTTACTAACTTCCACAGACTTCCACAGCTCCTCATTCCTGGAAGATTCCTTAACTACACCACTGATTAATTTGAAGTCACTATCATAATCCTTTACACAAAAATCCCTTATGTGGAAGATGTGAGGATGATGGGAATCAGAGTGAGTATAAAAAAAAGTATATACAGAAGTCTGTTCATCTTCTCTTTTGGTTAGACATTCCTTGGTTGGGGGGGGGGGAGGTCCAAGGTATCTGCCAGAAAAAAAAACTGACTATTAAATTCTGTTCAAAATCAAATTTTTGAAACATGTTCTTCTCCAAGGCAGAACCACCCCAAAGCTTGCTGTTGTATTTCAAGACAGCCAGCTGTTCTCAAGTATCTTTTACGAGTTTCTCCACATATTGCACCTAAGCTGCAGAACGCTTCTGTTGATAACAGTCCTGCATTTAAGGTGGTAGCTTAACCTATTCATTCAGCAGATACCTAGAATTATCCCAAGACAGAATTGGTTTTGCACTTATGGGCTAATCAAGACTAACAGAGAGAACTCAGCCATGGAACTGGGATCCCAAATTTAAAAAACAAAACAAAAAAAAAAAACAAAAAACACCACCCAGTTATATGGCTCATGTTAGTCAATCAGAAATCAAGACATTAGGTTTGAGAATGCAGTCCTCTAGGAATAATCTGATTGCTCAATATGGTGATAAAAATCAATGATAAAATCCTACATGAAGAGAAGAAAAGCCTAAAATGAACACTGACTGTTATGGGATATAGGATACTTGTTTCTCTTTTGTACGTGGCCTGACCCACTTATTTCTGTCCCAACTGTAACAGTAAGTACAGGAACAACTTGCTGGAAGGTTTTGCATTTTGCATTAATACAGTACCCACAATCCATTCTCACACGTAGATTTCACCTGCAATACTAACATGCATAAGATTGTATTTAAAAGAGAAGTATATACTACTATTGTTTTAAAATATATGTCCTGGAATTAATAGATTAAGTTCTGACTTATATCAGTTACCTGTATTTGGATTTGTATTACAATTGGAATTTTGGCTGGTGTTCAACATATGTCATAGATTTCACACAATCACACAATCACAATATCACCCGGGTTGGAAGGGACCCCAAGGATCATGAAGTTCCAACCCCCCTGCCTAGCAGGGCCACCAAACATACACATTCAGATCAGGTTGCCCAGGACCCCGTCCAACCTGGCCTTAAACACGTCCAAGGACGGGGCATCCACAACCTCCCTGGGCAGCCCGTTCCAGGGCCTAACCACTCTCCTAGTAAAGAACTTCCCCCTAACATCCAACCTAAATCTTCCCTCCTTCAACTTAAAACCATTTCCCCTAGTCCTGCTGTTATCAGCCCTTTTGAAGAGTTTACTCCCCTCATGGGTGTAGGTTCCCTTCAGGTATTGATAGGCTGCAATGAGGATTGAAAACAATGAGGCTGCAATGAGGATGCAATTTCCACTTGAAAGACTTGTTTTTCCTCTCATGAAAAAAGTGGGTTCTATAAACAAACTTCTGAAGGTAAGGAATTTATTTATTTATTGTATTTATTTATTGTATTTGAATAGCAATCTGTACTGACTAGCATTTATGCTGTTGTGCAATGTTTTGAGTGCCTAATCCCTATGATTTCATCACACAAACTTTTCAGCCCTACTATTTTTCTTGTAAAGCTCTCTAATTTTCAACTTAATTTTATTAAAAAAAATAAAAATACTTCTCAGTACGTTTCTCAGAATCCCAATAAACAAGGCAGAATACTGAGTATATATTTTACAAACAGTGCAGATGTTTTTGCTGCCATTTCTAACACACTGATTAAATCCCATGTGCACTATTCACTGAATTTGTTTGGTTATTTTAAATTAAAGCATTGTAAAGGTATTATGCCAAATCTGGAAGTCACCATGAAATTTATGGGGAAAAAGGATATAAAATGAGTTACTATACTTCAACATTCAAGTGAGAGAGTCTGCAAGAGAAAAGTTATAATATGGAGAGATTACATACTAACACATTTTCCATAGTCATGTTACTTTTTTTGTAATATGAACAGGTCATTCTATATTGATTATGATGTATGTGACTAGACACTAATAAATACACTTTCAACAAAAGCAACTCTACTTTTGCTGATGTAGTAAACAGAGAAGGTTCTTCAAAGTCTTCAAAGCAGAGTTGTATCAGAGATTAACCTTAGCTGCATATTAAGTAGTTATTCATTTTAACCTGACTTTTGAAAGAAAGAGATATAGTCACTAATCTAGAAATAAAAACAAAGGAAGGTAGGAGTTTCAACTGTTATTCAATTTTTCTACTGGTAAAGTATTTAAGGAGACTTTATAGGAACTTAACCAAAATATAAGACATTCTATGTTTCTCTTTCATGAGTGAAACTCAAACTCTAAACTCCTTAATTTGAAATCTAGCAGATACTATTTCCAGAAGCCATGTATGCTTGCAGAAAAGAAAGATATGGAAAATGTTATTTTCTAGAAGAATTGAGTATTAGGCTTTGGATGGAACAAGAAAACTAAACCAACAAATTATTCCTATTGTCTCAAAAACACAGAAATTAAGTACCTGTGTAGAGTAGCCAGAGTTCATGGGCTTTATCTAGTTTTCTGCAAATGAATAATAATACATTTTTCCAAACAGTAATTGAGTGGTATCTGAATAGAATCTCCAGTGCATCTCATACCACACGTCTGCCCATACACAAGAAAATAACATCTATCAGACCTATCATTTCTTTTCAGTGAATTTAAGTCTTCTCAGTGCGTATTCTAACCACAAAGCATTCATACAAAAATTATTTTTATATATGTCAGATCATTTTTACAGTAACCTCAGGAAGAAAAACAGTGTCTAAAACCAAATGATCAAAATATTTTCTAATAAACAGTGCTGATCACTAGAGTTTCAGTCCAAGAAACATGTGGTTAAGAAATTGCCCAAGAACAGTCAGGTCACAATTTGTATCTCATTGGGGAAGGACACATAAACTAAATGTTCTAAATCATTTGGACCTGACATCCTTTATGTTTAACAAATTCCTTCTCTAAGGCTCAAGGTGACTCTTAACTTCTAAAATTCTTTTACCTATTCTTCCTTTACACTTCTACAATTATTCATTAAATAGAAAAACTATATCTTTCAGACCAGTATGAAAATCACACAATCCTCCAGTGACCATAAAAATTTAGTGGAATGTTATGACAAAATTTCATGTTACTCAATGAGTTGGAGAGTATATCTAGGATTTCTCTTACATTTTCTAGTATTTGAATATTCATACAAGGCATGATCTATCACATTGTTCCTAGATTTGTCATATAGTATGACTAGTTCCCTCCAAAATTACCAGAGGAAATTACGATAATGTGGAAAGATTCATATAAACAATGGATGAAATGGGTAGACTAGCACTGTTATGGTCCTTTTATGCACACTTGTCTTGCCATGTGTTTTGTGTTTTTCAAAAAGGAACAGGTATATCTTGAGGAGGTTTTTAATTTATTTTTCAAAATTTTAGAATACTAATGCAGATGTTGACACATCTTTAATTACCTGTAATTTCTACTGATGTAAGAGCTTTAGAGGCAGAGTTTCCTCCTCTGGGGAAGATAAACAAAATTTCAAAATCCTGTTTAACCTAATGACTTGAAATGAATCACATGATGATTGGACAGTTACCTCTTTGCTTGACTGACAACTGAGATCATGTAGCTTGGAACAACCTTTCCAGCAGAAAGGTTTCACTTTTAAACAACTTATTTCAAGAGAAGCAGACGTCATTTTACCATACATAAAATAAAAAAGAAAAACAACACAGCTGTTTCTATTTCTGTTTCTAGCAGGATTTGTATGTTCTCATATCCTAAGTATGAATGGAATGGCTGCAGATAATATTTTTTAAATACCAGAAACTTGGCTTGCACAGCAAATTGCCTGCTGAACACACTGGCATATTGCGTATAATGCCAATCAGCAAGCGAGCCAGCTGACTAACAAGACTGCTGGCTACATGTTTTCTTTCACCTCTTTAGCAGATTGACTTTTCAGGAAGATGGAATCTCCAAAACTGACAGAAGGGGATCAAAACAGCATTTGAAACTGCTTAAGTATTACCTAAAGAAAATCTAGCACAAAAAAAAAAAAAAAAAAAAAAGCAGTCTACACAAAAGAAAATCCACAAGGGTGAAACAAAAGGAATAAAAATAACAGAAGGGGAATATTAATGTATAAAAATTAGAGCACACAAAGTACTGCAGCTGTTGTCTGTGTGTGATGAATGGGAAGGGAGGGAGCTGCAGAACAATGAAAGACATAGCATGTACTTTATACGTTTCACATTCCTTTTTCTCCTCAGGTTATTGTTATTTTTTTTAGTTGTGCATTTTATTTGCCTTAATTCTGTGTTTTGTGCTTGTAGGGCTTTTTGTACTTTTGTTTCTATTAAGAAAAAAATAGCTTTCATACACAATAGAAGAAATGTATCAGCAGCAAGCCACAGCAAAGAAAAATGTTCAAATAGTCTTCTGAAAACTTACTTAGGTATAAAGAAATCCACATTTTTTTGACCAAACTACTTTCTGCTTGCCAGTTCTTTTTTTCCCCCCCCCCTCCCTTCTTTCTCCCTTTACTTCTGAACAATCAGCATCCTATTAATCACAAACATAACATGCAGCTCAAGTTTTAGTTTTCTATATAGCGTGTACCTTCATTGCATGCTTGTCACTTTATCCTATACTTTATAGGGTATTTAGGGTGAGCTGAGAGAAGGAAGAGAATCAGTGATAAAATCTGCGGACAGCACAACTACTGAAGTCAATTTCACTTACACAGAATTTTGAGAAACAGTAGACCTACAGATATTGACAGCTTCAAAAATGAGCTGGACAGCTTGGATGGAAGCATAAGCGTAGATAGCTCATGAAAATGTCAATTCATTGCGCAACAGTCTGAAAGCAAATGCAAGAGGTGTGTAAAGAGATGAGAATAATAAACCCATTAAAATGACATTATATAAATTAATGAAATTTAATCTCTCTGAAAATTCTGTTCAGCTTGATTAGCTGACCTCTAAATGGTAAAAACAGAAATAGAATAGTTCCAAAGGAGGTCAATGAGTCTGGTTACAGCATGGACAAATTCTCAAAGAGAAATTTTTAGAGACTACTGTTTAGGTCTGAGGCAAGAAGAATAAGAGGTGATATAAAAGGCTATAAAAAACCCACAAAAACAGTAAGAAAAAAAAGTGTCAGTCAATAGCTGTTTCTGCCATTAAAGAAGAGCAGGGGTATATATTTTAATACATTGCATAGCTAATCCTTGAACTTCAATTTTATTGTGAAATTCAAGGGGTTAGCAGGTATCCATAAAGATTACACTGTATTAAACAGACTGGACAGATTCAGTTGTAATTATACACAAGCATGAAAGAAGCTATGGGACAGGAATCTTCAGCTCAGCAGAATCTCTGCCTTGAACCAGTAACAGGACTTGACATTGTTTGCTTCATGCACATGATATCAAGCACACTTGAAGAAAGGGAGTGCAAACAAAAATTCTGCCATAGTTTACAGGCTGAAGTCATAATGACTTCAATTTAATAAATGCTCTTACTGCCCTTTCCCTAAAGCCATACGAGTCTCAAAACAAGTTTACATTAACAAGTGATGAAAACAAATGGGAGCAGTCCTATAGAGCTAAAAAGCCTTTGCAGAAAATACAAACTTCAGAGTACATACCTAGCCAGAACATTTACTCCAAACAATTCAAACCTTGTCTTTTGGATTGAATATTCATTTTCTGCACGGATCACTGCAAGTATATTCCGAGAGCATTGCTCCTACCTAGCTTCATCCCAAAATACCTAGCTTATGCAAGTAATGCTTCTCTACTGCAGAGACTACAGGCTAGACAGTGGGGGGGGGGAGGGAACTAGAAAAACTTTCAGGGTGCTTTTCTAATTCAGAGCAGGATGTTATTAGAGACACCTCTTAAATCCAAAGAAAACTTCCACAACATTCTAAACTAAAGAAAGTACCTTTCTATATACAGTATATATATCATCTACAAACTCATGTAACACCAGTGGAAAAAACAGGGTGGACAACAAAGGCTTGCAGAGGGAGAAACAGAGAAATATGTAGTAATGAAATATGTAGTAATGCTATGAGCACAAAAATTATTCTAATAATTGTTTGTTACAAATGTAGCAATAAACAAGTACAAAAATCAAGGGAATGCTATATTAGTTTGTGTTTTATTACTGATGACCACAAATATTTTCTACTAAGAAAGTCCCTTAGTCCCTTTTTAAATTAAGTTTGTACATGCATGGAAATACCTTCTCTAATTTATTGTGGTACTAAGCATGGCATATCTCCAAGGTATTCAGTATTATTGTTCTTCTGAAGCAATATTTCAAATAGCTTCACTTTCTTTACTGACTAGCAATTCACAGGAATTTTCCAATTGAGCAAATTAGCTGAAATGAAAAAAAAATATATATGCCCATCTCAGTGTGTTTTCTTAGATCACTGTTTCTAAATAATTACCAGGAACTAGAATGGAAGAATGAGCCATGAATAAATAACAAGCTCCCCCAGAGTATCAACATTTCTATCATGTTACTCATTTAAGAACATTTTGATTCAATAAAAGATGGGTAGGAAAATAAGAACAAGCAAATATTACAGTTTAGTTTAATGTAGGACCATATAACTCTGATTTAATTCTTTATCTTAACTCTGTATCAATTTCAATTCTATGCTTCTATTTCTTTACTCATCTGATATTAATTTCATGCTTAAGTTCCTAAATATCCTTAAATTCATCAGTCTAAAAATCAGTAGCTGGAAGAGGTTACAGCAGCAGCAGCATGATAATAAGTAAGATTCACTGAACCAAATACAGGTTTTAAAGTTAGATATTCCTTAAAATGGTTGTATCTGGCAATTAAGAGTAAGGTCTAAATATTGACCTTATTAGTTTGCATTTAGAGAGAATAGAATTTAAGTTATTTTTCTATATAATCTCCTATGATGGTTCCACTGCAGCTGAAAAAAGCCTCATTTTCATTAAGAATATTTCATTTGATTTGTTGCCTCTAAGTTCATTACCATTAATCGCCAACAATTCCTTCCAACTTAAATGGACTTTCTCAGCAGGAGACAGTATCCAGCTCATAGCATGCTAAAGTACTATGTCTGAGCAATCACTGTGCCTCCTAAATGACTCAAAAAATTAAACCTGGAATACTCTGACATTTTCTATGTATTTAGAGGAAAGAGCATCACAGCGTTAAAAAAAATTCAAAGCAACCAGAACCACACTCTATATTATTCTTGCCTCAATTTTTTTCTAAGGTAGACAGACATTAATGATTACATGTTAATGAAATAATAATTAAAGCATCTCATTTTGGGAGTTAAGTCCTTTCTACTCAGCCTCGCCTTTTTGCTCCGAGATGACTTCCACCTACCTCTCTCTAAACCTAATCCTTATCACACTAAATAGTGAATAAATATAGTGAAAAGGAATTACCATTCCTGAAGATCTTCTAATTCTGTAGTCATGGAAAAAAAGTTTTTTTTTTTTTTTCCTGAGGATTTGATTTGAAAAAGGAACAAGACTGAGAATTCTAGTAACAGTAATATAATAACACAAAATCTCCCAGAAACAAAGGTTGTGAAAAACAACCCCAACAAACAACTTTGTTTTTAAAACTTAGATTATAGTTGTGTCTCAAGACTTAGTTCTGTTACAAGATCTATAAAGCTCAACTAGAGGCACTTAGTCACTGCAATTTATCTTTAAAAATTAATTTGCCAGCTGGAGATTCAACACTTTTGCTATGTACTTCTGATTTCAGACTTCACAGAAATTCCTCTAAAATTGGAACAGTGTACAGATAGTTAAGATTAACTGGAAATATTTTATAACATAGAATACAATCCCTTCATGCACAGAATCACGTTGTCTCTTCTGCATAACCGAATATTTTTAATGTTGCTTCTGACAGATCACAAGAAAATAACACTGGTTGGTTTCAGAAGATGCTTAAAGCCAATCAACAAGAAAAACTTTTCAGAATGATCTTAAAGTATAATAACACAGCAAAATTGGTTCCATATAAACCAAGATACAGCTTCACGATATAGTAAAATTTGGTAACATAGTGGTAAACAAGGAAGGTAGAATAACCTTTTTAATGTATTGCTAGAGTAAGTAAATAAAATTTCCCTCTGCTGAAAGAAATAATCAATGAATGTACAGATGTTATAGTTATGAAAAATACCAGACAGTTTGGCTACACAGTTATTATACCAAAACAGAACAGATTGAATGCTTACCTGTACCCTGGGCTCACTGTAAAACTCCAGGAGAGAGGATCTCCAGAAGAGATCCTTTCCCACTGGTAGCCAGCTCTTCACCTGTGCTCCTCTGGCTGACTCATTTCTCGCCTCAGGTGATCAATCAGAAGTTCAGGGTGTGATTCAGCAGTCCCCATACAACTATGATATAGCCAAGCAATTCTCCATAAACCTATTTAATATTCTCTCAGTAACCAAATAAGATTTGGCTACAATGTGGCTAGGAGATGTCAAGTCTTGAAATAAAAGATACAAGTAGATTCCCAACAGGAAAGTCAACAATACCATAGTAATTGGTACGGCTCATGCCACCCTTCTTCAGACAGTTAAAAGATAATGAATAACTTTCTCATCATGTTCTTATGCTTCTGTCATTACTTCTCAAAAAAAAAAACCAAAACAAACCCAACCCTAAGAAGTGTAGATATATACTGAAGAATCAAAGCAGGTTAGTATCTCTCCTATTTGATTAGAAGGAGGTAGGTCAGTGAATGAGGACAAGAGATATCTTTCTTTTCCTATTACAATAATTTGCTCCCAGCTTGCTTATTTTTCTGTTCTCGTTTACATGTTAAAATTATTTACCTGCAAAATGTCTGGTACCTCTTGTGTTATTTTAAATTCACTACTCTCCCAAAGAATCACTACTGTTTCCTAAACATAGATTTTGTTTGCCAAGGACTTCTGAGCTTCATCCTCCCTCACTTACAGATCTGCTTGCCTAGTTAATACATTTGCCACATAATATTTTTGTTTGTTTCTGTTTCCTGTGTTTTTTCTTCTTATTGTACTAAGCTTTTAGTTCTGGGCAGTGTTTGAGATAAATTTTATTGAACAAGTTAAGTAATCAAATCTGCTTTGCACTGCAATTTTAATCTAGTTAAGTATTAAATTACATTTAGAGAAATGCCAAAGGGAGGAAATGAAGATACTGGGTTTCAGAATAACAGGGTTTAGGTGAAGAAACTCAACAGGTTGAGTGCAATTGAGTATAATAAAATAGCAGAGAGGAAACAGCAGAGAGAGAAACTGAAACGTGTGTAATGAGATTAAAGTGTGCCCAAAGGATATGGAATGCATAACATGCAGCAATAAAATGAGTTTAAAAAGCCAATGCATTCAAAGGAGGAAAGGCAAGGGGAAAAAAAACTAAAGAACAACAACAACAAAAAAAACAAAAAGCAAAAAAAACCACAAAACACAAAGTAAGAAAAAGCACTACAGCTGGAGTCTCACTGAAATTAGACATCAAAAGATTCATTTGGTCATCCTGACCTGCAGGATATGATAATATTTAACTCAGCAAGTAGAGAGAAAAATTTGAAGGAATATCAGGAGAAACTGTGAATATTAAAAGCCAATTAAAAAAAAAAAAAAACAAAAAAACAAAGCCACAGTTTAAAAGATAGCCATGCAAATAATTGCGTAAACAAAAAAATGTCAAGGGACTGATGCAAGAACTGGCAGAATTCAAAAACAATTCCTTTTGGGTTTGGTTATGAAAATTCTAAAACTAGAGGGCAGAAGACTGGGAGGGAGGAGAAGTTTTCAAAAGTGCAATTTCTGTTATAAACCAATTCTCCCCAAAATTCCATCACAAATGGACTTTTTTGAAATCTGTCATTACCAGCAGAAAACTACAAAGCATGGCCTGCTCATCAAACTATGCCACTGCTTTCCTCTCCACCTCTCTGGTTGCATTTGAATTCTTCTACCATGTAAGTGACTCACACTGGTGCTCTGACCACTCAGACTAAAGATGTATGTTTCCTACCACTTGATCCATTAGCCTTCAGAAATAAGAGAGTTGGGTTTCTCCAAAATAGCATTCAGAAGATGTGAGTTGTGATCCTTCTGTGAATCATTTTCTAGAGCCTCACCGTTTATGAACCCAGGGGGAGCCTAAAGAGACAAGCTGAACAAGACAGATTCATGAAGTTGAGCAGGTTAACATTGTTTTACTACCTTATGCAACACCTTAGAATAGAAAATCAGTAGTGGATTTCCAGGGATAAATATTTTTTGTTAGAAGAGATGTATCAAGTCAATAGTTAAACTGTAAGTTCTCTGTATAAATACAGGTTTATACATAACTTAAAATTTTCATTTAAATAATAAAGAGAGGAGTACATTTCTGAAAGACAGTAAAAATCTAGCATTGGATCAATCAGTCTGTATTTTAAAAAGCTTCATTTAAGCATTGATTTGAGAATTACACGCATGTCTTCCTTACTGACCACTGATAGGACTACTGAGCTAACTGACCTAGTAGGGAAAGCAAGAAAAAAAAGTCAAAGGAATAATTCAACCAAATGACAAGAAAAAAGTAGTGTGAGAGAGTTATAGCTCATGTGTCATTCAGATGTATGATCTGTTTCTGACTACAATTTATCAGTGTTGCAACCAGCAGGAAACTTTACAAATAAATCTATAAATCTCTGCAGTCATAAATCAGCAGTGCTGAGGTTCTTGTACAATACAGCAATTCATAGAATTACATAGTTGCTGTCTCCAGTTTTTGGTATTGTAGCACAGGTGACTGGAGTGGCAACTGACCCTTAATTAAACATACCTACTGTCCATAATAACTCAGTATTGTTTCAACAAGATAAATCATGCAAATTTCCCCATAGAGAAAAACAGGGATTTTTTTTCAACTCTGAAAAAAATACTTAATTAAAAACATCAGATTTATCATTTTAGCAGTACTTAGGGGGATGGGAAAGCTGACATAGGAAATAAGCTAAGCCACATTTTTAAACATCAGATTCAGCACAGCTCTATTTCAGGAATACTACTAGTTGTCAAGCTTATGACTGTTACTTGTCATCACTCAAATTAAATAATTTGAAAAGGAACCCAAATCAAAATCTGGATTTCAAAATCTGCTCAGCATGTAGGTATTCTTGGTAGAGTTTTATGTTGTACATTGAAGAAATAACTACTTCAGGTCAAAAAAAGAAAAAAAAATTCAAAAAACATATCACAAAGCAATATTCTCCCCCGCCCCTCCCCCCCCCAAACTAAATAGATAAAAAAGTGTAAAAATATTTTAAATAAATGCATGTGAATTATGATTTTAATTGAAGATTTCATATAGCAACCCTTATTTTTACAGCCAACTGCCCATCCTTGCCAAATTAAATCTCTTGATTAATTCTTAGACTTTTCTTTCTATGTAAGCAGTTTGTCACCTTCAAAGAAACAGAACGGCAGACAAGTCCCCATGACTTCCTAAGAATTTGTTTTAATTATCTTGTTTGAGTGGCATCTTGTCTCTCGGCACAAGCAACTGAATTGTGGTCTGTTATACTTGGGTAAATAAATATTAAGCTCTAAATAAGTGCTTGGCACTGAGAAAATAGCTAATTTAACTAAACATATTGATAAAGAAAATACTTTTATTGGAAGAACAGCCCAGCAGTAAGGAGCCTCAGCAAAAACAAGACAACTATGGTGTCACAGCATTTTAAAAGCCACAGTTTTTATCTCTGGTAGCCAAAGAATGGATGTATATATACCCTAGCGCTTGCAACTGGTACATGCCTTGCTGTCATGACATGGTAAAAGGTTAATCTAAAGGTTTCCTATGCTACTGTTACTGGATGTTTAAATGATACCTTATGCATTTTAGAATTTGCTTCCACTAGAAAATACTTTTTCATACTGGACTAGTATGTTGCAACTTTCATTCCAAAAACACAGTCTTTCAAGTTCATATTCTCATTTCACTCCGAGTTCAGAAATCCATCCTTATATACCTCTTAGAAAACTTCTCTAAGGAGTATGCTCTCAGATGGAGAATTTAAATAATTTTTACAGAATTACATTGCAAATCTATATTTCCTGGCCCCTGAAAGAGTAATAAACCTAACACTTTCCCAAAATATTATATTTATTTATTATTTACAGCAGAATTAATTTCCACTATAAATGTAAAACTTTGTCCATAGACAAATATGCACAAGGAGACTGAAAAAATCAGCAATAGAAAACTGGATGTGTATGGCATACAAATTTATTGTATTGAAGACAATCAAAGAGATGTGCCTTCTTACACAGTTAAGAAATGGTCCATTCTTTCAGTGTACAAGTGTAATATTAAATGAAATTCAGCCAAATTGAGTAGTGCCAAATCAGAACATTTGAACCCTTACCTATTTAATCAATGAGAATGTAATGACTTATTATATTTAAATGTTCTCATCACTCTCTCTACAGTATGTTTGGCAACGGTTCTTAATACTATTATTGGGGTTATGTGTCATATCAGACTTTTCTCTCCCCCACAGTCTTTCACGTTGTGTTTTAACCTAGCAGGTAGCTGAGCACCACACAGTCATTTGCTCACTCCCCCCCTTCCCAATGGGATAGAAAAAAAAAGAAGTAGAACTTGTTAATTGAAATAAAACTATTTACTAAGATAGAGAAAAGAAAGGAAAATAGTTATGACTATATATGCATATTTATATGAATGTAGAGAAGAAACGATGCACAAGGAATCGCTCGCCACTCACCAACTGATGCCCAACTTGCCACTGAGCAATGGAAGAGAGAGAGATGAACTCCCACCCCCTTCAAAACTCCTTCTGCATGATGTCATATCATATGGAATACCACCTTGGCCTGTTTGTGTCAGCTTTATTCCCGCTCAGCTCCTTGGGCTCCACACTGCAAATGGCCTGCTAAGCTAGTGCTTAATGGAAATGATAAACATCACTGTGTTATCAGCAGTATTTTTCTTCTAGATCCTAAACATAGCATCATATCAGACACTTTGAAGAAAGCAATTTCATCCCATTTGAAACTAAGACACATGTATTAATATGTATTAACACATAACACAGTGAAATTGTTGTTTCACTGCCCACCATTTGCCTTACTTGGTAAAATTCATGCATTGAACAGACTTTTGAGCCATTATCTTTGATCTTGTTATAATAAAATGCATTCCATTTTTATGGAGTGTCCATAACGTAGACTGCAACAAAAAAACATTTATAAATAGAGTTTTACAGATTAAAGAGAAAAAGGGGAGAATATTTTATAGTTTTCAAAATACTGCACAGCATCTCCTATGGTTTCTGTGCCATTACAGTCAATGAGCTGATGTTAGAAACATTACTTATTGACACCACTTCAGTTGATAAATTGTATTTATTATTTTTAGAATAAATGTGTAACTGTAGACTTGATTTTTATATATGTTTATATAGAGAGAATAACTTTCAGTCACAAGCAGCTTATTAAAGAGAATCATATTCTTTATACAAACACTTTCCATTTAATGCAAACATAAATGTTTATAATGTACTGCGTTGCATACAGTAAGAACAGCTTTTGACCACTAAGACTAAAGTGAGTATTTGGCACATTAAAACAATATATAACATGTAAATGCAGCTGCTGCAGTATCTGCATTTTGAAAGCAGCATGACTCCTTCCTGATATTACCTGATGTGTTCTCAGGGATCGTACATACTATCATCAGCTTTGTGGTTGATATAAAGTTCCAGCTTGCACACTAATCTCTCACAAATTCATATGAGCTCTTGGATTTGATAGTAACAGACAGGATTACATTTCAGAAGCTGCAGAAGAGCTTTGGTTGTTGGACAAAAAAGTAACACCTCAAAACCTTTAGTTTTTGTCTGACACTACTAAAATGCGTTTATCCCTGAATCTGGCATAGAAAGTTGCAATGGACTCCAATCCTTGTGGATTTGAATTTCTGGAATAACTGGATGACAGAGGCTGTCTGAAATGTTTCACCTCTGTGGAGCAGAAAAACTGACAAGCATTTTCAGTGTAATACTTAGCACATTCAGCAACAAGACCCCAAACTGGCTAGACATTTGAGATGGATTGGACAAGAAAAAAAAAGAAAGAAAAACAACTGGTAAAGTTTTGTGAATGTTTGAGATTTACTGTAGGTTGGAATGATATTGCTTCATAGTCAAACACGCCTCCACATTCTAATTTGACCAGGGCTGCCAGAGTGTTTACACTGATGGAAATCCTAGACTTACTGAAGGCACTGGGAGAAATATGTACAAAGCACAGCTTAATTGTTCAGTTTCATTATTCCCTTACTATTGAATCTCTCATTAGTTCAGTGACACTCTGTTACTTTATAGTATAAAATCAGAGGTCACTCATTACCATTGTTAAATTTTGAAAGTAAAGACTGTTGATATGGTTTCTTATATCAAAGTAGAGCTATGGTACTCTGATCTCAACCTAGAAACACTGCAAAAAAACATAACTGCTAAAAAAAGTTACAAAAGTTTTTTCATTATAAGGAGACTTGTGATGAAAACAAAACTTGATGCCACAGTGACTGGGTAACCTTTAGGATTTTTAGTTCTGTCAAGTCACATATGTTCTTTTCTCTTTCATGCGATTATGCCTACATTTGAGTTGACAGAGCTTCATTTCTACATCTGCCAGAGGTATTGCTATTGCAAATTTATCTAGAAGGTACTATGTCATATTCTAGTTGCTTGTCTTACATGCTGTATTCATGTTGTCTAACGGAGAACATAAAGTTGAGCACTGAACAGCAAAGAAATAAACAACTTTTAACCTTGATCCTCAGTTACTAGTATCATTATCTCAAATTTTGACTTGACAGAGACCAAAACATGCTTACGTTCATGTTCTTGTAGAAGTTTTGCACAAGAGTCTGGATGTACTGAGAGGAAAAGAGAAAGCCTGTGAGGCAGGAAATTATATTGTTTCAATTTCATCTATGATCGAGAGATCCACTAGCCAAGATTTATACCTATCAGTACAGGTATATCAGTAAGCCTGATAACAGGTGTGAGGCAAAGCTGGAAATAGACCCAAGAAGGAAAAAAAAAAAAAAAAAAAAATCATTCATTTGTTGCAGTTTAACTTATTCTCTGAAAAGATTAGACTGTAGAGACTGTCATGTGTTTGGTCATTATTTATCCCTCACTAATTCACAGCAGTCAGTTCTTTTTTTGAGTCTCTTCTACTTTCCCTTTAACTCTAGAGAATGCCTGATCCATTGGATTCTGATGATAGCATGTGACTCATTATCCTTCACATAAACTGGGTCATTAAAAAGGAAATGTTTGATGACACTACATCAACCAGAGTATGTTTCTACCATCTTAGGCAACTGGCAAGGGAAGAGATCTTTCAAGTCTCTAACAAAAATTTAACTAAAAATGTTATTTCTTACCAAGAAAGGAAAAAAAAATACTAAAAACTTAGAACAAGGGTTTATTTTGGCTAAACATAGAAAAGAGAAATATGAGCAAAGATTAAAAAAAAAAAAAGGTGGGGAGGGAGACTGTAGGTGGTTTACACAACTGTCTGCTGTCAAGAAAGATGGTTTTTCAATTGTTCTCTATTTACTTCAACGCTCTCAGGTTTACTTCATATCTTAGAGGTTTAATTCACCCTTTTAATAAATCAAGTCATTTGAAAGTTAATCACAGTAATCTGTTTTACATTCAAAGTAACATCTGATGTGTGTCTCTGAAAAATCTCTAAGTCCTTAGATTTCTTGAATTTCTTAAATTCCTCTAGCTAAATCTCTGTAAAGAAAACTGTATATTTTTAATAGTAATCCCACTTTGTTTATACAGTTTTTTTTCACCCAATCATTTATCCATAAGTAAATTTGAGCCAAAGAAATGGAAACAGAATCACCCAAGTCACCAAAGAGAAGGGATCAGCACTTGTCCCTCCACTCCCCTCATGAGGAATCTGTATACAATGAGCTCTCCCCTCAGTCTCCTCTTTGCTATGCTAAACAAATGAAAAAAAACCTCAGTACTCCTCTTATGTCTTGCCCCCTATAATGATTTTCAATGGTAGAAAAAACCTTGTTTTGCTTGTGGCAGAGATGAGAACTCTGAAATTGTGAACAAGTTCATACTGATGCTAACTCATTTCCCATATTAACCATATCCTTTATATAATTTTATTTCCCGAAATCCATAACAATTCTGAAATACATTTTTAGACTCCTTTGTGTATTGTCTTATGTAATTTCCCTGATCCCTTTGCTGAAGGCTGAGGACATGAACAAAAAGAGTTCATGGATTTTCTTTCAGCCCTCAAGTCCATAGGAAAATTTCTGAAATTCAACATACCTCTCTGGACAGAATAGCCTACTAACATCATATTGGTACTTAATATGACTAAAAAGAACATTTTAAGAGGTTGAAACGGCAGTACTGCCACTATTACTTTCAAATTTAATGAATAACAATCTACTTTCTTTTAAATCAGCTTGTCAATCTGCCTCTTTGTCTTAATATAAAATAACAGGTAATACACTTAAAAGAAAAATAAAATATCTTTAAGATTAGGAGTGGAAATACCCTTCGCAGTACAGACAAAATAACAATTGCTTGTAGAGCAATAGATCTGACAAGCAGCAATCTGCTGTTGACCTGACCTGTCCTCAATCTACTGGTTCAGAGTGCGTGGTTCTCCTGTGAGTGTTGTGTCAAATTTAGTGGAATCATATGTGCCCTTTGCATATTCCTGGACACCTCAGATAGCACTAAATGCTTTTTCCTGACAACTGAATTAGGCTCTGTGTTATCTCCCATATGAAAAAAAAAAAAAAAAAAAAAATCATCTAAGTAGCAGTTTATTCATTATGTTGATGTCTAAATTCAGTGAACTAATAGAATTTGATAGATCGACGTGAGCCAGCAGTGCACCTCTCCATGAAGAAAGGCTGAAGAAATTGGGTTTGTTTAGCTTGGAGAAGGAAAGGCTCTAGGGCAGGCATGTCCAACCCACAGTCTGTGGGCCACATGGGGCCTGGCACACCTGGCATTGTGACCCATTCCTTGTCCCGTGCCCCCTGCTACCTCTGTGGCTCTGCCCCACAGAGCAGTCTGGCCTGGCTCCAGGAACATACCCACTGTTCACCCACAGCCAAACATGAGTGTGTTATTAATGCTGTCTGAGGTGCAGCCAGTACGTGGAAAGAGTGTAGCACAATGCTAGATCAAGTTATAGCAAATAACAGCATGCATTTTGATTCATCGGCTAAACACAGTTCTGTGAACAGCAAAAAAAAATGCAACCCTGCTTTCCATTTTGATAAAGGAATTTGAGAACAGATTTCAGATTGCTAGAAAAATCAATATTTTTGTATATTTGCAACTCCATTATCAGTTGACATAAACACATTATCAGCAAATTTTCAAAAGAAATGTATAGAATTGGAATCAGACGTTCAACACAAAAATATGACCACATCTCTTTATGTTTATAAGCCCTACTTCACCAGAGAAAAACATTCCTCACCTCACAATCACACCTTTTTCAAGTCACTGCCTTTTGGCAGTACATATATTTGTGAACAGCTATTTTCAAGGATGAAGTATGTAAGGAGTAAAATATCATCAAAAATGTCTGACAAACACCTTGATGGCTCACTAAGAATTGCAATCACTGTCACTGAACCAGCCTGGAGTATTAGTTCACACCAACAGGGTCGTATATCTCATTAGTTCTGTGTTTTTGTTGCTCTCTCTCTCTCTCTTTCTCTTTTTTTTTTTTTTTTTTTTTTTTTTTAAATATAAAATATTAAAGAGTAAGATGTCTTGTTACTTAAATACATTTACTATATTGTATATTTAATGGAAGTTGCTCCAAAAGTAATGCCTGCTATTTTATTACAGTATATATAAAAACATTATATAGCATATATATGAATGATCTTAAAAGTCTTTCCCAACATTGGTGATTCCATGCCTTTATGATCATACTGGCCTACAAAGTTAGAGGCAGATATTGGTGGTTTGGCAGCAGAGGTTGAACCTTCCCACCGATGTTCCATTACATTTTGTTGCTGTGTGACAGATGGCAAGAGAGGGGCAGACTACTGAAATAGTGCATGACATGAAAGTGCACATGAAGCAAATTGAATTCCTCCATGTGGAAAAAATGGCACCCACTGACATTCACTGATGCCTGATGAACGTTTACAGAGACCAAACAGTAGATGTGAATACAGCGTAGGAGATGAGTGGCACTTTCCAGTAGTGATGACAGCAACAGTGTTACCACCACTGATACAGACTGCTACAAGCACAGCATGCAGGCTCTTGTTCATTACTGGCAAAAAACCACATAGCTAATGGTGGTGACTGTACTGAAACAATAGTTTTGTAGCTGAGAATTTGCTATACCAAATAGTGTTATCGCACTCTCTGAATCAGCTATATTTCCACAGGAATCAATAGGAGGCATTACTCTCAGAGCAAATTATGTTTTTCATACAAGACAACTCCTCTCCACTCAGTGTGGCCAAGCCAAAAGGTTGGACAACCGTGCTGTAGGGAGACCTCATTGTGGCCTTCCAGTACTTAAAGGGAGGTTATAAACAGAAGGGGAGTGACTTTTTACACAGTCTAGCAGTAATAGGACAAGGGGCAGTGGCTTTAAACTGAAAGAGAAGAGATTTAGGTTTGATGTTAGGAAAAAATTCTCTACTCAGAGTGTTGAGGCACTGGCACAGGCTGCTCTGAGAAGTTACGGATGCCCCACCCCAGGAGACATTCTAGGCCAGGTTGCATGGAGCCCTGGACAGCTGATCTAGTGGTTGGCAACCCAACTTACAACATCGGGATTGGAGCCCAGTTATCTTCAAGGTCACTTTTAACCTAAGCCATTCTGCAATTCTACGAGATACCCCAGTGGGCTTGAGGTATCTATGTGTAGAAGGAAGTTCAATTACTGAGTCAATGGGAGAACTCATGTTTGCACATAGAGAATTAACTTCAGATGTCTTAATCTCAAACACTCAACAAACAGGTGACAGCAGATGTCAGGTAATAAAGAGGTTCACCATTTCAGTCCAGAATAATAATCTGTAAGTTTAGGAGGGAAGAAACTCTAGAATCAGCTTGGTCTTGTAATTCATATAAGAGCTCTTATGACCTGCAAAGGGAATATTTCTGTAGTAATGAGAACAACACTGCTGCTTTTACTGAAAAGAGAATATGTACAGTATTATGAAAGAATATTATAGAACATAAATATTATAAAGGCATAGTATTTGGAACTTGTTCAATTTCACAACAACTAACTCAGTAACACAAAAGGTGAAAAATGTGAGAAGGTGAAATCCTATTGAACCATCAGGAAACAAGCAGGAAGAAGTATGGGATTTGTTAAACTAATAAAAGATATGCTTTTATTTTTTCTGAGGAGTGAGGAAGAGTAATGCTCTTTTAAGACTGGTTTTTCAA
This sequence comes from Lagopus muta, assembly GCF_023343835.1. Classification (NCBI taxonomy): domain Eukaryota; kingdom Metazoa; phylum Chordata; class Aves; order Galliformes; family Phasianidae; genus Lagopus; species Lagopus muta. The sequence goes on along the minus strand of NC_064436.1, from coordinate 23,223,148 downwards.
GCGTACATAAGAGGTTGTTTTTATATAACTCGCCAGTGGAATGACAGGTGAAACATATGCTTTAAGCATATACTTTGGAATGAACAATTTAATAGAGTTAGGTTATTAATTCAGAACCTTTCCTGAGAGATTCAAGTGTCCAGTTAGACAGTGGCTGCTTAGCTCGAAGAGAATGAAATAAATGTTAAGAATAACACAAAGCTATCAACATCTGAGACAGACATGCCAACAGAAACAAGACCACAAACTCACTTCCTTGCTCCCTGTATAAATCCATCCTTATACATATAACCCAAAGAGAAAAAAATCTCTTGCTCCCACAATCAGTGCTGAAATCATACAATCCTATGTTATTTAAATTATAATTCTGTATGTTTCCATGGATCATTTTTGTTTGCTTTCTTCTCACTTTCTGTGAGAGTATGGTATGAAATTAAACATTCTCTGTACATTTGTTTTTTTGTGGAAATGTGATATTCTTTCTGCCTATAATTTGTAAGTAACATTCTCAGAAAAAAAAAAAAAAAAAAAAAGAGGAAAGGAGTCGTTATTGTGATTTCTTTTTCTTGTTCTATAAATTTTATGAGGAAAGTTTATTGTATTGTTACTAGGAACTAAACAACTGTGAATTTTTTAAGGCAAACAGCAAATTAGTTACACGTTATTGTTTGAAGTGGGTATCCTGTGAATACAGGGATGACTTCTGTGCTGGAGAGAAGAAAGGGGAAAGGAGAGGTGTGATTGTCATTTGGAGCTGTGTTATTATGTTCAGCTATAAATCTGCTGTTTGTACCACTGATCAATAACTATTAACAATGAGCATTACTAGTCACCAGCTTGACATTGATGAATGAAATAAGCAAGAATGGGAAAAATCTCCAGATAATGACATCTAGCCTCAAAAAACAATCAATTCTCAGTTCTCCACTGACTTTCTCCTGGGCCTTATCCCAGGCTTTTGTTGCCCTAAATAGGTGCTGCTCCCTTTTTTTGTCAGCTCTTAGTACTTAGTAGTGCTAAGATTCTTCTTAGTACTAATTTTGCTTTAGTGCTGTCTTGCACATGTTTATCTTCTTATACAATTCAGCAATTAATCCATCTTTCAATAACAATTTCTAAAATGTAAGCAACAGCTTAAATAGATGCATTGTTCTTTCCTGCAATGAGTTTCAGAAACCATAAACAGGAACAGAAATTTTCATCCAGCAAAGTTTGCACTCCATAGATAAATAGACAAGGAATCTTGAAGCAGGATTCAGTTATGGATCCAAGTTGAAGGAGGGAAGATTTAGGTTGGATGTTAGGGGGAAGTTCTTTACTAGGAGAGTGGTTAGGCCCTGGAACGGGCTGCCCAGGGAGGTTGTGGATGCCCCGTCCTTGGACGTGTTTAAGGCCAGGTTGGACGGGGTCCTGGGCAACCTGATCTGAATGTGTATGTTTGGTGGCCCTGCTAGGCAGGGGGGTTGGAACTACATGATCCTTGGGGTCCCTTCCAACCCGGGTGATTCTGTGATTCTGTGATTCTGTGAAAAATATACTTCTATTAATTCCTGGGAGAACATTTCATTCCAGGGTAACATTTAAGTATATATGCAATATATTTTACATTTTAAAAGTCATCTATTATTTCATCTATGGATTTCATTATTTCTGGGAGATCATGTAGCTTTGATATTATGTTCCCAAGTCCAACTAAGCAATACTGCTCACTGGTGGCATTATTAACTTATGAGAGCATGAGCTAAGATAGCAGAGTTAGACATGCACATCAATAGTTAGATTATTTATTTATTTATCATATTACAAAATTCAGAGTTTTGTTGAATTTCTCATCAGTTGAAAAAAAAAATCAAGCAAGAAAAAAACTCTTACTCTTCGCACTCATCCCTTGAGATTTTTACTAAGTTGCTTCAAAGGAGGAGTTCAGGCACACTGATAGTGGAAAATACTAGTTATACAATTTCATTTAAAACAAAATTTAAGTTCTGCTTTCATTTACTTTAATTGTTGTAAACTATGAATTGAATAATGCACTGTTTTCATGTGATTAGTAAAATTCGATTATAATTCTAGCTTTGTTTGAATGCAGTCTTGTTTTTCTGTTCCAATGTAATTTTCTGCAAACACATGCATTTTATAGCCTTAAAGACTCAGGTCTGGCCTCTGTAAAACGGAATACTCTATCCCCATCTGTGGAAAAAAGAATTATGAGAAACATCCTGCTTTTCTATTGCTACATTTTTTATGATCATTGTTATTTTTTGTTTATCTGATCTCAATGCTGTTGCTTTTAAAGAGACTAGAATCATTTTTAAAAAGACAAATGGCAAAAGATCTGCAGATATTAAATTTTCTTCAACTCTGTTGAACTAGAAAAGTCCATTCTCAAGATTACAACTTAGAAAGGAGGTGAAAACAAAACACTGTATAGTTCTGGGACAAAACAATCTTCAAGTTCAGGAGCTACATAGCTACACTCCTCCATCGTCTGCTGGCTAAGACTTTGAGTCATGTAAGTACTGATTCATTTCATGCCATCTCATCTGACACTGCAATCCTACCTTTCAATTCATCTTCAGTTCGGTGGGCACAAAGAGAACCTTTCCAGTGATAGCCTCTTAGATATCCTTTGATATCCTTTGTGCTCAAGTGTTCCTTTGAAGAATTGTTGCAGTTTCAAGTGGGCATTAGAGGAAAGAGTTAAGTACATTTTATAGGACAAGTCATGTCCCAGTAATCTTATTCTTATGCCTGACACCTGCCATAGGTGGTACTTACACTGAAAGGTCACAAGCTAAAGCATCCCACCATATTTAGAAAGCACAGTCACGTCCTGGAAAACCTAGTTTTAACAGAGCAGTATATCTTGTTGTCCTTCTCAAATACATCAAGCAACACTAAAAGCCTTCAGCTATACTCTGTTTAGATAGATCTTCCTGTGGTTAATCTGAAATTTACATTAAATTCTTTCCCTTTGCATTCCAATGTCTTTACCACTTCGGTCCCCATTGCTTCTTCACCGCAGGCTGGGTGGGTGCACACTTCCAAGGTCAAACTGATTATCCAATAAAGGTCTGCACTGCAAATTACAGAAAATGTTCTAAATATGTGCTGCATTGAGGACTACAGTTGCTTTACTGGAAGACTGCAGAATTTTTAAGGGGAAAGCAGCACAGTAGTAAAGCTCTTGTGCTGAAAACAACAGAAACATCCCACACAAAGACTAGAAAGGTGTTTTTTTTTGTTTGTTTGTTTGTTTGTTTTTTTACAGTTCTCAGCATTTTTGTAATTGCAAATCTGTAATAGTCATTTTCATTTTTTTTTTATGAGAAATATTTTTTGCTAGTTAAATGATACCGTAAGCTCAGATTTAGATAAGACGACATTTTCAGTGATGATGGTATAATCTTACTGCAGGACCCAAATTGAATTCCTATTTTATTATAAAGTTCTACTTTTAGAAAACACAGAAACTGAATAATTGTGATCCCATCCAGTCATCTTTTTCTTTCATTTCATAGACATATAAATATGACAGAATATTTTCTGTATGGTCTTCACCAAAATAAAAGTGTGCAATTGTTTTTGTATACTATTTTCATATTCAGAGTAGCATTTTTTAATCACTTTTCAGATATCAACTTTTTTTAACTACTCAGTCAAAAGAGAGTAGTTTGAAAATACTATCAGCTTGACAGGAATTTTTTTGTTTACCCCTCATTTCAGTAAACAAATTTACTTATTAAATTATAAAAAATTCTTCTTTTCCTGTGTGTTTTAATTTCAAACCAGCACTGGTTTTTTCTCTTTTACCTGTCTTTTTCGAAGACAGCTTTCTTTCATCAGTGGGACAAGAAATTATAAATACTATATAGACCACAGTTTTCAGATAACAAAGTGCAAAATGATACTGCAGAAAGCTGTAGGTAGGTGTTATATTTATCATCATCATCATCATCATCACAGTAAGAGCAAAAATAAGATGACTGCAATATCACATTCTCAATATATTGAAGTGGCAGAGCATATGTTAGTGTTATTAGATTAACTGCAAAGAACTAACAAAAAAATGTGATCAAATTTCTATTTTTATGACCATTAATTAGCAGTGGGCTCTTCCCACTTCCCATCTCAAGCATTTATTATCTCGTATCTGCTTGTATTACTGCTTTCTTTTCTAACTTATTTATTCCATCTACGACTAGTTTAGAGCAAGCATACACAAATCGCTACCTAATGGCACACTTGTTAGTGTCTTCTGTCATGCATGTACAATTTAATAATCTTTTATGAATCAGTCAGTTGCAGAATGTGCACTGACTGCAGATCTAATGCAGCTGAAGCAGCAAGCAAGATGAACTAATGAGTAAATACTTGTGGGAAAAGGCAAGCTTAACATTTCTGCAGGGTGACAAAGAAATGCCCAATCAGAAGTGTTTTGAAATTGTTACTGATAGTATCTATGAAACAAAAAGTCTTCTGCCTGTGTGTTCCCAGTGTGTCCATTTTCACTGCACACAATAATTTCACATTATCTAGCACATGATGCCTTTGATCAGAAAGCAGAACGCCAAAAAAAATGGGGTTGGAGGTTTTCTTGTGTATTCTAAGACAGATCCTCCCTAGGATTTATCAACTAAATGTATGCACATTACATTGCATTAAAGCAGGTGTCATTAACTCAAAACCATTCCTTTCAGTAAGTTCATACCTCCGTTATGACTATCCTTTCTTTCCACTCCAATCAAAGACAAGGAGTTTTATTTCAGGTCAATAGCAAAAGGCTGCCATGCTACTCTATCAGTAGGTAAGCTTTCATTTACAATGATTGAGTTTTTACTTTTGCTGAAAATCTGGATGGACACTGAACTCTACCATCCACTTGCTCTTTCTTCATTTCGGTCTTGTAACTAGATTTTTATTTATCTAATAACATATAGTCCAGACACTACCTCATCATTTCACTTATATTTAACTTCCACTATCACATGGAAAAAAAACATGCATCCTATCTCAAAGATTAATATTTCATACTAAAGAATTGTTTGCTTTTAGCTGTCGAGTCACAGCTGCCTGCCTCTCTTTCACAATACTCTAGTTAACCACAAAGATTACTGCCCTCAGGGCACTCCTCTGCACGTTCACTTCATAAGAAAAAGAAATTACGATTATACTGTCCTTTCAAAGAGCAATATATTTACTAGTAGATGTTTAGGAAGAAAGACAATTGATTCAAAGGCATGGCAATACAAAATGGTTTTGGTGGTGGTGGTTGCTTTTGCATTGTTTTGCTTTTTTAAAAAACGAAAGGTATATACTTTCCAATAAAATACCAGTAGCATTTTAGGTAAGCCTAAGTAGAGCCCTTGGACACTCCAAAGCCTTAAAGGACAGAGAAAGAATACAGAATGGATGACACAAAAGGAAAAGTTGAGACAAATAAACATTATCCCAAGCCTGAACTGAAACACTGCCTATTTAATTTTTTACAGTACACAATTACTTTGTTCACCTACTTTTTCAGATAGGATTCAAATCAGAAATGCCAGAGCACTTTAAGACAGACTAATTAGTTCAGAAAGGCAATGTCTGCTCCAGAATTTAAGCCCCCATGTATCATCCCTAGTTTCTCTTACCAGTTCAACTGTCATGAGTAGATTTAGAAATACTCCCTTTTTCATCTGTGCACATTTTGGTAGTGATTAAGCTCTCTTTCAATGTCCCATTAAAGTTTTGAAATGAAGTTTTACTGCATCTTCATTTCTTCTTTGAGAGAAATTGTTTAAGGAATTATAGTCACACTAACACAAAAAATCCATCTTGTTACAGCATAGTTAAATGCTGTTATTGTAACACAATGTCTTAGTTACACATGTGAGTATTTTATCCAAAGTGAAAGAGAACTAACACAAGTTAACCTCCTCCTTATAGAGAAAAATTGCTCATTTTGAATTTTGATGTGAACTACTTAAAAATTTAGGAAAAAATAAGAATTACCAAATCTCAGGATCAGTGGGGTTGGAGGGTACATCTGGAAATCACGGAGTCCAAACCTCCCGCTAAAGCAGGTTCTCTATACAGGTCACACACGTAGTTGTACAGGCAGGTCTTTTAATATCTCTAGAGAATGAGGCTTCAGAACTTCACTGCGCAGCCAGTGCCACTGCTGCATCACCCTCACAATGAAGATCTTCCATATGTTTGTATGGAACTTCCTGTGTTCCAGTTATTACCCGTTGCCCTTTGTCCTGTCACTCCACACCCCTGAAAAGAGTCTGACCCCATCCACTTGACCCCTCTAGTTTAGATATTTGTAAACAGAGGTCAATTCACCCGTCTTCTTTGAAATGGGGAGCCCAGAACCTTGCAAAGATTTCTTGAACAGGTTAGTAATGGGAAAATACAATTACCAGTAGAACACTAATAGTCAGAACAATAAAGTGAATGAACTAAATCAAAGGACTTTCAATTGTTATTTGCAGAGTCAGAAAAATGTTTTATTTTCCCTTTCCAGGAAAAAGCTATCTACCAAAAGCTCTGTCATTAGATTAATACAACAATAAAGTAAAAGAGTGATTCAGAAAACAACATACAAATCACACTTGGATGTCTTAAGAAAATGATTAGTAGGGAGGAAATCAGAGTAAATTCAGCCTTCATAAAATAATGTCATGAAAGTCGTACATTTCTACATCTGGCAAAAGTAAAGGCCTATATTATTATGCTTCTCTATATCAATATCTCTAAAAGCTCTTTTTTGTTTTTCTAGACCCATTTGGAATTTTCTTCATATTTCATATACCATGGTATCACACAAACGTGAATTTTGAGAAGTGAGCACATATTTTGGCACTTTGCTCACAAGCAGACAGAAATTTTACATACTCACAAAGCCAGTTCATCACTTCTTTCAAACACTCCAGTAATAAAATCTTCTAACCTAACTGACAGCTTAAACCAGGCTACTTAATATTAACAATATCTACTGGCTTCAGGATATTTTTAAATTATTAAGTAAAATTAGCTGTTTCTAATAATTATATGGCATTGTGGAGAATTATGATAATGGGCAAATTACAATATACAGAAAGATGTTTAGCTTTGCATTTAAGAAAAAATGAAATTTAGAAAAAAGCATTAGAATACATATTAAACAATCATTTTTGCAATATTCTCTCTTATGGCTTAAGGAGTCCTCTGAAGATGGAAATCTTGTGCTTGACAGTTTACATATATTAAAAGTGCATTTGAGAAAAAAAAAAAATACAAAGAAAACAGTTGTTTTGAAAATCTATAGTGTGAATAAGCCAGAATAATAGTATTCATGTTTACCATATAAAAGTTATATTAAATGTACAGCAAATATTGAGATCGTGACAGTCAAGTGCCTTAGGCTCTGGTAATCTTTTGATAAAATCAAACTGTGGAACTATTTTAAATTGTTCTCCTGGACATAGGCTATCAAGAATAAACTTACAATGGATAAAAAGGCAAGATCATTAAAATTACAGAATAAAAGATAGACAGCAGGTAAGCCAAAGCCACCGACCACAGGAAAGTGTTCACTAATAAGTGTTTTAGCTTCTTCCTCTGCAATTCAAAGCGATATCCGATTCAATGTTGCAAGATTAATTCTTAGCTAGAAAATGATAGCAATAGAAAAGATATGTGTTCTTTACAAATTTGGCTAATGTAATGTTAAGTTCCTTGCATTTTGAGTTTAGTAATTGTAGATAGCATAGCTTGTAGCACCACACAAACACATGCTTCTATTCACTTCTGCTATATTCACTTTCTCTTGCTTTGCAACACTGCAAAACAAGCATTCAGCAAGCATTCCATAAAAAAGTCTGGAATTTTATATCTTCCTGACCTCATTTCTCTGGAGGAAGAGTTAAATCTATTTTAAAGAAATTGATAAAGTCAAAGCATTCAGATCCCATGTCTTTGTAGACATTTTCTCATAGGGAGGAATAGTACTGACTGAAGTCAGGTCTGATACTTTCAGTTCCCTCCACCTCAAACTTCCACACTAAGTAATAGAAAAACATCAGAAAAGGTTTAGGGGTGAACTGTAACACTGACCACTGGTAACTGAAAAATCACTTATTTAAGGTACTACTTAAGACCTTAAGTAGAATCTCCTCATGCCAGAGAAAGCTAGAAACAGTTTAAGAATATTTACTCCTAAGCATTATACAGGAATCACTTATTCACTTTCTTAATCCAATACAAAAACTAGGAGGTCAGCAAGTGAAAGCAGAAGATGACAAGTTTCAAATATGTAAAGAACTGGCAACTGATAGCAAACCAGTAGGACTAGCTGCCAGAGAATATTCTAATAGACATCATCATAATCCAACTCCCCTGCAATGAACACGGACACCTTAGACAGATCACGTTGCCCAGGGCCTTATCCAGCCTCGCCTTGAAAGTGTCCAGGGATGGGGCAGCAATCACAACAGTAGGTAACCTGTTCCAGTCTCTCTTTTATATCCTCACTGTAAAATATTTTTTTTTCTTATATCTAACATAAATCTACCCTCCCTGAGCTTGAAGCCATTTCCCCTTGCTCTATCACCACAGACCCTGCTAAAGAGTCTGTCCCACAATTGGAGTAAACAAGCTGAAATAAATTGATCAGGGTAGTGGATATGGATCTGATCCCTGGTCTTGCATAAAAAGTAACTATGAAAAAAATCTCATAGTTCTAAACTGGAGTTCTTAAATGTTCACAGAGATTTGGTTGCATAATAGCAGTGAGAAGAAGTGCAAAGGTAACAATGGTCAGTGCAAAATTATGTGCACGTTGGCCTTATTTGTTGTATTTTTGGACTTCACTATCTTGTCTTTCTATATGAGAATTTCAAAACACTAAACAAGCTCTACAACCTGGAGAACTGAATTAATTCACTTACAGCAAATGTCTCAGTAATCACAGGGCTCTACAGTGAAATCATGATTTCTAAACCTATTCCTAAAACCATGTCACACTTCCACACTTTTCTACCTTTCTTTAATCTTCAGTGTAGTGCCCTGGTGAATTAGCATTTATTTTTCTAGCTCTTTCATCTATATTCTCAGTGCTTCAAGAGGGCAATAGGCATTTTCCTGGGACAAGGAATAAAATGTTGCAAAAGGAATGGTTTTGTCTGCATTTTTCTTACTGTAACATTCAGATTATGTGAACATCTTGATATATAAGTTTGATGTATTCAACCTATAGGAAAGACTAAAAGAAGCAATTTTGTTATGCTATTTAATTTGTTTGAAGTCAGATTATTAGTAACAAAAGAAAGAAGGCATATTACTTATCATGCAAAATGAACGCAACAGCTGCATCACAATTACTATAAAAAGAGAGGAAAAATGCTGTGACATTCAATTTATTGTCATTTAAACAAACATTCTTATTTCATATTCTTTGTGATCATGACCTTATATCCACCAGGTTGTGAAATCAATTTACAGGCAGACCACATTCAAAAGGAGAATCTTTAAATGATTTCACTGAGACAGAAACTTCCCTGGAAACCTCTAAGGATGTCTGCAGTCTGAATATTTCTTCTTTCCCACCATTTTTGACAATCAATTTCATCTATGTTAAGAAGTTGATACAGGGTACATTTCTCACTTTGCAACGTCAGCTGATTTATTCAGCATGGACTGCATATCAGACTGCAGCATGAAGAAAGTCAAAATAGGGGGGAAAAAAAGAGACAATTCATAAAAATGCTAAATAAAACTTTGTTGTTGCTTTAACTGTTGCTTATCTGTGACAGGTAACAGTCCACATAGGAGAAATTCCTTCTTTCCCTTTCTACTTAAACGTAATCAATTATCTTGGATTATAGATCCATACAGGTAAACCTCAGAAGAGAACAATTCCTGTTAACTCAGTAGAATTTAGCCTTGAATAAAGGGGTCATATTGTCCTCTTAATTAGCAATATCTTGAGAGCAGTAAGTATAGATAACACTCAATAAATCTGATGTCTTAAAAAAAAAAAATTAAAACTGCAATTACGCTACAGAACAAAAGCATTTTATTAAATAAAAATCAGTTGAATTTCATCAATAACGATGATTCCACCTTCATTAAGCTCTTAATGCTATCGCAAACACAGGTGTAAGTAGTTCCCTGCTCATTTTACCTTTCATTAACAATATTACATTTTTCATTATGTGAAGCAGCAGGGGAAAGGAGAAAAAGCAGTCACTGTCTTTTCATTCAGTTAAAATGATGAGGAAGAACAGACTATTTCTCCTAATTAATGTTTCTGATTCAAATCTGACTCAAATTCCTAACTCATGTAAATAACACCAAGGTTCTCCAACTTTAAGAAATAATTCCTTGTTTTGAAAAATCGTACAGGCATGTGGTAGGGCACAACTGTATATCAGATTAGCCACCTGATGACCAACAATATACAGTTCTTAGATTAAACTAAGATTAAACGTCAAGAGAAAAAAAAAAAAAAAAAAAAAAGAATACATCAGCAGTCCTGTGGTTGCCTCTCGGTTGACAGAGCAGAATACAAATTGCATCCATATCAAAACTCTCCAGAGGAAAAAAAAAATCTTTTTCTTAAGAATACTAAGATTTTTTGAAAGTGGAAATGTTGTGACAGATGTAGTTTGCCTGCATCTTTAAGATCCATATAATTTCCAGTGTTATGTTGCCAAACAATAGAGAAAATATATTTTCACATTTCCTCTGGAAATTCTGAAAGAACAGTGCAGGGAAAGCACCTGAACTTGCATTACTGGAGTATGAGGATTTTAATACTGGTCTATAACCTAAGAAAGAAGTCCATATACTTAATTCCAACAACAACTGTAGCAGGGGCTCCTGCCTTTCCCCACTTTTCAGGCTTTTTGTAGAAATACATCCTGTTATACTTCCCTGTTTTTCTAGAAGTGCTCAAAGTACCTAGAACTCTTCCCATAGAATATTCTGATTTCAAACCAACCAACAAACATACAGCAAAACAGAAAATACAAATTTGTCAAGCAGTGTCTTGTATCTTAAAATATCTTTGTAAATACCTTCTAGGACAAATTGAAATCTATCACTCATATTTTACCACATTATCAAGCGGTGCTATTGAAATTCACTCCAGCCACAGAGGTCAAAATTTGTAAATTAGTCCAATACCTTACTCACCTTTACAACAGTAGTTTTAAAACACTCAAAAAGGTCATTACAATGATCAATAATCTAGTATTGTTAATCCTTACCACTGAAAAGCAATAAGAATGCACGCTATTCAGCAGAGCACTCTTTTCTGCCATGGGATAGGAAATTAGTAGAAACAGGCTTGGGATACTACATATAGCCTACATAGATACTACATATAGAGTTTGTTTTGGCTTAAGCTCAAGTTGCTGCTCATCCTGCTTCCACAGGTACGTGTGCCTTCACCGCATGCATTCAAGCTGTTCTCATACTTGACAGCTCTGCAGCTAGAATTCCTGCTCAATTAGCCTTTAAACTAAGGAAGTTATGTTTTGTTCAGTCTCATGCTTTTAGTACATTATTTACAGCCAGACCTCAAAGACAAAAATTCGGAATAACATTCTACCTTCATCATCATTAATTTTGGCCTTCTGTAACAATGCCAAGAAGAAAGATCACTTTGATGTCTCTGCATTCAAAACAGCATATGTAATGATATTTAAAAGTCTGATGAACAGCAAAAACTAAGACCTCTGCCATTTGCTATCTTCCTCCTACATGACCACCAAATGCTCCACAGCAAAATTTACTGCAATTAATACTGTATACAAATTATTTACCTATGATAGCTCAGGTACAGCACATAATCTTAAATACCCTGGAGTCATTACGTAACTACTACAAAAAGCAGCTGAACTTCTTGGCAATCACTGAAAAGACAAACTATCAGGTTTTGTGAATTGTACTAAAGATTGCTTTAGTCTGAAAAACAGGTAACAAGAAATCCACTGTGCTGCTTTGCTACCTAAGTGTACTGTCTTGAAATATGATCTCTTACTACACTAAGTATTTTCCACTAATTTACCTTGAAGACTCCACATTTCTGTCTGAGATCCACAACTTGCATCCCTACCCCCCCAGTTAATAAATAACAAGTAATATAAATCAAATGTAAAATACATGTTTATATATAAAATCAAAAATTGGTAAGACTAACAAGCCATGCAAGAATGCAAAGAGAACCATAAAAATTATGTGGAGACATAAATTTGAAATGCTTTCAGAGTTAGATCACAAGCTGGAACAAGAGTTCAAAATAACACAAACATTTCTCAAAAAGGAAATGGATGTTTTTCATTGTAAAGCTTCTCATGTACTGTATCATAGTGCTTAAAATTCAAAGCAGCTAAGACTACATTCCATCCAATGCACTTGTCAGTTGTATTTCTTGGGTATGTAATTTACTTGACAGGCACAGTTTAAATGCTTTAAAATAAACCATTGTACCAAGAACTGATGCAGTCTAGTAACACAGCTTTAAGTTTTATTAGGCTTTTAAATGCAACCAATTTGTTAGGGTGAAATCTTTAGAAATGACCCCTAAAACCTGTTAGTGGAAGAATCCATTTGAATAGCCTCTTCTCCCCTCATTGAACCACTCAAACCTTTTGCATTATTCATATGCAAAGTCCCTGTAATATATTATCTATATTGTAGAAGACACCCTCTACTATGACTGTGGCTCCTATAACTAATGTAACTCATGAATGAGTGCTGCTGAAAACCAGAGTCAGCGAAATATTCTAAATACTTCAAAAGTTAAAAGTGATTTAAGCTTTACACTTCTATACCTTCCATCCACCACGTCTTGAACATTAAATAATCTTAATTTTTCTTTTGGAAGGAGACTTGGTTGGTTGGTTTTATGTTTTGTTTTTGTGTTATTTATTTTCAAAGCAAGCTACTTTAGATCTAAAACTGTATCTTCCAAACACAGTGAGCAGGTTATGAAACTACAAGTATAAAACATGTAACTCTTCTAAAGAAAATAAAGCTTATTTATTCTTAATTTTAATAAACATGGCACTAGTCAAAGGGGGGCTTGATTCTTCTAGATACTAATTCAGCTGCACTTCCTTAAATTTTACTCCAAATGCATTATCAATCTATTAGTCTCATCCTGAAAACAGCAAATCATTCTAAACACACTACCTGAAATTTTTCTTTATTGAAATAAACATGTATAAAATAAATGAAAAAACCCTACATTCATTACAAAACTGCAGGTGGAAAATAGAAACAAAAAATAGTCATGCTCTGAAATGTGCTTTTTCTAGGACAATTTAATTATCTCACAATACGGTACACAAGCAGTGGGGTTAAACATTGTCTTAATTAAACTTTAGTATAAACTTAATTAAGTTTTAGTTTAGTTTAGTTTAAACTTGATTAAACTCTATAATTTAGACACTACTGAAAAAAAAAAAAAAAAGATTGCAGTATTGCTTAAATCTTAGATTTCTCTGACACTGTAAAACATTTCCATGCTCTAAAATATGTCTGTTTCATTCTCTTCCTTGGCTTGTTGAGAATGATTTTCTAATTTCTTTCAATCTGTATTGCATTTGAGCTGACTTAGTGACTCAAGGTTATATATTCCTCTTTTGTTATGATCTTCTATTGACTAACCACTCAATTTGATTGATTCTATGCAGTTGAATTTTTGTTGTTTTGTTCTTTAAAACATTTTTAGAACAAACCAACGTTGTTCTAAAAAAAAAACATTCACCACACACGTAAGTGTGGTATCTACACTTATAGACAACCTTATTTGAAATTCTATGGAGAGACTAAAAATCTAAACTAAACAAGAGCGACATGAAGCAAATCAATGCATTCAAGTACAAAGGAATAAGTAATCATGGCAAAGACAGCTATTAATTTGTAACACAAACACACATAAACAATACAGATATGAATAAACAAAATTGATTATATGCAAAGACTTCTGGTTTCTTGTGGGGCAGTTTCTAGACTAAAACAAAAGATGTCAGAGATAGACAACTGTCATGAAAATGAGAGTCGGGTGCTCTGCATAATCTGAGCAGGTGCAAATGTTTTCAAACGTACACTGCATGAAGCTTTTCTTCAGGGTCTTCCCATTATTATCTACCCATTCATTCCTCTTCCTTCGGAACATGTAGCACAAAGCAGGTCTTTAAATAAGAATAACAAAACATCTAAAACGAAGATACATGAAGGAACCACAGAAATAGTCATAAATAGTTAATTGGAGGGATTTTCAATTTTATTATCAAAGTTCAAATTTCTACAGAACTGATATATCAAAACCACTTGTTAAAATGTGCTAGTAAGACTCGTGAATGCCAGTACAGTACTGATTCTTTGCAGTAGCAGTACTTCATCACTCATTAACTGGGCGCTTTACAGTGAAGCAAAATGTAGGGATTCCCCAGACTGCTTTGAAAGAGTATAGGGTCCTGCCATCCTGGGTTGAGTATAGTTAGACTTGACACTCATAATTAATAAATCTTATGTATTAATGCCTACTTTCAAAACTACTTGTATGCTTTTTGTTAAAAGTCAGCATTTACATCTACATTAGATACCTATGTAGGTATTTATTACTTTAATCATAAGGATTCAGGGCAACCACACTAAAAACTGTTTGCCAAAGCAACAGAGAAGTTTACTGAAAGTGTTGATAGCTTCTGAATTCCACTGGTTTGTGTTTAGTTAGTTTTGCAAAATAGACTTTTGCAAAAGACTTTTGCTTTGAGAGAGAGCATCTCCATCACTTCTGTTGAAACTATTTCAAGTTCCAAAAAACAATATCTGTAATGTCAAGGGAATGAGACATTCAGGACACAGGAACCAATTTCAGATCTAATAAAGCCTAAACTTTATCCTAACAGTCTTTTGTGACGTGACAGTCTAATAGGGTTCAAGCTTGCATACTTAAAGTTGTTCTTTTTTTTCCAACTCCCTCCTTGTGCACTGTCAACTTCCATAGAAAAAGTACTGGTTTGTGGCATGTCAGCTGGACAGGAGAAAAGTTGTACTTTTTCCAAAATGTTCTGTTCATCTTCAAATAAATACAAGAATCCCTTAACATACTTTTGTTTCCTTCTCATCTCTTCCTCTCAATGACTGAATTCAGTTAAAAAAAAAAAAAAAAAAAAAAAAAGTAACAACAACAACTAAAACCAATGTATGAATTACAGGAGTTGCTTTGCTTCAGTACAACAAACCTATCAAGTTGGACCAAATATCACGTATCTGTGATTGATAATAAGACTTTCACAAGCAGAGAAATTAATAATTCATACTCAATGTGATAGCTGGCCTAGAGTCCCATGGTTTTTCTCAAATTCACTACTTCAAAATTACTCTGTAGAGATTTCACATGACATAGAGATTCTTTTGTACTTGTCAGAGAGTCAAGGTGGCCTCTCATCAACAATATGGCTTCAGGTTGATTTTCTTTCTACTTTTCAGAGTCCATTTCCCTCCTCTGAATACTGATTAGTACAGATACCTGCTTTGCTCCTTTCTATGACTTTCAATTTTAACAGAGTCAAACAAATCCAACTCTGTGAAGACAGCAACTAGAAAAGTGACTGTATGAGGCAGGAGTACGTGAAATCTCCAAGATTGAAGGGATTGTCTATTCCCTAATGCATTCTTACAGTACCATTCCTCAAAATCGGTGTGAAGAAAATGCACTTCTATCTTTTTCCAGAATGCCTTGCACACACTGTGACACTTGACAAGAATAACCTAGCATTGACTTTTTTATTGCTAATCTTTTTTCATAGCATAGCAAGAGAAGTGGAAACTTGTCAAAATAACATTTCATGGAGGGAAAATTACAGACGTTAAATTAAATACCTCTGATGTTAAGCTCTTGCACATCAAGACGTGCTAACATTTTAAAGCATGCACACATGTTTCTGTGTTGATATTGTGTGATCACCAATTATTTTTCTCCATTAGAAGTTTCCTTGCATCAGTAGCCCTGCTCACTGAAAAAAATGAATTTCCAACATTGACTTCATGCTTTATTTTCATAACACTAACCAGGTCTTTTGAGCATCCAGAATGGTTTCCTTTCTTATTAACTGTGTAGTGTTTAGCCCTTATTACTGTCAGAATGAAAATATTCAAAATAAGAGAAAATGTATTATCTATATTTCGTATATGGGGAAAAAAAGTGATAGGATGTCCAAAAAATCAGGAGAGAAAGCAGGCTTGTTTTAAGCACATTGTTATGTGCAGAAGCTTTCACAATCCTCAATCATATCATCTGACAATGGGAGGGAAGAAACAGATACTTTTTTTCTTTTTCCCTGAGCACTGATTTAAGGGATTTTCACAGCATCTCAGAGGAGATCTGTAGCAGAAAAGATTTAAAAAATAAATTATCCATTTCTCCTGAAATTATTTTTTCTTTACAATATTTTTATTTTTATTAACTGTGAAAGCTTATAAATTTCATAGAAAAATAATTAAGTAGGGAATCTGCTTGAACAGGTGTGTCAGGGACCTAATGCTCCTGACCAAGGAATAATCCCGAGTTTAAAAAAAAAAAAAAAAAAGTCATGGGGGGAAAATTGCAATTCCTACCAAGCCCATTGCTGTTCCTTCTCCTCTGCTTGGCATTTTGTCTGTCACTGGAAGGTAAGTCATATTGCGCTTACTTATGGAGCATCTCTATCAGCTTAATAGAGTTTATATTGCACTTGCTTAGGGAGATTCTGCTTGCAACTTATCGGAGTTATCTAAGTGTGTGCCTCTGTGCTGTCCTGAGTGAATAGTTGCTTGCCTCTACTCCTGGCACATACTGTCTCTCAGATCCAAATGTACCCTGAAACAACAGGTAGTTTCACTGTTGAGCTCTCATAAGTATCAGACACTAGCTTGAAAGGCTGGCTACTGAAGGTGAAAGTAAATAAATAAGCAAACTAGCTTCGAAAGAGACTTAACAAAATAAGTTCCATTGGCATTCCTACATACAGATGATTTCAAGCACGTTTTTGACTAAAAGAAGTACAAGCAACCACACCAAAGTAAGACAGAACCCAGATTAGCCAGTCCTTATGAACTGTTTAGAATGAATAAGAGAATAAACAGAAATATTTCTCCT
The DNA here is from genome assembly GCF_023343835.1 of Lagopus muta. Classification (NCBI taxonomy): domain Eukaryota; kingdom Metazoa; phylum Chordata; class Aves; order Galliformes; family Phasianidae; genus Lagopus; species Lagopus muta. The sequence continues at coordinate 23,206,023 of NC_064436.1, read as the reverse complement.
CCTACACATGTTTGTTTCAAGAACTTAGAATAAAAATAGTAAAAAACTATAAAAACAGTATTCTTTATGTTCTAAATCATTCTATATAAACTGGTAAGATCTTAATACAAAGCTGAAGGTGTCTAGAAATGAAGCAAGATCAGATTTACTTTACAAGTACAAAATTAAGCATAAACATTTCCAGGTATTTTCTATTCTCTCAACAGAATAGAAACTTCAGTTCTGATAGAGTCAAATTATTGCAAGTTATCTGACTAAGGAGCAATTCATACAGGCAATCACTTGTATCTCAAACCATAATAGTATTTAGGATTAGCAATATGATACTGAATCTCAAGCGTCCTCTGTAATAACTCCCATTTCTTTCTAGATTCACACAGAGAAAGTGGGACAGAGGAAGATAAACAGAGAGGGCACAAAGAAAATAGGGAATTAATTTGTTCAAACATAATAAGGCAGAGTAAGGAAAGTATCTGAGTGAGTGGGTTTGAGTAAATAATATCATGTGCACAGAACTCTCCACTAAAGAGTTGCTTAAGGTCACAAAAAGTGTGATTGTTTCAGGAGCGTACATCTGCCACTATCTAAAAAAACCAATCCTGCTAGTTCTTGTTCTTTTCTGTACAAAATGAACACACACATCCACCTCTCCCCCAAAAGATAATTGTGTACTGGTGGCAGTGAAGTGAGAATCAGGATATGTGAATGCGTTCTTTACCATTTATGAGGAAAAAGGAAACAAAGAAAAATAAACCACAAGACTACCACATTGCACAAAGGATTAAGATATGTCCACAAGGGTTTTAAAACAATGTATGTAAACTAAACATGTTGTACAGCAGTTTGATCACACAGGCATTTATTTAACAAATGCTTCTGAGAAGGTGATCAAAAGAGATTCAGATTTTTAATTTTAGTAGAAGCCTTCTATATAACAGGACAAAACAGAAGCTGTACCAGTTGAAAACATGTGGAATACGTTGCAGTTTATTTGAATATGAACATTTATCAGCCACTGAAATGAAATTAGACAGTCTTTTAATCCCTGAAGGGCTGTGGACCTATTTCCTATTTCCACATTGGTGGATTCAGTGGATGCTTTGACACAAAAAAATGCAAATCTGGACTCTACCAGGCATGCTGTAGGCTATGGTGTCACTCTAGGCACAGTTGTGAAATACAGACAGCATGTTTACTACTTCTGGTATTAATAACTCATGAGTTATTGTGGGAGTCACTATAGCACAGAAAGACATTTCAATCACAGTTTTCCCTCTCAGTTTCTTTTTCTGAGAGCATATTTGTTTTGGAAGACATCCTCAGTGACTTACCATTCACTCTGTCCTACTTCAAGCCAATCAAGCCAGTAAACAGGGCTGAAGGCAGTGCTAAGATCACATTTATTCCTCATTAGTTCCCAGATGTGAGAAAAGGGCATTCAGGGAGGCTTTGACATACAATCAATATGACTTGTCTTGAAGAGCAAGACTGTGGAACCAGGGTACAGTGTATTTCCATCCTTCCTTAGATCTCCACACAGAATGATGGAGAGCTTGGGAGATTAACTAATACAGAACTCTGCTCAAAGCAGGGCCACCTAGAGTAGGTTTAATGTGAGGGCTGTCATCTCAATATTCTTTTTCCTACTACTTTTGAAAGTCTAAGATGTGCGATCAAGCATAAATCTACATTCCTAGAACGCATAAGAAGGTAGCAGAATATAACCTGTGGGAGAAGGTAACAAATGATTAAATGTATAGGAAAATATTAAGAATCATTAGCAAACTCAGTAAAAGTCATGTAGAGAAAATTTTGTTTACGTTTCAGGCAAGATTTGAAGTAGACTTAAGAAGACAAGTTGAGGAAAAAGGGCCTCAGAAGATAAAACTTTTTTTTTTTTTTCCCCCTCTCTCTGGCCTGACCAGGAAAGAAAGTTGAACTGAATTAAAGAAAATATCTACAAGCATCCCCTCTGTGGATATCCAAGATAGAGATTAGACTGGACTACAACAGGTAAATAGAGAGGAAAGTCAGAGAACCATTTCGTAATTTTTATATATATGTAAAACATATCAAGGTGATGAATGCCACAGAAGGCTGAACACTTTTCTGGAAGAGAAGCAAAAAGTCAGAAAGAGAATGGAGTCACAAAAAAAAAAAAAAAAAAAAAAAAAAAAAAAGCCTGCTGAGAAAATGATTGTTTTCCTCCCTTATCTGAACCATTAACTAAAAATACAGTATACATATATACATTAACTAAAAATAGACTGTTAGTACTGTTTTGATATCTTCTTGATGCAAATTTAATCTCAGAATATTCAATTCTTATCAGGCTGGACTACTTTCCTTTTTTGTAAATCGTGAAATATTTATGTCAGAAGAGAACTTATTTCAGAAGAAAGGAATAAGTACCTCTTGAAATGTAATATTCAGAAGAACAAACCCAAGACTTTAGTACTTAGCATTAGTGAAACAAGTAGACCCATAAGCAGGCAGAGAGCTGTAAGAGAACAACCTCAGCTGCTATAAATTTGTATTTTTCCTTAAACACATCATCAAATAAAAAACACTGTTACGTAGCAGGAAAAAGAAAAAAAAATTGGCAAAACCCAAGTCATCTTTTAGTATTTCCAAGGTAAACGATGCTGCTTTATGACCTTTGTTCAATGTTCTTTCCATTACTGTTAATATAGAGAAGATGCATAGTCACTAAACTTTGAGAATAATATTTTGAGTTTAAATAACATGGGTTAGGGAGGAATGCCAGTGAAAATTCTCTAATATTTGTTTTCTGACAACCAGGCAATAAGATGTACGCTTCTTTCAGTTACACAGTGGTAAAACAGGAAGAACTCCACTATAAAGCATAGGATAAGCCCTGAATTTGGATAGGTAATATTAAACCTTAGTTGAAATTCACTCATATTTACTTTTTATAAGATGGGAAATATCTCCTATCGGCAAAAGTGAATAAAATGTAAACAGTGCGGACATAGTCTACCTAGACTTTAGCAAAGCTCTTAACACGCTCTCCTATAGCATTCTGAAGAAACTGGCCGCTCGTGGCTTAGATAGGTGTACTCTTCATTAATTTCACAAAAACAAGACCAAATATGCCAGTAGTTTTGAGGATTTTTTTTGTTGGTCTCTTTTTTTAATGCTTTAATAAAAGTATTATATACTAAAATAAGCTTTGTTATTTAACATACATTTACTATATTATACCCTTTATGAGAGCTGCTCTGAAAGCAATGTTTCCTGTTTTATTACTCTGGCCCATGAGGTCAAAGGCAGATAGCAGTGGTGTGGCAGTAGAGGCTGAATCTTTCTGTCAATATTCTGTAACATATTGTTGCCGTGTGACAAATGGCAGCAGAGGGACAGTCTGATAGAATGGCATCTAACATGGAAATCACTCAACTCCTCCATGTGAAAAAAATTGTATCTATTGACATACATTGGCATTTGCTGAATGTTTCTGGAGACAAACAGTGAATGTGAGCATAGTGAGGAAGTGTGTTTCAGCAGTGGTAACAACAGAAGTGCGTCACCTCCACTGTAACAGGTTTTGACAAGCATGGCATGCAGGCCTTTTTTCACCACTGGTGAAAATAACAAAATCGCAGAATTCTAGGGCTTTGAAGGGAGTCCAACTCCTATGGTAACGCAAATTCCCTACAGTATGTTGCATAGGAAAGTGTTCGGGTGGGTCCTTCAGAGGAGACTCCACAACCTCTCTGAGCAGCCTGTTCCAGTGCTCTGGGAAGTACAACACCTAATGGTGTTGACTATTTTGAAAAATAGTGTTCTGCAGCTGAGAAGTTGCTCTAATAAACATTGTTATTGTGCTCTACGTTGTCATTTGTCATATTGTGCTCTGTTGTCATTTCCATTGAAAAAAAAAAATGGGAAGCATTACTTTTGGAGTGACCTACAGACATGTGGCTCAAGACAATTCTTCTTCACTCAGTGCAGCCCGTCAAGCCAAATGGTTGGACAGCCATAGACAAGATGGTCTTAGAGGTCGTTTCCAACCTTAATGATTCTACGATTCTATATTAAAAAACTGTTCTTAAATATACATGTTCCTCATGTAGTTTTCATATCGCTATTTAATTGCACATTGTTAAATACTCCAGAAGAAGTATAGCTTTGATGGCTGATCATGTAAGGAGGAAAACCAAGTATTAGAAAAACCAAGGTTGATTTGGAGTTGAAGTTGGCATGGGATGCAAAGGGCAATAAAAAAGGATTCTAAAAATATATAAACATTAAAGGAAGGACACAGAAGAATAGAGAAAAAAATCTGAGATGTCGAATGTCTTATTTGCCTTTAGGAATCACAGGCCTTGAGAACAGAGGGAAAATCTGAAAGAAGACAGACTTACCCTCAGTGGAGGAGGACTAGTTCGGGGAGCATTTCAGAAAACAAGGATTCTAACAAAATACATCTTAAGCCTAAGTTAACTGGAAATTGAGGGAAAAGAAACATGGCATGAAGTAACTATTGGAAATACCCACTTGGTGCTACTGCAGAATGAACACAAAGGGCCCAGAGAACTTCTCTGCAGACTTTGGTTAACCTGAGAAACATTATTACTGGATACAAACTAAGATAAGTCCCCCAAAAGCACTGACACTCAGAAAAAAGGTTAGAGATTTTTATGAAGAATATCTACATCTGTGTCTTAAAATACAAAAACTAATCATCACAGAAACCTTCCTGAAAAGGAACATTTGTAGGGACAATGAGTAAGTACATCATCGAGCAAGTTATCCTGTAATTTCCAGTATTAAACTGATTCATTTTATCTGGAACACCATTATCAATATCTATATACCCTGAGCAAAGACAAATAGTTCTACACTGGCAGTAGTTTGTTCTCTCAATTGATAGGGTTCATCTGAATTTACATCTACAAGAGAGAAATAGAAGACAGAAATCTAGCTTTGAAATTACTAATTTAGGTATCTGAACAGTCTTACAAGTGTCAATATAACAAGCAGCACCAGCAGTTTTCCTTTCAGTATTAGTCCTCTAAGTTATCATGCAAACATATCACAATTAGTGCAAAAGAATAAGTTAAGTCCTTATTAAGTATAACAATTAAGACCAGTAAGTTTACACTAGCTCTTAGACTTGCCTAATCTAAATATTAAAAACAGATTCAGAAGTCAGATGCTTGCATGTAACTTTTTCCCACAAGTCTATCTCTACCAATATAGCAGAATACAAAGCATGGGTTAGTGCATACAACATATTTCTCAGTTTCTCCTTTCTTTCATCAATTGGAATAAGTCACAGTAGTTAGAGACTACATGAACAAGCTAACAAGCCTGTTACGCTTGTTAGCAGAAGTATCAAAAGACTTCATGGAAGGTAATCAGTGTGAATACTTATACAGGGCACTAGCTAAGAGAGGTTGAACTTACTGGTCAGTTATGAAGAAGATTCCTGCATTAAATATTTAAGTATATGATTTTCACTCTGAAAACATTTGGGAAATTTTGGTTTGCAGAGAATATAGCAGAAAGAAAACAAATACCAAGACCTTGAAAGTTATTGTGGACACACTTACTGTCCTTTGCCAGGCACAACACCACCAAAATCTAGTATGATCTTTCCCACATTGTTCTCCAGGCTCTCATCTTGAAAGGACCACATCAGATAACACCCATAATATTATCTTCTTGATTGGAGCATGCTTTAAAAATATATACCTATGCAAATTTGTTAATTTAAGTTAATAAATGAAGAACAAAGTGAAGAAAAAAAGATGATTACTGCTCTTCAAAGTAAATGGGAAACTATGTCCAGCTTTATCTAAAAGCAGAAAGACGTTAATAAAATGAGATATCTTCTTTCCCTTGAAGTGTGCTGTAAATAAGCAATGGCATCCCCACAAAAGAACTGGGTATGAATTTATGAATTATTTATACTGTCTGGAATAGATTTAGGTTCTTTCAGACTCTCTGTGAGTTTTGCAGTCAAGATGCAATTTTTCAATAATTCAGATCTCATCAGAAGAAAATAAGAAACCTTGTTTGGATATATTCTAGTAAACAACTTAAAAGTGATGGAAATATACAGTGCAAGGACAAGGCAAAGTTACTGTTTAGCTGATATGTGAATTTAATTTTGTATATTATTAGGTTGACTATAACCTACAAAAGGAAGAGGCTTAAAACTGTTATTCCTGTGGAGAAGTAGGATGAACTAGAATTTCTTATGCTATGTATGTAGCATGTTGTGAAGATGTTCTGAAGGTAGGTGTAAATACTGAAAGAAAGAGAGCATGAAACCAAGGGTCATCACTGAATATATGAACATCTCCATATGGATTTTAATTCTGACTAATTCAAGAGAGTTGACTGAAAATTAAATGCTTTTTTTTTAAAAAAACAACAAACTCAGAAAAGTATATACTTTATTTATACTTTATATTTATACTTAATATATTTATTTATATATTTATACTTTATATATACTTTTTTTTATACTATATTAGGGCTGGGTGCTATGTAATGAACCCAGTACATATACAGGCCATTTCTAAAATGGTGAACAAGATATATTTTTCTCCCCCACAAATATACAATGTAGAAAAGGAAAGCTCACCCTAGGCTGTCACTTCATTTAGTTAACCTAAATTAAATCCCTGTCTCCCCCTTCCTGTACTCCTCCTAGGTGGCTAATGCTGTACAAATCTCCCTTCACCATGGTAATGCAGCATTTTCAAGTTGGAAAGACAGAGTGGACGCATTACAGCAGCTGCTTTTACCTCAGGCAGCATTAAGAGGAGTGGACATCTGCTATGTTCCAGAAATAATCACTCTTGCAAGTCCCTCCCAAGATTACAGAAAGATCCATGGGGTTCTTAGTGACCTTCAGCTGACAGCACCAGTCATAGCAGAGTGTTTTATCCCATCAGATACCCTCAGTTGAAGGCCACAAAAATGATGGAACAACACCCTTATGAGAAGAGAAGGCTTCTGGAGACCTGATGGCAGTCTTTCAGCATCTAAAGGGAGGCTGTAAGAAAGAAGGGGATAGACTCTTCAGCAGAGTCTGCTGTGATGGCAGGCTGTGATTTAGCCCAGCAGAAGGCTGAGCACCACACAATTGTTTTCTCAATTCCTCCTTCCCAGTGGGATGGGGGAGAGAATCGAAAAAACAAAGTAGAACATATGGGTTGAAAAAAAACTAAGATAAAGATAATAATTATAACAAATATGTATATATATATAAATGTATATAACAAGTGATGCACAAGGAATTGCTTACCACCTGATAACCAATACCCAGCTTGTTCCCTGAGCAATGGAAAAGAGCAAGATGCACTCCCACCTCCTTCAAAATTCCTTCCACGTGATTTCATATGGTGTGGAATATCTCCTTGGCCAGAACAAGTCAGCTGTCCTAATTCTTTTCCCTCCCAGCTTCTTGAACCTTTGCTGCAAATGGCCTTGGCTCTGTACACAGTACCAGCTATAAACATTGATGTATTATCTGCAGTTTTTCTTCTAGAATCAAAATACAGCATTATACCAGAAACTCTGAAGAAAACAATTTAATCCCAGCTGAAGCTAAGGCAGAGGACAAGGGGAAACGGTTTCAGATTAAGAGAGGGGAGATTTAGATTGGATATAAGGAAATAGTTTTTTACAATATGGGTGGCAAGCACTGGCACAGAATTCCCAGAGAGGTGGTAGATGTCCCATCTTTGGAGACATTCAAGGTCAGGCTGGTCAAGGCTCTGAGCATCTGATGGAGCTGTGGATGTTCCTGCTCATTGCAGGGGACATTGCAGGGAATTGGAACAGATAACCTTTAAGGCTCCCTTCTAAATCAAATGACTCTATGATTTCACTAATCCAGCTCTCCTATACCAACAAGAGGTAGGAGGAGGATCAGATTCAAAACAAGGCTGCAAACAGAGGCGATAAAAATCAGCCTCCAAGCACGATTCCCCATATCCTTTTACCTCGGCTGAGGATGTGTTCCAGCAAGTCCTGAGCTAGAAATCGCTGTCGCTGTGTGACACAGAGCTGAATGTAAAGTCAAGTGGATTAACATGCAGCATTGGAAAGCAGCTGCGTTGGTGTTAGAATGGTTTGCTTCAGGTTATTTCTCTGTTCCTACACACCAGAGTCCTTTTAGCTTCACATGTATAACATGGATGTCAATCTACTTTTTACTTCTGGAGCAGATTGGATTCCACTGATGTAACTACTCTGAGGACAAAACCTATAGCGCTGTAGCACTTGCAGTTTTTGTTTTTGTTTTTTTTTTTTTAAACCTTTTTACTGAAGAAAAAGAAATAAATTGAATTATTATATAATAAGTGCCACACAGTCTTCATATTTATGGAGAGCTAAATGAAAGCATTAACTGAACACTGACAGCCTGAACAAATATTCGTTTATCTGCAGCACAGCAGTGAAGAGATGCATGCAAATAATACCCTAAGACACTAGCCTCCTGCTGATATGTCACATTTGATGACCAGATATAGAGTGCATTTACTAGGAGTCTATACCTCAAGATGGAAATAACAGCAAATGACCACTTATTTTCTTCTAGAATAATTGGGGTTAAAAGTTCAGAGAAAACAATGACAAAAATTAAAGAAAGAGTATACATATATTTACCCTGAAGTGCAGAAAGCTTTCACAGACTTTTCTGAAGACTGCAGTTTCTTTCGACACCAAAGGTTTACTCAGAGGGAAAAACAAGACGTGATCCCCGAGCAAAATGTGCACTGTTCTTGTGCTAAAGTCTGTTCTTATACAGGTCTATCCCACTCCTCTAAACTTACAGACTTCAATGTAGTAAGGCTCTTGAAGGATTCTTCCTGCCTGAGAAAGGTATGTAGATTTCTGGATGTGGCTTAAAATATTGGGAGCAAGGCAGTCCGTAAAGCTGGTTTACAGTGGGATGAGATGTGGAGAAGTCTACTCTGAAAAGCTCTGAAACACTTAAACCTCATCACCCTCTCTCTTTACCTGAGAACAATGATAAGTTGTTTCTTCTGAGCAAACATGTGTTTTCCTCACATCTTAAATTTCAATGTCTTGATGTTGTTTTCCTGATAATCAGACAGATCACAAGAAGGGAAGAAAAACCAGCCTGGAACATTTTCTGGTTTAAATATCCCATCCCAAATATAAACTTAAAAGATGGACTATTCTGTGTTTACATTTTTTTTTTCTTTTTTTTAATCTTCATTGATGTTATCTGTGACTGCTTTCACTATTTCTGTGCACACAAAATATTTACAGAAAGGATAGACACATGTTGATCCCCTAAACAGAATTTGAATAATTGGTAAGTAGGTAAACAGCTTCCAGAATCATGTTTACTTTAGCATTAGTTACACTTCTATCCCCTGCTATTAATTAATGCTGGTTACTTACAGGTGTGATTTTGTAAGAAGATATGCACCATTTCATCAATTTTCTATTCCCCTAAAGGATGATAATAGGAAAGAAATGAGGTAAAGAGAAATACATAACAGAAGGCAATAATGAAGACCAGGACTTAGAGCTTCAGATGTGCCAGTAATTCAAAGACTAATTAAAAGAACCTAACCAAATAGAACAAGTTTTCAGGTCTTATTACAATCTCAAGTGTGTCATTTTTATTAAAAACACTGAAATTTAAGGTAAGACCTGCAAGACCTGTGGAAGCATAGTGCTTCAAAATGCTACAATACACGGTAAATAACTGAACACTGCGAATGTGAACATAAGATTCCTGTAGAACTGGCTGTAAGTATATGATGTATGTTAATCAAAGATATGATTCCTTTTGGGAACAACTCCCCAGTAAGAGTTCTGACATTCTCAAAATTTGCTATATGAAGTTTTTTATTGCTCTTTTTCTTATTTTCATTATCTCAGAAGCTTGTTCTTTACTTGGAGTAATAATATTTTGAAAGAAAAAAAATGGTTGTGATGTCAAAGAGATAAATCAAGAAGCTGTTGATGCTCAAGTGGTTCTTTTAATAACGAGGGACTGTGAATATCCTAATGATTAGTTCAGAATGCAACTTCTCAAGTACTAGCAGGCTTCAAAACAAGCAACAACTTGGAAAGGGATTTCATTTCAATTTAAACATACTTTCCTTCTTTCTCTGTTTTTAAAGGGCAATTTCCATCTTAATTTTTTCTTTCAGTTATTTGGTGCCCCAAAATAGTACCTTACATTTCAGTCTCCCTGAAGAGCATAGGGGAGGTAGTATTAAGTCTCAGCCATGTATGAAGTAATATTAATCACCAAGTAATACACTGTTACACTGGAGATTGATCTGGATGCAGTTACGGACACCGTGCCATCTCTACTCAAATGTGTTCTGTTCCCCCTGAAATATCAGTGTCTTTCCTTTGCTACACGTACCTTGCCTACAGTGCTATCCACTGTAAAGCCTCTGTAATTCCTACCTATTTTTCAGTCAGTGAAGCATATCAACTCTTTTAACCACGTTCCTGCAGGTACCCTTTCCATGTATGACTTCAATATCCTTCTGTAAAGAGAAGCACAAACTGAAATTGCTGTTGACCATTTATTCAAGATTAATCAGGCCAACTGAGTAGTGAGCAGAGGGCAAAATACCCATCACTGACTTAAAAATTAGGTGAAAGACAATTAACTGCAAAAATTATGAAAAACAGTAATAACAGTAAATTACATAAGGGCAAGAAAAATGATATATATTTTTTAACTTTTAAAATTCTATTATAATCATGTATTTTTTTTCCACATGCCCATATTTATTAATTAGAATCAAATGATGTCACAATCCTTTTTTTTTTTAAACTCTCTTAATCAGCAGAGAATAGTCCCAACAGTTACACTTAAGAAGGTTAGCATAACAAGTAGTACATATTGAAGAGACAATTTTGTGAAAACTATTGTATCAATAAGATTGAAATTATGTAGATTTAGAACATTCAAGGCTGAAAACCTTCTTAGTGGGGAGTTTTTCTCTTTTGTCTTTTTGTTTTGAAAGCAAATTTCAGATTTAAGTTTTCTTGTAGCATCACTGAAGTTCAAATTCTAACTCAGGCTTTTGTTCCAGAAAAGTAGCATCATGAGGTTCTAAACAAAAGTTCAACTTACGAACAACATCTGGAGACCAAGTTGTGCTCTTTTATACTACTTTGTACACCACAATCATCACAACAGTAGACTTAAAGGCATCTTGAAAGTAACAAACAACAACTTGCTAAGCATGTCACAGACTTTCAACTGAGCATATTTTAGAGTTTATTATTACTTTTTTTTTTTTTCCTTTCTTTTTTTAAACAAGGTGATATCTTGGCATAGCGATAACTTCACAACATTATATCTGTAAACTAATGGGAGACTGAAAGGAGATTATTCCTATAACTGTCTGAAAATACGTACAGCAAATAGAAGAATACACTATTTTGCTGAAAAAGAGTATTATTCATTATGGAATTTTTCCAAAATTATGCTATTTTTTTTCTTCTCCCTGCTTTTATTAAAAAAAAAAAAAAAAAAAGCAATGAGGCAATTATATATTATTTATTTAAACATTTGGAAGTGAAACTCTCCTGTTCCCCAGCTCCATACTTAAGAATGTAATGGCTTACTTCTGCAGTAAATTTATCTCAAGAACAAAAAGAAAATAAAACAAACAAAAAAATTAATCTGATATTTATGTGTCCCTTCTCCAACACTGGAGAGCTATTCCCAGTCCTCTTCTGTGAGTGATCAGTCTTTGTACCGTCTAAATACACTTATTTTCTTTTGCATTCTTGTTAAAAGGAAAGTGAATAATGCTTTACCTTCACACTGAACTACATCTGGATGTGAATGGAAAAATATACAAAACTGTTTAATAAGAGAGGGTGCTGGAAACCTTACTGTTTCTTCCTCTACCACAAACAGCCAAAAGGTGCATAAGCAAGAGCCAAATGGGATCCAGTTCCCATTTTCTACACTGCAGGGAAGTTCTCAGCAGCATAGGATAAATTGCTCTAGTCACAGGTCATCTTTAACATTTATAGACACTTTCCTTGTGAATGATCCCAGAGTGGGTCATGAACATTACAAACCAATTACACTAACATTACGCAGTGGCTTGAACTTGCCAAAAATAAAAGAAATTCAGTATGCAAGTAATGCACTGAAAATTATTAGCTAAATAACATTTTTACTTTCAAATAAAAAATTACTTCACAAAAACGTAACTAGCCCAAACGTACTCAATTCAAAATGGAAGTTAGTGTTAGTCAGAAGAAAAATACCTTAGCCCTGACCCTTGGCCAGGACTAATTGTTTCTTTCTATTCTTCAGTAAAAACTGCTGGACAGTTTAGCCACTAGATAAATTCCTTAAACTACTGCTGTTCTTTTATCACCTTTGCCACTTGTGATTGTTGGCCAAGGTTTTTCGTCTGCTTTTACAGAGAGTTTACATTCCACTGTTTTATCATTCAGACTTCCTTAAGTAATCTGAAGAACTGGCCACATAAATGACTTTATAGTATAAAGAGTGTCATATAGGAGCACCAGAAAATTGGGCACGAGATGGGAAAGGCATGCTTCAGGAAAGAAAAACAAAATGAATGTAACACAAATATTTTCTTCCCTTCTGCCACTCCCCAAAGAACATAAGTTCTGTGGAAGTGTAAGAAAGCTACTGCCTTCTTTTATACGTGCTGTGAAAAAAAACAACAAAAAAACACTTTCTGGGGTGTGCTTGATATGTCTCAAGCAATCTTGCAGTGCAAAGCCATCACCATGAGAACCAACTGAAGGCTTTTAACTGAAGGAAGTTTAAAAAAGATACTTTAAGCAGCAAAAAAAAAAAAAAAAAAAGTGGAAAATACCATGCAAATTCTCAAGCACATTATGGTTGCTGCAACAGTGCTAAGGATTACCCAGACCCCAACAGCTGGAATTGATGTGAGGCTATCAGAAGTTTGTGGGGCATCAAGTCGTCAGGGAGAATAACAAGATTGTGCTAATAGCAATGAAAAAAATGGATTGGTCTTATAAGACCTATGGAATAAGGACCTTGGACCCCAAAACAGCCCTATACTGACATTTCTGAAGTATTTTAGGATACTTGAGTACAAATCGAATTTGTTCCTAGTTAGACTAATATCTCTTCACTGCTATCTTTCTAACAATATCAGAAAGAACAGAGATCTTGAAGCACAATGCAGTAATAGGCAACAAATATAACTTACATCCATGAATTAAATTGCTAAAGTGCTTCAGGTGCTTTTCTCCAAGCATTTCAGTTTAACAGGGAGGAAATTGGCTGCTTTATCTCTTTAGGGCTTTTTGACTCTAGTTTGCAGAATAGTATTTGAACACCAGAAGACTAAAATAGCATTGATTATGCCCTAAATAACTTTGTTCTGAGTTTCCCAAGTATCTCAGAGGATGTTTTTAAGGTTTTCTATCTCTGTTGGCCTACTCATAGTTTTACTCAGTAAAGCGTGGGCTAGAATATTAATCGGAAATGTAATTTCTATGGCAGGAAAAGTTGTGGCACTAACTAATGTTTGTATTGTACAAACATTGTTTATGCACCAAAATTCTGAAGAAGAGTTTCTGAAAGGAAGAGTAAGCCAGACAGAACAAAATGTATTTTTCAAAAATAAAATATTAATTAAATTAAAATAAAAATAAGAATTAGCTTTAATCATTTAACAAAGACCAGTGATTTTGAGTCACCTACACAGATTAGTGAGCTGATAGGTTATTCACACCTATTCAAGAACCAATTCATACATCTAAAAGTTTGGTACAATAGTGGAGCACTGTACTGGTGTACCTATAGACACGTGACATGCGTGAGATTGTCAAACCTAATTTTACAGAGGGTAAAAAGTGCAGTTAATATAAACCATGTAACTGTAAAGAAGCTTAGCTGATGGCTATGATTTCAACACAGCATAAAGAAAGAGTATGATCCAACACTGTCATTAAACAGTTTTCTCTGGAAGAGTTTCCCAGATATTACTTCTTTTGAATAGCCTAACTTTTCCAAACTTTTCTTAGAGCAGGGACCAAATTCACATGGAACTTACTGGGAAGTGAATTAACTAAAAGCACATCTTAGAAAAAGAATGCATTTAAACAAACTAAATACTAGGAGAGGAGGAATACAATTCTTATTGGCTACTGCAGTGTTTGTTCTCTTCTAATATAGCTGGAAACATAGGAGCATCACGTCTGTTATTTTCGTAAAGATAAGTATCAGTCCAGGATAAGAAACAAACATTATAAAATTGATGATTTTATTTTATGATATTATGTTTAGGACATTTGTTTCAATAAAACAGAGGCATGCACCTGAAATGTTAGGACACTAGTACTTCTATGTAGAGACTGTCCTCATCTTTGTGCATAGAAGCAATTTCCACAGCCAAATAAAATGGCCAGCACAGAATCACAGTAAGATCCATGTACCTTGAGAGTAATCAAACATGCGTATGAAAGATAGTTTATCTTCAATGCTTGATTACCTATTTATATCACTATTTATATCACTGTTATTTCATACTCTTATCAGTATCTATAAATTCATTGAGCAATTTGAAAACATACCAGCCAGGCAGCTTATTAATTATTAACCAACATATAAAAATCAGCTAAACAGATAATGCTATTTGCTGTCTCTTTTTTAAGCAAGCCAAACCTAAGAATATTTTAAGAACAGGAAGTTCATGTTGGTCTACTTAAGTCTTAATACACAAACATAAAAACTCGTGCTTCTAGAGCAGTACATAGAACAGTGCTTCTTTCAGCCTGATACACAACTACCAGTACTTTAAGTCTTTGTAACACCCTACTTATATATGAAGAAGAAAAACAGCCTAGCTGAGGCATTTTTTCATGCTTTGGGGTATGAAGCTATTTAAGTTGTTTTAAAATTTCTATTCTCTTTTTCTGATACAGATACCTTAATGAGAGAGGACAGCACGCCTCCTCTTGAGAGCAGTCACATGCTAATGACCTGTTCTTTCGCCTTCTGCTTTCTTGGGGAATAGAGATTAATACAATGGCAGTTCTCTGGCAGTAATAGCACAGTGCTCTTTGAAAAATTTTATATTTAGCTCATTATCAAGGACAAGAAAAACTGCTGCTGATAAAAGAGCAACTTTAATCCGATAATGTTACTGTAATATTTACTTTAACCTTTTTTAATGTCAGATGTGTAATAATCAAAACCTGTGAGAATACAACAATAGGTGAGAAAGGCTGCTGATCTTTCTTGATGTCTCTTTGCCTTAGTAGCTAACAATTTAAACCATAGCATGAGCCATGCAAGTCCTGCATTCTATTTATGTTACGCACAGTATAAAGGTGATGGCTCATATTTAGTTTCAGATATGAATCTGTAAGCATCTGCAGAGTTCAGTGACTTTTACAACCAACAGTGCCTTTAATATTATGTGTCACCAACCAAGAATCTCTACTGCCTATCCTACTGGGATCAGTTTTATTCAGGTGAGAATGAATTGCCTTTCTTAACAGACGACAGAAACTTCATCTTTATCTCTTGCTCTCCTCTCTATATGTATACGTAAATCTAATCAGATTACAAACTCAGGTGAAAATTTTTGACAAAACTTGAACTTTTAAGAGAGTTATTCTGGAGAAGCCTTGTTACAGGATCTTAACACAATAAAAGTACAACATAAAGTGAAAAGTAGACATAGAAAACAGCTCAGTTCCAGATCTTCACACATACTTTTGTGGGGGCAGAAGAGTTGCCTTGACAAACAGATTACATAATGCAGTAGCATTTGGGAACTTCCACAAAAAGGAGAAATGGTGAGAGAAATACAGAGCAATTTACAAAAACAGTAGTTCCCATTGAGTAATGGAGACCTTTAGGTTAGCAACGCTAACAGGGAAAAATTACATTGTTGTGAAAGTGAAGCAACTGTTTCTGATGAAAATTTACCCAGAAACACTCCAAAACAATCACATATGCATCCTTGCATATCACAGAATCACAGAATTGTAGGGGTTGGAAGGGACCTCCAGAGATCATCGAGTCCAACCCCCCTGCCAATGCAGGTTCCCTACAGCAGGTCACACAGGTAGGCATCCAGGCAGGTCTTGAACATCTCCAGAGAAGGAGACTCCACCACCTCCCTGGGCAGCCTGTTCCAGTGCTCCGTCACCCTCACTGTAAAGAAGTTCTTGCGCAAAAAGAACTATATTAAAAAAAAAATATATATATAAATATATAAATTATAAATATTATAAATATAATAATATTATATAAATAAATATATATAAAAATATATGCAAAAAGAAACCTCAGCAAACACTATCTTCTTTTCATAGCATTCATAAGATTGTTCAACAGGCAATGCGTTAGCTGAAACTACAGTGAAACTCTTCACAGCATTACCTGACAGGAATGCTGGCTATGTGAGAGAAAAGCAAAATGAGCTAACTTAAAAGAATGAAAAACAACAGACACCTGAATAATTTCAGCAATTTACATGGGTCTGGAATTTCTCTTACTTGACCTGCAGACAAGTGCAAAGCATAAGATATTTTTCGAAATCCAACAGACTAGCTGACAAATACGGCTAAGCCTATGCTAGTAAATCACAGGCCTTTAAGAAAACATCTGCAGTGTGTGTTCGCCTCAGAAAATAGCTGAAGGACACCACAGGAAACCATAGTTTCACTGCGTTTTTTAAGGAATGCTAAATCAAGCATAGTTGCTTTACTCCTATTCAGGAAATGTGAAATCTGAAGGAAAAAAAAAAATTATAATCAGAGGAATGGAAGTGTTTTAGAAGAAGATTCAAAATCAATTTTATGTGTTCACTCTAAGACAAGAGAACAGCAGAAAATATTCAGAGAGAGTTATTTAAGCTTGAATTTAGGAAAGGCTCATAACAAAAGTGCTAGTAGTTTAATATCACTAAGACTTGAGTTTAAGCTTCTTACTCTTTATGGCCCGTAGGATTTCTCTCCTTTTTGCTTTTGTTTTCTCATAGGTTTGTACATATTATTGTTATTATTTTTAGAAGTAATAGAATTCACATTTACATTTAGGGTATTTGTTAGTCCATAGCTGTCCAACCTTTTGGCTTGCCTGGGCTGCACTGAGTGAAAAAGAATTGTCTTGATCCACATATATGTAAGTCGCTCAAATGCAATGCCTCCTATCTATTTCCATGAAAAACACAGATGCAAAGAGCATATTAATACTATTTGATGGAGCAAATTCTCAACTGCAAAGTACTTTTTTTTCAGCATAGTCACCATCATTAGCTCAGCATTTTCATCAGCAATGAAGAAGAGCTTGCGTGCTATGCTCATAAAACCTGCACCACTGTTGCTATTGTCACTAGTAAAATGTACCACCTGCCACCTCACTGTGCACACATCCACTGTTTGGTCTCCATAAACTTTCAGTAAACATCAGTGAATGTCAGCGGGTACCATTTTTTCCACCATTCAATTCCATGCCTTTATTTCATATACACTACAGTGTTGAACTCCATCCTGTCAGAACTCCCTCTGCTGCACACAGCAACATGTCATGGGATATTGGTGGGAAGGTTCAACCTTTACTTCTATACCTCCAACATCTGTCTCTGATGTCATGGATTAGCATAATAAAATAGTAGGCATTACTTTAAAAGCAGCCCTCATAAAACTGTATGTGTATCTATCTATTAAACAAGACCAACAAATCCATAGAACCAGTGGGATAGTTGACCTTATTTTTGTGAACTAATACATTAGTGTAATTCCATGAATGCGGTTTAAATTCTCAGTGTGTTCTGAAGACTGGACTCGCTTGTGTTAGTTAATTTCTCCTACAACATACACTCTGACTGTATTTCAAAATTTCTCTGTGATATAACTCACAGCATCTCTTCCATCTTCTCCTAAATGCTCACAGATCTCCTGGACCTAGATTCTAAGTATTTCTATGCATATGCTGATTTAGATCTTTCAGTATTCTCATATTATTATGCAGTCTCTTTATCATGGTGAAATTGCCATGGTCTTATTTTTCTTCCATAATTTCACTCCATGCTAGATAATTTTCCTTGTTGGAACTCTTCTCCCATTTGAAAGTAACCTTAGATCCATTAAAAATGGGTAAATCCCTGTGCAATCTAGTGAGTTCTGTTTCTCTTTATTCATCAAGCTAACAAAGGGGGGGGGAAAAAAAAAAAAGCAAGAATATTTATAGCTAGAAACAGATAAAAAAAAAAAGCTACATTCAGTTACAGAGTGTATTGATCCATGTAAACAGGAATGAACTTCAGATATAACTAGGTGTTCCACACAAAAATAAACAGAAAACATTTTGGTAAGTCAATCTCAAAACATGCAGGTATATTTTCTTATAACTGTACTTGACAGATACAGGAAAGATTTATGGCTTCCCCAAGGGACTTAAGATTTACTTAAAAAGCAGCTAACTTTTTCATTGTGGATCTTCAGGCAACTTCTTAGAGTTTGAGGGAGAATCCAATCAGGAGAAAGGTATATGGAGAATTTAATTAAATAACACATTACTACCACTGATTTAATGGACTTTAAGACATATTTTGAAAAATATTGTTCAAAAATTTAAAGTTGTTGTTAATCTGCAGTTTTCTGTACCACTTTATCTGCAAGTCTGACAATACCCTGACACGAGCATTATTTCTTTATGTTACCTAATCCCTGGATGTATGATGGCCTGTTTTTCATGTGTTTAAATATAAGAGAACAACATGTGAGAGAGATGCATTTTTGCAATTTTAAGGGGAAAAAAAAAAAAAGTTCACTTTCATTCTCAATAAGGCAAAAAGAAAACTACCACCATAAAATTAGGAATTCAGTATTTCCTTTCCTAGAATACCAGGATTGGCAACAATCAGATCTTTAGAAATTAAATGGTTTAAAGCTTGAGAGCAACATTCCTAGACATGCTGAACACAAGCATAACTTTTGTGTGAGCAGTTAGCAATCTGGGCCCTCCTTCTGCAAAACACTACACCACAACAAGAGAAGGAAGCATCCTTTATCTTTCTTTCCCTTAGAGACAAGCTTAAGCAGCAGTTGTTTAAGATACATGCTTGGAAGAGAATAACAGGATCAGAGGAAACTGTCTTGGTCTTCAGATCAGCCTTTTTTTTCATTGAGTAATCATGGATTGTAACTCTTACAGATATATAAAAATAAGTGGGGGAAAAAAACAAAAAACAAAAACCAAATGCATTCAGCATTATTTTAAAAGCCTTATCAGTCATTGTCCTGAACTGCTGTATGAATTTACAATGGCAAGACTGAAGCTCTTTGAGTTGTTTTCTTTTAAAAGACGAAAAACAAAAAGAACCAAAATGGACTAAAATTGCCAACTGTGCATCTGTAAATTTTAAAGGGATAGCTCTGTGAGATAGGGAGGGAAAAAAAAAAAAAAAAAAAGAGATAACAGAACTCTGACCTCTGTTCACACACACACAAAAAAAGGAGGCAGTGTCACTATGGCAACCCACTGATTACAGATGGAGGTAGTTGACATTTTTCTCTTTTTTTCCTCTCTGCATAATCTCTCTAAAGGCTAAAGAACAACTCAGGAAAATACCTTTTCTGGAGGTATAGATTTTTGTTTCAAACTGCATTGCTGAGTTTTATCCACTGTGCAGCACTGTTACAACAAACTGAAAATGTGAGAGGTACCAAATTGCTCCCTGGACCTTACATTCAGTAAGGTCCTTGAATGCAGAGGACTTGCATTCATTTATACTCACCGTGAATTTCAGACAATCTATGGTGTCATTGCGAATCAGAAGATATACCAAATCCCTAAGCTTACATAAATTTCACCCTGTCATGCCTTTTAAAAGCCTCCTTTCACTATGAAACAGGCTATTAATCCTCTTTTTTTTTTTTTTCCTGCACTTCAGAAAAGGGACTCAACACTACTGAAACAGTTGATAAACACTTCCCTGTAACATACACATACACAGGAGCTGGTTTCTCTATTATTCCTTTCTTGGACAGAGTGAAATGCCCTATGAGTTATATTGGCATTATCATTGTGAAAATGGGCTTATTGGCTTCTTAGCTGGATTAGCAAGAATGACTTACTTTATATTAGTACCAAGTAGTAAGTAATTTATGAACTTCTCTTATTGGAATGCATTCCCATCAAAGAGCTCAGCAAACAGCATTAATTTTCACAGAAAACAGGGGACCCTGCAACAAAATTATGTTTTCAAACATAGCTTGTTTAGCACTTGTAGAAGGGCTAATGAACTTTGGATTCTCTATATTTAATATCTATACATATCCCGAAAGTAGCATCACTACTCAGTTAAAATTGTTCCATGTTTTGCAAGCTAAAGACCAGAAGAAGTGCTTTAAATTATTATTTTTTTTTTATGAATACATAAAATACATTTTTCCTAGGGGAAAAAAAAAAAACAACAATCTATTTAATCTTACCAATAATAGTCAATGCCAAAAAAAATATTAAATTGTCTCTGTGAATAACACCTTTAAATCTGGTGTCAAATACGAATTTAGATTTTTCTTTAAAATGTATATTAGCATTGAAGTATTTCAGGTGCCAAAGAATTGTAATTATAAATCCTAAATTCCTCCTTTTTTTTTTTAATATTAGTCTTAACTGTAAACTCAGATTGCTAGACAGTTTAATAGAGTTGTAATCTGCAGGGCTTTCTTCATCATTTTTCATTTGACAGTTCTTTTATAAGGGTCATAAAGGCAATGGTCTGTAAAATCTATTTCAGGTTTTCCTGTTCAGTTGTACTAATCCTGGTATCTTTTTCTTTTCTTTAAGAGGCTGATGTCTTTCTTTTTTCAATTAGAATTCTCTGAATGATTCTTCATGATGTGGAAAGTCTTCGTCTCTTGAAGGAACCCAATTCAGTTAACCTAAAGTGACCTCAATTTTGTACACAATAGAAATAATTTGTTTTCTTTACCTCTACCTTTTAGCACAGTCATGCTTAGATGATCTTTTCTAGTAACCTCAGTAGGAACTTAAAAAGAGGATTTAGGTAAAACATTATTAGAACAGAAAAGCTAATTGAAATTTCAATAAAAAAATAATTGCCACAGCCTACTACAATAAAGAGGTCAAATCATCCACTTACGCTCATAGTGTACATTGTCAAAAATACACCGATGCAAAACAAAAACAAACAAACAAAAAAAACAATAATGGAACCATTGATCTTGCATTCATTTGCAATTGGGAAGAGGGTAAAACAAAACTTTTATAAACCTCTTCTCATCACGGCACAATGAGCATACACAGAGGAACAGAAAGTGTCCAGCTGTATGCTATCAGATTTACACTACTTCGCGATATTTTATAGAAGCTTGTGCTTATATAGACATGGGCTATTCTGTAATGCTTCTGATCATGCCTTTCTGTCAGATAAGCAAGAAGTGCACTGCAATATGCCCTGGAAGTTTTCCTTGTATTCTCATAGATTTAAAACACAGTGTAACGGGTTTTATCTTCCAGTTGTGCTTTCCCCCATTAAAATACACATGTTCACTAAGGGGAGCATCTTCACACTAATTATTGCCCTTCCTAGAGCAAACTAGTATTCTACCCTTGACGTACTCAGGTCTTTGCCATCCAGGCGACTGCTGTTCTCAGGATTTTGACAGACATCAGCTAATGGCCTACTTCTGTTAGAAGAGGAATGTATAACATCAATGTCATATTTTCTATAACTAGAACTATTATCTTCTCATTCTGTACTAATAATAGAGTCCTACCATTCATGGTTGTTTAATTTACCATGATACGTGAAGGAACAACTGTGTAAGCAGTAATTTGGAAAAGGAATGGAAATTCACCTGGATCTTTTATTAAATCTCATCAAATGTAACGATTGTGGCTACATTTCTTATGAAAAACATTAAGGACTTTTCTACTCGATTTTGATAACTTGATAGAACTACAAGAACAGAGATGTTAAGCCTACTTATTTCGAGAGTCACTACACATGTGCAATATAGAAAATTACACATGGTCCCTAAAGAAAATAGAAAAGATCATGAGTCAGAGAGATGAATCGTCTCAGTATTTAAAAAGAGGTATACTTAGAGTCAATACTTACCCTAAGCCTAAATTCACACTACAGGTAAGGAAACAAAATGAGAAAAAGAAATAGATTTCCAATCCCTTGCTATTAAAAACGTAACCATTTTTTGCAAGTATCTCTGCCAGTTCAATGGAACATGAGCATAATACACCATAGATAATGCACCATCAAGTGCAATCAATGGTATTTGCTGACAAGAACATTTTAATTATGCATTACAGAAATGTAGTTAATTTTGGAGGATCTTTGTACTTGTAGCCTCAATTCATAATTATTTCAAGAGTTCCATATGTCACAGCTTGATCAATTGAAGGGCAAGGAAGCACTGATGTATACATTACAGTGATACAATATCTGTAATAAAAATGCAGCACACAGCAATCTTCCTCACCACCACTCGCAATACAGTTTAATCTGTCTTATTAACACTCACCCTACGTACCCAGTGATAATGGCAGGCCTAGCCATTATTCCTTTGCAAGAACTAGCCAACTATAATGACCAAGACATAAAACCATAGTCTGTCTAAAAGTGTCAATAGACTCCAAAAACTGCACTGAAATAATTTCCTCATTAGCACGAGACTGGTTTTCACACAGAGATCCTGCAGTCAGCAACATTTTCTACAGCCACATAGAATAGTCTTTCCACCTTGATCCTATTAACTCCCAGTTGCCAAACTAGTGTCACGCACAGCAAAGCTAAACTCTGACTACATAATTTTCAGGACCTTCCACGGCAAAGAGAAAAACCATCATTGCTCAGAACACTTCTGTCTGCACATTTAGCACCAAGGGGCTGATGCAGGAGAGGTAATGTGCCACCTAAACTGCTTTTCACCAGAGCTATGAAGCACAAATAAGCTTGCCAGCTTGAATCTGAGTGGGCAGCAGCACAGCCACAGCTGAAAGCAAGCTGATAAAGAAAGGTCAAATGTGATGGGAAGATCAAGAAGGTATCAGTTTAGGGGTGGTGTTTAGCAATACTGCCTGTAAATGGCAACCAATGAGGTGGCCTGAGGACAGTCCTTAGGAGACAGAGGAAGAAGAACAAGTCTCAGATCTCTAATGGAAATGGAAAGTAAACAAAAGCTAAAAAGAAGCGCTTCTTTGATTCTACGAACAGAAAGGAAGCTAGCAGGGTACACAATACCAGTCTAGATAAAAGAGAAGAAGATGACAGATCATAGGATTTGAGAGAAAAACTAAAGATATGAAGCCTGAGAAACGTTCTCAGCATTGTACCATTTTCATGACAATTTTTCAGAGAAAAAACTAAGACAATTTAAAAGAAAATTAAAATAATAATAATAATAATTATAAGGTACTATAGCTTTTTCTTTTCAAGTTCGTTCGAACTGCTGAAATAAATTACTGTTTATACAGTTAAAAAAAAAAAAAAAAAAAAAAAAAAAAAAAAATCAACCCGAAACAGTATGTCTACATAGGCCTTCCCCCTCTCTGTCACAACCAATTTGACATGGGATTGGATATCATACATCAGATCCCTGATACTGTATGGCAGTTTATTGCAAATATGTGGCTTGTGTAATCCTGTAACTCACTAACACAGCTGATGGAAACTTCATTGCATTGCACTGGAATCAGGATTTTGCATTCTATTCTCAGTCACAGTTGTAAGAGAGGGGCTATTGTCTTATGCCTTCTCTCAAAGCTCAGTGGTTCTTGAACTTTTTGGTCCAAATTGGGATTTTCAAAAAAAAAAAAAAAAAAAAAAAAAAAAAAAAGTCATATTCCTTATAGAATAGATGAACAGCTTAGGATATTCTCACAGAAGACTGAGGATGTACACTCTGAAATCTGAAATCTCTCTGAAAAGGAAGGTATGAAATTTCTCTCCCCTATATTCTGGGCAAGTAGTGTTCTAACTGCCAAATCACTGTGGAACACTAAGATAACCTCTGGGAAGAAACAAGCTGAAAGAGGTTTGAAAGAAATCACTCAAGAAAAATAAAAACAGCTTGTAAATCTTGAGTGAAGAGTAATTAAAGCCTCAAATAAAGTGGACAGACTTCACAGGAGAGAAGAATTTAAGACGTATCCATGCTGTCTGTGCTTTTCATCTCCTTCATAATGAGGCAACAGTTAATTGAAATTGTATACAATAAGAAGCCCTTTTCAACCAACAAACATGATTTTACATAGTATCTTACACTGTTATGTAACATCAACATAAGAATCCAGTCAAATAAAGCAGAAGTAAAATCCATATTATTTTCTAAACTGACTCTACAGAGAGTTATAAATTGCATTGCATTCAGATAGTCTACTAGATCTAAGAGTTCCCTCCTTTTGACTTTACACCTGAAAGAGCAAAAATGGATAGTGAAATTTTGTAAATATTTGCAAAGTAACAGAAGCATTGCTCCCTTTTTTCATTAGGAACACTAATGAAAATTAACAGTTCCAGTTGTTTTGAGAGTCTGTTTTTAGAACTACTGACACAGAGGAGAGAAAGAAACTACGTACCGAAAGTAAAATGATACAGTCCAATATGTATTGTGAGACAGGATGGTGGTTCTTTACCTCAAAAAAAAAAAAAAAAAAAAAAAAAAAAATTATTTCACCCTTGTCATGGACCCTTTTACCTTCTGTCCTTTCATTCACCTGACATTTTGAAATGGAAGATCTATAGCAGAAGCTAAAATAAAATGTATGGCTATTTGAATCACGTGAACTTTTGTCCTATAACCAACTTGGGTAGGTAGGAATTAACTTTGCATATTGCATTCAGAAGACGCCTCATAGAAAGTAATGTCAAATTTAAAAGCTCTTGCACTTTCCAGTAGAAAAAATTATGTATTAATACTTAACCTGATGATTATGCTCTCAGACAGTTACAGAAAAAGACGACTATTATTTTAACTAAAGATAAGATAGCAAATATCATTCTTACTGAAAAGATGGAATAAGTTACATCACTGTATAAATGTTGAGTAATGACTGAGTCTCAGCAAGCTTTATTATTATTCTTAACATTGAGATGGACATTTTTTTGCAAACCAGTCTGATTTGGATTCCAGAATGGAACCATTGTTAAAAAAATATGAAACTTATTAAATATATAAGAATATATATATTCTGCTCCAATATACTCCCTTAAGAAACATCCTTTACCACTGCAGAAATAAAACAAATTTGAAGATATAAAAGAACACTCCACCTTCCAGATCTGATCTTGAGCAATTTATTCAATTCTATCTTAGAGAAGATGACCTCAAGAGAGTCTATTACTAAAAAGACATTGGGTAGGAAGAAATATATGCAGAAAAGAGGGCACAGTGTAAATGTTTTAGTGCAAACACAAGAGAGGTAGTTCTGACCAAATTTGTTTTATGAACATATATATTTAATAAATACAGGTATATGTTATATATTTGTAAATGTACAATCAAGTTTACTTAAAGTTAACTGGAAAACTGCCACTTAAGAACAAGAAAGGAAAACAAGTTGAGAGAAAAATGTTTCCTTCCTTATGCAAATATTTTTTTTTTCTTATTGTCATAGTCACACAAAAGAATGAAGGCTTACTCATGATTTGCTATTGACTGACAGGTTTGCAGTTATGCATGGGGAGAAAAGGTTCCACTCATTCTTCTTTTCTGCTTTCTCCCATCCCCCCAGCTTCTACTTTTAAATTTACTGCCACTAAACACAGGTTGCTTTCAAACCCTCTCACTCTGTGATTCCTTGAAAAATCACTGTGAGAAAAAAAGGAACAGCATCCAATCATCCCCTACTAAATCAAGGTGAAATTCCGTACCCCAGCCTGCAAGAATATCAAAAGTTCATATCTATTTCTTGTGCTTTTCTCGCCTATCACTTCCAGCTTTGTCCCTTTGGCTTTGACACTCTGCTGTTTCTTTTTCATATGCTGTCTTCATTTGTTTCCTTTGCCCTACTCTTAGGGTGGCTCAGGCTCTTGCTCCTCCTTTGAAAGGCTCCTAGGTTTCCTTCTTTCAGAAGTTACTCCAAATAGCCACTTCCTGAAGAACAACCTGTTTTCTCTATAATTTGATACTGATTTTTGTCTGTACACATAGAAAGCTGCAGACATCTGCATTTTTCAAAGTAATTTTTTCTCTCTTATAAGAAGCATCTCGAATTAGATACCTTTATTTGTGGTTCATTTATTACTGATCTGCTCACATTTAAACTAATTATCTAGAATTTGTTAATTCAATGTGCTACGATATCTAAAGTATTTGTTACAGTTGGTGTTACAGCTGGAAAGATTATCACAGTGAAAATGGGAAAAGAAATAAGCAGAGGAGAAATGCTCACCTGTATCTGAAATCCAGATTCACAGGAAAGACTCCACAGAAGAAGGATCTCCAGAAAGACACCCTTACCCAGTGGCAGTCAGCCCTTAAATGGGGTCCAGGAAAGGTAGAGCCAGGCTCCATCCCATCCAGTCACACAGCTGAATTGCCTTCACCTGTGCTCCCATGGCTGACACAGTCCTTTCTCAGATGATCAATCAGTGGTTCAGGCCATGACTCAACAGTTTCTGTACAGTATTTAAAACAAAAATGTATTTAAAATTGGTTAGTTAGCAGGCAAAATAAAAATTTCTCAATTTAGACCTTGTCTTTGCTCTATGCAAGTAGGCAGCAGTAACCATCAAACCATATTGAGCAGTAGTGAATGAAAAGCACACTGCTTCAGACTGCACAGAGAAACTTTTGCATTCACTGTTCAGAGTTTTTTCAAGTAAAAGAAATCAGTATAACTGGCCGAAAGCTTTAGATTAAACAGAAGTAAATAAATGCACTGTGCATTTCCATATGTGCATATATACATATGCATATATACAAGATTACATGCTAGGAGGTATCCACGCATATTAATTGTTCAGCTGCAACTTCATAAATATACAGAAGCAGCAGAGGCTGTGATAGTTAGGCTTGATTTTCAAAGTTAATCCAGCAAACTGGATTGGTGGGTAGAGAAGACACTTGCTCATTTCTAAAAAGTCTATTTGAGAACTGCGGAAAATAGTTAAGAGTTTTACATTAAAAAAATTAGTTGATGGCACATAATTTTCTGACACTAACACTTTGACAAATAACAGGAAAATATTTTTAAATAATAATGAGAAACTTCAAAATGCAGACAATTTTCACAATGAAGTACATTTAATAAGTTCAAAAATAAGAGCAGATCTAAAAATATTCTGATATAAAGTGAAAATTTTAAAATCCCAAAATAAATAACTGTTTTGTCAAAGCATCTCAAATTATTAAAATAAAATGTTTTAGGGCTTCCTCTTTGTGACTTATTCATAAAAATGATGTCTTTTCCTTTTGCAAAAGTATTTTTCCTCTTTTACAAAGCTCCTATGTCTTGCCATTCACTGGGATATTACTTCTACAGGGCAATGGAGAAGAACAACAAATCACCTCCAAAATGTATCAAATCCAAAACTCAGAATTCTGTTGCTGACTGCCTTGGTGCCATATAGCCCTAGGAGCATGAAGGCCCGATTATCTGCATCTTTGCCTTCCCTTACCTCCCATTTTCCATGTCTGTTTATCTAAGAAATATAAACACTATGCAAAACATGTTAGCTAAACACTGTAATATTTTGTAAATGTTATCCAATAATACATGCACACACAATCTTAAAATAAGCAGGATGCTATGACTGCACCAAGTTAGCATACTCCAATTGGCACTAGCAGCTTCATAAGCAAGAATGACCTTCAGGGAGACTGAGCAAGTCCCAGTGAAAAACATAAAACACATTCCAGAGCATGTCATCAGCTACAGATCTCATTGTAACACCTTTTCGTATGTGAAGTCCATTTTAATTGGAACACTTTCTTTTTTTTTTTTTTTTTTTTAAATCAGCCCTGTCAGAGACAAATTGGTAATAATGGCAATGTGTCACTGCATTACTTGTCTGCACATAAATTGAATATAAACTTAAACATTTTCAAAGTGATGTGGTTCCAAGCAGTAGGAAGCTTCTTTTAGCTGCCCTCTGCCACCTGCTAGCCTCACTGATGACCATTTTGATATGTTTCAGAAGAAGCTGTGTCTACCCTGAGGCATAAGGGTGCTTTTGAACCATCAAGCCTTGCTGAAGTCCGTACATACATATCCAGACAAAAATATCGGTATATTAGTGATTGCTGTATTAAAAGCAGATGTTCTATGCACCATGTGACATACCTAAAACCTCCAGTTAACAGTGAGTAAAACATTTAACAACTGCTGACTTGATCTTATGCACCAATAGCACAATAAGTTTTGGATTCCTATTGGTGCCAGATATTCTTTTAAAACAACTAAGTTAAATTCACTGTAAATTCACGTGGCAGAGGCATGTTGATTATCATGCCCCTCTTGTCTGCTTCTGTTACCAATTTGTAATCTGCTACTGATACCCTGATATGCTCCAGCTTTCATAAATATCCATAGACCTTCCTTTACACCACCTGTTAGGGTGTAATACTGCTGGATTCTTATGACTGTAACAGCTGTTTACTCATTTTTTAATCTTATTATACTGGGTAAAGAGAGGAACTTGTAATCAGAATTATAGTCACTTAGTTTTGAAAGAAAAAAAAACAGTGAGAAGCTGTATGCCAGCTTGACAAGAAACTCAAGATAGCTTGTGTTTTTTGTATTTCAAGTCTTTACCTCAGTTTAGCTATAACTACCTAAGTGCCCCTTCCTTGACAATGTGAAATTTTGAAAAGAGTATTTAACATTTTTCACAAAATGTTTGTGTACCACCTCTTTGCTCTTCACATTTTCCTAAATCTATCTTCTCACTTTGTTTGTATTTTAGTCTTACTACCTCTGTACCTTAATCTTCTTAGATTTTAAATCCATATAAAGATTTTGTTATGTTTTGTATGTATTTCTTAAGAAATGTGACTTTTGATGCTATCTACTTGTTAGAACAAGAAGTACATTAAAAATATATTAAGTAATAAAGCATGAGGAGACAGAAAGCAGAGAAAAATTTAAAAAACAGTTACTGGAAACTATTTCCAGAAAAGCATGGTTGCCTGAAAATGGAAATGGTCATTTTATAAAAGGAAGTTTTCATTTCCATCATCACCTTGAATTCTAACATTTGAGCCTGTTTCAAGTTTGTCATTTCTCAAGGACACTGTTTATATATATAGTATAAGTGGTAAATAGATTTTCTTCCTGTATCAAACCATCAAAAATTCATAACAAACATACAACTATCAGCTAAATTACTAATAGGGATTTCAGTCTCTGCTACTGCTTATGACACATTCCACACTGCCAATATTCTTCACAATAAATTGACTGATGCACTGCAACTCTTCACACACAAACCTCTTTGACAAAATGGAAATACATTTCATGAAACATTTGCAATTCACATGCATTTTTACAGACTTCCCACTGATGACTGACTGTGGAAGCAACAACAGTACACACCAAGAAGGCTGAAGGACAGTGAATGACAGCTTCACTTTGCCATGATTCAGCTTGCTCAACTTTGAAATTTGCATAAATTCTGAGCAGGCAGAGGCCTAAACATTAATGGCATTAACTATGCTGAAAACTGTTTCATCCTATACATCAGCTCCAAGCAGTCAAACTAGCTTTACATTTTGTAAGTATTGAAAATTTAAGCATAAGCCAAAGATTATAATTAGCCCATATAACAAGGAAGCATCTCCAGAGATAAGCGACAGCTGCTCCTTAGCCAGAACTTTCTTCAATTTTTCTTTCTCAATGGCAAGAGATGAAGCATTTCTTAGACAGTGAACAAGCATTTTCCTTGAGTTAAAACAGTACTCACATTTATGACTACTACCAATATTGAACCCACTACTGAACTAACCTATTAAGTACAAGTTCTTAAAAATGGTTACATATGTAGACCTTGTACCATATCTACATATGACATGATAAGACAGAAGATAAAAATTAAAAGATATATGAAAAATGAATATATATTGTTTTAACTTTTATTTCTCTTACCAAACTAGGTCTTTTTCTTGTTTGTTTGTCACTAAACATGCTATTGTGTATTAAACATAACATCTAAATCTGCAAGAGCTTTTATTTCTATTTTTTGGCAAAATCCTAGATCATGCCCTCTAAGTGAAAGAAGCCTTTCACTGTTGTAGTTTTTGCATCCATTCCTATCCATCTCACTGGCCTGCTTCCTTCTCTGAAAAAATATAGCCTCTGAATCCAGGCAAAAAGCATTTGCTTTTAATGCAGCACTGAAGCTAAACAGGCAGCAATGTCAGTAGGTATGAGCAATGCCCTTTTTCATCAAGATGGAATGTAGCAGAAAACTTGAGCCAACATAAAAATCAGACATGAAATATATTACAGAATGCCACATAAGTTTTGTTATGTCAAGGTTTTTGATTTTATGTGCTGCTTACTCATTATTTCTGGTATGTTTTTAAGTACATCAGACTAACTCAATCAAGAATGGTTCCAGGTTATTGAAAAGACAACCATAAAAATTCATTAAGAAATAAATTGGGATAACTATGTGTAGTATCTCCAAAATTCATTAGGATGATGAGATGTTAAAAATATAAAGACAATCCTTTAAAGTGAAATACCTAGCACTAGTCCATATCTCTGCAGTTTGAAGAAGATTTTAATTGTCAGTTACTGGCCACTAAAATATTTCCTTACAGTTACCTGCAGCTTGCAAACATACACCACAGGCAAGGACTGACAATCCTTATTTTCAACAGTACACTAAATCCAGCCATAATCTGAATATCATTACCACAAATAGGTCTAATGGATGGGGAGATCTTGTGAGAGGAAAATCTGAATAGACAAACTTCCAAGTGCTTTCAAGAAGATTTAATTAATTTGAATCTAGCTGATCTGATCTGATCTTTACCTTCAAAGGGCCCTTGGAGTAATCACCTCTGGCATGTAGATCTACCCCATATTTTTAAGTGCTTTTTTTAGGACTGAAGATGTTAGATGATGTAGGACGGCAGTCAGACTATGCTGACAGAAGTGTTTTCATCAGCTTGAGTAACATAGCTCTAAATGATGTGGACCAATTTTGACAGTAGTTATGCTAAGTTATGCTAACAGGAATCAGAGAATTATAGAACCCTTAGAGTTGGAGGGGACTTTTAAAGGTCATCTAGACCAACTCCCCTGCAATGAACAGGCACATCCACAGCTCAGTCAGCTTGCTCAGAACCCCATCCAGCCTGGCCTTGAAAGTCTGCAAGGATGGGGCTTCCACCACATTTCTGGGCAACTGGTGTCAGTACCTCACCAACTCCTAACCTATTCTACAATAAACTGGAAATAAAATATACCAGAGTATGATAGCTGTTTCTACTTCTGTTCATTATTCAAGGGGAAGTTAAAATAGGGTAAAATAATAAAATAGGAACTTCAGACAGTAACAGTGCTTCTCCTCCTATACTGTACTAATGTTTATATAGACACACCGAAACAACTGTAAATCCTAGACGTAAAAAATATTTCCTCCTAACGATCAATTAATTGTGATTTTTGTTGCATTTTTTAAAGACAGAAAAGTTGTCATGCAAAAAAAACCCCAGCTATTTCCAAACAAAATAGCCATCCAACAATGACACTTACTGAATCTTCCATCTTAAATGAGTTGCTTAGTTGTTTCATTGACAGTGGTTTCAAGTAAATAGCCATTATGCATTGGTGTCAAACAGCACATAAACATTATATATATAGACATAATTTATCACAATGAACAGCTTTGGTCTTTACAACTGTGGGTGCTGCTTCAAGTTCTTTCCAGCATTTCCCAGATTTCATTCAGTTATCAAAACTTCTATCAAAACTTTATCATTTTCAACAGATGTTGAAATGTGAAGGATCAAAGGGAATGTGACCAGATCTTAAACTCTTACACAAATAGCACTTACGTTATAGCACAAACTGCATTTGCAGGTTTGCTGGACACTATATATCTGGGACATATAGTGGTAATTAGGCACTGTGGCCCAAATCTTTGGAGATTTTAAGAATCTGCTAATTAGCACAAGGGTTGATAACAACATCTGTTAACAACAGTAGGCACTAAAATCTCCACACATCCTTGAAACAAGTGGATGAAAAACTAGTCCTGTAATTTATTACTTGTATTTTGCTACAGGTATGTAGTTGAGTACTTATTCCTCATCTTTGTACTTTTGCTTATTATTTTATGTATGATTTATGTATTATTCTATTTTTAACCCTTCAACCAAATATTCCATCATTCAGATAAATCACATTCATTGAAAAAGAAAAGGAAAGAAAATGAAACAAATAATGAAGTCAAGAGGCAGACACTCATCAACTCTATTGTATTTATCTGCATACAAGTTCTCAGTTACTTAATTACTCAGAGCTATACACTGTAACTTAGGGAGACTTATAGCTACAGGAGATACTTGTAGAAGCACTTCAACATATAAGGAAGGAACATCTTACTCAACTGCCAGATCTCAGCAAACATGGAAATTAATGACTGCTATAAACTCTGCTATATGCAAAGCCCTTGCCATGTTTGAATTTATCCTTTGGAAAAAGCAGTTCTACCTATCATTTTGCTAGGAGGAAATGCATTGATTATGAAATAGAGTTACTTACATGATCATGTGCAGCTTTATTTTCATTTCCCTGGTATCTCTACTTGTTTGATTTATTCATAAAGTTTCAAAGGAGATAAATTACCTTTAAGCATTTGTTAAAATTCT
Source organism: Lagopus muta (assembly GCF_023343835.1). Classification (NCBI taxonomy): domain Eukaryota; kingdom Metazoa; phylum Chordata; class Aves; order Galliformes; family Phasianidae; genus Lagopus; species Lagopus muta. Next base: position 23,173,179 of record NC_064436.1, on the reverse strand, counting down.
ATTCACATAGGAATTTCAGTGAAAATGTCATGCAATAAGATCAGTCCACTTTTAAAAGTCTAATTAAAGCCATCAGAATGAAATGACCTGGGGGTAGGAAGAGTAGTTAATGGAAGTTTCTTGTCAGAAATTATGAAATGTGCTTTATGGGATTAAACGTATTCATTGACATCATCATGTAATGACAACATTCATTATTTGCCAGTTCAGACTATTAGAAAGAGAAATACTTTTCCATTTATTTTAGTTATGACAGTGTTACACCTATGGTGACACAGGAACAGAAGCATTTCTAAATTAAAAGAGACCAGCTTTACATCTCCCTAAAAAAAAAGTAGGTTAGTTTTCTCTTTGCTCAACTCCAGCCTTCCTAGGAAATCTCTCAGACTTCCTTATTACTCCATTACAAAAAGCTGGATGAAGAGCCTTTCTTATACACTGCATGACTTGGCTGTGGGTTGCAAGCTGGGAGACAGAGTCCTGAATGCTTCCCATCTTAATATTGTTGCTCTCATCATCATTTTCATCATTTGACTTCAGGACCATTTAGTTGTTCCCATAGCAGCAGGACTGCACACAGAAGTGGTTGTGATAGTGAGCCTCTCAGAAAATAGCTGGGTGAAATGGAGCAGGAGGACTCATAAAGGACCTCATGGGGCTTCCAGCTGCTCCTTCTATAAGGACTGAGACATACAGATGCTGCAGAGTAAGCATGCATACATGTTATGGCACAGCAAAGCAGCACATGGCACTGCATGCTTTATGAGCCTTGAGGTTGTCAGGACAATTTTTAACAATTCTAATCTCAAAGATAAAGCAGAAACAGAAATTTTGCAAAAGGAAAACACTAAAACAATAATAATTCAAGTACATAAAAAATAATCTGAGTCTCATAAGGAAATTTCATGTTTAATTTTATGTGTGATGTGGAGACTAAGTTTATTGCCAGGTATCTATTAATCTTTCTATGAAATGTGTTAATTTTTTTTTGCAATGCCCTGTGGACAGTGATAAATCACTGCAATTAAGATCAGGCTAAATGAATCTTGCGACTTTATTTTATGTCTGTCCTATCTCTTCTCTTTTAGATGATCAGCTTTTAAATTTGGGGTGATGGCAGTGAATAGGTAATGTCACAACTCAGACCAAAAAAAAAAGAGTATAATTACATTTTGCCTTTAATGTCATTTGCAACATATGAGTTTGCTGTTTGTGATTCCTGTTGCCTGCTCTTCAAAAAACCAGCCTTCCTTACTGTGCAACCAATTTCAAAGGCTACCTGCAGCCATGCCAAAGACTCCAGAAATTCCAGAACACTGATCTCCAGCAAACACCAGCATCCAAGGAATACTAACAATCAGTTAATCGGGGGAGCTGATTCACCATGACGGCCACAGTATGGCCACATCAACTTCTGGAGACGTTTGTCATCTCTCCCAGGGATTAGCTTCATGCAGATGTCCCCTTCTACATTTCAAACCAACAGTGAGGCTGTGTAGCCAGTGTTAATGCTTCATTTAACAGCTGATAAAAAGGTATTGCAGAAAAGTTACCTGCTCAAAGATCTGAAAATAAAACTTTTAATTGGCAACTTATATATTGAGAAGCGTGTTTTAGATGCTGCCATTTTCAAGCCTACATGTTACCTTTTTTTTTTTTTCTTTGAAGTCCCATTTCCTATTTGTTTACAGAATATTGGAAAAGCTACAATGAAGGCAGGCCTCATTTTGTTTTGCCTATTGTTACAACACAAGCAAATCTCCCCAGATCTGCAAAAGTTATCATTGACAGGTCAAATTCTGACAAAGCTCTCAAGACAGCTTTCTTCACCTAAGGATAAGAACAAAAAATAGCCTTTGCTTATTTCCTCATTTTGCACTTATTTTTCCTCTATTCATAAATATTTGTATTCCATCTTAATAATTCTAAGCAGTAGCTACATATCAGCAGAGAATATATACCATTGGGAACTACAAGCAAATTTTTACAAGCAACAATACAGCTGAAAAATAGTCCAAGAATAATATATTACATATCCAGAAGCCACTATCTGTGTTACATTTTCTTTGCATAAACAAGCTTTTCTTCAGGTGTTTGTTTGTTATACCATGTTTATTGATATACCACACTCTTAAGTTAGAAACAACTTTAAAACCAAAATTGTATTAAACCTAAAAAGATGAGAAAAAGAAAACTTCAAAAAACAAGCAAACAGGCCTTTTTCAGGATCTCGTACCACCAAATAATTCCTATCTTGATGATTACACTCTCTCCACAACTGTCCTCGGTGAATTCTTTAGTGAACTTTCAATATCTATAAGATCAAAATCTTGAGCATCTATTGCTGATATTCTAATGTGAATGTTACTCTTATGTTTACAGAGCAACAGTACAACAATACCAACAATTCCAAACAAATTTTATGATAACTGATAAAAAAAAGTCCTGAAAAAGCAAGCCTGACCATAAAGTGCCACGAAAAAGTGGTTGATAGTGGTTTTGTTGTTGTTGCTCTTTTTGCTGTTGTTGTTGCTGTTGTTTTTAATATTTTGAACTATTTCAGATTATTTTCAGCTTTTTTCAGCCGATAAATGATTTTTAAAAGGGAGTATGACTAAATTTAGGCACACACCAAAAAAACAAAATAAAATTAAGGTTAGTGATGGACATTTGGTGTCAGCAGGCAGCCCAGAACCAAGTGCTACAGACAGGCAAACTTGATAAGTGGGTGTATATACATTAGGTCTTTTGAGAAAAAAAAAAAGCAATAAATGAGCATTAATATGCTAAATAATACACAACGTGGCATATGGCTTAGTGACTGTTGTGTCTTACAAATGCGAGTTTTTATGTATATATCCATATTTGCTGCTATTTTAGCTTTGCTAATATAGGCAACAGTATCTTGACAGCTTATTAGAAGTGGGTTAAGTGCTTTTGCCTTCATAAATGTCATGATTTGATATTTAATAAATGCCAAGAATTCTCACCAGATGTCAAGTGTACTACTGGCTGACTTTCCATCGGCTCTTTAACACATAACCCTTACCCCATGGTAACTCTATGCTTATCTAACCAACCTCATCCTTTTTCTTTTTAATAAAAAATGGTTTTAAAATGTCAGATGTGAGTGACATGTCTAGACCACTGTTGTACTAAACAATAGGTTATTACTTTACTGTAAAATAGTCTACTGATTGAGAAAGCTTAAATTAATAATAAATCAACCAGCTAATTAAAAAACAAATTAAACTGAAATGGAGTTTCTATAAAATATTAGCAGTTAACTTATTGGAGATATGCAACTTTAACTAAAATTTCTGCACCAAACACTGACCATGTTGACGCATACAATCTAAAGAATTAAATTTTGCCCATTAGTAGTCTCAATGTTGGAACAAAAAGATAAAAGGAGATTTCAGGTATGCACTTGTATTAGCTACAAGGAACTTCATAAATAATTTCTATTCTCTCTCATAGTTCGCACACTTCCATTTGATTATTCTCTGACAGGTTTTCTGTTCTATAAAAGGAAAGCTGCACTGTGAAGCATGACATCCCATACTTGTCTTACATACAGATTAAAAAAACAGTGTCAGTACACTCTGTTGTTAATTTTATGGGGTTAATTTTATGGAATACCCTATTTTACTGAGTAGAATTTGATTTTCATGTCATTAACTGAACTTTTATCTGGTCTAGCAGAATACTAAATTATCAGAGATAGGCCAGATTGCTAAGAAAAAGATGATAGTACTTACAATTTCGAAGAGTATCTTTCTAAGCCATTGGTTTGTACCAGCAATAGCCTGCAAAATGGGTAATTTGGCTTGCAGCTATCTGTGCTCCATATCAGACATGAAGATTAAGAGCTGATCAATTCATTTGGCTATGCCATATATTATAAACATTTTTAAGAGTTTAAGGAAGTTTATTTTTCAAAAAGGTTTTTTCAAAACCTTTTTCTTTTTTTCAGTTACATGACAGTAATGGAAAAGCAAATCTAGTAAGTAGTAGATATTATTTTAGTATGTCTTTGGTTTTGACTTGGTTTACTCTTTCAGGAAACTAAAATATAAAATGTAAGAAATTAGAAAGTGATTGATTAATTAGTCTGTTTTATTTATTACTGAGAGAGAGCTATTTTCATTTGCATCTTAGCTAGGAGAAGGCATGTAATTGATACAGTACTCCAAGGAAATCTTAGCTCATTCAAGGCAATTACATTTATATTTGTTTAAATTATGGAAGCATTGAAAATGATTCTTTATTTGCCAGTTTCGTAAAATAACATGCAACAGATGCTCAAAACTGGTTGTTCAGTTTATTTGAAATAAATTAGTGTGTTTTTATTTCATGTATTTACAAGAATGCACACCCACAGAAAGCATAATCTATGCATGTTTCCTCATACATTTCTCAAGTTGCCTAGGTGACATCTGGGCTCTCAGGATTTTTTTTTTTTTTTCTTTTAATTGCTATTTTTGTTACAGTAGGGAGATTTATGATGTCCAATCTTGGGATTAACTGGATTTTTTGAATATCTTCTCTGAAGGTTTTCTGACTGTATGTGCTCTTGTACTGTTGGTTTGGTAGCACAACTTCCATTTTGACCACTTATGGGCCAAATATTGGAGATACAATCACTTAAAGACAGATGGGAATTTCCACATTTAGTCACTTTACCAGCAATTGTGATTCATATTCATGTATCTTATACTGAGACAACTCTTCCTTCCTTGGCTATGGTTCTTTAGTCTAAGGGAAAATTATAACCATGTTAAGCTCTTACATGTCTTCTGCGTAGCCTGACCATGTCTGCTCATTTATATTTACTAACTAATATATTTATAGAAATTACAATATTGTTTGCATGGCATTCCGTCCTAGAATACTAACTGCTTCCCATATTTTAGTTACTTATGTTTTTCAGTGTCTAGTTTAAAATACCTGAGAAAAAGGGATTTTTGTTTGCTTGCTTCTTCATCATTTACAGGAAGATGCTCTGTGTTAAGCTGAGGCAAAAATATGAGATCATTCAGACTCCAGGTTGATTCTTTTTGCCACAGAGGCAGGAAATAAGCCAGGACAGAAAAAAGGCCTGGAAAGACTTCTGTTAAGGTCTGCGGACTTTGATTAACCTAATGCCAGAGAGTCATAATTTAGTATAACCTAAGTGCAAAAAGAAGAGCATCTAATATATGTCATACTATAATCCTTCTTCATTATTAATGAGAGTTATATTAACCTCTCCCATTAGCGGGATTAAATCAAACAACCTACACACCTATACTACTGCAGGTTGTAATAACTTTTATCCTATTCCCACTTCAGATAGGCCTTTCTCATTAAGTTTTAAATTCTGTGTTATTCTACTCGTGATATTAATATTTATATAGATGACTCACATTTTTGATACATTCCGAAACTATACATTCAATGAATAACACATCCGGAAACATTATTTTATGCTACTCCAAAATGTGAGCAACCAAATGAAAAATCATTTCAAATGAATATGTTTTTCTTTACTTTTATTAAAGAATCAGCAAACTGCTTTCCTTCTCTGCTGTAGTAGATCCTTGAAATGAATAAGTAGAGGCCATAGGAGCAAAGGAATTTTGTTCCACAATTAAAAAATCTATGTGAGAATATTGTTTTTGCCAAGAGATTCCCATCACACATAATAAAGGACTCTTCTGCAACTGCATCTACAGTGACTACTTGCATATGGTATATAAAAACAGTAGAGCTGTCTTCAGAGGAAATCCTTTCTCAGTTTTCCTGGGTTTGGGTGAGTAGGAAAAGAGATGCCACTCTACAACTTGATTACAAGGAAAGATATATGGGATGGATGACTTTGTTCTGATTTATGCTGACTTTAATTACCTGAGTTGACAAAATTTGAGCTTACGTTGAATAATAGCAGAAGTTGCTTGTAAAAAAACTGCATGCAACTCTTGCATTTCTATCCATGGAATTCAGTACCTAACTTCTATACAGACATCATGCCTGTGTACATCATAGCAATTTACTCTCTCTCAGCTTTACATAGGGTCTCTAACTAATGCTGTCCAGTCTGTATTCTGCTTCACAAAGCATACGCAGACACTAAATCTCCTACACTGGAGGTACAAGGAGAGAAATCCTCTCTGCTCTGGAGCAGTTCAAACTGAGAGGAATGAGGAGATTCCACATACTTTTTCCATGCACGGAAGCCTTACTGATATTTCCTATAGAGATCAGTGTGAATCATGATCTCCTTTTCTTCCTCCCCTTAGGTCAAATGATTGTCTTTATGCAAGCTCAAAAAGAATGTCACTTTCTGTGGGAAACAGAGGTACCTCAGCATCAGCTGAAGTAGTTTATCAAGTATTGGCATGGCAATGAGAATGGAGACAGCAGTGTTGGGACAATGCAGAAGGGATATGCCCCATGCCACCAGCTGTCACGAGGCAAACTCCAGAGATACCTTTCATGCTATGATGATACATGCTGACAATGAATGAATGATAAGAATACAAGCTGTCAAGAGGGAGGCAAATAGACAGGGTTCTCATTAAATAAACGGTGATACTGATAGCAGCCTGCAGTGAGTCATCGTGTAGATAAATGACCAGATATGGGGGGTGACAGACAGTGAATGATGCTCATATAATTGAAAAATACATTTGAAGCTTGCTGAGAATGTTTCAGCAGCAATTTAATGGTTTCATTCAGTTTTGAGGAACAATGAATTAGTTTGTTTTTTTTTTTTCATAAATTTCATATTTGCTTTTACATTTTTTTCACATGAATATTATAGATGCCACTGTGTTAAATTCAGTTGCTCTTTCTTTCTAAAATAATTTTCTCATCATGTGAAAGGAATCATCAAATTTTTAGGAAATTTAGTCAGTACATTCCGTCAAAGTATAAATCTTTGCAGGGATCATAATTCTAAATGTATCTAAAATAAATTTAAACAAATTTAAATTAATGCTGATATTCTCAAAAGACTGTCTGTTTCCCCAAAACATTCTGTCAACCATTTAAAAAATAAAGCCAGCAAAGCCAGAGCATTTACTAATCAACAAGAGAGATTATACTATCCATTTTGCTCGGGGTAGTTGAACAAATCAATATCACTTTATCAAAGATGCTTAGATTTAACTGCTTCCTAGATTAAATGTATTATAAATATTAAAATGCTTGCTTAAATAAACTCTTAAAATTATACTTTAGTCTTTCCCTACAAATTATTTATGCAGTTACAGTATGCAAGGAAAACGCATATTATAGAACCAGAAGGGATTTCACATGAACAAAGATAAACACGGAAAATTTGAGGATTCGAGGACTGATTGTGGACATTTTTCTTGTTTTTTTGTTTTGTTTTGTTTTTTGTTTTTTGTTTTTTTTTAAAGAAACAATGCATTTCAAATATACAAGTGGAGAAAAGAAAGTGAACTGATCACTCAGCTTGTAATGGAGGCTTTGTACAAGGGTAACACAGCAGTGCAGAACAACTTATTAAGAGGTATTTTTTTTTGCTTGGGTGGTTCAGATTTTTTGGCAACAATTATGGCTCATTTATTCCTTAATCCTCAGTCTATGTAGACCTGGTCTGTCTGGCAAGAGTCTTACTAGTCTATACGTGAATTTTAGAACTACTGTGTTTATTTCTTTGATTCAGCAGGAAAAATTTCCCTGAAATGGATGAGCACTCTTTCCAATTCATCCATCTACACAGTTGTTTTTTAAAATTAATATGCTGAAATCCTACGAATGGTTTTTGTAAGTCTGGTTTAGAAAATATCTGACTTTAACATGTAAGCTAGATAATTTTCATACATTGTTTTTAATGTTGCCTGTATCAATGCATCTTTGTTTAACAAGAAATGGATTTTGCTGTCTCTGGGACTTACTTGCTGTTATAGTTTAACCCGGCAGCAGCTCAACACTACATAAATGTTCCCTCTCTCCCCTCCTAAGTGGGACGCAGAAGAGAACTGGAAATAAAATAGTTTGTGGATTGAGATAAAAACTATTTTCTAAGACAGAAAAAGAAAATGGATATAAAACCAACTGACACTCTGCTACCAATGCAAGATCTCCACACACTAACCAGCACCCAGCCAATCCCTGAGCAGTATTTAGGCTGCCTTGCCAACACAACACGGTTTCCCCACACAGATCTTTCACATGTGACACAGTATGGAACAACCCCCTGTCTAATTCAGAGCAACTGTCTTGGCTCTATCTTCCACAGCACTGCCCCATCATAATGGTAGGGCTCTCTTCCACCCAGCAAGTGATCCTGACCCAGATGGGTTTCTATCGCTCAGCAAGAACCAAAACAGTGGTGTGTTATAAATGCTGTCTTAGCTCAAACCAGGACACTACCATAATGCTGTCTTGTGGATTTCCAGATAACACCACATAAACTTTAAAGGTCAGGCTTCACTAAGGATGGAATGACTGCAGTATAAGAAACACCATTCTAAATTATAGGTTTCCAAAACCACTAAGTTGATAGCATAGTCAAATGAAGGTCAAGCCTTTCTTCCTTGTGACAAAAGGAGAAGAAAGAATAATAAAGAACAAACATGCAAAAAACCCCACAACACTACCATACACACAAACACAGTTAAACAGTGTAATAAAGTATGAGAGCAGTACAAAAGTATATTTTAAAATCGCTTGTGAATTTATAACGTTTTGATCAGACAGAGTGGAGTACAGTGGTAAAAGAAAAGCAGGGATAGAAACTGAAATACAAAAAGTTTTGTATAACATGGATATCTAAAGAGTGTGTCTGATTTATAAACAGAATTTATAAATAGATTTCATTGAATTATGTAGTAGGAAACCAAGTACAAAATGATTGATGACATAATGTGTGAGCAGGTATATCGTAAAATACTAACTGTAAATGTGTAATCCTTTGGAGATCATTCACATTTTTCTGTCTATTAATATGAATAGCAGTGTATAATTAAATGCATGGGGATACAGCCTTACTAAAGAGAGAATCCCATTCCTCTTCAGATAAGCAACTGAACTGAAGAAGGTACTCGAAGAGGAGTTACTGAGATTTTAGATGTTTGTTTATACGCTTCAGCCACATCATGCTGAGCACTTCTGTGTAATGAGATGATAACCATTATGGTAACAAAAAAGAAGCAATTAAAGAATAGCAGATGTGGAAGAGGACAATGCAATATCTACAGATTTCTGGTGAGCAATGATTTGTGGTTAACAATTCGTGAACATAAAGTTATTAATGATTTTTAGTATGTCAATATCTGTCCAAATTGTCATAAATTCACAAAATGTACTGAATTGTTGGTTTTTTTTTGAAAGTAGGAAAAGATGGACAGTGATATGAAGAGTCTGTGGATTATTTTCTACTACTCTATGTGCTGTACTTAGGAAGAACAGCAAACAGAAAAGCAGAGCAGTACAATGATTTAATAAATGTACCTGGCTAATGGACAGATTAAAAAATGGATATAAATGTAGACTAATGAATTTGGATTGAAAAAAGAAGAGACAGTGTATTGCTGCTAAGTGGAAAAAAATAACAAACAAATGAACAACATGACCTAAAAAGAGATTTGGGAGTGATTATAGACAAATTCTTGAACTTTGTAGCCCATTATGTGGCTAAATTGAGAAATACAAATAAGATGCTTGGATGAAGCTAAAAGCACACAATATAAATCAAAGAATAAACCTAATTTAGCTAATGAAACCTCATTCACATCACATATTAGTTAAACCTCAGAGACAGGATCCCAAATCAACTCCTAAGTGGGATGATCCTTAAAGATGGATGACAAAAATTTGATCTAAATACAGACTCAGAAACTCACAGGCAGGAGATTTAATTTTAAGAAGGACAAACATGTGGCAACTTTCATTCAAATAAACTCAGATGCCTACTTCACTAATCAGTGAAAACAAAGCACAGGAAAAACTACATTTATCAGTATTTCCAGATAGAGATCCAGATTTTATGGTGAAGCAGTTCAGTGCAAATTTGGAGGAATCGACATGCCTATATGAACTCACAGCAGGTACCTAGAGGTGACTTGGGCAAAGAAAACAGAAAACAATACTGATATTACTGTTATCACACCATGCTGCTTTGCTTTTTTGCATATGACCTCAAACTGGTCTTAAACATAACTAGCCATCAGTGTTCTATACTGGTGGTTTTATTTATGTATTTATGTGTATGCATATGTGTGTGCATGTGTGTATACACTGCACATATTATATGTTGTAAAAATTACATGTGTATTCTGAACTGTATTAAAAACTGGTGAGTTTAAGGTAATGGTTTTGCTGAAAGCTGCTCCTTTTCCAATGCATATATTCATCAAATGTTGTCAGCGAACAATTTGCACAAGAGAACTATGAGCTGTAGTCTTAGTACTTTTCACATGTAACTGGCTTTTACTATATTTTTATTTTAAGGTTTTAGCGTTTTAACATTTACTTAACAAAGTTAATAACGAGAGAGAAAAATACTAAGGTATACTAGTGAATGTTATTTATTTTATATATCAGTTAATAAGGTCTTCATGTTACAAACCTGCCTGAATTTTCCTAAAATATTAGTAGATAACAGTAACCTAAGTCTCACAAAACTAAATTTATCCAAGATCTGTCTGAAGAGGGGATTTCTCGGTTAAACCAAACCCTGCTCTCTGAGTTGTGCTTTCCCAAAGCAACTCAGTCCAAAATGCCCAATTCCAACAGATATCTTCTCTGCTCTGCAGGATTCCCTTCAAAGACAATGGTGTACATTTGTTGAGCTGCCTGCAGTTCTCACTTCTGAAATCTACTTGCTCCTACCACCAATTATCTCTTTTGCTCTCTTTGGGTCTCTTATCAGAAGAGAAAATCACCTTGCCATTAGGCCAGGCATGTGAAATCATTTGACTGGGGAAGATCTGCAGCTTTTTCAACCAAATACTTCTGAGCTTACAGAACTTCTTTGTTGTTTAATATAATTGTTTGATCAAAATTATGATTTATTCTCTGAGATAACTCATTTTCCTAGAGTGGTCAGATCCCATATCTATCACTTTATATAGTTGTGATAGAAACGTTAATTTCTTAGACAGGAAAAAGATATTTGCCTTCCAAGTTGCAAATCCTCATACAGCAGCTGAAGACTTTCAGTGTGCTATGGCACCATTTAAGGATAAAACTAGAGGTGGGTAAGGAAAGTAAATGCCATTCAGAAGGCTATTAATATATGTGAGTATGGACCAGTGTAATGCCCAGAGCAAAATTACCATGTTGAAGTCAAAGATATTTTTTGAAAATTGTGTAATCATAAATGTTTAACAAATTGATAAAATCCCTTTTACATCTGCATATAGTCACTGTGAAAGTTATATCTTTATGCATATCATAAATTACTGGGTAATATCCTCTAACATAAAATCAGCTTCAGTACCCATCCATCTATAAATGTCACAGCATATTAATCACTGAGACTGCAAACAGCTATCTTATCCCTGATGGGACATCTGGCACAACAGACAGTCAAGCATACTTACATTCAGTCACTGAGGCCTCAGCAAATTACATTTGAAGCCCTAGATTTTGAAAGTACTTCTCTTTAAATGCAGGCCTCTTTGGTAATGATTATACGATAAAACATAATAAAGGAGTTTTTATAGTTCCAATATGGATGTGAAGTACACTATGTGGAAATATTAAAAGTATTCATCTCTAAATGTCACTAAACTACAAAGCTTGATGACTGCACAAACTCGCCCAAAGAGCAGTGTAGGGAGCAATACAAAATCCTCATTTTGGACTTACTTTGACAGGCAGCTGGGGACTACAAAAACACATTGCAGCCATTGTCTGACTCTCACAATGTTGTAAACAGGGAGCTCTGTGTACAGTAACACAATGTAAAATAGTGCATTTGTTCAAACAGTGATGGGAACATAATGGTAAGCTGCTCCTCCAAAAACATACACATCTTTCTAAACCCACTGACATCTGGAGCAAAAATAAAGCTTTAGAAGGACTTTTGCAGAAACTGTAGATAACTATTCTGCATGCTGCAACCGCGGTCAAGCAAAATTCTTTAAACACATACTTGCTCTCCACTTGAATAAACCACTGATTGACTTTTATTGACTTCACTTACATAATTGAAGAAAAGAATCCATAAATGTGTTTTGCTGGATTGTTTATTAAATTCCTCTTCGTTGCCATAAACTTCTGTACATAACTGCCAATTCTTTTAATTGGATTAAAAACAGACAACTAATATAGCAAAGAAACAGCCTCAGAAATACTGCCATTAATGTCAGTGGAGAAATGAATTCTCCCTTCTTTTCATACAAACATCTCCTTGAGTAGTAATATTGCATGATCAAGCACTATTGAGATTTAATGCGAGTTTTGGTATTGATTTCAGGAGGGGAAGACTCCTGGTGAGAAAAGAAAACAAAAAAGAGTAGACCGTTCTGTAGATTCTGGACCAAACTTTATACTGAAATCAATGAAGCTTTATGTGATATAAAGCCAAAACAGAATTCAGACTGTATAATTTTGAGTAATTAGAAGTACCCAGACTTGCGTGGTACCAGTCTCCTATTGATTTTTTCATTACCTTGCAATGCGTGTTTTAATGGCAATTATATTTTCTGGCAAGCTTTTTTTTCTCTCTCTCAGCATCTGAATTGTTGCTTCTTGATTAGTCAACAGGAAAAATCAATACTCCATACATTGCACTTCCAAACTTTAATTCAATTACCATCTGTGAACTAATCAAACATTGATCTACCCATGTCAGTAAGTAGAAGGCAAATTTTTTATACTGTGATCTTTCCTTGTCATTAAAGATTATATTTTAAATCATTCACTCTAAGTCTAAAACATTTACTGTAGTTGAAAGAAACCTCTGCTTTTCAACTTCAATTTCGTTTAATTAGTAATGTATAAGACCTTTCATACCCTATTGTCTATTTTCTGCCATTCATGCACTGTGAATGCATAACTATTTCCTACCCAATACCTCCACTTGCTTTTTCCAGTGTGATTTTAATAGACTGAAACAACAAGGAACAATTCCTTTTTCCACCTTGTCAGAAGTTACTTTCTATTACCTTCCTTCCAATCCTACTGGCATAGGCTTCCTCTTCATTTATTAGCGACTCTGCCCATCCAACTAAGGTAAAGTCTAAGAAACATGAGAAGTTGCCTTGAAAGAGGCAAATATCATTAAACAGAAACTGTCCTGAATTTAACTGCACCATTCCTTCCTTTTCACCAAATGCTAGCTCATGCCTCCCCTCTGAGCACGTAATCACTGAAGAATTTGATATTTTACTAGAATTTCTTTATCATGTTGCAACCTCAGTTATTTGTATCAGCTTTATCTAGACGTTTTAAAAGTAGTCTTACAGAATCACTTAAGCTTTTTTCTAAAAGTTCTTCAGTTATCTCTTAAAAAATAGCCCTATTTTTTTCATTTACTCATTATCAATCTTGGACAATGTTTACATTTTATTTGACTTGAATAATAAGTGCTTATTTTTTCTTTTGTTTCAAGAAATATAAAAGATTGGATTTTTCTACAAAGCCTCTAAACATACCATAAGTGTTAGCAGCCTCTGGAAAGAATGCTCTGGATTTACTGTGTTTGAAAGGAGTTTCTTTAAGCTCTGTGAGATAATTATTTACTCCAGCTAACAGTAACATGGTGGGATTGATCCCATTACTAAAGCAATGCAATGGATAGTTATAAGATCTTCGGGAGGGATAGGAAAGGAAGGAGGGATGTTGGTGTGGTTCTCTATGGTAGTGTTTTGATGTGCTGGAAAGGATAGGGTTAATCCTATGGTTAAAGATCGGGAAGGGTCAACAAAGCTGACATCCCGGTGGGGTTCTGATGTACATTGCCAACCAGGATGAAGAGACAGACAAGGTGTTCTATGAGCAGCTGGCAGATGTGCAATAGCCAGCCCTTGTTCTCAAGGGAACTTCAGCTGCCCTCATACATAATGGAAATACGATTCTACAGAGAAGAAGCAGTCTAGGTTTCTAAATTATGTGGAGGATAACTTCCTGATGCAACTAGTAAGAGAGTCTACCAGGGGAAGTGCCCCACTGGACCTGCTGTTCACAAGCAGAGAAGGACTGGTGGGATTTGTGGAGACTGGGAGCTCTCTTGGGCAGAAACATGAAATGGCAGAGTTCTTGATTCTTGGAAAAGTCAGGAGGGGGCACAGAAAACCTGCTACCTTGGAATTCTGGTTGGTGGACTATGAATTCTTCAGGACATTGGTACAGAGGTTCCCTTGGGAGTCTGTCCTGAGGGGTAAAAGGGTCCAGGAAAGCTGGACGCTGTTCAAGAATGAAGTCTTAAAGGCACAGGAGCAGGCCGCCTTTGCGTGCTGCAAGAGCCAGTGTGGAAGAAGATCAGAGTAGATCAACAGGGAACTTTTTTGAGACTTCAGGAGAAAAAGACAATTTACCTCCTAGGAAAGAAGAAACAGGCAACTTGGGGTGAAAACAAAGAATTTGCTAGGATACGCATTGAGAAAACTAGAAAGGCAAAAGCCAGGCTTAAACTCAATCTGGCCACCGTAGTAAGATTTATTTATTTATTTATTTATAATAAACATATTAACAGTAAGAGGAGGGCTAAGAAGAAACTCCATGCTTTCCTGGATGCAGTAGGGAATATGACCACTGAGGATAAGGAAGAGGCTGAGGTTCTCAATGCCTTCTTTACACCAGTCTTTAAAAGTCAGACCAATTATCCTTGGGGTACACTATCCCTTGACCTAGAAGTCTGGGATGGGGAGCAGAATAAAATCCTCCATGATTCAGATGGAGACAGTTAGAGAACTCCTACTCCACCTGGACTATCACAAGTCCATAGAGCCAGATGGGATCCACCTGAGGGTGCTGAGGGAATTCATGGAGGTAATTATCAAGCTGCCTTCTATCTATCAGCATTCCTGGTCAACTGGAGTGGTTCCAGAGGAACCTGGAGGATTGCCAGCATGACTCCCCTCTACAGGCCTGTCAGCCTCAGTGACAGGGAAGGTTATGGAACAGATCATTTTGAGTGAAATCACATGGCATGCGTGGAACAAATGGGCGACCTTATTCACTCTAGATAGAACTCCCTGAAAGGAGGTCATGGTGAGATGGGGGTCAGCCTCTTCTCCTGGGTAACTAGCAATAGGATGAGAAGGAATGGCCTCAAGTTGTACAACAGGTGGTTCAAGTTTGATAGTAGGAAAAATTTCTTCTCCAAGAAAGTAATCAGGCACTGGAACAGCTACCCAGGGAGATACTCAAATCACCATTCCTAGAGGTGCTTAAGAAATGTTTAGATGTTGTATTAAGAGATATGATTTAGTGGAGAAATAGTGGTGGTAGGTGAACCACTGGACTAAATGATCTTGGAGGTCTTTCCCAGCCTTAATGATTCTATGATAATATTTTTACACTAAGTTGTATTATCAAATTATCTGAATATATTTTTCATAAATCTTGTAATTATTCATATAGAAGTGTAATAAGAAATTATTACAAGAAGGTTATGTGAAGATACACAACTTTTACAACACATCTTAAAACCCTCTTGTCATCTTAGCCATAAAGAAACACCAAGATTTATTGTACAGATAGGGAATATTAGTCAAATAAAAATGGTTTTACTGTGTTCTTCTAAGGGAAATATTATTCTACAGATCAGAAGTCTTTACTTGTGAAAGGAATAGAAACAAGTTCTTTTTGTGGTAGCATTCACAATTCTAATTAGGATTTCAATACCATTATGTTTGTCCTCTTTTCTCAGTAGGGTATTCTTAGGTAGCCCTGCACTAAGAATATTTTAAAATGAAATATCAGCGACTTTTCTTCAGCTATAAGTATATCCAATATTTCATTTCTCCCAAACAGTCTAGTTTCTGAGAAAACACTCTATTGGAATGGTGCTTTGCATATTTATGACTTGCATTTCAAAGGAAAAAAAGTAATCAGTAATCAATACTTATTCTTCAACAGTACATAAAATAAATAGAGAATTAAAGTGGCATGTAAATTAAGGAAATCTGCATTTCAGAGTCTGCACAAGTTCTGGCATTTTACGATCTTGAATTGTATCTTCCCTTACATCATCTTAGCCATAGCTTGGGACTCAAGAAGCCTAAGGCCTTCCCTAAATTAGCAAAGTATTGCAAGAAAATAAACAGATGAAACACAAAAATCTACAGTATTGTATCTAACTTCAAGGTAGCAAGTATATACAATTTTAAATATCTCGTAAATGCTAAAAATGCAGAAAATATTGCAATGGTCTAATTTCACAATAAATATTATCTGTTTTGTTAAAAATTCATTTTCATGCTGAAGAGAGAGCTCTGTTCTCTGAAATTCTGAATAACTTCAAAAATAAAGATTCCGTTGACTTTCTTGATAGCCTTCACCAGTATTTCACCACACTCATTGTGAAAAACATTTTTTTTTATATCAAGTAGAAATTTTCTTTTGGCTGTGTCTTGTGACTATAATCTCATCTATTTCATGTACCCTTCTGAAATCCTGGTCCCAATTCTTTCCAAGATCTTTTAGTGGAACAAAACAATTAGACATTCTCCTGGTCT
Organism: Lagopus muta; assembly: GCF_023343835.1. Lineage (NCBI taxonomy): Eukaryota > Metazoa > Chordata > Aves > Galliformes > Phasianidae > Lagopus > Lagopus muta. Next base: position 23,156,536 of record NC_064436.1, on the reverse strand, counting down.
ACTTTTCTCCAAGCTGAAAAAAAAAAAAAAAGCCAGTTGCCTAGAACTGCATTTAATATGCTAGGTACAACCGAAAGAAAATGAAAGAGGTGGATGAGATTTAGCCGTTCCCCATCTCCGTTGCTGACTTGTTTTCAACATGTCATTCTACATTTTACAGTTTTATTCCAGAAACTTAGTTGAATGCAGCTTTGAGCAATCTGGTCTAAGGCATTTCTGCCCAAGGCAGGACTTTGGAACTAGATGGTCTTTAAGGCTCCTTCCAACCCAAGCCATTCAACGATTCTATGACATAGGGACCAGAAAGGTTGGTCCCTATGGTTGGTTCAAAGGTTATTACATGCTTAAAAATTGTTTTGATTGGGGCTGGACTTAAATACTGTTCTACATCTGTTCCTGAGCACAGGTCTCCAAGCACTGGCAAAGCAAGTTCAGTTAAATAACTTAACTGAAATTTGGTTCAAAGGAATGGATCATATTTACAGACAATGTACTAACATACACATATATTTTAGGTAGATGATATAATTCAATACTAGGATCCTACTCCCATGGCTATCGGATTAGCTGTGTCAAATGAAGTTGAGTGGTGCTGCCATTAACCAGAACTGAATCCAACACTTGGAGCTTTGGAAAATGGAATTGGAATATATAATGGAATTGGAAAATTCCATTATATACCAGTGGTATAGAAAAAAGCCAGCAAGACCATTTCAACTACAAATTTTTTTTATATGTATATTGCTTTCATTATCATTTGTTTTACATTTCTGTGGAATCAACATAAAGTTTCCCAAATCTACATTATGTAGTTCTTATCGTACTTTTCGGCTAACATGATCTTGTCCCAGTAAACTCACTTTGTAACAATGTCCTCAGTTCTTAGGCTTTAAAATGACCTCTGTGCTTAGTCCATTCTTTCATAAAAGACATTCTGTGGGATAAATTCAACCTTCTTTTCATCCCAAGTACAAATAATGAGACTCTTTCTTTTGAAATTTCTCTAATAGCACAGCACACCCACCAGGCAGCTTAAAGAAATTACTACAGACGTAACGGTAAATGTTTTTTTAACACATGTTTTGGACTCCAACACAGAACTGTATTACATATTTTATTAGATCATTTACCACCTACTAGGTTATATCATTAGCTAATTCATAGAACATGAAATGTGTTAGGTAGATTTCGCTACCACTTTAACTCTTAACTGTATCTGCTTTGCATTTTTGGGAATCCACAGAAGTCAGTTTTACTGTGGTTTTATAAACAAAAAGTCAGCATAAAATTAAAATATAGGCTCTACTTGTCCCTGTCAAAATACTTTTTATACAAGTAATTGATTTACTCATTATCTTTGTTCAACAGATCTGATTCGCATCCCATTATGGTTAATGAAAGCAAAGAACCCATGAGTGAAACATGAACTTCACTTCAGTCATTGTTAGCACTAACACTGACTCTGGAAAAGGGGATTTCAGTACGTATCAGTAAAAGTGGCAGAATCTAAATCAGACTAATTCCTTTAGACTTGAAATTTGGTGGGACACATAATATATAACTCCCAAGTTCTGCTGAATATTCTCATTCTAAAATGAAATTTAACCTAGATTTTAACAGTCTAGTACTGCCAAGCATTAATTGTATACATTACATGAATAAGGAGTGATTGTGATGCCAGGGATATCTCTCTGCTAAAATAGGTATTATGAAAGTCTGGTAAAGAGACACAATCAGATTTTTGCGTTGAACACCTGATTGCAACTCTATATGTTTCATTTTGAAAATTTGCAGGTCATGTATTTATATCAACTGAAAATGGTCTCACAAATGTAAATTATTGGTTTTTTGGCAGTCTTGAAACCCCAAGCTGTGTGGTTCAGTTGACAATCTCAGTGGATGGGATGCCAGTCAGAGAAATCTAGACAGGCTGAGCAGCAGGCTCAGGAGAACCTCCAAAGGTTCAACAAAACTATATGTGCAGCCTGGAGAAGAGAAGACTTCGAGATGACCTGATAGCAGTTTTTCAGTATCTGAAAAGGAGCTGTAAGAAGGAAGGGGACAGACTCCAGCAGTCTGTGGTGATAGGACAAGGAAAAATGGTCTCAGACTTCAAAAGGAGAGATTTAGGTTGAATCTTTTACAGTGAGAGTGGTGAGACAAAGGCACAGGTTGCCCAGAGAGGTGATGCATGCCCCATCCCTGGAGACATTCATGGTCAGGCTGGAGGGGACTCTGTACAATCTGATCGAGTTGCGGATGCCTCTGTTTAGTGCAGGGGGGGTTGACTAGATGACCTTTAAAAGACCATTTCAACTGACATGATTCTGTGATTCTATTTTCAAATTCTTTTATCAAAATGGAAAGCACAGCTATGTGTTCTCTGCTGTTCAGAACCCTTTGTGTAGTCAGTGTATCAAAATGCATAGTTATGAGCCATTACTCAAGTCAGCACTGCACACACTGCCCTCCTAATACCCTGCTTTCTGTCGACACAGAATTAATAGCACACTGTTGGTGGTCTGCACTGCCAGCTGTACTGGGCTGCATGTGGGGTGGACATGCCTGTTAAAGCCTTATGTTCAGTTCAGGCTAATAACAGTAACCAAATCCTGTACACCACTTTTAATATATGGATATTTAGGGATTATCATTCCCAATAGCTGGTTCTGCCTTAATAAAGCCTGAGCTTGCACTATTAAAGAACATAACTTGAAGGGAATTTGTAGTTTATTCTTGCTGCTATTATCTTAGAGAAAGTAAGTTTTTAATAATACATAGCTTTTTAATAAAACATAGCTTTTCTCATAGTAGCTGGCAAATACGTTTATAATAAAAGTTCTGGACTCTGAAGGGCAGCACGGTGATCCATAAATACGTTTGACACTTCCATGGTACTAAAGAGACTTAAGAAATTCACTGGGGAGCTTAATGTTATCAAGAATGAGCAGCAAGGAAATGTGCTACAGCCACAGTAGAACTGGTCTGAGAATGGAAAATGAGGACCATTAGTTAGAGTAGGAACAAAAAATGAATGATGAAGAGGAAAGCTGTCATAGCAACCATCAAGCAGAAAAGATCTTCAGTTTTAAATTGAGAAACAATGATGCAGAGATGTGGTTTTATGCTTTTTGTTATCAGTATTCTACATCTTAACACCATATAGTGCACTGGGAGTTAGAGAGTTAATGCTGTAGCTCTGTGGATTGTCCAATAGTTTTGGATACCTGTCACAGAAGAGATGAATGAACTACAGCTCCCAGAAGACTTCACTGTTTCATTTCTGTTTTCTGTTCAGAGGGAAAGATAAAACTGACTGGGACTCATGAGACTGCCCTTTTTTTTTTTCTACTCACCTCTGCAGTGTGCACTCCCTAGCCATTTCACCTACAGCATTAGAGTAAGACTTTCAGTTTGGATGCTCTCTCTTTCATTTATTAGATTGATTAGTTTCGATTCCAATTGTACTATACTATATTGTGTTATCTCACATTCTGCTATCATATTTATTAAATTGGTTTTCTCCCTTAGTTTGTTGCTGCTGTTTTCCTCCTCTGGGTCCACCTCCCTATCTTTTCCCCCTCCTTCTTTCCCAGGGTGAGAGATCCTCCAACCCCATTAGTCATGGAATTAGGCTGAACTGAGCTGTAATCATTGACATACAGCCATGCCCTAAGAGGGAGTCAGATTAAGGAATGACATGAGATCAAAGTATGAACATAAGTAAAGTCTAAAGTGAAAGCAACATGATGACAAACTAAGTTGTGACAGCATTCAAAAATAGCTAATAAGACACAATTAATTAATTAAATAGAAAGGGAAAGTGAAGATGTGGAAGAACGAGAGTTTGGAACTGAAGCAGTGGCAATGTAACAATAAAAAAAGAGAGACTACCTTTGAATGTATTAAGTGCTTTTGACTTTAGAATTAACAAAATTGGGAACCACATTTTAATCAGGTTTGGAAGTGAAGAAATGTCTGAAAAGACAATCAAATCTAATAGGAAATATTAGAATGGACTGAAAAGAACAGGAAACAGAGCACATCATCATTCCTTCTGTGATTTAGAAAATGTCCTTTTATGGCCTGTGCGATTACAGTGCCATGGGGTAATATCCTGACTCACATCTTAAAATAAATGTAACTTCTATAATTACCCATCATCACAGCTATGTTGTACATTAGGATATTACAAACTGAGAATTACAGTGTGAGACATAATATTCTTATCTGCAGGCCAGAATCTTAACTCTTGCATTTCTCACTGAGGAGGATTTATCCGTAGCTACTAGAATATCACACCATTATGAAAGCATCTTCACAGCATGTCAGCTGAAATGCTGTTACATAGAAAAAGATTCATAAATAGAAGAAAAATCCATACTAGTAAGTCTGTGAAAACATAATACCTGGCTTGCCAAGCTTCCCAGACTTTTATGTTTTTTCTTGCAGAAGAACCTCTGAACTTTGAGCAGATCTAAGTATTCCCTTGGTAAGAGGCAATGGTTCATGAATTTTGATTTTTATTTTTACTTTTGTTGTTGCTGTTTTTTGTAGGTTTGCTTTCTTTCAGAGACACAGCATACTAATAATATTTATTATTTTATATGCATATAAAACTAAACATCCTTTCACCCCCACCTTCTTGCAAATGAGGCCTATGAGGTATCAGACTATTCAACATAAAAGCCACATGTGGTCTCTGATAATCACCTAAGTGAGAAATCCCAATGGACATCTGTACCATGCTTCTAGCAGTCTCCCAGCCTCACCAGCTCCTGGCCATGACTACTTTCTCACATGCTTGCCACCAGCTACAGCTGCAGAACTTCCTTTATGCTCAGCAGCTGTTCTCCTCCTAGAAGGGTCCACCTGAACTAATCATCCCTCTTTTGAAATAATGAGGCATAAAAACCAAAACAGAAGTAAATCCTGCTTATAATTCTGTCTCTCACTAGCACATCCACGCTGATTCCATCTGGAGGACTGAAACCAAGCCTAGAAACTTCAGATAAATTCCTGTGTGACAACAGAATCCTTTTCTCTTTCAAGTGTTAGTATTTTCACTCCTCTCATGAGTTTAACAAAGGGTTGGTAGAAAGTGGAGACCTCATGGAGGTGAATTTTTTCTTTTTAGTAACAGTCTGAAGCAACATTAAAAAAAACAGGCAAGCAGCATTCAAGTAGATAACAGCCCTAGAACACAACCACTGACATTCAAAGAGTGGACAGTTAAATCAATGGAATTATATCTGCTTCCTGAGCTGTGCTGCAATATGACTGGAAGCCTTCAGCTTCCCAGGGCACTGCTGCTAGCACAATTATTCTGCACATCAGGATTTTGCTAAATTATATTATGGAGAGAAACACACAAGACTTTTATCTGCAAGCCAGACTTTTAACATTTGTATTTCAAATTTTGCCCCATGAATCTGAAAGCTTGCCAGTTGTGTTGCTCCAACATTCTCAGTGGTGAGGTTCTGCAGCATCCAGCAAAAGCTGTGGCTATGAAGAAAACCAAATTCTCCAAGGTGGATATTCATTGGAAGAACTTCAGACTACAAAAAAGGAGTTTAATTTCTTTAGTTAGCATAATTAAAGTTACATTAATTTGATGGTTACTCAGGTGGTTTTTGTTCATCTAACACTATTCTGCAGTTCATTTTTTTTCTCATTCAAAATGGATCAAAGGTAGGGATAAATGGTGTTAAAGCATATACTTTCAAGATTTCTCAAAAAAAAAACCCAAAACCAAAAACATTCTTCCATTTTTCCACTGTATTCCTGTTTGCTTTGTGGGGTGTGGTAGAGTATGTTAGCATGACCAATTATTCTGTCAGTGCCAAGAAAGCTTTACTTTTTTATTTGGCCTCTCTTAGGCATGCAATCAGTGCCAGTTGCCTTTTTACTTCATAGCCTTATCTACAAAGAGATGAAAGTGAAGCCTTACTGACATGCACAGGATGGCAGTGTGGTCACCAAAATAACTTGAATCTATTGGTACTGGCATGATTAAGCTTTTCTCCTGTCATTTCCCTTAATGCATGCCAATTTGGCCTTGTCAGTCATTGTATCAACTCTGACAGGAGCTTTCATCCAAATAACGTCTCCAGAAACAACCTAAAAGCACTATTTCAAATGGGGTTTGAAATACTTTTCATGTACCGAGAACTTCTGTTTAATTTAAATTATGATAATAAACTAAGCATTCTCTACTACTGTACTGTCAAATGTATATCAAGTTTTAGAATTTGTCTGAATATACACAGTATAGTTTAAAAAAAAAAAAAAAAAAAAGCAGTACTAGGATCAGTTGTCTTAAAAAGGAGCATATATTTCTCTTAATGATTCACAAAAAATAGAAAAGCATTAGGTCTTTTGCCCAAGAAATTGATCTGAAATGTCCACCCTTCCTCCTACAGCAGCTTATTCAGTTAGACCCTGACCATTTTACATTCAGTGCAGCACAGCACATCTCCCAAGGATCTTTGCCATATGGTTAACAGTACATTAAGCTAGATGTTTCTTTACTAAAGATATAGTTTGTTTGCTGTACTGTCAGGCAAAGCATCTTCAAGTTTTTCCCTTCATTCTTCTTCATCAAAGATTTTTATTTGCAAAAAAATTATCACCAGAATTACCAAGGTGGTTGGAAAAGACCTACAAGATCATCCAGTTCAACCATCCACCTATTACCAATAGTTCTCACTAAACCATGTCCCTCAACACAAAATCCAAACGTTCCTTGAACACCTCCAGGGTTGGTGACTCCACCACCTCCCTGGGCAGCCCATTCCAGTGCCTGACCACTCTTTCAGAGAAGTAGTATTTCCTAACGTCCAGCCTAAATCTTCCCTGGCAAAGCTTGAAGCCATTCCCTCTAATTTTATCACTAGTTACACGAGAGAAGAGGCTGACCCCCGGCTCACTGCAACCTCCCTTCAGGTAGTTATAGAGAGCAATTCAAAGTAAAGAAGGCTAATAACTAAGATTGAACAAGAGGATTTTTTTTTTTCAGCTTTCCTAATGCTTATAAATTTCATAGGCAATTCTGCAGTGTGTTGCAGTGTGTGGCTGCTTGTGAGTTGTAGAAGCCAAGTCCAATTGTCTGGCCCATTTCACTGCTTAATGATACTAAAGATCCATTCTGGGTCTAAGCACTTTTTTTATTTGAAAGAGAAAAAAAAGCAACACTGTATGAAAAAATCTTCAGAGAATAAAACAAGGTAGATGGTAAATATGTGTTCTGCTGCTTCTTTAATTTTCCAAGATTAACCTTAAACAACTCTAGTCTTTGCATGGAAACTCTAAGACTTTGAATGAAATACAGAGGACAATGAATAGGTAGCTGAATTAATCATAGCTGAGTCCATTATGGAATGGGCAAGAAGGAGTTAAAGAAAAATGAGTGTTTCCTTATAGGCTGCAAAACATTTACACATAACAGCATACATTTACTTAGTTCTCTAATCCCTGTGACATCCTTGTGAATAAATAAGGCTGAAAATGCTGACAGCATGCCCTCCCTTTTGTGTTTGCAGATAAGCAGACATATTACGCCTACCATGCTTGGAAAGGAAATAAAATGCAGAAAAGCACAGGAGCAAGCCCAGTAATTTTTAACTTGGACAGGAAAAAAAAAACAACACACAAGCTTAATTTGGAAAGGAGCCTGAAGTTCTGACTCTTTTGTTCAATGTAGTACACATGGTTCTTGGTAAGAAGATAACTTTGAATATCTGAACCTTTCCAGTTACAACTATAACAAAATGAGCCTGCATGAGCCTGTTGATGTTGTTGTTTGTGTAAACAAACAACCAAGTTCAACAGCCCTGAGCAAGTACTGATGTGCCTTCCAAAATGGAGTGGCAGACACTGTATTTAACCTTGTCTGCAGTTCTTCAGTTTACTTTGCCAGCTGAACTTCCTAGTAGCAGAATTTGAACAATATTTATTTGTCTGCTCCCATCTGTCAGCAATAGATCTAATTGTGCTACTGGGTCCTTCCAAGCCTAAGTGTTCTAGCAAATTTTGCAGTCCTCCTAATTCTTTACCAAGCCTGAACTAGACAAAAACATATTTGACCAGATTTAAGCTTTTCTGATCTTTCTTTCTAAAAGCATATAGCCAGTCACAAGGTAAAACAAAGTATTACGTACGCTTTGATAAAAACAAAATACTTAAGGGAAGGAAAGGACTGTAAAACAAGCAACATGAACACCTGTCTTGCCATTCCTAGTGGTTAGCTAACCAAGACTAGATAAGGATTTTCTCTGTCAATGTTGAAAGACCTGCCTTCAGAATAGATGATTTAAGCACAATGCTACTGCTGGGAAGTAAGATAAGAAAGCATCTGTGCTGGCTTGACAATGATCCAGCTGAGACTCACAGGATTACAGCTGTACACAAACAGCAAAGCAGATACGTTGGTAAAGTCCACACAGCCAAATCAATAAACTGGAGGCTTCTGCATGCAGCCACAATTAAGCTGTGCTCTGCCCTAAACTGCCACATCCATGAGGCACGGTGCAGTAGCACAGTGAATGCAGACACACCCTGCAAGAACCTGCACAACCATCCGCCTATTTGGAGAGTGCCCTCCCATCTAAAGTCACTGAAGTTCTTTGATGCCTTACAGGGAATTTGTTTGCATCTCTGACATTGCCACTTACTTAATCTTAAGCAGTCCTGAGAGATTTCTCATGAGAATATCTAAAATATGCCAAAATCCAAAATGCACATACAGCAAACGACCATCTTACCAGTAGCAAACCTTACACTACTGCACAGCAACTCCAGGTCTCACTACCTACTACATCAGCTTTCCTATACTGGTGAAAGATAATCTCAAATGACCTTCAATCTTTTTCATATCTCAGCAGAAGAGCTGTCTGCATACAGGGTCATATGCCATAAAGAGCATCCTTTGAGATTTTCTGGTCTCTGAGACCTTACACCTGCTCAAGTTCAATAGAGCAAAGTCTTTTTCCCATCAATACACTATTGCTAATGGAGTAAACTATGTCTTGTCTCCATGTCTAAAGGAATATCAGCAGTCCATTCTACAGATTAGAATCTACTTTAGCTGAAGTAATTTCACTGAAATACACTATGACTGATAAAAGAAATATGCACATCTATTTGTCCTATCATCTGGATACCTACACTGTACCTGACAAGTAGTGAATTGAACAAACTATGGGGATTATAAGCAAACAGAAATTACATTGAAATTCCAGGGAGATAAGGGTTTTGGAGAGGATGAGAGAAAAAACGTTCTTTGGATTTCATTAAATTTGCAAAGTTTTGGTTCTGCAATGGATACACATTAAAACAGATATTGTGCAGCATGCGTTCCAGAGAGATTAATGGCCACATTAACCTTTTGAAATCTATAAACCAGATTTATCCCTTTGCAATTGGTGTGATAATGTTATATATATTAATCTTTTTTAAGAAGTGAACTAAAATAGAATCCAAGTTTATTTTCTTCATTCAATGGCTGGATCATCAAATAAACACAAAGATTTACAGCAGTATATGAGTGAAGTAGTGTGTATAAAGGAACCTTACTTGACATTTCATCCAAGAAATGAAATAGCACAATTAGATACATGATAATAAGACATTTTTAAGTGTTTGTTCAGGAATGGTTTTCAAACTTCAGAATTATAAACATTGTTACCATCCCCTTTAAGAAAATTTAAATGCACGGACACAACCATATCAATTTCTTAGAAGGTACTAAATTGAGGAGTATTTCCCACGTCTTTGACACTACTTACATAAAATAAAAATACGTTGTAATGTGAAATGAATTAACCAGGAAGAAATAGAAAAAAAATGTGGAAATGTACTTTTTCTTGTAACTGTCCCACAAGTTAATGCTTAGATGTAGTGGTGTTTTCATAATTTTTTGAAGTACTTTTTCTTTTTAAGCAAGTGGCATGGTTTCTTAAACCTCTTCCACTTTCCAGTGCCCACTTATAAATCTGGCTTTATCTATATATTTGCAATCACAGTAATACATTAATTCTTTCTTCATGATTATTCAAATGATTGAAAACTTAGATTTTTCCTTAGGATCAAGGGAGAAAATGGTATAGGAAGCAGCAATATAATTCCCATACACACGGGCTTCAGAAGAGTCTTCTTCATGGAGGCATTCAGTTGAATATCATTTATCATAGATGAAAGAAAATTTCATGTAATTTTTTTTTTTTTTTTGAGAAAAACATCCTATGAAAAATTTCCATAAAACCTCCACAACAGCTAAGTTTCCACATAGAGTTTTTAGCTGATATAGACCTTTAAAAGTCTTTTAAAAGAATTTATGACTAACTAAAGTGAACCACCTGCTGACTAATCCCAGTATCATACATTACAGGCAGCATTTATGTACCTGAGACAGATCAAGGAAACAATTTTAAAACTAGAAGACTTCTTCTCAGAGCAAGTACAATTTGCCAGAAAACCAACATCCTTCTGTTTCTTCGTAATGTGTCCTCTTGCAAGTCTGTGTATTTCATTTTGCAGATTGGGAAGGAAACAGGAGGATAAGAACTCTAATTTGGCAATAACTAACTTTTTATCACAAGAGGAGCACAGAAAAGATGAGAAACACACACAAACCACTGTCAAATACTTCCTTCAATGTCAACTTTATTTGCTAGTTATATTATTAATACTGCATATTATAGGGCAACCAATTAATATTTGGCTCTCTCAAGTCAGAACAGCAAAGCATAAAAAAAAGCAACCTTTCTCAACCTTGCATTTTCCATTTTTAATTTCTAGACTTCAGCTGCATGCAAGAGTAGGAGATAATCTGATGAGTACTCACAGTGATAATGTGCCCAGAGAAGAAGAACTGAGGCAGGAGTCAGAGTGCAAAGGAACAGATGGTCGGATGGAGACAGAAGCAAGCAGTACAAGAGAGCCTAAAAAAAAAAAAAAAAAAAAAAAAGCAAGAGTAAGGAACAGTGAGAGCAAGAACCAAGAAAAAGACTAGGGGATAATTTTTTTTCCTACTGAAATGAAAACAGTAGGAACAAATGTTATTTAATAAAGTAAGGATTTTGCTTGATTAAATACAAGATACTTGAGATAGGCTTCAACTAAAACCTCCTTGTTAAGAAACATTCGGTTATAAATATTAATTAATTATCAATTTAAGTGAAATATATAACAGTTTTACTGATACAAGCATCAACATGTCTGTGCAATAAAAACAGTTCCCAGTTTTGCTGTTAAACCATTTGAGGAGGTTAGACATGATTTTCTTGCAAAATTTAGTTCTCTTTGTTGTAAACTGAGGGAGATGCAAGTAGCAACAAGGTACAAGATTTTTAAACTGCAAGTATAACATTTGAGGTAAGTTAGATTCACAGTTATCTTTGTACCTTTGCACCTCACCTCAGCAACACAGAAGCATTAAGAATGTGATCACACACCAGTCTGTGAGAATCTTTTCCTATCAGGAATAACATGAATGTTGTCTAGGTCTATAGAGATGCATTTGTCTGTAACACCTCTGTAGCAAAAATGGCCAGCTGGCACCTTTCAAGTGTGAGGATGGCTGGATGCTCTTCTGTAGAACTGGCTTCTCACCTGATTTCTTCTCTCTGGCAATCCAGTAGTTTCAAATTATGTTCTTGACATGCAGACAGGATTTGTAAGGATCTTGGTCTGAAGGTCTGAGCTGTTAAAACACAGAGTTCACAGTTGCAGATGAAACCACTGGGACATGTAGTTTCCTTCTCCCCTTGCAAGGTGTAAATCATATTCCTCGCACAGAGAATTTTAACAATAAATTGACCAAATCTTGCTTGCGCTGTACTGCTGAGAAACCTGAAAAGGTTATGAAGAAATTAATATCCTGCTTTTAGACCACATATAGATGATTTGTAAGTCAAAACCCAAACCACATACTTCAAGAGAAAATCAAATAGAAATAATGTCTGGCTTTCTCCTTTTCATTTAGAGAGTCCGGTTCAATTGATACCTTGAGGACAGCAGAGATTCTGGAAGAAAAAAATATCAAAATATGTAATGATATAAATAACTTTAAAGGATTTCACAACAAAACTAAGATATAGTAATTATGACAGGGAAGTTTTGGGTGCCCTGTTTTGTTAACGTTTTTTCTTCCTGCCACATATTTAGAGATATATATATTTTTAATACTGTAAGGTAAACACTGGAGTAAATTATAATTCATAGAAAAGAATATAGTCAAATTCAGAAAGTTACAGTACTGAATGACTACTCTTCTATGCACTTGAAAGACACGTGCATGAAATAAAAAAAAGATCAAAAAATCGAAAGAACAAAAAATCAGAAAGCTATTTGTGTTTCTAATCAGAAATAATAACGCATTGCTCTCTAGGAAGTTGAATGAAGTTTCACTAGCAAGCTAATGCACTCAGTGCTACGTGCTAGTGTTTTGATTTTCATTTTTTTTTCTGATCAAAGCAAATTTCTGCTATTAATTATGCAATCACCGATAATAAGAAGTCTTGATATTTGGGCAATTTAAAAAATAATCATGCTGCCAACTCATTTTTATGTTAAAATCATCAGTTTTTGCTTAACTGTCTTGGAGGAAAACAGGATAATTATTGTCACAACACGTGCTATAGCTTTTGTATGCAAGATACATTTTTAAGAACTTTTACAATTGTACAAAGTACGGCAAAAAGTTATCTGCAATTCAAGAAACATCTAATCTATAGAGCTCTGACTTTTTAGGTGCACCTTTTCTGCCTGCCATGACATTAATAAAAAAAACCCCAAATATATAGATAAAATGTGCAAAATTAGGAATTGAACAGAAGAATCTCCTCAGCAGGTTAAGGAGGAGCTGGTAGCAACAGCTCAATTTTTGTCACTTTCCCAAAGATCTCACATTTATTTTATGCAGTAGTTATGCAGAGTGTTAGAATACATGACATAGAATAATCTACTTTTTCCTTGGTGCATTTTACAACAGCAATGGGGAGGAAGAGGAAGAGATTTTAAAACCAAGAATGAAATAGATACAAAATAAACTGAAAAAGGATAAGAGGAGCAGAATAAGGTCGAGAATATTAGAAAATCCATTATATGTAGGTCAGTCCAAAAGTAACATCATTTGAATGGGAACAAATAAGAGACAACAAATACAATGAGCACAATAACACTGTGGTAAATTCTCAACTAATAAACACTACTTTTCAACATAGTCACCATCATTAGCTATGCATTTTCATTAGCAGTGAACAAGAGCCTACATCCCCTACTCTTCAAAATCTGCATGGCTGTCCAAAACGTAGCCTGTCTTTCATGTCACTGTCACAACTGCTGAAATGCACCGCCTACTGCTTCATTGTGCTCCCATCCCTTGCTTGGTCACCCTGACATCCTTCTAATGGTTATCATAACTAATGACAACTACTGTAATGGTTATCTAATGGCAGTCATAGCTCAGCATGCAGGCTTGAAGGCCTCCACATGGTGGACATTTCAAGAGAGCTTTTCAGCGCTAATGATGATAGCTCTATCGCCAACTGAGTTTTCCCCTGCCAGCAAGCAAGAGCTACTCAAACTCAATAGCCTCAGCAAAACAACCTGTACTCCATCATGATTTGACCACTTACCACTTACAGTAAGTCCTCAGAGGAAACAGTGGCAGGCAAGATCCCAAATCTGTAACTCATACTGGACTTTCTCCCATTCCAGGGCCTCATTCTGAGGCTCTGTGACATCTTGCTACAGGGAGGCACAACTAAGAATAAATTTTACAATAAGGATGACAGATAACAACCTCAACACAACTTCTAGCAAATACTGGTTTCAACTCAACTTCAAATCTCTTCAAACCACATAAGAACATATTTGCAAATAAGAGTTTTTTTCTTTCAGCTTTCCTACAAATACCTCAAGAGTTTCCAACAAAAAAAACCTCCCTACTCCTTTGTAAATATGCTTATTTTATTCCCTTATTATCTCAGTAATGTGAAGATGCATTTATGCATAGGTGTCAAAAAGATAAAAGCACAAGCTTTGCTAAACATAAATATATAAATAAAAGTACACTTCATTCTTTAAGACCTACTTTTAAACACAATACTTCTATTCTTCTTCTCATAAATCTGCATTCCTTCATCTGTATTCACAAAAGAAGGTTTGTTTCCAGAGATAGTTATTCAGGCTATTTATCAGTTAGACACACTTCAAAACAACAAACACTTCTTCCTTTGTGGAATCTGACAATAGAAAAAGTCTACGAAAGTCTTTTTATCATCCTATTCAATCGTTCTTATCCAATAAATTCCTTAATAGCTCAAATTAAGAAAAATATAGAAATTGTAATAAAAATAGAAAACAGCTCACCCTTCTCTCCTTTTAGTTCTCTCTATACAGCAAAATAAAACATATTGAGAAATAAACTAAACACAAAACAATCAATAGAATGAAAAGTCAGAAAATAACCTTAAGTAGGACACAAATATTCACAATTTGCCAGACTAATTTTTAACCTAGATCCATATTCACTATTAGCTTAAATAGATATATACATATAAAAAAAAAGGTAGGAGCACATTCTAATTAGTATTGTAACACATCATTACTGGTCAAACAGCAAATTTTTATTGATTAGGAACAGGAAAGAGCTCAATACATCTTGTGTTGAGCAAAGCTTACAGTTCTTGACAGGACCAAATGTCATTTGGTATTGGAATATTTGCTACAGCTATTGCTGGAACACATCTTTTGAAATAACCTTCTCTACCTATTGACAGGCACTCAGTACTGCTTTTCTTCATGATCTCTCACATCTGGTGGGTATTACTGTATTTTTTACAGAGTGAAGAAGATCCAGTAGAAGAAAAGGGCAAAAAGTATTGGCAATATATACCATAACTCACTTGCAAGGTGACAGTTTTGAGATCTGAATTTAAAAATAGTTCTGAAGTGAGTAGACTGTACTGACAGAATACTGAATGGGATCTTTGGTATACCAAACCTCCAGAGCTTTTGGACAAAAAACTTCTGGCCATACAGGGAATCTAATTATTATTGTTTTAAAAGGGAGGACTAGAGGTGGAACTGCCCATTGCAGACAAGTTAAATCTGTAACATAAGGCTGAAAAAATAGATTTGCATTCTGAGAAATAGTTTGAAACTCCTGAGTTGCTTGGCTTAAAAACATCAGAGAACTGGTGACACTCAACATTAAAGGGAAAAAAAGGACAATAAAACTGCTATCAAAAAAGCCAGCACAGGTCATATTTGTGAGGAGGTGACCCAGTTCATAGCCCATTTCATACGCAAGGACATAAACTAAGTGGAAATAAAAATAAATATTATCAAAATACTTCAATAATATTGTAATGGACATTTAGAAAAGAATGGCTTGTCCAGCATTCCATATTTTGAGGCAGTACACCCAATACAATTTTAATTTTTTTTTCCCTGTTTATCAAAGTGGATTTTTTGTTTCTCTTCCATCACAGCTGACTTTTCCCCATTTCTTTAAGAAAGCTTAATTCCAGCTTGAGCAGTTTCATTTTTTTTCTTATTTTTAAACCTCAGTTGTAATTGAATCAACAGAAGTACTATCTAATCATATTGTTCTGCTATTTATGAAGCTTTCTAAATCTCTCAGCAAGTAAATTAGTGTCATATCAAACTGCTGAGCTAGAATTTTGCTGGCAGAGACAGATGTAGGGCACTTTCCTTTAGTGTGTAACAACAGATCCCGTTATAAAAATAACTCTTCTCCTCCCCTCGAACTTCATAATCTAGTCTATTCAGGAACAGGATTCTGTTATGTGGGTCAACTACAACTAAGATGAAGCCAGTTAAGATGCAGCTTTCACAAAGTATGTGTCACTTCTTCATTCTAATGTAATCATTACTGCTAATCAGCAATCAACATTTTTACTTCTACTAAGGTTATATTAAATCTTACTGTAAAAAAAAACACAAAAAAAGACTCCACATCCTTGCTTGTGACAAAAAGCAATATCCATGGAAGAACGTTAGTGACGTCATAGTAACAGAAAATCAAAATAAGAAATCTAAATGCAATTTCAACTTCTACTATCAAAAAAAAAAAAAAAAAAAAAAAAAAAAGGAAGAAATGAGCAATCTCTTACAACAAAATGTATTATTTACTGAAATTATACTAATTCATTTTCCTCCTTGCAAATTGCTGACATTTACTTGTTTGTCATAGGTTTGGTTATCAGCATCCAAACTCATGTGTATTGACTTTAAGGACTGTTGACCTAACAGAATTTGATTTTAAATATCAAAAGATTTTACATAATATTCTGGACTTTATTTTCTTTGATATATACTACCAAAATATTTTTACAAACTCTTTCAGAGGGAAATGGGTAAAGATGCTGATCATCTGGAATAAGTACAATACAATCTCAGCTATTCAACACACATGCAGATACCCTAAGTTACTTCCACATATATTGAGTTCAGGTGGTTACTGTGGACAAAGCCCAAGCTCCAAAGGATATGATTTGTAAAGAATTAAGATTATAGGATTAGGTATGGGGAGTTTTTGATCATCCTTGTTTTGCTGCTTTGTTTGTTTTAAATGCATGCTTTCTACATAAATTGAGCTCTACCATTACTACAGCCACTTCCAAAAATACTTAACCAGCCACTAGGTGGTATGCGTTTCCAGTATCTTTTCATTGTTTGTGCTGTAGTCATCAGGACAGCACTTCTTTATGTTGCTTTATAAACAACTGGAAGCTTTTGTCATGTTATCAGATAATTGAGAATTGTTCAGCTTACTCATTTCCCCTGACATTAAACTTTCTGATGGAAGCTGAGCATCTTTCAACATATGAGTCCTCAGAATAAGAATATTTAAGACTACTTCAAAGAAGGAACTAAACGACAAATATGATTTTATGAGATTAGATGGGGAGTAGTTGAAGTACAGTAAATAGTGATTTAATCCCTCTGATAGAAGGGAAATATCTGTTAAAAGTTACATTGAGTTAACTTTAAATTCTAATAGAAGGATTACCTTTTTCTTATAGTACACAATGTAAAATTCAAGCCCAGATTTAAATAAATTACAGATAAATCTGCTTGAACCTTAGAGTTCTGTTGACAAGACTGATTAATAAATAAATGCTTCTTTTGCTGCAACAACTATTTACACACACAAAAAAAAATCAAGTGGTGTAACATGTTAATCAATCAAAATAATAGTTCAAAGATTTTCTTTCAAGTAGTTTCTCTTCACAATAAATTCACTTATAATATTTGTATTCTGGTGTGCTGCATATTCAACTTATGTCTTCTGTGATTCTTTAAAAAAAAAAAACAAAACTCCAGTTATCCCAAAGTTGATGTTTCTCTTTTCATATGCACCTATTTACACGTATACTGCTATTCATGTAAATCTGTATAAGCTTCTTAATTTATAGAATTTATGTTTATTTACTTATGGTACACCTTCTTCCTCTTCTCATCACCTTGTCTCATATTTAAGTCCTCCAGCTGTGCCCCATGCACTGATGCAGTGGAGATTTGGAGCATAAATGTAAGCAAGTAGCTTCTGCAAACTAATCCCAAAGTATTTTATACCTATTGTCAGTTCTCAGCACGAGACAAATGTTCTGCTGATTGATAAAAAAAAAAAAAAAAAGAGAAAATGTTCAAATCTTGTTACAATAAACTTCAGCATTTCAATTTCTTCCCCCTTCTATCTAAGATTTTATTTATGTGGAAAAATCATAATAGGTGTGTTTGTTACTGCCCTTTTCGATATGTTGCTTTCCCAACATCATCCCCCTCCATCTGTCAACCACTTTGGTTGGTGGGAGGTAATTTTATATGTTACATTTATATCAATGATAATGAATTCTTAATGAAAAGAAAACCTATTTCATTTAGGGAATATGGTGATAACCGATCTGTTAAACATTTACAACTCTATAAAGTAAAATTGTTCCTTGAAAGGACACGTTCTAAAGCATACTGCTTATTAAAACACATATTGTCTATTTGTTCTCCATGCAGAAGGAAAGGGCCATTCTCAAATACCCTCAATTCATCCCACAGGTGAAGACATGGTTTCAAAAATATCTCTGAGGAAATATTTATGTCACAAGTTTTCCATTGAAAACTACCAGGTCTGGAATGATCTGCATATATTTCAGTCATTATAACCAACGTTCACTGCTTACTATAAGGCGAGCAAATCCAAAGGAAAAAAGGATGACTTTATACAATAAACCACATTATGTTTTGTTTACTGCTAGACTTTAAATACAGATGACTTAAAGCTTTCAGAAGGGAGAAGAACAGCATTTACGGTGGTGAAGGTAACAAAGAAAACAATAAAAGAGCCCTAAAGTCTTCAAATATCCTAGTCTAACTCCTGGATCCACACAGGATCACCCAAAATTCAAAACCTGTCTGAAAGCATTGTCCAAATGCTTCTCAAATTCCAGCAGGCTTAGCTTTCACTGCCCTGAAGATCCTGCTCCAGTGTCTGAGTATTACTGTAAGAAATTTCCCATGTCAGAAACATAACTGTGGACCTTGTATATTGCTTCTTTCCCCTCCTCCCCACAAAAAGTGATACTCAGTGATTTTTTTGCACAACGTTAGTCTGTTCAGCCATTGTTGTGTATGTTAGATTGCCGCAAAGTTTTCCAAAGAAGAAATGACCAGAATCTGCTAAGTAATTTATCTGTGCCCTGCTGATCCCAAGAGCAACCAACTCAAGATACAACTTCTCTCCCATTTCAATAGGCCAAGGTTTACAAGAGAACTTAAGTTACAAAAATCCATCCTCTTCTGAACTCAGTTAAGTTTTGGCAGTTTCTTACTTTTACTTCGTAAAAGAGACCACAGTCACCTTCTTGCTTATAACAAAAGGTTCACTTGGAAATATATCATCTGTTCATCCCCCACACTTCATTTCTACAGGTATGCAAATGTTACTTTGCTTTATCTGAGAACTAGTTCTCTTAACCCAGGTTTTCAATATGGTATAAAACTATTGTCTTTTCTTTTGAGAATTATTTCCTGTTCTTCAGTAAAGAATGTTTCCTTCAATTACTTTAAAAAAAATTACACAAACACTTTTTTTTTTAAAATACATTAAGATGTGTATAGCTGCACAATCTAGTTCTATATAGCTTATCATTCCAGAGTAAGCAGCACAGCAGGCTACTGAGCAAACACATTGATTCTTACACTCTTTCCTAGAGAAACCATAAGGCATTAAAAAAAAAAAAGGGGGGGGGGGGGGGAAAGAATAAAAAGAAAAACAGACTCATAATGGAGGAAATGCATCAATGACATTTTACTTGAAAAGGGTACACGTACCTGATTTCAAAGAAGGGAAATTGATCAGATTGGAATCCCCTTCTACTTTACCTTGGCAAGTTCTTAAGTAAAACAATCCCAACAATCGCTAATAGCTTCAGTCAACTATCTGTGCACATTTGAAAGCAGAGTTTGACCTACAATGCTGAACTTTGTAACTCAATTTCCAGAACATCCTCAGAACTCCACTGCTGTCTTTTTGGCTCAGAGTGCACAAGTGTCCTTGCAATTTATTGTTGATGTTTTCACCCATATCCAGAATACAGTGAAAAGTAGCAAGTTATGGGTAGACTTCACTTAATGCTAATGTTGAAATAGTTCAGTGCTTCCCAATTGAGTCAAAATGTTTCCAGAAAGAAAACCACTGCTAAGAGTGACAAATCCATTGATGCTGTCATATGCACTAGAAATGAAATCTGTAAAAGCTTTGCTGTCCTTCAGCAGTTGGTAGGTGAAGATAGCTAATCTTGAAGTTTTTTTAAGTGATAGTTGTGATTGAGTGAACTGAACAGATACAGAACTGTCTCCTGACAGCTTCCTACCTTCACAAATTTTAAAGCACAGTAACAAGCTGTAGTATACACGCTTGCAGAGCACTCTATATGGGCTGGAATCATCTCTTATCTTAAAGCGTTTCAAAGTTTAACTGAATAATAGTAATCTTTTGGAGCTCAACATTTACTAGGAGCTTAAGACACTCAGCACACTTATTTCTTTCAGTGTGGAAATGCCAAGCCAAAACTGTCAGTGCAATTTCATTGACTTCTAGGTGTGTATTTGACGCACTGTAAAATGCCTCTGTCAATTTACCTCTAAGTTATCTTACAATTTTTTAAAGATTTAGTTAATACACTTACAAAGTTTTTTAATCTTTTTCACAATAAACATAACATGCTAATGATCTCAAAGGACTTAATCAACTGCACGACATAGGAAATTAGCATTATATGAATGACTTCAAGCAAAAATTAGCTGTAGGCTCAAGATCTATCATGCTGAGATTTTAGGGAGAAGGTGCTCATAATTGTTGCCTTTTTGCACGAGAAACAGGCAGGATAAGTCAGAAGAGAGAAACTATAGATGCCTTGCCAAGAAAATGACCATATGTTGTGGCAGAGAGAGAAAATGAATGTTGCATCCAATATTTAACCTCACAGACATATTAAACCTGTGAAAGCAAGGCAAGATATTCATATGGTCTCAATCAGCATGATCTTGCAGACTATGTGACTATTTAAATGATTGAAAACGTAATGCAAAGCAAAGAACAAAACAGGTGATGAAGAAATTGGAGCGACAGTATTTTCTTACTTCACACTTGCAGTTACCTGTGGAAGCATCTGTTTTAACCTGGCAAGCTTGTTAAGTTAGACATATTATTGGATAGGAGGAGCTTGTAAGATTCTTTCATACCTTCGCATTATTTATATTATGAAATAGCATAAAATCATACTTTATTGCACATTTTTAGGCTTTCTTTTTTTTTTTTCTTTTTTTTTTTCTTTTTTTTTTTTTTTATAATACTCTAATACTTTCCATGACAGCTGTTTCTCCCTTTGTATTAACATTTCTTGGTTGCGTGCTCAACATGTATTTTTATATTTAGACAAAGCAGTAGTAAATTGTAGAAAATACCTGAATGGCAAATACATCTGAGCGCTATCACAGAATCACAGAACTGCAGGATTTGTCAGGGACCTCAAGAGATCATTGAGTCCAATCCCCTGCTAAGGCTGGTTCCCAATGATAGGTCACACAGGCAGGCATCCAGATGGGTCTTGAACATCTCCACAGAACCATATGCCGCTGCATCTCTGAGTAACCTGTTCCAGTGCTTTGGGAAGATTCATTAAAAATATTCCTGGATGCTGTCTTGGTCTAATTTCACTTGCTCCCAGGCAGTCAGCAGTGCTTGGAGCACAGCTATCTGGTTGCCTCTACTCCAATATACCTGACTTTAAAGACATAGTTACTTCCCCTGACTATATTGTAGCCATAACTATTCCAGTGAGAAAGAAGAATTTTAAGGACATTTCACAGAAATGTTAATGAAAGACAAAAAATTCTGTTCATATAAATAAATCAGATGCTGAAAACAAGGTAAGAAGGTATTCACTTATGGAATTCAACTTTTACCTTCAGCAGAAGTAATACTTACAATTATTTTAGCAATGTGGCAGTATCTTTCGATTTGCAGATTAATTACTTTTTCTTTACCTGAAGTTGTATATTTGTATATCCAAAGTATTGCTAGAAGTTAAGGTACTGGAAATTGACCTATCTGACATTTTAAGTAGGAAACTCATGATGTATTCCAGGGTTCTGAAGATATCACATTCCAGGGTAATGAGCAATATATTTGTTTTTATTCTTCTTAAGAAAATGAATTAAAAGATGAAGTTATCTCCAGACAAGAAACAGAGGTAGTTGAGGTGAAAAATATACAGTGTACTGAAGAGAATGATGTGTAATGATGAATACAGTGGAAAATAAAAGCGAAGTTTAACGTTTAACATAGCAACCATGGTGCTTGAATTTTGACAAAAGAACTGCAGCCTGTGAAGATGCCTCCCATTTCTTATTAAAATTGCTTCTCTACAGTGATGTCACTAGAAAAAAAAATACAAAAACAACAAAAAAAAAACTGTCTTGAGAAAATTATAAATATGATTTTGAATGTGCAAGACCTCTACATGATGTTAGATGTCAGAACTCCAATATGATTTTTCTCTCCAATTATACTATTACTCTCTTAGGGGATGAACAAAGCTTGCTATCTTATATAGCAGCAATTATAGACTATCTTGCATTGCATCACACCCTGCTGGGCAGAATGGAGAATATCTCAGTCTATCATATGTTACTTTACCCCTACAGGAAATTTCTGTCTTCATGAATCAAAGGATTAGTAAAGGTAGTAAGAACACCAAGAAATTGACAGGCATAAGGGGCAAAATATAATTCTCAGTAGGCATAACCTCTTCTGACTCGGAATTCCAGCTTTCAGTCTCGTTAGTAAATAACATACATTTCATAGGTCTATTAGATTGTCAGCTTTTGTACTGAACACTTTTCATGGATTTAGAAGATTCACCAAAACAAGAAAAACAAAGAATAGATTAGATAGGATGAACAGGATGAGCTTGTAGGTACTGAAAGAACCTTTGATTAATTTGATTAATACTTGCATCATTCTATCAATGTGTAACGAATTTTGAAGGTATGGACAAACGTGTTTCTCAGGAGTTTGAGATTTTAAGATACAAAGCATATCTACAAAGTGTACAAACATTTGACTTTTTATTATCATAAAATTTCAGTTAGCCTTTATGCTTTGAGCTGTCTTGAAATGATTGTTGTTTCTTTTTATCTAAACAAATTGGAAGAATGATAAAATAATTTCAATATAAATATGCATCTTTATCATCTTCCATTCTTTATCAATTTCCATGTTCTATTTCAGATTTAAATTCATAATCCTACTATTCAGATCAAAAGCTACCACATCCTTTTTGCCTCCCTTGCTCATAACCAGCCTCTCAACTACAGATTGAAATGACTGCGTCAGTGAAAAGAAGCTCACTGTCATAGAAATCTCACTGGCTAGAAATATAAGCAAAGCTCCTAGCTCATAATGGCAATGTGACTTTGATATAAGCAGAGAATCATAGCAACTCCTTGCCAGAAGGAATGGACATTCAAATTGATACTCTCAATCACATCCAAAAGACACATTTTTAATTAGGATTTAAGTAATGCTGAATCTCTGCTAACCTGACATGGCTTTTTTCTTAATACCTGAAGAATATCACTTTTTTTCTAAAAATTTATCAAGTCTCATTCCATTTTATTTCTCTTGGAGAACATCTTGTTCACATTTCTGATTCTATTACAGGTCATCTTCCCTTTTACCATCTTTTTACCATCTAGCTTTCAATTTTTTATCTCACCTATTTATAAACAATTGTCTATACCTTGACATCCAAAGAAGAGGTTGTATATTATTCCCACTTTATGATTATCTTTTCTTTTAAATGCACACACAGACACAAAAAACACAGATAGGACACAAAGTTAAAGATCAGATGCATCTCATCCATTTCATGGACAAGTCAAATGAAATTATGGAATATTTGCCAGTTTTTCTCTGAAATACATAAAAAACAATACCCTACTTCTTAAAGAATTCTAGAACATAATCTCTATCAAATTACACAAGCCACAAACCAAAAACAGAGGATAGATCACAAAGTCTACATGCAATCAAATATTGCCCCAAAAGGACCATAGATTGTCTCTTGTTCGCACAAAAAAAATCCTGCAGCTTTGTTTTTTTTTTTTCGCTTCACTGTTGTTGCCATTTTCTTTTAGGAAAAGATATAACCTCTGGTCAGTTGTTACTGCTTCACCATTTTTCTCTGTGTGAGACACAATAAGTTTGTGCTTTAACTTTTAAAGACAAGCACTAGTATTCCTTGCATATAATCACATAGCTGTCTTCACAGAATGCATCTTAAAGATGATTTCTTCATTTTCTGTATATTTAAAACACACATGGTAAAAATCATAAATTCACCTTTGCAGACATGCTCTGGCAGCAAAAGAAATAAGGAAAAGACAATTGTGTTGTCCACAAAGTAATCTTCATAGCAAAGCAATTCCTTTGTACTGTTAAGAGATGAGGAGAAAAGTCTCTTCATCTCCACCGAGAGCCAGTGACCTAGACACTAAAAAGCTATATATTATTTTATGTATTTCTTAATACCAGATTATAAGTGCCTAGGGAGCAATCTCAGCTGTTGCCTAAAGCCATCTTTCTACTAAGATGAGACCCACATTATAAAAGTTCTTGAAAACTTTTTGCCAATAGTGTGCAACGCTACAGTAAGAATAGATTTTAAAACTACTGGGCGCACTGGTCCAGCTGTGTTGCCCATGAGCAACTACAAGGTGTTCTTCACAGATCACATTGACACAGGAAGACCATTGATAAAGGTAAGAGCTTACACTTGCTTAAGCTCCTTCCTATGATAACTGTTGGTAAGAACTTACTACTTCTTGAAGATTACCTGACAAAAACATGGAAGAAGGAAACTAAACCACTTAGTATTATCTTTAGATTAGAAAACGGAAAATACTTTATTTAAATCGGTGACAGTGATGTGCAGTGAAAATGAAAGTACTAGGATGCCACACTATGGCTGATCACACTTACACAATTCATTCCAGAGAAAGAGAAAAAGAAAATCAGATTTCCTCCTGATAGTCCCTGAGAATAAGAATAGTAAACAAAGGATGAAAATTCTGCCAGTTATAGTGAACTCCATATGCCCTATCCATATACAAAAACTGTATTTTCGTGGGATTGTAAGTTTGTTTTCTAACATCAGCTGAGATGAATAAGTATAACAATACTCTGGACTTTGGTGAAATAGATTGTCTAATTTCTCATTATAACTTTAACTACCACAAATATTGTTCATGTTAACACATTATTTGTATATGGAAATACAGTTAAGAAAAATAACAGACACTATACTACTATACATCAAGTCTTATCTGTACTTAATAATGAAATATGCCAAAACCTATTGTTTAGAACATTCAAGTTGGACAGACTTCAGGGCTCATCTCTTATACAAGGTTTTTCAAAGTGACTTGAGCTATTGCTAAGTGGATTTTGTGGGATTCGTTCAAAAATGCTGCTTCCCACCAAACCTCAAAGTTACTGGTAGAAAAAAGTGCCAGCTGAAACGTGACAGCAGAGTCAGAATACATAATTTCTTTCACTAAACTGCTTCCTTAAGGAATCACCTTGAAGAGAAGCTTAAATACATAAATAGAAACATTGGTTTTGTCAAAAATAATAAAAATTGGCTGAATTGACCAACCATATTGTTGCAGAGCTCTTCATTTGGTTTCACTTTGGTCACGCCACCTGTATTTTGTTCTTTAATCTTACATATCATTCCTTAAGCATTAACAGAAGCAAAGGAGCAAGATGAACAGCAAACACAGAAGTGCTCACACTCAAGTAAATAAGCTTTTGTACAGAATCATATAGGACAGAAGGGAGAAGACATCATCTAGTCTAACTCCCCCTGTGAAAACAGGTTCCCTAGAGAACATTATGCAGGAAAGCATCCATGGGGGTTTCGAATATCTCCAGAGAAGGAGACTCCACCACCTCTCTGGGCAGCCTGTTCCAGTGCTGTCACCATCACAGTAAAATTTTTCCTCGTGATTATATGGACTTCCCATTTTCCAGTTTGTGACCATTTATAGCCCAAATATCTTAAGCTGGCTGAGGTGAATAGATACAAAAGTAAATGAAAAGGAGACAGATGGGATTCATACTCAGATTAAAAGCTTCTAAAAAACTGCTGCATCCCCCTAAACTCTTCAAATAAGATGAATTAGTTAAACTTCATGCTAAACTGATCTGCCAGAAATGCCAGTTCACTCACCCTTATCTAAAAGCACTTGTTTGGAAGAGTTTGAATCTCTGGTGAACAGCCTGATGTAGCATTAATCAAAAGGCACATTGTAAGATCAAGTTTTCACTGAAACTGATATTCATTTCAGCTTCAAACCATCAGTAATAAATTGCCACAAGCCAGTAAAAAGTTCACTATAAAGAATTATGTCCCTTCTGCCCTTGATCACAGCTACTGTGTTATCTACAGTAAGCAATTTTCTCATATGCTCTTCAGAAGGTCATTCAAAACACTGCTGGTGCAAATTTTTGTGATCATAGAATGCAGACTCTTGTACAGAACTGGCAAAAAATGTATTTCTAATGATGATGACTATGTCAAAAAATAATGTTTTGTAGCTGAGAATTTGCTCTATCAAACAGTGTTATTGTGCTTTGTACCCGTGGAAGTGCAATAGGTACCAATCAGAGGCATTTCTTTCAGAGCGACCTACAAAATTCTGAAGGATACATAAGCTTGAAAAGTTACATACTGAAAAAACCCTCCCAGGATTTTTTCATTGTTAATCTTTATGAATTTGTAGTCCATATATAAAAAAAGTCAAGCTGTGTAAATTTTAATAGAAGAGAGGTCAATTTTCTACTCCTTTATGGTTGCTATGTTGGTTTTTTTGTTGTTGCTACCATTCTCTTTAAGCCAAAGTTGTGATGTATGATACAAAATAAATTTAACAGCTAGCTCTCACTTTATATTCAGTCATTACTTCTTTTTAAAATAATTTGAATGACCCCTTGATAAATAAATATGCATTTCCCATACATCCCCCCATAAATGACTAGCACTCAATTTCCTTTTGAATGCACATGATTTTTGAGAGTCAGCAGCTGTGTTCACAAGTTCCAAACTTAGATTTACTACTTCTAACACTAATAACTTTAGAAAAGACCACAGAAGGGATTCTTGAGAAAATGCACTTCAGCTAAAAAGGACTAAATGGAAACAAGAGTGCTTCCCCCTCAGACATCTGATTTTCTGCTTTTTGTTTATTTGAATGTGCCTATGATTGCTCTTCTGAAAGAATGGCCTTAAATTATGAGTGGTGTAGGTAGCTTAGACCTTATATGAAACATAAGAGAACCGCATATTGCCCAAGTATTCAGATACCTGTCAGTGAGAGTCTGCCTGGAAAAGAAAAAACTTGATTGAGATTTACAGTAGTCTTTTGTATACAAAATATTTTGACATCCTTCAAGAAAAAAAAAAAGAAAAAAAAAAAAAAAAAAGAAGATGAATTGAACAGTTCTACAATACGCAGATAGGTCTGCTCAGGGCTGGACAAAGTGTTGTAGCTATAATTGTTGCCACCGTCTGAGAGGGAAAAGAGAGAGGGGAAAGAATAGACATTGGGTGGACAAAAATGCCTGTCAGGTCATACATAACTGGCACTCAGCTATCAACAGCAATAATGAACCTTTCCCCTAACACTAACCCATGGGTTGCTTTTAGTCTTTAATCTTCACTTAATAAATATTTCACACATGTCTACTGAAGCTGGTAGGATAGTGGTGGTTTGTAATTGCACTGGTTAGTTTCAGGCCAAGGTTTATTATCTATTTAATAGGCCCTCATAAAAAAGAAAACCTAGTACTTTCTTAAAGCTCATCACATGAAAGTAATACAGTGTGAAGCACTATCTTTCATGAAACTCCTGAAGGCTTCACACACATTTTAACTCCAGTTCTGTCACAGGCATTTTCTACTTCCTATGAAGGAAATTAGTCTTGGGGAAGAAGCAAAGGACTGCCCCGCCTTCCCATACACTGAAGGCCAATTGGGGCTATCCAAAGTTGTGGTCCAAATTTATAACTGGCAAGGAAAAAATGAGATGCTTACAATTTTTTTTTTTAATATATATATATTTTACAATCCTTCCAGTAATGACAACTGACAATACAGTCCTATTAAATACAAATATCATGTGTTCAAATGCTGTCACCTTTCTGCCAGAATGGTCACAATTTATATGTAAAAACAGATGGCATTAAAAAGTTTTGAAGGCTTACAGATCAATTTGTGAATTGTACATAATATAAACAAAATCTAAAAGAAACATTAAGAATCTAATAACATCAAGAAGATTCCCATCTACAAGTAGACCTCTAAAAGAAGCTCCATAATTTCACTGGAGTGAAAGGATCCTTTCCTGTATTTTCTAAATAACTGATGTGTGGAAAATAACTAGCAAGAATATAATGATTACACAGCAATACAAGATTCAACAACAGTTTCTCCAGCACATACTTTCATAACCACTTCCTAAAAACTACTCTTGAAACAAATGGCTGTTGTTTATGAGCTTATGTTCAGCTTGCAAACCTTCAACATGTGCCGATATTCAGTTACTAACTACTGTTAAGGGCAAGAGATCCAGCCTTGATAAGTACTGAGGGCTTTTTTAATGACTAAAACCACCACTTCTCTTCAGTCTCATTCTCCAAGGCAGAGCAGCAGACTACAGTTTTTTGTTTACTTTGTTTTTGCCTGTTTAAGTGTTCTTGTTTAAAGCTATTACTATCCAAGAGCAGACATTATCACTACCTGAATCTTTATTATCTTCTCCCTATCCCACCCTGAAACAAAACCTTAAGGCTATGTCAAGCTTATATCAATTGTAATTTACACCAGTGCCTCAAGACATGCTTCATAATTCCTCATATAAAGTGAAGGGAGCTTATAACCAGGAGGGAGACAGATTTCTTATACAGTCTGATAATAACAGTTCAAGGGGGAATAGCTTCAAACTAAGAGAGGGGAAAAGAGGTTTGGGATTAAGAGGAAAATCTTTACTCAGAGGGCAGTGAGGCACTGGCATAGGCTGCCCTGAGAAGTTATGGATGCCCTACCCCTGGAGTTGCTCAAGGCCATGTTGGATAGGGCAGCATTGTTTGGTGGTAGGCAACAGTAGCAGGGTTGGATCTAGGTGACCTTCTAACTCAAGCCATTCTATGATTCTTTTAGTACTTAATAATAGAATAAATAAGATCAAAATGCAAAGTATAATCAATATAAGCATCTAACGTGAGATTCTGTTTCAAAATATGACAGTAATTTGGAACACTGATTCAGTCAAACCGTCTATGTTGGCAAGTAAACAGGTTAAATTGAAAGAAACTAGAATGGTTACACAGATAGGTTAGGGGCACATCTAATAATTCTAACTTTAATTAAAAATAGTTAGCTAGCAAAACCTTCATAACTTTAAGGTGTTCAAGCTTAGACTCCTAAAATAAAAATAATATATAATCTCAGGTTACTGAATAATGTGCATTTCCACCTTAATTAAAGTTAGTAAGGAACATGAACACCTTCAGAAAAAATGCCAGTCTGTTTTTATTTAATTATGATTAATTACATTAAAATGTATGCATCTCTGAGAGTGTGGGTTCTCAATCCTGTCTTCATTCTTCTGATGACTAGTTATTATGCATTTCATGAAATACCTCCATACCTTAGCAACTCATTACTGAAGTGCCCTCAAAAATTTAATTTAATTTTCAATTAGTCTAGAATTGTTCATTTCCTAGTATATACAATTACATGAGCTACACTTACAAAAGCTCACCAATTTAGGATTTTCGTGTTTCCTGCTCTTAGTGTTTCAAAACTAAGTTAACTTCTATTTTATACTTTATGTATCAAGAAATGCAGAGATCTAGAAAGGAACAAATACCATTTAATCTAATCTTTCAACTTGGTGTTTTACAAAAGAATTGGCAATACAGGTATGATTTAAGGTATACATTGTTATTTAAATTCTTTGACGTTACCTTTTATTTGATGAGAGATATTCCGTGAGAAAAGATTGCCTTTATAGAAGTACTGCAATGATAACACAGAGCGCTGAGCAAGACGATCTCATTGGGAAGATGAGACCAATAGAGAAATACAAAGTAGTTCTACTGCTGTTAAAGCTCAGGGAGGTTAAAAGGCATCTTGTCAAAACCCACTCATTAATAGCTTGTCTATACAAACTGGAACAAAAATAAGTCAACTACACTGTGTTCATAGCTACTACCTCTGGAAAACAAGTTCTTCCGACTTACATAAAAATTGAGCTTCTTACTTGTATCTAATAAGAAAGGCAATTATTTGTGCACAGTCACTACTTGCTTATGAAAACAAATAATATTTTCAGATGTCTAAAAATTATGTACGAAACCAGCAACACTTTTTCCTTAAGGTTATAAGATTATGTCAATGGAAATCAAGAACTGCCACATATTTAAATGGTACATGGTATAGAAAATGTCTAGAACACCACAACAGCAAAACAAAACAAAACAAAAAACAAACAAAAAAAAAAAACAAAAAACAAAAAACAAAAAACAAGCTGTAAAATAGTACAGCTCATTTTAGTATGTTATTTCAGGCATTGTAGAAATTGTTTTATTGCATTTTATAGTAACAAATTTATTGAAATCACATGGTTTTCAAAGAATATGCCTTTTATCCTTGTATGAATAAGCTACAAATTTATTACAAATCAGTAGAACAATAATCTCTCTAGCCCATTCTACTTGTAATTTCACTTACTTTAAAAGTGCCAAAGAAACTATTTAAATTTATGATTGCTTATTAAAGCTGTAAGAGTCTGTGTTAATTGGATGTCACCCTTTGTAATTCATTTATGTGTTTGCTGACAATAAAAGCCATATGATTTAAAAGCTTTTGATTCTAAAGTTATTTACTGTCTTCAGTGAAGTTCTGAGACTGAAGCTGACAACTGTTAAGGGTCAAACCTTAAAAAAAATAAAAGATGAAATAAACAATTGTTATACATTGGATAGAGGAAAAAAAATGGAAGTTCAAAACCCCATTAATACTACTCATATTTTAAAAGCCATAATTCAGTGTCAAAAAAAAAAAGCTAAAAAACATAACAGAAGCTAGTGTGCTTTTGGCAAGCTGAATATGTCTACCTAAAGCAGCACAGTTTAACTCCATCGCTCATGAAGTAAAAGACTGATATTTTGGTAACCACACCAAAAGTAAAGAAATGGTTGAGAAGTGCTTGGGGAACAAGAAAAATAGTAAACAACAGAGCTGTACTTTTAATAACTAATGATAAAAGCAGATGCATATGTATACACATACCACAAAAAAGTTTTTAATAGTTAGAAAGCTTCAGAGCAATGTATGATGTGAAATATTACTAGTGTCACACATAACAATAAGGTTAGAGTAATAATGCAGTACAAGATGTTTTTAAAAAGAGCATATTAGATATGGAAGTGATTATTTAAAGCAAACTTAAAACACAAAGATAGGTAATAGACAGAGGGAGGACTATCATGATGTTAAAGGGATTTTGCTCTCAGATTTTCCTAATAGTGTCTTAAAAGTCAGAATCTCTCTCCGGAACAAAACTATCAAAAACTTAAACATTATTAACAGTAACACCACATAGATGACTCATGATTTAAAGCTATTTTAACCTCTAAATTGAAAAATTTATCTAGTATTATCTAAAATAATTTATCTATTTATCTAGTAAATTGATAGTGCAGTAGACAAGATTCACACCATCTATGTGCCCTTGAAAGGGAATGCACCAGCTCTTCCTCAAAATCTGGTTCCATAGACATGAGAAGCCACATACTACTTCAAGTTGTTATTCTCATGAGCCAAGATGCCATTAATGCTCGGCCCAATATTTTAGTAAACTGGGCAACCTGTTTTAGCACAGGAGTTGACCTCCCAAGCCCTCTTCTGACCTCAGCCAGTTGTTGATCAAATCAACAACTAAACTGAGCATTCAAGTCACTGTTGTCTTTCATACTCACAGATTTCATATTAGATTTGCAGTGCTATACTATTTTTCCTGTGTCTGTAGCAAACAATAAAAAGGCCATTCATTATTTGGTTATTTGAATTTCCATTTAAAAGAGAAAAAAAAAAAGTTTTCCTCTTCTTCACCTCCCCCCACAGATAACAACTGTCTCTTTATAGATTAGATAGTACAATCATAAATCTATCATTATGCTATTTCCTATCTGATCACTGAAATAAAAAGAGTAGACACCAAAATAGCCTTAAAGTTTGGTCAGATTCAACTCACTCTGGGTTACACAGATGAAAGTGACCAGCTTCTACTATTCTCTGATCATAGGGTTCCCTCCACCATTCCTGCATCTTCCCTTAGGGACTTGTTCTTCATAGTCTGAAAAATACTAAGCCTATTCACATTTTATGATTAAAATAAACCATGAAATAACACAAGTCAAAGTGAATATATTTAAAAGAAAATAATATATTCTTAGGGAAAAAAGTCTTTTGGAAAACATTCTTAATTATCACTTATTATGATAAGCAGCAATTTCGTTGTCAGTATGTAATTATATCAATGACATAGCATGCTCATTACAAATTAAGTTCTTGATCTGAGGTGTTAGAAGTGCCACAAAATAAATCAAACCATTTTTAATTCAGTTTTGAAGAAAAAAAGTGGAAATTTACTAAGATACTTATTTTAGACATCTGCATTATGGAGATCATGACAAGCTCATCTTAAAGCAAGACGCACTGAGAACCCAGTCAGAACATCAAAATTCACTCAGTTGCGAGGCACAGGACAAGGGGTGAACAGTTTTCAGCAGAAGATGGATATTCAGAAATTATCCCATACACACTGCACTACAGAACAATAGTCTATCACAAGCAGATGGGATATGATGTGAATGCATTGTAATTGTCTGTGAATGAGTGAGTGACAGCTGGCTGAAACAAGTAGAAAGACAGAAATAGTACATTCTATTTGGGGGTAAAGGGAATACAATAAGAACTAGAAGTGTAATTTTTTGCAGCTGCAAAGCTTTTTTTTTTTGACAGCTATTCACTTCCAATCGCTTTCAAGTAATGCATGAATAAAATAGTCGATGTCATTAAAATAATTTACTAGTCATCAGGAATAATAAAAGAATAGAATAATTGACTATTCACATGCATCAGTTGCTAATATAGACACCTAAAACATGTGATTGGAGACAGTACTCTGCATGCTAACATGTCAGGCATGATGTTGAAATCTGCTCCTCAGACAAATAGTAGTGCTGAAAAAAAAAAAAGCACTGACAGCAATAGCTTCAGTAATATATTTCTCAACCATCTTCCAATGGATTCCTTCACAGATTGCTCCTAGATATAAACCTTTAAATTATCGAATCTGTGCTAACCTGATGTACCCTAAGCATAACATGAAGGAAAGCAGACCTTCATACACACAGACAGCTTGTTTATTGGAAGTTATACGCTTGTAGAAAAAGAAGTGTTTAAACCTAATTTTTATATTAAAAAATTCAGAGGCTGCTGAAACCCACTTAGTGCTTTCCAACTCTCAATTTACAACTTCACCTGACCAGGTAACAAATTACATTCAAGGGATCAGCTGGTCAACAAGCCAATGAAGAAAATAAAATTGTATAATAAAAAAACAGATTTAAAAATAAAACCAGTCCAAATGTACAGTTGACGAGCTATGCCAAGAAGGTAAACTACATTAAGATTCCACCTAAAACTTTAAAAAATTCTCTTCGAATAGAGCCAAGAGTAATGTTCTCAGTTACATAAGCTCCAAGAGAAACTAGCATCTAATATCTAAATCAGAATTAAACTATCAATCGGTTTGAGGTATGTAGATGTGGACAGCTATTACTATTATTAACAAAGTTAAGCAAAGTTATTAGCAAAATTAATGGAAGTAACTTTTATTTAAATAAAAAAGTTTAATCTCAGATGCAGGAAAAAACAACAAAAATAAGCCTTCTACTGGATGACTTTTTTTTTTTTTTTAATAAAAAACTCAGATCAGTGGTCAACAGCTCTTCCAAGTAGGTTTCTCACAAAAACTAAAAACTACCAAAGTGCCCTGTCTGGAAGCACTGGCAATGTCACTGGCAAAACTCAAATATACTTTCAAATGAAACCTGAAATGGCTCTCATAGGTTTTTAATTTACAGAGGTAAGCATTTTACCTGGATGGTAGACTCAGCTGCCTTCAAAACAAACAACGTAAATCAAGACTTTTAATAAGACAGTGTCTGCACCAGAGAGTAATTCCCAAATAAGGCAGAAAGAAGGTCAAAGAAGAAAGGAAACCAACCAGATCATTGAGTTGAAATGGAGCCCAAATGGTCTGGCTTTACACATTCTGGGTAATGTCACTTCTGAGTCAATGAATAGATAAACCAGATTTAGTTGTTTCAGCATTTTGAATAATTAATTTGAGGAACAAGAACACAAAATCTATTTTCCATAAGTACAAGCATCACAAAGTCACTGAAATATTCTTTGCCTGAAGACACCAATATTTTCTTCCCTAATAATTTAGTTTTCAAAAAGGTGTTCCATTTTATCACACCTAAGTATCCAGCTTCAAAAGTACTTCTCCTTTTAGAAGAAAACTGAACATAAATGTTATTTTATAGAAGGGCTATTTTCTCAGGATTGCCACCCAAATCTTCCTATTATTTGTCACCTACTACCTTTGTATCTGTCACAGTATGATTTATTATTAAAATAAAAGTGACCATTATCTCTGCATCAATAAATCCCTAGTAACCATACTTTATCAGCACATAGAAATGACAGACTTATCAAACAATATTCTGCTCCCTAATACATACCCTTTATTCACAGCTTTTTCAAAATAAATACTGCAGGCACTCATAGTTATTGCAAAGATTTATTCATCTATCTTCCATAGGCAGCTTTTAGTATGATTACTTTTTGCGTGGATGAGCATTAAATAGCTACCACGTTTGTCCAAATATTTTTAGAGAGTCAGTCATCTCTCTGAAAGTACAGACCAGTTTGCATTATTTATACGTTAATGGTCAGGGTCACACTCTCAAGTCATTTCTAAAATCCTGCTCACCAAAAGGAAAGGAAAAACAACCTTAAATAATTCAGATATCATTTAAGAGAAATTGGAAGACTTGTTGGGCAAATATCAAAGCAATCTGGAGGTGGTATGTGTAGATAACATACTGTGAAATGACATGAGTTCATATTTTGGGAATACTTCTACTTGCACTGAAAAGTTTTAATAGACCACTGACTGTGAGAGATGTCTTCCTTTCATTTCTACCTAAGGTATTTGTAATTCTAATATTTCCTCTAATGAATAATGTTTATTATTTATTGCTTGACTTCACTAGCCCCTGCCAGTGCAATCAAAGCAGCAAAGATAAATTCGGAGTCATATGCTTAAAAAATAAAAATAAATGTGAGAATGAGTTGTTTAAAAGCCATGTGCTCTTGCAGGAAGTTAATCCTTACTTCTAAAACAATATGGTATAGCCCAAAAAGTCAGAAGTTAAAGTTACATAAGACCATGAGTGAGCACAGAAATACATTGGTCACTCTGAAAGTAATGCTGCCAATTTATTTTCACGGAAAATATAAGAGCACAGGAAACTCATGGAAAAGATAAGAGCACAGTAACTCTATTTGATATAGCAAGCTGTCAGCTGCAAAAGACTATTTGTCAACAGAGTCAAGACCATTACTTTTTACCATTAATAAATACAGCAATGAACAAGAGCCTGCATGCTGTGCTTGTAAAAGTTTGCACAACCATCCAGAACATGTCTTGACTTACTGTGCTCACATTAACTGGCTGTTACCTACAAACATGCCGTTAGCTTCAAGGAATGTCAGTGGTTCAGTTTTTTCTAAATGGAGGAATTATATCTTTGCATTATATGTGAGACATCACTTTGTCAGACTGTCTCTTTGCTGCCATCAGTCACAAAGCAAGAAAATGTAATATAATACTGGTAGGAAGGTTCAACTTTTACTGCCATACTACTAAGCATCTGCCTCTGAAGTAGTGTGCCAACATGATAAAATAGGAGGTATTACTTTCAGAGCAGGCCTCGTCAATGTGTTCTTATAATTACATTTGTGAATATGAGGGAAAAATGAAGAATCTAAGTTAAACCTTGTGTTGAACCGAGTCTATGAATATGTTGGCTTCTAAATACCTGTGGTGATCTTGAAGCCGATAACTGAATCATCCAGAGAAGCAAAGAAATTCTTGTATACAAGGTATACAAGTCACCAAAATAAACATGGTGAGTATTTTTCTGCTTAAGTGATCATCAACACTGAAGAAATCCACTGTCCTTAAATTAGTCACATATTTCTTTCCAGATGGCTCTCCCTTCCATGTCCAGGAATTCTGTTCTGGGTGTTTATCAAAGATGCTTCTGTAAAAAGGTGTAACTACTGGGACATGTCCTTTTCTCATGATAGTCTTTTATCTTGTATACCTGTGTGAAAATTTTATCATGAAATATGAGAATCAAAGACCAGAAGATTCAAACTCTTCTTCTACTTTTCTATATTTAAATCAAAAACAATAAGTTCAGGAAATTGCTCTAAACCTTCAGTTAAAAAGGCACCTGCACTCACATGCCTCTCAGATCTTCTGTTGAAGGTTTCACCTATGCAAATATACCACCTGTTTTTAATCATTCTGCATAGCAGGTCAAAAAGACAAGTATGCATTCACCCCCTTCTAGGTCAACTCATTGACAGGTAACAGTGATGCAGGACATTTTTGATATATGCAATATAGCTGGGC
This sequence comes from Lagopus muta, assembly GCF_023343835.1. Classification (NCBI taxonomy): domain Eukaryota; kingdom Metazoa; phylum Chordata; class Aves; order Galliformes; family Phasianidae; genus Lagopus; species Lagopus muta. The sequence goes on along the minus strand of NC_064436.1, from coordinate 23,120,095 downwards.
CAAATAATTACAGGAATGTCCTCTAGTGACAGGTGGTAGTATATTTAATGTTACATACCGAGTAGTAAAACAACTAATAGCATAAAGGGGATGAGCTACAAAAAAGACTCTCTTTTATGTAGAGCTGGTTGCATTATTATCATTTCCCAATGCTTATCTGCGATAACACGAAGCCAGGAAAGCCCTACACTGAGGTTACATAAGTCACCCATAACCTTAACCCTGTCGGAAATTACTGACAGTGCATATCAAGGATGCTGAGCAGAAATGACAGCCCCTTGCTAAGCTGTGTTTGAACAGTCACTTAACTAACTGAGCACAACTGCTTCAGTAAGGAGCAGCTCAGGCCTGCAGGCTAAAACAGTGAATCAGGAGTACCAAAAAGTCCTGTTACCAAGTAGTAACACAGTCCTCTACACAGACTGTTGAATGCAGTAAAAAAAAAAAAAAAAAAAAAAAAAAAAAAAAAAAAAAAAAAGTGCTGCCTCTCTAAAACAGATGACTTAGCAGTCCTCTATTTTTCTTTATAACATTTTCATTTCTGTATTCATGTACTGTAGATTGTAGATCTCCGTTAAAGTCATTACAAACAACACCTCAGTCCAGATCCCATTAAGGAGCTCTGCATTCATGTAAATGATTGCTAAGCAGTAGTGTTGTCTTGGGAACCAATAAGTGAATAAAATACTTCTGTGTTTGTGTGCAGTAGTAGTAGTAAATGCTCTCAGGTACTGAAATATGTACATATACAGTATGCCTAAATTAATCTTATAGAGGCTTTGTGTACATGCCAGAAACAGTATAAACAAGCAAGTTAACTAATATGTTGTATTTGATTAGCATTGGCATAAAACCAACCCATTACCATTTGTCTCTTTTTTGAAACTCAGGATTTAAATGAAAGTCTTGTAACAATATATGTACATACATACAAAATTAAATATTCAATTCAGCAGAAAAACAATAACGTTATAATAAAACTGATAGGAAAATTACCACGAAATGTAATTTGGAGTAAGAATACTTATAAGGAAAAACACTTCAAAAAAGGAAAACGTGCTGCCTGACGAAAAGCATCACTTTAATGTCAACTGTTTGTGCAAGATACTTTAAAAAGCTGTACTTGAAAGAAATACACCTGAATATAATATTTTCAGTGATTTTTTCCTCAATTCATGCACCATTATGAAATCATCTAGTATGTACCCAAATGTTAAGCATATTTGTTTAACTCAGAATTTCAGTGAAGTCAATACAGGATATTAAATGCAATATAGAATATACATTCAACAATCAGTGTGTCCCATTTCATTTATATACAGAGTTTAGTTTTTGCCTCATTTAAGAGACAAAATTGCTTCCTTGTGCCATAAAGCATATCCTTCAGTTATATAAAAAGAATATCCTTCAGTTATATAAACCCTTTAAGGATTGCAATGTGTACTAGTAAAGAGGGAATACAATCAAGTTCAAAAACTCAAAAAAAAAAAAAAAAAAAAAGTCAATGAGCAGATTTGAAGTCTTTTTCCCCCAGCTCTCCACTTCTGAAAAGTAACCTTAAATGGTACATTAATATTAATAGCTATGATACTCAGTATCCAATAGTTTCTATCCCTATTTCCTCTTCAAGAAGAGGGCACAGGTCCTGGTTTTCTGAATAACACCTTGAAGCCATAACCTCACCTCTTTCCCATGTCATCATTTCATGTGACCACTGCCTACTGACACCTCTTGTACATAATGGGCAGCCTGTCAGTCTGCACTCTCACCTTTTTGCAGAAACTCAAATTGAGGAAGAGCTGGCTTCTAATATATTCACAATTACTCAGATGAAACAAATTATTTCCCTAGCCTGTTGCTGTGCCTCCTCAACCTGCAGTCTGGAAATGTTCTTACACACAATTTTAAAAGTGTTTCTTCCTTTCTGCTTAAGGTAATTCAGTTTGCCATGCATTTTCTTTTCCCATGTAAGCTCAGCCTTGAAGCTCAAAAAAAAAAAAAAAAAAAAAAAAAAAGGAAAGCTCCTTCCTCTCTTTGACATGTAACAGTGTAACCAAAAATTCTTAATACTTAGAAGTGTGGTCTATACACTACAAAGATATTGTGATGAGAATTATCACAGTGGGGAAAGAAAGTGATATTTTTAGCCAACTAGCATCTGATAATGCTGTGGCAATTCAGTTTGAAGACCTGAAGCATAGCAAAGAAAGCACTGTTGACATCAGCACCCCTGAAACAGGCCCCAAATCAAAGTTAGATTTTAAGTATTATTGAATCAGATGATACTGCAAGACATAGAGCACGCCAGATTTAGTATTTAATTCAAACATCTGAACTACTGCTAGACAAAAAGCCTGACAGTAAGCTAGTTTTCTAAGTTTTAATGAATGAAGACACACTTTGTCTTTTAAAATTCCTTTCATTTTTGCATGTTAGTATACATAGTAAATAGATTCAAATTCATTTTACAGGTTACATAATTTTACTTATTACATATCTTCTCTCTTGAAAAATACCTGAGAAATTACCAGGGGCATTTGCAGCACTGGCATACATTATCGATGTAAATAATTCAGCCTAAAAATGAGTAACATTTTAGATGCTTTTTTTGGAATTATTCTAGAAATAATACACTCATAAAACCATGCAGATGCAGAAGGAAAGAACACCAGAACCTAAAGCATTTGAAAGTGTTAGAGTAATTATCAATCTACAGAATATCTATGCAGAAAAAAAAAAAAAAATCCTCCAAAAAAGAATAACCAGAAGGCTTTCAGCTTTCATGTGAAATCAGCATAAGACTTAATGAATCATCTGTAGTAGTTATCTGATATCATTCCTTATATGCAAGCCTCGCTCACACTAACTGAAAAAATAAGAAAATAAAACACGATTACTACCTAAAATTAATTTTAGTTACTCAATATACCATGCTTATACACAGTACTGTGCATATTATATCTTGATACTTTCACCTACTAGTAAGAAAAAAGAGTGAAGCTATTTTCCTCTGCAATGAGTATTTTCATTCAGAACATCCTGCTTTCAATTTTCTACTTACACTGACAGCCTGATTGAGTCCCTTCATGTTAAATCCCACCAACAGCCTAAGTTTTCTCACTGAACAGCATTCAGTTAGACTCAGTGATACTTTCTGGGTAACCTCTCAATGCTTTTTTATTCTTCTATATAAAGCAAAGCCAAGCCAAGCCAGAAGTCCGCATATGCCATTAAAAAGGTCCAAGGAACACAAGTGTAAGAGTCACCTGCTAGCTCAGCTAGCAGTTTTCAACTGAAGTTTCTCTTTTCCTTTTAGATCTAAACTACTTTAAGCTGAAATACTTTTCCTCCAAAACAGACATCTTAAGTTTTGGTCATCTATGGTAGAAGTACTTGTATGCCACAGTATCCTTCCTGAAATGCGATTTACCAGTTCTCCATTTGGTGTTTAAACACAGGAAAAAAACTTGAATCAACTCTTATTCCTAGCACTGTTTGGCAGAAATACATAGCCTACCTGCAGCACATAGTGTTGTTTTAAACCTGCAGTTAAGAGCAAGTGTTCAAACTTAACTCCTTAATTGTAAGCCCGGTCACTGTCAGAGAAGGGGGGTTAGCTTCAGGATGAGTTGTCATAAGATTAGTAAATTCTGAAAACAAAAGCAGTGAGACCTAATAAAAACTTGTGCTCAAATCTAGTCTTTTTTAAAAACATGGAGGAATGCACTAGATGAGGCAGCTGGTGTCACAAATTCAGATTCATAACTGTCTCAATTTATTATTATGTAAATAATATCATGGGAGAAGTAGTCAATGGTTTACTTAAATTGAGCTGCACTTCTCAGTGAGATAATACGTCTTTAAAAAAGGTCTCATCCCTACTTCATGCAGGGACTTATCCTCAAGGCATAACCATGAGCCTTGGTGAATAATATTAACACCACAACCATGTACGTTATGATTATTAAAAAAGGCACAGACATAACCCCCTGTTCTATGGGGCTGCCAAAACTATCTCACATCTTCACTTAAAGATAATAGTTTTCTTTTATGCACCACATACTACTCAGTACTTGGGAGAAACCATCCTCTTACATTTTCAGTGCTAAAAAAATATAGATTAAACTCCGAGGAAAATAGATTCAACTTTCCCATTACAGTTTCCTTTCCTGGGGAAATTATTTTTCTGTGCAGCTTACTACATAAAAGCAAGGACACACATTGTGGTTCAGCCTGACAGCAGCTCAGCGCCACACAGTTGTGCAATCACTTCTCTCCCAGTGGGGTGGGGGAGAGATAGCAAAACAAAAGTAGATCTCTTAGCTTGAGACAAAAACTATTTTCTAAGACAAAAAAGGAAAAGAGAATAATAGCAACAGAATGCAATTGCTCGCCATCTACTGACCAATACCCAGCTAGCCCCTGAAGCTTGCCCAGCAAACTCTCCACAGTTTTTATAGTTTAGCACATGATGGCACATGGTACAGGATATCCTTGGTTCTGTCCCTTCTCACCTCTTTGTGCACCACCTCTCCTTGCTGGCATGACAGTATGAGAAGGTGAAACATCCTTGACTCTGTGCAGCACCACATCAACAAATCAAGACATAGAAGTATTATCAATATGGTGTTTCTCCTAACGCCAAAACATAGCATCATACCAGACACTATAAAGAATCACGTCTCAGCTGAAACCTTACAGTACATCAAAGGGAATAGTGGAAAAAAAAAAAAAATCACCATCTAGTAAAGGGAAATCCAAGAGAAAGGAAAGTGCAGTTGGGAAGTGGTAAACACATTTTACCAAAGATGTGATGATGAACGTAACAGGAAACTAAGAATGACAGGTACCATTTCCCAAACAGAAGTATATCGAACAGTGTTTCAGTGCCCAGTGTGGAGAATGCCATCGGCAGCAGAAGAGCATGGCTCAAAACTGCCTTCCAGAGTTGTTCTAGAACCTTTGACTGTTGTTTCTGGTCAGCATGTAGAGTTCCCTGCTATTATTGTCCTGTAATGTTGATGAGAAAGTCTGTTTTTAAGCACTGTGTGACTAATTCCTGTTTGATATTTGATGTTGATGAGAAAGTCCATTTTTAAGCACTGTGTGACTAATTCCTGTTTGATATTTTTCTGTTAAATATGTTCTTTATATTAGCATTGCTCTTTTAAACTTTCATTTTTCCACAAAAAAAAAGAAACACATTTTTGGTAATTTGAGAAATAAAATACAATATTTAACATTTCTGATCTTTCAATATATTTGACACATTGTTTTCTTCTTTCTTTTCTGGCTCTGTGTCTTTGTTTACCATTAAAGAAGGAGCACTGTGTGGGGATCTTTGCTTCACTTTCATCTTCTCCTAGAGCTTTTTTTGCAGAATATACTTCAAGCCTTATTACACTTCTCCAAGTGAAAAATGATATCAGTCAGTAAAAAAGAGTAGTTAACAGGAAAAAAAACGAGGAAGTAGAATTAACTACAGTAGAAAGAAATGTTTCCAAAGCATTTTTTCATCTGAATATAATTTCAAAATGCTGTTTTCAAACGTGTTCTAGTTTTCAACATTTTCCTCAACCATTTCTAACTCAGATGTTTAAGACAGGAAATTTTTACTGTCAAATTGTCTGCTTCTCCTTCCTGCAAAATCTGTATTATACCTATTAATAATATTTGAAAAAAAAAAAAAAAAAAAAAAAAAGCATTTAGCTGGTAAGTTCCTATGGCAGCTCTGCACAAAACATGAAGCAATAGGTCACTGACCTCTGCAAATCTGTGATGCAGTGCATTCTGCTGAGCGGTGGTCAGTAGCCAGTTTGCCAGTCAGCACACTTAGAAAAAGCAGTAAATAGAAGGTGACTCTTCGCTGCCTGCTAGCAATAATAATTGAAGAGCTGTGACACAAGATCCTGGACTGACACCTAGGTTGGGAGTGAGATTTTGCTTCCTCAGCTACTACTTATCATCTTAAGTGCTCAAACATATGCAAGCTGAATGGCTGTGGTTTAGCCACTTTGTATAAACAAGTCATTACCAAGGAGGCTGTCTCCTTAACTCAGGGAAGAAAAACCTATGAAAAAATCCATTCATGAATGGAATGTCTGCTGTCTACACATAAAACATCATATGCAGTCTTATCATTTGTTAAGTTACGTTGCTTGAATCTTTACATCCCCTAGACATCTCAAACTGTGCTTATATTATACAGCAGCTCTGAAGATCTACTTCCTTTAACAGTGTTATCAGAAAATTTAAGTCTATGTGGATTTGAGTTAGACCATATCTACTTCTGCAAGTTTTATTACTAGGATGTGTAAGATTATACAATCAAGCCCATTATAATTACATTGGAGAATAATAGTACTCCGCAATTTCTATGCCACTAGCATTTCAAAAGCATCCATAATAAATTTATAGCCATAATCCAACAAATTTCCTGTCTTTGAAATCAGATTTTCTTCTTTCCTGAAGGTGAAAAACCTATTTGCATTTCTAAAGTTCAAAATTGAGTTAGACTTCAATTTTAGTGCAATTTGTTTTCTTAGTATAATCAAATCAATAACTATATTTCAATAAATGCATTAACACCACAAAATGAGAGATTCATTAACATTTTAATCCCCAATTATGTTCTTCCAGCCACTAAATTTCTTCCCTTCCTAAGCCATCCACGAGGAAGACAGATTCAATTGCATTTTAAAATGCCCAGAGGGCAGGCATAAGCACAAGGGTTCCTATTGACAAAAGCAGACCCTTTCTGCATAACCATTTATTTGAGATCCTGTTTATTAAATGACCCAGTGGGACTACTGCATTAATTACTTGTTAATTCTAGTTTCCTTTTGGCTCCCTCCCTACTCCCTTTCTTCCAGAATTCTGGTTGTCATCTAATCAACTATTTGTCTCCATGAGAAGAATCAGGAAAGAAAAATAACCAATCACAAGACTTCCAGACAATTTCAGAGATGAATGTTCACCTATGCTGGTGATTTTTGTCCTCAAGTATTCCAGAGCAACGTATTTTAACAATGTTATATAAAAATTCTGCCATTCCTAAGAAGTGTTCTTTTATTTGCAGCACCAAGCTACCACTTGAAGTACACAGAGTTCTGTTGCAGAGAAATCCAGAAGAAACAACGAGACTCAGGGAAGAACTTTAGAAGGCACAAAGGCAAATATAAAGACATTTGATTTTCTGAAGCCCATGAATTATTCATTACTTGGAAATGGACAGCATAAGCAATTTTACTTACACACAGAAGTCTTCTACAAGGAATGCACTGAAACTTCATGCTATCTCACATAAGCTCAACCTCAACTTCATCTAACAAAAGTTGGCTTACTCTGAATGCACTGTTCTTCTAGTATTGACTTTTTGTTATTCATAATAAGATAGAAATCATTAAAAGAAAAACCTCACTATTTGTAGCACCTGCTAACACTGACATTCATTTTTAATCCATCAGTCTTTTACAGAGATCTCTTCTACTGGCAAATCACTGATTTTCAGAGCACTCGGTACAAAGTTTTACATCAGTTTTTTTGATGCACTAATATTCAATTGCTTTATTATTTGCTTTGCAATCTACAAACCACCGCAATAAAGACAGAAGAGATTGTTTGGGTCATTGGTAGCCACAGTAGAACAGTTCCATAATGTATCGGTAAGCAAGTCTCAAAAAGGTCTCTTTCGAGAAACAATAAGGAAAATCTGTTTCCTGCTATAGAATGTCAGCAATGTAATTAAAAATATTATATCCAGCAATTTCCATGAATTTAACTGCCCTTACTTTAAAAGGTTCAGAGAATAATTAGATCTAAAGATCTATGACAGGAGCTCCAAAGTGCCTTTGAATATCTATGTTTGTTCCTGTCTCTGTGCTTTTATGCTGCTTTAAATGTTTCAGTATACTACCTTTCTAATATTTTAAAGGCTACCTGCAGCATACATAAAGTTTTCATTTAGTTAACATGGCATACCAGGCAAGGAAAGGCATGAAATCACCTTCAACCAGCTTCAGGATGACCCATGAAAGGTAACAGTCATAAGCCAGTAAAGAGAAAAGAATAACTCACCCTATTCTGAAGGCAAGGGCTCACTGAAAACTCCCTAAAGGAACCAGTCTCCAAATAGAGATGCTCCCCTTTTGGCTACAAGCCCCTAAATGAGGTTAGGGAGGGATGGAGTACAGGGAGCAGTGTATTCTTGCTTCAAATTACTCTGTGTCTGAGGGCATTAATACATTCAGTATGTTATAACATGTTCTACAGTGTTAATAACTCTACACAGGTCCTTAATAAATTTTTCCACAGGAAAGGTGAATGTTTCTCTTAAATTATAACACACTTGAGTAATGTATTAAAACCATATCCAGTTCAAGTCTATTTACAACCTACCACTAGTCACCTCTCTAATTTTTAACAGCTACTATAATGGATTATACGTTATATCCCTAACCTCTACTATTTTCAGCTGTAGAGTTGGACGTTGTCATCAATATTTTACTTTTTAATTCAACTGCATTATTTGAGTGAATTTCTTAGTCTGTACCCTTATTTTACCCCAAAAAGCAAAAGTGAGAAAAGGGATTTTAGGAAGGAATTAAAGTGTTTATTCCTCCAGAGAGCACTGCAATGTTATTTATCATCTGAACTCATGTGAAACTCAAACATCAATAAATCTCTCACCATATCCCACAGCACTAACAGTGGCAGCAAGCAAAATTAAAAGCAACCCAAACTACCACAGAACATTTTATCTATCAACTTTTTTCCCCCATGTCAGCTCTAAATTAAAATAGTATCCAAATCCAAAGACCTTTCAACATAAACCTTGATATACCAGGCAGTCCCAGGTCTGCAAAACCCATGTCTTCGAAATCTGACACAGAGCATATTACTACTACTAAACTGAATCTTTATCTTTTTAGGGCATAGTAAGAACTTCTTACTATACGAACAGGTGAGTTTATGGGGAAAATTCAAGTTGCGGTTTTATCAGTTTGGCATTGTTTTTATTGCATGCTTGTTAACTTCTCCAATTTTCCTATTTTATCTGAAGTTCATCCCTAAGAGTTAGTGTTACAGGAGTTATATCAGAAACTCTGGTGCAATACACTGAAATCAAATCCTGCAGTCTGAAATTTAATTTTGTACTTCCAGTAGTTGCTATTCGACAGAAGTATGCTTAAGAATGTTATTCCCTCTTCACAGAAAGTCACAGAATTTGTCGTTTCTGTGCATTATTCAACAGTCACCACTAGAAACAGAGCTAATGGAGAAATTCCAAAAACTAGGCTGCTTAGCTAAAATCAGAGATTTAATAAGACTGGATTGTGTTGTAATTCAATGTCAAAAAACTAGAAAATTAAGCTCTGAAAAAAAAAAAACCCAAACACTAGAAGGTACTTTATCTTTTCATTTTCAAATCACTGTTACAGTCTCCAAGATGTGTAATAGCTTAACAAAATATTTAAATTTTAAAACAATACATTGCTTTTGTCACAGTGACACATTTAGACAAACCTAATCCCCTGAAAACCTATACTTTCCTAGCAGCATGTAAGGGCTCATTGATTTGGGGGGGGGGAAAAAGTCTGCCTTCCACTCTTTGCAAAATGTCTCTCCTTCTCACACTTTTCACCCTGCTCTGTTGATACTCAGTTTAAAAAAAAAATATTACATTCAGACAGAATTCAAGAAAATTTTTAGCAAGCGAATGAAAGGACAAAAGATTTGAAATATCAGATAATTTCAAAAAGCCTGATTAAAATGAGAAGCCATTTTGGTAGCAGAACTACTTTAGTTCCCAGTTTCTCTACACTCCAAAGAAGGAGAACTCCCCATTTAGAATTTTACTGTAATCCGTTGCACAAATGCCACTGTTAAGATTGATAGGAAAGAAGTGGGTTTTTTTTAGTCATTTTGAATGTTTTCAGACATCAGTGACGGATATTACAGTATAAAGACTTGAATAAGTACATTGCTTTTGATTTACAGAATAGTTCAAGAAAAAAAAAAAAGAAACTTAAAAAAAAATGATCAAAAAATAGTCGGTGAGAAATTAATCAAAGTATTCGAAGGACATCAGATTTGCAATGAAAGTTATATTATATATTACTAAGTTCGACCTGAATTAACTCTTTATACAAACACAAGGAGGTTGTCAAGGTACTCTCTTTCCTCTTTACTTTTCACTGTTTTTAAAACAGTGGATGAAATTAGTTAAGTGTTTGAGTAGTTAAAAAGCCAAAATAATTATTAGCAACATACATATAGCTGGAAATCAACTCAGCAGTTGAAACAGAACTTGCAAGACTCCATGACTTCTTGACCTCACCTGCAAACCTGTGCTCCTATGATTATGCACTGCATGCATAGTTTCTATAGAACTATTATGTAAGCCTATCATTACAGCTTTTGTTGAGGCTGGAGCAAGTGACAGGCTTCAACATAGCCTGAAGTTCTCTACTATGCATAGGGTAAGCTTGCTCCATTTAATGAATGGGATAATTAACTCCAGAGTTTGTTTTCTACTTCCCTGTCTGAACGCGATGGGGACAACGAGCTACAGCCAGGCTTCATTCCACTGAGACAGTCCCAGCCCTTGCACTAGAGACAGAGCCAGATTAAGGTTTGGCTAGGACCTGGACACACAGAGCTGTGGAAAGCTGGAAGCTGCTCCTGCCACGGGCTCTATGGGCTGAAATTGTGTTGCGGACAGGGACACAACAATTCTACATTGCAAACAGCACTACAAAACAGCAAGCTTTGAGATTGCATTGTGTTATTTATAAATACAAGCGTCGACACTATCAGCAGTTTTTTTTTCTTTTTTCTTTTTTTTTTTTTAATGGTTCTTTGCTGCCTTTAGACTACTTGCTTTTTTCTTCACTTTGGAGCCAGCTAGACATTAGCTTCCTTTTCAGCTTTACTTCTGCCCTTGTTCAGCCTCTTCTTCCTTCTGTTATACATTCCACCTCACCATCCCAGATTAAGAGTTGCACTGAGAAAGCCCCTGACAGCATACAAAATGTTATTTTAGTCTCACATATTGTTAGAAAACAGAAAAACATAGAGGCAGTTACTAACCCTGACATCCTACTTTCCTCTTCCTTGAGGGAAACAGAAAAATAGAAGATAGAAAAAATCCTGAGGGATTACCTAGGCCTATATACCAAAATGGAATCAGTGGCATTCAAAACATTTTTGATATATAGTCTCCTTCACAAATGCAAAAGTGTTGTTTTACTCTTCCCTCATCATCAATTAAATATTCATTGTCATAATCAAGACTTCTAGGTAAAAAATGGGACTTGGAATTATACATTATGGCACAACTGTACTGTACAGGCCAGAGATCATTAGTCACATACATCTTTATGCTTTAAATAAAAAGAGATACCTGCTCACATAAGACCATCCTACTCTCATGTAAAACACCTGTGTGATGTAAGGAACTCACTGTTGTTCTTTAGAGTAGAAAGTTACCTTGATATGATTCACTTCACTATGTCAGGTGACAACTACTCATATTAATCAAGGTACACATCTGTCTAAATGCTTGCAGCATCACAGCTTTAAAATATAAAAATATAATGAAATGTCAACAAAATTGAATTTACATCAATGATGCATAATTTGATATTTCTTCCAACATGGAAAGAAATATGCCAGACTTGTCGCAAAGACAACAGTCTCAAACATTTAGGTTTTACCACTGAATAGAATACAGGCTTCCCAAGAGTTTTCTGTTTACAGTTCATAAAGCTTATGAAAATATGGTTGCAAGACTCTAACATTAAATTCATAGGTATTCATTCTTTATCACATCTTTGGTTTAATGTCTAAGAAAATACAGATTAGATAGTTCATGTTGTAGGATACTACCTGTGCTATATAAAGAAGATCAAGCACAACTAATGCAGCACATCAAGTCCTGAAGTTTTATTACCTATCATACCTAATTTTCTACTTAGGTAGTAAATCCTTTGATGAGAGATCGTTTTTGTTTTTGCTTGCATAGTTTGTGGAAAACTGGTCCACGATAGGATAATCTTATTTACCAGGAAATGGGAAATAACTAAAGTAATACTGATTTATTTTGGAGATTTCTCTCAAGTAGTTTTCTCCATATAGTTTTCATTCAATGCTCTTTGGCTTCTGAATAGTAGAACATGTTTTATATTCTATTTTCAACAAACTTTATTCAAAGATTAGTTATTTGATGTTTCTAAACATCCTTGAACAACAAAACACAATGGAAATCCTAAGTCTTATTCATACTCTTTCATCGTGACTTCTATTGTTCTAAATTCTGGGAAAGACTTGCATAAATACAAAACATCAAATTTATTCTTGACTTTTTCTACTTACTATCTGAACTCAGTGGAATGTAGCTAAATCCTTGAGTGAAAATATCAATATTTTCTCAAAAACTTCAGATAGAAAACAACTCCAAAAAAGAAAGTATCTGGGGAGACCATTCACATGCAACCTCAGACAAGAGCTACTGCCATCTGTGATCCAAAGCCCCATTTAGAGCAAAATAGCTGCATGACCTCTGGTCAGTAAGCTCAGAAAACTGCTGAAATGATAGAAAGTAAATAAGCAAAAAGCTTATGTGAGGTAAAAAAGAAAAAAAGTAAAAACACAGAACAAAGTCTAAATGTGGATATACAGAGACAGCAGCATGAGGACTCAGGAGGAAAAATACTGCTGTTAGAAGGTCTAAAAGCCTCAAACAATGGGGAATCAGATGATACTATCTCAGCAGCATTAAAGATTAGCTCAATCTAAGGAGCAAAGCTGGTTGACCTGTCCTCACCTGATTTACAACTACACAGACACCAAGGACTCATCAGATGTCCCATCAGAGTGGTGATCATATAATGCTCAGTCCAGTAATATTAACCCTTACACTACTGGCTCAGTAGTCTTCGCTACCAATCAATAATTGCTTAACAGTTAATAACTGTACTGTACTCTTCAGTTGTGCAAACTCTGTGCTTCTTGCTCACAGTAAAATGAATGCAAGGAATAAATGTTGCCAGTATCTTCAAGGTTATCTGACTTCTTAATTTTGGTCTGACCAGCTGAGAATTTACACCATATGTGTTTTCTGCAGCCATCACTTGCCTCTAACCAAAACTGACTTTTAAGCAAGCCAAGAAATTCTGAACAGGAAGAGTGCAGTTCACATTTAGCTGGCTAATTGAATTCTGATTAATTTCATACTATCTCCTGGACACAAGAATTTTGACAAGAGAATATCCCACTTTGCTCTCAGCTCACAGAGTCTCAGCCCTGAGACTCTGAGAAGCTGTTCTATCACAGCTAGGGTGTCTGGTCCTTCCCTGTCTTTCAGACAAAAGATGTAGAAGCACAGCCATAGATTCTTTGGTGGCCCAGCTGCATCACAATTTGTAATCTGTACTGCAGAGTGATAGCTTGAGATGGTTTTACCCATTAACATCAGTATGAAACTCTTTCTAACATCCTATTTATTCTAATTATAATGGATAGCAAGCACTAAACAATTTGTCTCCCTTCTTGGTGCTTTGCTTAATGCAAGTCACTTGCCTAAGCCCAAACTGCACACAACTGTAATAACAGATAATGTTCTAAAGTTAATTTTCTGAATAAAAGGGGAATAGGACAGTCTTGTACAAACTTGCACAGGTTCTTCAAATAATATGTAACATATGGATTCATAAACAACAGAACAGCACAAATGCCTATGTCCCTTTACTCAGAGTTAAAAGCATATTTTGCCCGATAGTACTGCTCCCACAACTAAGCAATAATCACTGTGATAAAGGGATGTAAAACTGGCCACAGATAAATATCTTGTATTTACCAGCTATCAAAATTTGACAAAGCTTGCACTTTCAAGAAATTATTTTGTGCTGAAATAGCTGGGTTAATGCAGTAAAGAAAAGAACACCTGGGCTTAAAATTCACATTGGCCAGTTCTCAGCATCACTAAGAATGTTCACATGCAAAAAGAAAAAAAAAAATAGATTAAAGCACAGAAAAATGCTTTCTCTGCATTTGTTTAGGAGTCTACATACGCAGAAAATTGTCCAGTATATTTAAAAAAATTTAAAAAAAGCTGGGAAATGTGAACTAAACTTACTCAGAGGTAAAATCTACCTGATTATGTCTAAGAGAAGTTCTCTAAAGAACAGAGTTCATTCATAATTAATGTATTTTAAATGATAACATCACATTTGGCAGCATTAATTATGAACACCAATATATAATTATAGAAATCAGTTGGCACTAATAAACCTGCAAGAAGAAAAAGACATTTTAGAATTAATATCTTCTACAAATCTACTTATAAGACTAAGTTTCTAACTGACAAACATACTGTATAGGTCTTGGTTTGGAAAGATGTGAAATGTATTACACATCCAGTGTAAGTCTAATAAGTTAATTACTGAAATCCAATCAGAAATAGCATCAAAGATGGGAATACCTTACACAGGAATACCTTCCACACCTTTGAAAAGGAAAGAAAGAATTCGTAGTCATTTTAAAAATGAAGGAATCTGTAGAATAATTGAATATTTTTTGTAATAATTTATCAAGCTGATGCATAACAACCAAAATAGTGCTGATTGTCAAAGAACATGTGTTTTCCACAGATCTCCTCATCATCTGAGTACCTCCTGCCAATAAAAATGGAAATAAAGATTAAGGTAATGTTTTTGGGGGAGTTTGAAATGATTGCAGTGACTTTAAGACTCTAAATTAGAAAAAGACGTAAAATATCTCCCCCATTTACGTCCACATCAGCAGTTAGTGCTGTACTATCACAAAGGTGTCTTCAAACATTTTGCTTGATGAATTCATTCTTTAGTACATGGCAGTACTATTCTGGAGAGCAATTCCCAGCAGGTACTTAAGAGCTTTCCTGAGTAGAGATGAACTTATACAGATATTTGGACTATATAGCTGCTCTTCAACATAGCTAGAACTGAAAATATATTTCTCTGAGTGATATTAAGATATTCTGAAAGATATTCTGATCATCTGCTATTTACTCTGTAGATAAAAACACTACAACCAGGTAACTGGGAGAGTAAGCAAGTGAATATTATGCATTACGCGCTTTCTGAAAACTGCTACCTGTTATCATTTAGTATCACTATATATGACAGCTGTCAAGGTGTAAGGCAGGTGCCTCAAGTGACTGAACTCTGGAAATGCAGACAGCTGCCTTTTGCTGCCATCATTAGATGGGACAGTGTGGGCAGCATTACTCCTCATGGAAGCAAGAAATTTCCCATACCCACCTCACCTGCAGGAAGGAAATGGCAGTAGAAAAGCCCTTCCCATGGAAAGAGCATCCAAATGACCAGCCCCACCATTAGCCTTGGGGAGAACAATTTGCTATTATGCTGTGGACTTGTCTAGAACCACCACTGAGCAGGTAGATCTAAGCCAGTCAGGTCAGCTCACGAAACTGTATGAAAGATAACCTCAGATCAAACTTGTAAGTATAAGAAGAGAAGCATAACTGAATTTTGTGAAGTTCTATCAATTTAAATCATCCTGAATTAAGGCTTTTGTATATCAAGTAATTATGAACAAAGTCATTTCCAAAGCTTTCCATCTTTGTTCAAATGGTGTCAAGTTCTTCAAGTTGGTTTTTTTTTTCCAAAATGATGTATTGTTCACCTTTTAATTAATATTATTATCTCTTTAATACTATCCCTGAATTTTTCAAGTGGATAAAACAAACAAACAAACAAACAAACTCAACAAAAAAAAAAAAACAGAAGTCAAGATCTTGTTAAACAGAAAGGTAAGCAGATTTAATTCACTTTATTTATCAGAACCTACTTTCATGCCCACTGTATAAAAATCAGTCTTCTGATCAACCAAAATTTTCACCATGAAACTCCTGGAGCTTCAAAGACCCTTCAAAGTCGGGTCTCCCCCGTCTGCCATTAGATAGCTCTCCAATTTCATATGAAAGACTTTTTCTTTTGAAAGCCTGAAGTTTTTTACTGTGACATTAAGTAGTAAATCTTTAAGAGAAGTAAATCTTTTAAGAAACCTGCTGGGCTTCCAGAAATTGAGAACATTAGCTCCTGGCACATTTGGGCATGCAGTGGCACATTTGGGCATGCAGCAACTCAAAATGTAAAACAAAGGCTTTTGATAATTCATCTCCCCTGACTCAAAGCTTTTAGGCAGATTATATTTTACTGTAATATGAAAACATATTATAATGAACACATAACTGAAGAAGAGTTGTTATAATATGAAATAAACTTCTTGTTCTTTGAAAAAATATGAAGTGCTACTTACCTTCCCACATGGTACAAGGAGAATGACAGGAAGACAAGCAGGAAAAAAATATCCCTCTTTCAAGAGAGAAAGAGGAGCTCTAGTTCAACCTGGATGGGAAATGAAAGCATTTCTGTCCAAATTTTCTTTTTCACTTGGTTCTGGGGATACTGATATGGAGGAGCCAGCAGAAGACAATAACTGAACCGACACATTCTCCAGCTTGCTTGGCTCTCTTATAAATTTCCAGATGTAAAAGCAGATGTGACTGGCCTCTAAACTCACAATGTTAGATAGAGAAAAACACAAAAACATAGTTGAAGTTGACTATGCGAGCAAATTTCAAGACACTTGCACAACTAGCAAGTAGACTGGGAGTAAACAAGAGGCTGGGAGTGAACACAGCCAAGATAGCTGACCCAAACAGACAAAAGAGATGTTCCATTAAAAACAGTATCACGCTTAGCAATAAAACTGTGTAATGGAAGAAGGAAGTGGGTCGGGAGGTTGTCTTTCAAAGATGGTTGCTGCTTGGAGGCTGGTTAGATATTGCCTTAGCATGGCTTGCCTTACTATTATTTTTTTAACTTCATTACTTACTAAACTATCTTTATCTCAATTGACAAGTTTTTTCATGTTTGCTCTTCCTGTTCTCTCCCCTGTCCTGCTGAAGGGGTGAGGGGAAAGTGTGCAAAAATCTGTATGGGTGCTTTGCTGTGAGCCAGGGTCTACCCAGCATACATACTATTCTAAAAAACGTGTCTGTGTTTCAAGAATGTAATTCTTCCCTGGGAATGATATTCAAGTCGTTCCTACTAAGACTTGATCACAATATCTACTCCAACTACTTTGCCCTTTTTCATTGCACAGGAGAGAAACATACAAAACACAAACAGTATGGCACAATTTTTAATATGTAATTTGCCTCCAGTTATTAATACTTTTTTCTAACATTTTAAAATAATTTAAAAACTGTTTTGCTTATTATAAGACCCATTTATTTCACATAAATAATGTTAAACAGCAGACTCCCATATGCACCCTTGAAAAAAAACTGCTGGTGACTCAAAATTCCTACATGAAGTAGAAAATGACATTACAAATGTAAAGAAGAAGTCAGCACTAGTTAGCGTCTAGTCTTTCACAGCCTACAGCTTCAGTAAATCACATAGCAAACAAAAATCTCCTTGTTTACAGGAAATTACTTGTCCCTTCTTAGAATTTTTTTCTTTTTTAATTAGAAGTGAAAATAGCATAAGTAATTCACATGGATTCATACATTTACGAAAGTCATTTTCTATTGATCAAATGGACCAATAAGGATTATGAAAGCACAATATTTATTTACCACCAAGTCATCATTCATAACATAAATATCTGCTGTGGACTAGAATCACATTGACACTTCATATTGATAAGTTAAACATAAAGTTTGAATAACAATAAATGCTGTGAAAATGTATTTATATTTGCTGTGAATTAAAGTGGAAAATGTGTAATGACTTCTGTTTTCTGTCTCAAGCTTTACATTTTATTTTCAAGTTATCAAATTTTGTACCCAAAAGCTACCTGATTTTGCAAGTTCCTCAACTATGAGGTTTAAAAATTTTCCATAGTACTCACTGCAAAATGAGATAAAGATCACAACTGCAAAAAGATCACACTCATAGAAAAAGTTCAACTATTCCAGACCACGCTATTACAATGGGCTTCAGCAGTTATTCTCATATAGAAGACTCACCGCACCAGATTCTCGCTATTGTCTTATTTATTTAAGAAAAGGTAACCTGCACAGCTGATGATTTATATATTCACTTTCTTTTTTCTTCCTTATTCTCTCAAAAAGAGCAAATTTTTGCTGTTGTTTCTGCTCCTCCTCCCTCCCCCCTCACCCAACACCCTCCCATCTTTCCCATAATCACTATAATAAGGGAACAGACCAGATTGTTTTCGGTCTTTAATAGCTACATTCTCCCTTTTTTTCTGAGCTGTATGCATTATCACTGCTATCTAATTCAACCACTCTTACTGGAGTCCTCTGACAAAAACCCTGACATCACCTAAGCTTAATCTATCAGAAAAATATCTGACAATTAAGTGTCCTGAAGTGTTTTTCCAAAATAGAATAGTAGAATCATAGAATCACTAAGGAAGAAGAAAAGATCTCTAAGATCTCTGAGATTATCCAGTCCAACTGTCCACATATCACCAGTATTTCCCACTAAGCCATATCCCTCAGTACAACATCTAAACATTTCTTGAACACCTCAGGGGTTGGTTATTCCACCACCTCTTTGGGCAGTGTGTCTGACCACTCTCTTAGAGAAGTACCTCCTAATGTCCAACCTGAATCTCTCCTGGCTCAAATAATCCACAATCAGACTAATGTTGAACATCCATCTGTGCAATTAAGAAAGAAGGAAAGAAAAGAAAGAAGGAAAGAAAAGAAAGAAGGAAAGAAAAGAAAGAAGGAAAGAAAAGAAAGAAGGAAAGAAAAGAAAGAAGGAAAGAAAAGAAAGAAGGAAAGAAAAGAAAGGAGAATTTCAGTTTTAAAAAAACCACTAAATCTAAACGTTAATGGAGAAAATTCAGCTCTAGGTAAAAGCAGAATTAGAAAAAACAGTCACAGACTCCCACTTCCTTTTAGGTAGTTTTAGTGGGCTTACTCATTTTTTCACCACGCTCTGCTCTGGAAAGTACTGAACATAATTTAAGCCCATCCCTGCAATTATTACTTATACACAGAAATAAGTATGAATTTCTTTCCTTGAATTTTTAATGGACTTTTTACAATGCTGAGTTTTGTTTTGCTGTTGTTTCTTATTTTCCTTTAATGCAAAATGAACAGTTAGTTGCTGAAAACATAATGAATATTGTTTCCAAGCGAGAAGTTTTACTACATGAAAAAAGTTTTGCTACATGGTGAAGTTTTCAATAAGATTTGTCTGCACGAGAAAGGCAACAGAACTGCGCAGCAAAGAAGCCAAATGTAAACAAATTTCTTGGTAATTTGACAAGATTATGTTATCATTTTCAATGCACAAAGCAATAACTTCTACTTCTTCATTTAAATGCATTCAATTTTGATAGTCATAATGATATTTAATACATTTTCTGCTGTTTACTATTTATAGGACTCATGGGTAACTACAAAAAAGAGCCAGACTTGCTTTAAAGACAATATTAAGTTTCCCATGACTAATTTTTTAGTTTCCTTTAAAAACACTTCCCATGTCAGCTCCCTACTGTTACATATCAGCATGTATGTAATGGAAAGACTGGAGTGACTGACAGGAGTTAACAGAAATTTCTCACTAACTTTAATAGCTGTGGGCTTAACTTCATGCAAATTGCTGTAAATTCCATTCTACTTTCTGAAAGAAAAACATTAGTTTCTGAGAAATATAGTGTAAATGAAATACTTGATATAAATCAAATGATAATTTAATACCCAATTCATCATTTCTGCAAAGATAAATCATGCCGTGCTGGGTTTGCTTAGGTATTGTACATTGATTCCTTTAGTTTGATTTTAAGGACTTAATCCATTCTACT
Source organism: Lagopus muta (assembly GCF_023343835.1). Classification (NCBI taxonomy): domain Eukaryota; kingdom Metazoa; phylum Chordata; class Aves; order Galliformes; family Phasianidae; genus Lagopus; species Lagopus muta. The sequence goes on along the minus strand of NC_064436.1, from coordinate 23,100,238 downwards.
AAAATCAACAAAAGTTTTGACTGAAATTTCTCTTTCAATTATATTGGTTAATCCTTAGATACTCAACATATATGTTCCAGAAGCCTCTTAAAATATAAGGACCTGAGATCTTGTCCTAAGAATAATAAAATAACAATAGAAACCAGAAATGTTTGATTAGTAGCATTAATTGACCATTGAAGAAGATAATTACCATAATTTTCCAAGAGTGGGACACACTGCATACAAATACACATATACTCAGCTTAAAAACTGCTCTACAAAATTTAGTATAGACAATTTTGTGTAGCCTCATAGGCATTTAGTTTCTTTGTACATTCACTTCAGTCCTCGTTTACTGGAATTTACACTTTTAAAAATAATTTCAGTTGATACATCATCTGTTTTGGACACATTCTAGTGAAACACTAGTAAAGTTCATCTTTTCTTATTTCCTGCTTTGGCCTTCCCTCCTTTCCTAAAGATTTTTTATTCCAGTTTTGCACATCCCCAAAGTGTTTAGCTTTACTGCTCCAGCAACTTCAGACAAACAGGGCAAATCAGAGACATTTGCTGTTTATTTGATGTTTTTTGTTGGGTTTTTTGTTCACTTTTTTTTTTTTTTTTTTTTTTTTTTTAAATCTATGTGGAGTCCATTAGAAGCCAAAGCTAAATCCTGAACACCCTTGACTTGAGAGGAATTTGGCTGCTACATTCTCCCAGTATGACTTCAGAGAATATTACTGGGGGAGAAAAATATTTTCCTTTTATTTGACTGCAATGTTTGATAGCTTTACTCATCTTCCATTCCAAAATTTTCCATTGCTATATCATACTATTCAATCATACTATTCAATTGCCTTAAGACAACATTAAGTATTTTAGTAGCATGTAGATAACAGGAAAGAAAAAAGTCATTAAAGCATAATGCTTTATCTTGATCAAGAGATCTCCTCGTCCCCTTTATCCCTACCAAAAGATACTGTACTTCAGAAAATGCTGCAGTATTCCAGTGGAAAACTCAAGTTCAAGGGCCTGAGCACCTGGTTTTGACTCTTCAAGGACAGAAACAGAGTATGTACATACTGCCCATGACACAGAGATGTTCATGCAGGCCAGCACCTGACCTGGAAGTTGCTCAGGGTGACCAGAATGGTGCAGTGCTCTCCCTGCTCCACTACCTTGAGCAAACACACAAGTACCCACTAATTCTGATGCCAGTCTCCTTGATCAAGATCTCACCCTCCATTTAGCTCACATTGGTTAGAGTATAGATTTAGTGGAGTATTACAAAGTCAGTCTCTCTTGTAGAGTAAGCTAAAAGAAGAGTTAAATCAGCTTACCTCATAAAGTTCTCACAGTTTGCAGAGACAAGTGGGCCTCTTCAAGGAGAGATTCAAATTAATGTCTTTGATTTTGTTAGGGCAGAAAAGCAACTTGAATTTCTCTTCCACTGCCTAGGCAGGCATGTTTACTCTCAGTTTGTTACCTATTCCATAACAATTTTCTATCTGTGTTTTTATTCATAGAAATGCTCTCATCATAACATGGTGATTCATATGCAGTAGCCTCACAATATCCACATGGATAGGTAAAGCATGGTACAGCATAAACACAGATAAAACTCCACAAAAAGCTATGATGAGCACTCAGCACAGAAAAACAGCCCTTTGCAGAGACCATTGAAAAGCGGTTTGCACAACAGTTATGGAGTGAAGCCAGGAAAAGCAGCATAGAGTTTGCTGCATTGCAATTATATTGTTTTATATTAAACATAAATATTCATTGATATATTTTTAATATTAAGAGAATATATGGAATGCATTTTCATGAATTTCAATACTTAAGTCATTAAGCCATATATAAAACAAAATAGCGTTACAAACAAGCAAAACATTTGATAATAAGAGTGATTAAATTTAAAAGTATATGTTTGAATCAATCATTTCTAATGTTCTTATTGCGTATTTTAACTTTGTAGTATACAGATATTGTATGTATCACAGTTTTGATAAGTGAGCTGTCATTGACAACTGAGGCTGGACTTCTGACTCTCTGCTGATGCAACAAAATACTTGACCATGATGTTTTAATTAACAGTAGGGAAGCCACTGCACTGGAGGTGGGCAGACTCAGAGATAAAGCAGACTTACTCCAGAAATAGGTAGTAGCAGGCAGCTGCCTGTGGGGATTCTGAAAGCACCCCTGGGAGTATGGACAATAATGAGCTTGCTATCAGAGGAGAAAAAGCAAAGCATAGCAAAACCAAAGAGAATATCAGTCTGGCCACTTTTCCCTTCTTCTCCTATCTACTCATTCACAGGGGAGGACAGAATGGTAATATCTCACTGTCAGAAGCTAAAGATAGACTAAAATGCAGTCTTTCTTTCTGGTCTCTGGAATATACTTGAGACAGACAGCTCACTGACCATCATAGTTTATTAACACATCTAATTAAGTGCAAAACAAATATTGGAAACCAGGAGAGCAATCTTTTAAAAGCTGCTTTGGTCAGAATTTTCCCACTTTATAATTTCAAATCTGAAACATTTTTAAAAATGAGGCAAATTTGTTATCTAGTTAGAACTGTAACTTAGTAATATATATTGTCTTCTCAATTACATTTATTGTTTTTACATTTTGTCCCAGATGTTTTTAAAGACAACTAGCAATTGTAGGATAGAGATTGATAGCTGTAGATGGGGGGAAAAGGATTGGGGTGGGAGTTAAGGTTTGGTTTGGCTACATTTTATTCAAATTTGTTTATCTCATAAGATATATAAGATGATAATGTGAGAACGTATCACAGTTCCCCAGAAGTAAAATGTTCCAAAAATGGGAAATCAGCATCTTTCAGAGGTTGATGGAAACCAGCAATTCTGCATATTTACATAAATTCAGGGCTAAATCCTTTAGCAGTTGCAATAAAACACTTGGTGTTCTTGATAGTGAGAGAGATTAAATGTCTGACTTTATTAGTAAAAATTAATCTTATTACATCACTGGACAGCTCGAAAGATAATTAGATTCTGAAGATGTAATTCTATAGAAGAGGACTATATCAACATTCTCTTTTTTATTACGTATTTAAATGTGGAGTAATTCAGTAGGTATTCATTCTGTAAATCTGTTTAGCTGAAATAAAAGTCAAAACATACTAGGACATTTCCATTAAAGTACTTCAACAGGTTTCATGCAGAGTATATAATGAATTCGTCTCCTGAACTCTTAGGTAAAGATGATGAGAGTATCCCAGAGATTCATGGTTTCTTTAAATGGCAGAAAAAACAAATTAATCTTTTGAACTACGAGCCAGTTTCAGCCTTATGTTCTTCAAGTCATATGAGTTGATTGAACCATCAAATCACATGCCTAATGTCCTGCCAAGTCATCAACACAGACAATTTTTAGTTTTGGCTACATAATTCAGTATGAAGACTCAACAAAGAAAAGAGCATTTAATAAAGTTACAAGGCAGATGGGCAGTCTAATTGGATGAGAAGAAGATCCATAGGAGGATTCACAAGCCCTGAAGATCCATAAGGCCCCATGTTAGGTACAAAAGAGAGGCCATTCTACTCATGAAAACATAAAAAAGAGCACTAAGTTTAAGCTATTTATTGCACTGCAAATCTATCATCCTGTCTATATTATAAGAATTACCTAAACTGATGGGTTTCTCTTTCTTCAGCTGGTGAGGACCAGCTTGACAAAAATAGGTATTTTTTTTTCTGATGAAATATTTTGTACAGACTGAAAATCTCTTGTCCCAGAGATACCCTAGAGAAAATATTTGGCCAAACATCAGCTCAGCATCAGTTTTGTATTCCTGACTCAGAGTGTTTGAAAGGGGTTGCAAAATGCTTTCCATTCCTGATGAAGCCCAATAGCAAGTCCTTCCCAACACTTAAGTGAGACTTCTGCTCAACCACATTTGCTGCAGCAAATCCCAGTGGCTATTCTGGCTCTTGATGGAACGTTCACATTCCAGTGGCATTCTTGATTGTCCAATTTCACCAATACACAATTTCACCAATTGTCCATTTTCACCAATGCACAAGACCTAGACAAATATTTCCAAATTTGCAAAGTACATTTTTCTGTGTCTAAGACAAAAGGAAGCACCATTACACCTCACCAATTTTTTAGAAGCATTAATTTTCAGACGACAGGGTATCATTGGTTAGCATACCCATATTTTCTTTTTATGCTCTTTGAAAAACATATTTCAATCATTACTTCAATTTGCATACAGCTTTTACATTCCACTTGCGGTTTCTTCTTAATGTTCCTTGATATAATAAGTCCCAGGAAGTCTTTTTTTAAATTATTTTTTTCTTCTTTTATGAACAGTGCTATGTTTCAGATTTAGGAAAATACTTAAATTAATGATACTGGGGAAAGTATAGTTATCATCAAACCTGAATTCCGTAGAGAAATTTAAAATAAAATTTTGGAATGGTGTTAAAGTATATTGCTTTGTCTATTCAAACTACAAGCCAAGTAAAGCCACCATACAGAAAAGAACAAGAATTAGTATGAGTTATCAGTGCCTAGGTTGCCCTGATTTTGCTATAACCTTGTGATTTATTCTATTGATATACTAGGTTTAATGTTAACCCTTAATGTGATCCATGTATACGATGAACATTTACAGGTTGAAGTTCGTATATGACATCTCAAAATTGCCAAACCTGTCATTGATTAGCAGCATAACAGTGCATTTCTGATGCAGGATAATATCTCAAATTTCTGAGGTTTTGAGAATTATGTTCTGAAGTGGTTTTGGTCTTGCAGGGCCAATTCTCTTAGTCTAGAATCTCTTTGGACTAACATCAAACATAACAGGACTCCAGGTTAGAGTTTTAGTCCCACTGCACAGTAATACTGCTAAATTTAAGTTTCAAGGACCGTAATACATTTTCCCTTGAAGAACCAGAGGCACTAGACATTTATCACTTACTTTGCAGTACCTTACCTTTCCACTGGGTTCTTTGGAGTACAAGCAAGGGTAACGAACTGTGGCAAGAGCAGCTGCGATTCAATTGACAACCTGCCTAATAAATCTTTATTGATTTAAATTACAGATTATACACATGCATGAGATAGTGAAATAATTTAAATCAGAGCTGGTTGTGCATCTGTCTTCACTTGGCTGTATGTCTAAAATGATTATGGTAATATTTGAAGCCAGGCAAAGTGGTTAATACATTGAGGGAACAGCTGGTAGGTTGCTTTCTTTCTTTCTGAAGGTGCTAATCAGCTACAGTACCCCTAGAAGGAGGTTTCTGAATATACCCCCTAAAACAGAAGACAGCTTCTGAAGTGCTAACTTTCTGTTTGATTTCAAGGACCTTTACTTTGTGGAGAAAGTACTCCAGACCACAGCTGGTGCGAGGAGAGATATTGGCGCTTATGCTAAGACTTTGCATTAAGTCTGGCTTCATGCCTCACTGCTTTGTGACATATTTTCATGGCTGTACTGTTAAATTAGTAATTAATTTTTCTCTTCCTGAAAGAACTGTTGATTCTAATCAACTATTAGGCTTACAGTGCATATAGTTATCATAACAATTTTCTTATGCGTTTTGTGCACAACTGTAATTTCTCTTACTATTTTTCCTGATCTTTAATCTTTATCCAAGACTCTGATTCACAGGTTTCTCACTCACAGAGGACATAATTTTGTTCATAACAAAAGAACATCTGAAAACTCTGTATTTTAAATCACTACCTTCCAGCTACAATTCCTCGACACTGTTGCAAATAAGTGCACTTCTGTGTGACTGCTTTAACTAAATGAAATAATACAGAAATAATTCTAAGCTTCCTAAGCTAAGTAGTACTTATTATTCCAGAATGAGTGTTGTGCCTAGGTGGGAATATTATTTTGTATTAGTTTTATAAACTATCCAAAATGATTTAGTTTTGCTGATGGACTGCATTCTGCAGTACAGCACAGTAGATTATGTTTATGCTAACAGGTAGAAGCAATTCTGTAGTTCTAGCTTCATGATACTTTTCATGTATCACACATGGCCCCAGAGTTCATTCAAATAATCTTTAGGTTCCAGTTTTTGGTAGAGGTTAGATGTTTCAGGAGGTAGATTTCTTACTTTTTGAAGTACTTGAAAACTTTGTGTAGTTCTTGGACTGCTGAAGTCATAAGTAACTGTTTCTCCCTGAGATGTTTTAATCAGTTTTTCTCCTACAAGGGAATTCACAGAATCACAGAATCGTAGGGGTTGGAAGTGACATCCAGAGATCATTGAGTCCAACCCCCCTGCCAAAGCAGGTTCCCTACACCAGGTCACACAAGTAGCTGTCCAGGTGGGCCTTGAATATCTCTAGAGAAGGAGACTCCGCCACCTCTCCGGACAGCCTGTCCCAGTGCTCCATCACCCTCACCATAATGAAGTTCTTTATGTTGTGCAGAACTTCCTATACTGCAGTTTCTGGCCGTTTTCCCTTGTCCTGTCTCCACACACTACTGAAAACAGTCTGATCTCGCCACTCTGCCCCCACAGCTCAGATATTTATAGACCTGGATCAGGTCCCCTCTTAGACTTCTTTTCTCAAGGCTGAACAGACCCAGTTCACTCAGCCTTTCTTCATAGGACAGATGCTCCAGGCCCTTCACCATCTCTGTGGCCCTCCGCTGGACTCTTTCCAAGAGTTTCCTTCTTTTTTGTATGGGGGAGCCCAGAACTGGACACAGTACTCCAGATGAGGCCTTACCAGGGCAGAGTAGAGGGGGAGGATCACCTCCCTCAACCTGCTGGCCACACTCTTTTTAATGCATCCCAGAATGTCATTGGCCTTTTTGGCCACAAGGACACACTGCTGGCTCATGGCCAACCTGTCGCCCACCAGGACACCCAGATCCCTCTCTATCTTCCTCACCACATCCCTGCAGGCCCTGACAACATTTCTATATTCTTCCCAAGTTGTCAGACCCTTTTTCCACATTTCACGAACCTTCTTCTTTCCTTTGAGTTTGTGCACGAGCTCCTTGCTCATCCACACAGGTCTCCTGCCACCCTTTCCCAATTTCTCGCTTACAGGGACGCACTGATCCTGAGCTTGGAAGAAGAGCTGTTTAAGTGCTGACCAGCTCTCACAGGCCCCCTTACTTTCTAACATCCAAGCCCACGGGATAGCTCCAAGTATGTCCTGGAAGAGATCAAAGTCGGCCCTCCTAAAGTCCAGCAATCCTACTTTTAGCTTTGCTTCTTCCACTCAAGATCTTGAACTCCACCATCTCGTGGTCAGTACAACCTAAGCTGCCCCCGACCTTTACTTCCTTGACAAGCCCTTACTTATTAGCGAAAATAAGGACCAGCAACACCTCTCCCGTCATTGGTTCCTCTACCACCTACCACCTAATTTTGAAGTTGTCTTCAAAATTACTTATTTTTATGCTCAGTGTATGCTCAAGGAAAGAAAGGATTTTGGGAGTACTGCTTGATATTTGGAGAGATTCCGAGACTTGATATCCACAAGAAGATACTAAATCCCACAGGAAAGTGAGATGTAAGATATCATCTGGTGTAAGAACAACTGTCATCTGTGTTTCTTCTTAATTGGTTTCACAGTTAATGTAAACAGTTTGATCAGATCAGCCTTGCCACTCTGAGTTCTACAACTACATAGCTCAAGACTGAGGATGTTGCTTCCAGCTATCACACAGTGACAAGAGTACAGCCCAGTGCATCTACCCAGGAAGGAAGATGTAGCTGATTTAAAGCTCTGTGCTGCTGAAACTGCTCAAAGGGTCTGATTATGGTTCTAACTTTTCTCAATGCAGAAGTCCAAAAGACAGTAGAGGTGAAAGGCTGTCAAGAGACATTTCAAGGCCAGGCTGGATGGGGCTGTGAACAACCTGGTCTAGAGAGAGGTGTCCCTGCCTATAGCAGGGGGATGGAACTAGATGATCTTAAAGCCAAACCCTTCTATGATTCTATGATATACTTTATGTATATTCTGAAGCTGAGCTGAGCAAAGGAGCTGGTTCAGCTGAAAAGCAACCATACTGACTCCCCTCCATACTCTTATTTGGAATGTACCAAGTGTTACACTTTGAAGTGTTTTTCAGCTAGATCAGTTCCACTGTCTGACTTACCAGACATTAGCAGAGGCTGATGGTACAGATGCTGATGTAGGCAGACAAATGATGTGAAGGGAGGGAAGGATAACATGCAGTTGAGTGGCTAAATGAATTTTTTGAATTATTCTGAAATTCTAAGATACCAAGTTGTATTGGTAACAATTAATGCAGTTAGTGTTAAGTATCATCCAACTTCAGTATTATTGTCACGGGTTTAGGGTCTTTTGTCCTGTGGCAGGGGCCCTCCCCACTATGGGAAGCTGGCAGATGAGTGGAAAGAAGGAATTGTGGCTCAATTGAGATAAAGAGAAACTAATTTACTAGAAATTATAAAATAATTTGAGATAATATGATATAAAAGGAATCAAGGGTATTAAGTCAAACAAACGGGAGAGAGAGTTGCCTTTCTAACCATGCTGAAAATTGCGTTAAGGTTAGAAGTAAGGCCATGATTATGCCACCTCCTTTCTTTAAAGAAACCATGTGGGAATGACCAGAGCTCTTGGGAACAGTAGGTCCCATCCAGTAGCAGCACTAGGAACTGCAGCTTCCCAGTAGCCATCCCACTTCTGTCAACTTACTGCATGATGCCATAACATGGAATACCTATGGAAAACCATAACACATTCATGCCTTTTAACAAAAGAAAGGTAGTAGAATGTAACTTTCACTGACATTTTTGAGTCTTTCATTGTATCTTCTTAAAAGCTTCTTTTTCTGCTACTTGCCTCCGTGACTACTTGGCAGGCATATTACCAGATAAATTCCTAAAAATGAAGTTCATAAAAAAAAGTACTAAAAGTAAATATTGAAATATTGAGAAAATACTGAAAGACAATTGTATATCAAGTAAACAGAATAATTAAAGAAAGAGGGTATCGTTTGCATAAAGCATCAAGAAAACAGCAATGTTTACATTAATATTTGGATTAAATACAAAAGTCTTATAACATGATTAAAGTGCAATATAGCGTCCAACATTTGAAATCACAAGCTGTTACATATTTTTGTAATAGGGGATGCTGCATAAAACAAATGCCTGAAATACCAGTCTACTGGAATTAAGAGTGGAATGACAATTTCTGCAAGCACTATACTTTATATAGCTAATCATAGATTAGAAAACATTTTCTTCTTGAATGTAGGCAGTGAAAAATCATCACCACTGCAGCAATACTGGATTTTAAGGACAGTAGAGTGTTAGATATGATACTGCACGCATTACTAAAACTTGAGCTGTGGGCAGATAGCCTTCATTTCCCTTCCATAAGAAAGTGTATTCTGCTGAGTGATTTCTGCAATTTTTACTGTGTAATTTTTTTTATTGTGATTTTACTATGTAATTATTATGGATACTTCTTGCTCATCATGAATGTTATGTTATCCCTTCTCAATGTAAAAAGTTGAGGTTGAGAACATACAGGAAAACTGGCTTCTACATTGCAAACTAAATCACTCTATAGCCCAGATATTCTAGAAACGAAAGTAGGTCTGCTACTTGCTTGCCTGCCTTAAATCTGCTGAGTACAAAGGACTAAACATTTCTATTGAACCTCATCTCTCACTGCCTTAATTCCTTTCACTGATGTTTCTTAACCTTTTTCTGGCTGTCCTACTGTTTGACTCCTGTTATAACATTGTTCTTTCACACATAAGAATGTCTGAATTGTTTGTTCTGTTTGATTTAATGGTGGGAAATGATGTTCAGAATACAGCTTGTTCTCACTGTGCTTTGTTCAAAACTTGCAGAGGAAGATTTTCTTACACCCTTCTGCACTTGAACCTCAAAAGCAAAACAAAGTCAGAAAGTCTAAGCTGTAGTAAATTATGTAGGTAGTTGTTCAATGTTGCTACATCATTAACTCTTGATCAATTACACAGAATCACTTTTTCATTTTATCACTCAAGGTTTCTTTTCTGTCTTCCATTTCTCATTTTCCCCCGTACTAGCTCTTCATATCCTTCATATTTCTTATTAACACAGGCTACAACAATTTATGTCATTTTATCTATCTCAGTTTTACTCTAGAAGTGAAGCCTACACTGCTTTGATAAAAAAAAATCTTTATCCATTATTACATTTTTATAATTCACTTATCCAGCCTTTTTGCAGGATAGTGCACCTAGATGCATATTACTTCTACATTGGGCATCTACTTGATTCAGGCACTTCGGATTTCTTTTGAAATCAGATATACGAGAGCTGTTCTGAAAGCATTCATTTTGTTGGCCCACAACATCATAAATGGATGTTGGTGGTATGGCAATAGAGGCTGAACCTTCTCAACAGTATTCTGTTACATTTTGTTGCCATGCGGCAGGTGTAAGCAGAGAGACAGCGTGACAAAATGGCATTAGATATTATGGATAAAGCAAAGGTGTGTCATTGAATTCCACCACATGAAAAAATTGCACCAATTGACATTCATAAATGCTTACAGAATGCTTATGGAGCCCAACAGTGGATATGAATACAGTGTCGCAGTGGGTGGTGCATTTCAGCAGTGCTCACAGTAATGTGCAAGATAAGCCATGTACCTGATGGCCATGCAGATTTTTTTTATGAGTTCAGCAGGCAGGCCCTTGTCCATTGCTGGCAAAAAAAAAATAAAATGCATAGATAACTTCAACAAATTCACCAGCTTTTCTGTGAAAGTGATGATGATTCACTGAATCAGTTTGCTTTTGGAGGTTGCTTTATTGTGGAACAATCAGTTCCATGATTTGAACATAAAACTGTTGTTAGACCCCTGTCCTGCCTAATCATCACAATGGCTTGCTAAGTCTTCTATCCCAAAATAAGGATTCTTCAATTCTGAACTGGGAGAGAGAGAAAAGCCAGAGAGTAACTAACCTCTCTTTCACTGAGAATGATTTACATACATGTACCTTTTCATTGGCTGGACGGAATTTACTTGCAATTCACTTAGTCACAGATCTCCTGAGGAAAGACTCACATATGATACAGATCTCTTGTATACCTATGTGGCCAAGTAGAGTGCCCGAATTATTTTACTGAAAGCTCAGAAAGATCTTGATTCTTTAGGATAAGGTACTGTTTGAGGGTGGTTAGTTGTATGCTTGAAAACCATTCTATTTATTCATTTCTTTCAGCATAAACTAACCAACTAGATCACTGATAGCACAAATGCTTACTCATGCATAATAAGAGAATTCTAAATGCCATCTATGAGTGTTAAGCTCTTCTCTAAAAAAAAAAAAAAAAAAAAAAAAAAAAAAATCCTTTCAGTTCAGAAACTTTTGGAAATCATTATGATCTTCTGTTTCTCTTGCATTTTCCAACCTTTGTGTCTGCCTTATGCTATATTATGAAAGATAGTGCTGAGAGATGCACCCATGGCCCAGATGCTGCCATTATGCTTTTCACAGAACACCCACTGGTGTAAATAATTTGCTGAAAAATGATTTTTAATGAAAGGAGATGAGGCTTTAAGTACAGAACTGTATTACAGTGTGAATTATGAACTATTTTTACTGTGTGGACATTTCAGATATATCAATCAATTTTCACGAGAGAAAAATTGTTGGTTTTTTTTTTGTAAAAATAAAATAGAAGCTGAGTAGCACCACTTAGAAGTACTCAAATAACAGCATAACTTAGTCAAGTAACAGCATACTCTGTTTTCTTAGACAGCAGTATACTGTCTTCCAATTAAACACAAAACATTTCCTGAAATAAAAAAAAATTACTATTTCAAGAATCTAGTGATTATAAATAATCAGTTATTTAATTAAAAGTTAGTGCGATATTTTTGTGATCAACTGCTCTAACTTTCCATTAGAAAGCACCAAACTCAGTAAAATAAAAGTTTAACTAACATATCCATTTAAACTGATATTGCATTTACCCAAAATAGAAAACTTTTCTTGTCACAGTCAGTAAAACCAGGTTTTCTTTACTGAAAAAAAAAAAAAAAAATCTGATAGTGATTTTATACAGAAAAATGTTTTAGATATAAATCATCAGAACTTGACTCTCATTCGTCATCATACCAATTTTTATGGTCCAGAGAGAATGATGATGAGAGTGACACTCTAGCCTGGTAGAGAGCATATTCATCTGAGATATGTAGGTTCCAGGCTTTCCTTTAATGAATACTGAAGTGTTTTGCACAAAATGGAACAGCTTCAACAGAACAGACTGAGAAAGACTCTAAAGATTTAAATACCTTCTCATACATCATTCGCTTCCTAAACTTTATGCTTAACCATAGATCACAGGGAAAAAAAAAAAAAAAAGTGTTTTTAGTATTTTTAGTACAGTCCCACCAGCCAGCACTGCTAGTACTGAGCAAGGAATCCTCTGTGATGAATAATAAAATTCTAAACCTAAACTTTTATATGCTGTAATATATTTTAAAAAATGGATTTTACAAAATGCAAAAATCCTGTATTCTAGAAAACATCACAATATTTGGAGTTGCTATATACTTTTAAAGAAGCTGAGTAAATGCACAGTAGACGTATAGAAAGGTCTAGCTACTGTTTTAAGTATTCTATTGTGTGTGTTCATCACTGCAATTGGTCTTGAACATTTCAAACTCCAATAAATTTGACTTTCCTTTCATTCAGCCTTATCTTAATGGCTTTGCTTTTAGCTTACTTCTTCCAATCTTGATGTTATTTCTTTTTGGCTACTAATGCCTCTGGTCATAACGCTGCACAGAACAATACCACAACCTTTCAAAAACCACCACTGCATTGTTAATTTTTTGAAAATGTGATCAGATAAAGAAAAAATATATTTGTCAGGAAATTTCCTTAACGTATTTGTTTTTTTTTTTTTTTTTTTTTTTTTTTTGCTATTAAAAATATCATGCACTTATATTTCAATCAAACATAAGTTATGAATTATATCTGTTTTCATAATTGGCTTTCTTCCATTCCATATTTTAAAGTGTTCTTAAAACTGCCCTAGTAGTTCAATGTCATTTAAGTCCTACCTAGACATTGAATTTTTTTTCCAGACAAGAATTTTCAATGAACATCTTCTGAATAACTAAAAAAATATATGGGGAGGTAAAAAAGAGAAACGTAGGAATGTAATGAAGTTTTCCTGCCCAGTGCATAGTCTGAAGAAGACATGAGTTCTCTTTAGCTGAAGCTCCTTCCACTAACAAAAGGAGTCTCTAAGACTATGCATACCTTTGTGCATACACGTTAAATGTGTCATCCACACAAGCTGAGAAGCCTGTCTTGTCTTTACGTGCATATAATATTCCTGCAATTCTATGCCATTTAATTTTTGAAATGTAAACTAGATGCACTTATTTGAGTAGGCCAACTCAACATTTCATAAGACACATCAAGCTATGAAAATAATTCAATTCATTAAAAAAGAAGTGAAAATGTAATTTTAAACGTCAAGTGAAGCTCCCATTATGAATCAATCATTCTAAATAACCTGTATTAGTTTTGAAAGAAGTTAAAACGGTACAAGCTGCAAATGTTGTGCTTAATAATATGCAGCATACTGTTACTATTTGATTATTTTCACACTTCTGCACTGATGAGTCTTTGATCATTTAACCTGGGACAATGAATTCAATCCTGTGGCTGCTGCTGCACACTATGTAAGAGCTGTTATTAATCATCTGATCTGCAGAGTTGCCACAGGAAGGGATCTTGCAGCAGTTCTTGGGAGGCATCTGCCAGGAATTTTACCTAAATGCGTGTTTCACTGTCAGGCCCAGACTAACACAGCAAATGAGATGTTTGAGACAGTATGTCTCTTCTTTCTAAGGCCCAGAGACAAAACAAATGAGAAACAGACCACAGGAGTGTTAACATTAGAACATCAACAAGCATCTGCTGGTTACTAGCAGACACAAAGAGATTCTGTCATTGATTTAGCAATTAAGGCAATGCTGAAGGCATCATAAACTGGTGTTTAAGAGTCAGACTCACAGAAAACATGTGCAATGTGTCCATATTGATCTTGTCATCAAAATTGTGTGGGTAGTAGATACTTGCACTTCACAAAAATCTTTTCATTGGTATATAACTTCCTCCATACATACAAAGCCTGTTGCAGTAGTAAGACCTTATTTTGCAATGCCAGTGTATATCCAGTTAAAGAACATTGATTACTTATGTATTCACAGATAAATACAAAAAACCTTTTTTTAAATGAATTTGCCCCATACCATCTACCTCATGCATGGTAATATTCTTCTGCAACAACAGTGCAATTTTTTTTTTTTTTTTTTTTTTTTTTAAATGTACTCTTCTTCCTAAGCATACTTTTTGACTGGTGCATGGAAAGAAAAGAATAAAAATAATCCAGGAGGTGTTAAGACCTGTTAAGTGCTAGGTATGGAATGGCTGTCACACTTTCACTACTACAGGCATAATTACTGCTGATAAATAGTTGATAGGCTGGAGGCAATTTTTACATTCTAAATGTTAAGAGTGGATTATGGCAGCAATAAATAACCATCAGCAACAGCTTTTACATACTAAAAGATAATCCGCTTGTATCTGGTCACATAAATAAAGCCACACAAAAGTTCAAAAATTAAATGACTGGTGGGAAGCACACACAGTGGGTTTGTCAAGTTTTTCATCCTCCAGAATCCCCAAGTCCTTCACCGCAGAACTGCTCTCAACGTGTTTTGTACTCATATCTGGGATTGATCTAACCCAAGTGCTACACCTTTCCTTCGGCCCTGCTGTATTTCATTAGGTTCATGTCACCTAATTTGTCAAGACTGTCCAGGTCCCTTTGGATAGCATCCCTTCTTTCTACTTTTTTATTGCATTTCCTTTCCATCCCCGTGGAGATGCAGTGCTCCTTTGCCATGCTGAAGGGAATAGTGTTATGATTCAGCCCCACTATGGGTATTATGATGGGAACTGTGTCAATGAGAACAAATCCTGGTGTTTGTGTGTTAACTTCTCCCCTTTGCTCAGTCTGGGTATGTGATAGCTAGGATCTGCATTGCTCCAGTTGGTGTTAGTGGAAAGGAGCCTGCTAAGCTGGATGCAAATCCAGC
Source organism: Lagopus muta (assembly GCF_023343835.1). NCBI lineage: Eukaryota > Metazoa > Chordata > Aves > Galliformes > Phasianidae > Lagopus > Lagopus muta. The sequence goes on along the minus strand of NC_064436.1, from coordinate 23,085,136 downwards.
TGGGAACTTTCTCTACAGTTGCTTTCTTTTTTTCTTTTTAGCTTTTAGATGCTTGGAACCCACAAACCTTCATTTCTCACCTGCCCCTGCTTAAGTTTTGGCTTTTTAGGCTACACCTCTCCTTCTGTTTCTCCACAAAAGTAACTTCTTTGGTAATTGGGTACATCATCCTCAGAAACAGCACAAGCAGGCTGCTGGAGCTTTCCTACAGGAGCCTTGTTCAGAGTTTCCACTGCAGTTATTACTATCCTTAGCTGTCCTACGCTATTGACAGAAACATACTGCTTCCATGCAGCTACCAATCTACTAACAATGTTAGTAGATACACTTCTTGCCAAGCATTTGTAGAATGCCTTTGTCATGGTTTTCCATAAGTATTTGTTGACATCATGTAATGAAATGATGGAGCTGGGACAGCTGCTAAGGAAGAACTACAGTTTCTAATATGCTCTGCTATATCTCATGTGGTTTCTGGGAGGAACAGAGAAAGTGACATAGTAGTGCAAGGAGGTCTCTTTTTCCATACTGCCAAGTAGTGCAGTTAGGAAACTTTCTCAGTTGTTTGATTTATTGCCCTTGATTCCTTTTATATTGTATTATCTCACATTCCTTTACCATTTTCTTAGTAAAATAGTTTCTTTTTTATCTGAATTATCTGAAAATAGTTCTTTTTTATCTGAGCCACAACCTCTCCTTTTCACTTCTCCACCAGCTTCCCACAGAGGAGTGTGGATCTAGGCCCTCTGTCATGCAACAGAACTCCTTCAACCTGCAACAGGCTTTCATTCAAACTTTGAGAATCCTTGCAGCATAAAACTGATACTCCTGAGTATCAGCATCCCCTCAGATTCCTGATGAATCAAGTGACAGGAAAACTAATGCAGATCATAGTACTTATAAGATTTCCCAGTGGTAGAACAGATGGTAATTTACAGGCACTTTATAAACATAATGCTATCCATTTCCTCTAAGAAACTCTAAGTATTCTCCTCTCTCAAACCTCAGCAATACCCCATTTTGCCATTACAATGTGTCCCCTAGTACTTTTTCTTCTTGACAGAACTCTCCAAACTTGTTTCCACTACACTGTTCCCTTAAAAAGAAACTGCTTGCCAGCCACATTCTCAAAGTGTACATTTCAAGTGAAGTGCACAGAGGTTGTTCCACTAGAGCTTGGATCTGAACTTTTTCCCCCCATCTTTCAGGGAAGAGACCTTTCCTTGCTTTGCACATCACAGGAACCTGGCTTCAGCAGCTCTGGAAAACTGCTCTCAGAAGTTATATTCTTCAAAACACACACCAAGCCATTGCACATAAACAAGCAGGGAATGCAAATCCCATACTGCAACTTCTCTGCAGCCCTGTGCAGGCTGCAACAAACTGACCATTTGTTCACAGAATCCCACACTCTCAGAGGGACATTTGCCAATATCTGCCTGGCCCATATGGAAAAATTTCCTAATATTCCCAACCTCATGCATGTTGTTTTCCCACCTACCTTTACAAGTAAGTGTTTATTTGCTTTATTTTGCCAGTACCATACTTCATACTGTTTAAGTGTATGACATACCATTTATGCTGTTTTTATTCTGTTTATACTGTACTTTGTACTGGTTGCTACAGAACTCCTGTGTGCACTGCCTCACAGTATACTTTGTGGTTACAGCAATAAAAAGTCTACAAGGGCTTTTTAGATTCATTTTTTCCACAGATGAAAAGGCTGACTCCTGCATGAGCTGTGTTTGAGTTAAATACAAAGAGATTGTCACGTCCCCTAAAATCAGAACAACATTGAGAACCTTCCCAGGATGGGATTTTATCTAAAATAAACCCTGGACTTCATTCTTTCTTATTAATGCTGTCCTGAAATGAGCTCCAAAAAGCCCCAAAGCTGAAGGGATACACTTCTGACACTCCCACCCACCTGCACAGAGCTTATCTTCCAGACAGGGTTAGGAAAGTGAAGGCAAGGAAGCTTCAACAGCAGCTGCTCTGCCATGTCCTGAGCCTGCAGTGCCACACAGGATTCAGGTTCTGGGGATCAGAAGTTGCTCACCAACACCTTCCCACCTCCTTGCAGAAAGCATCTCCTTTTCTACTGACTGCAGCCCCATGGCCAAGGACAGCCCAAGCCCTTGCCTTTGGCAGTCAGTCTGAAGTGAATCTGGAATCAGGTCTGCTAAAAAGTGGTGCCCAGACAGGATCACTTGCCTCAGAGAGCTCCCCAAAAAGCCCTTTTTTGTTTGTTCTTTAAACGCTGAAGCCATTTTTCAACAAAATCAACGCAACTTTAGAAATAACAGCTCCATGTTTCTGGAATTACATTAACATCTTATAAAGGAGATACGTAAAGTAACCAGCCAGAGAAGCAAAACAGAAGTGAAAGGTCTCATAAACATATGAATGATCAATTTCAGCATTACAGAGTAGACAGGGAATTGGGATGCACTTGTTCCCTCTGTGTGGTGGGTCTAAAATGGTGGAAAAACAGATGTGTTCCTGTTCCAAAAGCTACCTAAGTTTACAGTTTACCTATGTGTGCTATTGTTTTTCCACTGGAGTGATTCAGTGTTCCGTACTGTGAAGTTCACTCTCTGCTGCACAGGATGAGAGAACTTCTCTGCCCACAGGTTGGTCTCTCTTTGGGTGGGAGACCTCAGTGTTTCTGTGCAGCACATAAAGGCAAATAACAGGAAAGAGTGGACCCTTAAAGGAAGAAACTGAAAAGTAGATACTGCTTATCTAAGTGATTTATTCAATTGACACTTAAGATATCCTGAAGGGAAGAATTAACACTGAAATCTCACCCTTCTTGGTTAGTGCTCTACGAATTTTATAGAAGTAGAGTGCACCTTTCTGAGATTACAATATGTTAAATTTAGGGTTCCTTCATGCACATCTTCTAAGTTTCCCATTTCATTTTTCAAGTACTTACAAGCCAAATTTGGCACCCTTCAATTTCTACTCACATCTGCTACCTTCCTGTATTTAGACTAGTTTGGCTGAAGAGCGATTAACTATTGTGATATTCACTGTATTTTTCTCAGTCAGCCAGCTTTGTTACTGTCCTGCTCAGGGTATTTTTGATTTTTTTGTTTACTCAAGACTTAAATTCTCTTGATGGATAACTTGGATTTAGGTTACAAATGGACTTGAATAGTTTTTCTAGAATAATTTTTTATAAGCTACAGAATTGCTACAATGGCTTATCTTAGACCAAATTCAAAGTGGATCATGTTAAACCAGATGTGGCACTTTTGTCCTGGAACAAGAGCATTTGCTGATGAATTATTCAGAGACTGCTGTTCTGGAAAAGCTATTCTTGAGTAAGTATTCCTGAGAAAATCACATACAGACAAGCTTTTCTGCTGATGTTCTTCACAACTCACTCATCACTCACAACATTTACTGTAACAGCAGTCTGGAAGCAGAGGTGAAAAGAACCACAAATCTCACTTGATGTGCCACGTGGGTTGTTTTTCCTGCAAGCAGCTTAGATGTTCCTTTAAGGCCATTAAAAGTTTATTAAAATGCATGAGACACATCCATTATAAACCAAAAAAAGAATCCATTAATATTGCATATCAAATGAGAGTTATATTCACCTTCCAATACAAAAAAATAAATAAATTAAAAAAAAAAAAATCACCAAACCAAAAAAAAAAAGTTTATGTTTAGAAATTTTAAAAAGAAAACTTTTTTGTACTGTACTAATTGAATATTAAACTACTAATATGTGGATCAGTAATGGACGTGGATCTTCTACCTGAAAATCCAGCCAGTTTCAAAGAACGCTGGCTTAGTTCCTTGATATTATGATTCAGCTGACTTTTTCTGACCTTATATATTTTACATACACAGACAGTAAAATAAGCCTATCCTTCTTGTTGCTGTCTGTGCCCTTCCTGTTGTCCCCATCAATTGGTGAAACAGTAAAGAAGTTCTTCCTCATGTTAGTATGGAAACTCCTGTATTCCAGGTTCTGTCTGCTTACCCTTGCCCCTTGTTTACTGTCGTTCACCACTGATGAGAGTCTGCCCCCAGTGATGTGACTCCTTCTCTTCAGATATTTATAAACAGTGATGAGATCTCCTTTCAGTCTTCTGCAGACTGAAGAGTCCCAAGTCTCTCAGCCTTTCCTTGGACTCCTTCTAGGAGATCCTTGACTTTTGAACTGAGGAGCCCAGAACTGGACACAGAATTCCAGATATGGCCTCACCGGGGCAGAATAGAGCCACAGAATCATCTCTCTCAACCTGCCAGCCACGCTCTTTTTAATGCACCCCAGGATATCATTGGCCTTCTTGACAACAAGGACACACTGCTTGATTATAGCCAACCTGTTGCCCATCAAAACACTTAAGTTCTTCTCTGCAGGGCTCCTTTCCAGCAGCTCATCCCCAGACCTGTACTGACTCATGCAGTTATTCCTTCCCAGGTGCAGGACTCTATACCTGTTCTATTCTAGTTGAACCTCATCAGGTTCCTCTCTGCCCAACTCTCCAGTTTGTCCAGTTTTTACCAAATGGCAGCACAGCCTTCTGGTATGTCAGCCACTCCTCCCAGCTTCGTATCATCTGCAAACTTGCTGAGAATAGACTCTATCCCTTCATCCGGGTCATTGATGAAGGTATAGAACCAGACTGGAACCAGTACTGACCCCTGGGGAACACCACTACTTACAGGCCTCCAGCAAGACTCTGCACAGCTGAGCACAACCCTCTGAGCTCAGCCAGTCAGCCTGTTCTCAATCCAAAAGATGCTACTGTTTTCTTTGTAGTCGGCCTTGGTTGTTTTTTACTACTTAGCCCTTATGAGACTTTTTCCTGCAGTTCCCTCAGAAGACCACATTTTTATTTTTTGTGGTATGTGAGGTACTAACATACCTGTGTAATTCCTGCAGTGCTGCTTAGCAGGCTTTTGCTATTTAGCAGCTTTCAATATAACTTCTTACTGGTCTCCTCTGAAAGCAACTGATCAATAGCTCTGTTTTAAGCAAAATATATCTCCCTAAATAAGCTTTTCTTAGCTTGCAACCATTTTAATTTTTCCACAAATTACATTTTGTGAGAAGAATTGTTCATATTCCAGCACTCACAAATCAATTTGCTCTGATCTCAGCTAGCAGAGCCAAAGGTGTCTATGAAACACGCCAGGTGGATAAGCTGCTTTGGTACTAAAGATGAATCATCCCTCATGTATAATCAAAGAATATTAGGATGTTATAACCACAAAGTAAATAAGAGAGTTAGGCAAAGCAGACTATGATAACAAAAGAGAATAAATAGAAGGCTTACCCCTATCCTGGGCTCACTCACAAAACACCAGCAGAGGCAATCTCCAGAAGAGATCCTTCCCTAGTGGTAGCCAGCTCTTAAATAGGTCTAGGAGGGGTGCAGCCAGGCTTCATCCCTTCCGGTAGCACAGGTGAATTGCCTTCACCTGTGCTCCTCTGGCTGACTCATGGCTCGCCTCAGGTGATCAATCAGAGGTTCAGGCCGTGACTCAGCAGTTCCCATACACCTTGTTTGCATTTATTTTATTTGTATCTCTGAAAGATTAAGAATAAATAAATTAGGTTTTAAAAATTATTGTCCTCCTCTCTGTCAGCTTGTACAATTATGCTGCAAAACCTAATCCTTACTTGCAGCTGAATTTCAGTTTTTGCAGTACTCCCAGTATTGCAGCACAGTATTTTAGCTAGTTTTCTCTGGGCAGAAGCTGTGAATTAAATTTTCTGCATAGATATTAATCTGCTTCTACAGAGTTTACTTAAGAGGTCTGAAAATGTCAACTTTGTCCACTGAAACAGCACAAACCTTTAACAGAACACTATGAACCATAATATGAATGACCACAAATCCTCTCTATATTTAAAAGTATGTTTTCTTCTAGTTATTACATTAGTCAAATGGACACCACAAACAAGTGCAAAATATCCTGATTTTACAGGCACAATGAACAGGAAACACCTTGGATTCAACGTGTCAACTCTTCTTACAAATTAGGTCACAATCAATTTTCTTTCAAAGTTTTCAGTTATATTTCAGCACATCAGCCAGGTGTAAGATAAGTAATAACTGTTGTACAAAATTCCTGTTTTTCATGCTGCCTTGCTGCATGAGTACATATTGCAGTAATCGGTTTATTGAGCTGTGCTGTTTGGTTTTGAATCAAGAAGAAAAAGTATAATTGCCATAAAGCAGTGTATATTTTCTATGTTCAAAGTTTAAGAATGATACTGAATATGCAGTAGCAGATTTATAGCATTCAACTATTTTTTTTTAATACTGTTATAACAGAGAATTGATGGAATAAATGAGATCATCTTCAGTGAAAACTGTTGAAGGTTTAGATTGCTAACTGTTCTGTTATATGATTGTAATGTCTGTATTAATTAAACTATATGTCAGACATCCTTCTGTAATGATTTATGTTCTTCAGCTGCAATTTTAAAATGCTCAGATACAACCTGCTATAGTTTAGATAGTAAGGGAGCAAAATTTGGGGCAAAAATTGCACACTATAAATCTAGTTCAGGTATATTACACATTTACCTGTCCTCTTTAATAATCTGGCATTTCATATAGAAAAGAACCTGGAACTGGATGTCAAACAGTGTTTCAATGATGGAGTCACGTTCTTTAGCATGAAGCCACTTAGGCGTATAATCTTCTGAGTATTAATATGTGTCTTGATAGTTGAATTATATAAGCAGAAAGCTTACTTTTTATTCACATTTAAATTCCTGCCACTAGTTCTGTCTAGAATAACACCTAAACTTCAGATGTTATCACAGTTTTCTGTGGGCATTTGCAAAGGTTAGTAGCAACTGATTATCTGATCCAAATTTAGATGCATTTAATCAGAGAAACTTAAGTGATAAATACAAAGAAATTATTTGTTATCTCTTCCCTTAGCACATTTCTGCTTACTGAAACTATGTGCTTATCTGCAGAAAACTATGAAATTTTTCCTAATTTTGTTGGTTTATTTAGGGATGGACTCTTGTTTTCTTTTTTAGTTTCAGCTATTTGTATATTCCCAAATTTAACATTTTTCTGCCCTCCATCTTTTAAACTATCTATAAAAACTCTTGCATTTTCCGTCTAGATAGAGAAACTGATTTGATCTTGCTTACTCTGAAAGACCAGTGTATTTCTAATTCGGTTTTAAATCCTGTTTATAAAACACTGCTATATTTATTTGACTTTTGGATTCAACTCTTAGGCATTATTTATCCAGACAGAACATTAAATATAAGTTTAATTTTGAAGCAGGACTAGGAATGTTAAAGAGCACTAAACATTCATTTAATTATAGAAAAAGGTTACGTTTCTGTGGCTATGAGTGTGAACATAGTTTGTTTGGAATGAGTACCCTTTGAAAATCTATGTCATTTCCAGTAATTTTCAATAGGAGTTGGCTCTTCCTACTCCCTTGAAGATCTCATTTAAAGAATGTATTTAAATCTGTGCTAAAGTAGCATTGATTTGCAGGAATGTCGTAGCCAGCTTCAGAAATTAGCAAATCCCTCCTTGAGAATCCATGGCATGATTTTAAGGTTTAGATAGCATAGGCACCTAAAGTTTCAATGACTTTTTTGAAATGAGTACTTTTACAAGTATGTAAGGAAATGAACATTCTGCTCAGACTAAGCAGGGTATTTAAATTTCCTGTATTGAAAAGAAATAGATGGGATAGTAAAATGAATTAGAAACAAGCCCAGCAGATTGTAGATGAAAAAGATATAATTATGTGTAAGTCCATTTTTTGAATTACCAGCTGACAATCATATTGATTAAGTGATTGAGAGCATCAGAAAAACAAGTTCTCATGCTAAGCACTGTAATTTTTCTCCCTTGGATATAAACCATTATGATTTATTTTACTCATTGCTTCTTTACTCTTTAAAGGTGCAGAATATTAAATGTGGGGTTTTTTTGTTTTTGTTTTTTGTTTTTAAGTAGATATCTCCTAAAGGGAAGGAGGGATTGTACATACTAAAGTGCTCTGAGACCCCGCTCTCAGCAGGAATTTGAATTGGATGCAGATGACCAAAAAAAAAAAAAAAAAGCATAAATCAGAGTCATATATTTGCACAGATAAAATACTTTGGTCCTTTTGTACTTAAATTTAAAATTCCACACTTCGACAAATACAGACAATATAAATAAAGGTATTAGCTAGCCCTTGATGATTCTCAGTCCCTCCTTTGCATATTTAAGTTTTATTCCACCATACAGTCAAGCTGTTGTACCCAAGCACATTGTGAATCATTGTTTGTGCAGTGTCATTAATGTACAACAAACACAAGAAATTATTCTTTGCACAGATCCTAAACAAATAGAAATAAACACTCTCATTCCTTTCCTTCACTCTTTGTTTCAACAGCTGCAGTGCTTTACTGGGGGATACTAGGAACTTGAAATCTAACAATTTTCTAGTCCCTGATCACTGAGGTGCTTTTGGGTGATCTGGTGAGGCTCTGAGGGGAGACAGTTTCTACACTCAAGACTGCTAGTTTGTCTATGCTGAGAGGCTGTATTGCTCACTAGCCTTAGAAAAACACATTACACTAGATACAATGTGCGATTATCCCCACTGGGAACAATTCTAGTTTAATCTAAGCAAGATTATATACTTTTAAAAAAATTTTGAAAAGCACAGAGAGAGCATATCTACACTATTGAGCAGAATATGACAGGCAGCCTGCAGCTACTTCTGACAAAGCTTATAGATTCACAAGACATTCTGAAGAGCTATTAACCAAATCAATCTGTAAGAAGTATAGCCACATTAGCTTCATGGCAGTGCAGCTCTGACATGACCACACTGCTCCAATTTCTGCTTCATTACCAGGTACTGTAGATGTGTGCTCTGAAATTGTCTATGCAAGCAGTTAGTATAAAGAGAGTACTCAGAACAAATTACAGAGGTGAACATACAGCTTACTTTACTTGCAGAAATTCCCCATTGTAGATAATACCTTTTATTCCACAAGGTTTGTTTGTATCCTGATTTGGATTGAACAGTCAAGAAATTGAATGCAGAAATCTGAAAAGCTTATATTGCCAACAAAGAGTAATGTGGTATGGACAAAACATTGCGATTTCAGCATTTGGATGAGTTGGGGTTTGCTTCCTTTTCTTCTCTTCCTCACTAAATTAAGACTGGTAAGTAACACATAGGAATACACAAGCAGCTTTTCAGTGTAGTCATCTTTGCCATCTAATTCTTGTTCATAAAGTTTAAGGAATCATAATCATAAATTAAGATAGCGAGTAAACAATGACTTCTTGATAATTCCACAATTTCTTCAATGTTATATTTTGAATACAACAATGATCAGGAGATAGTCTGGAAAATGTCCAGGTGGAAAGAAGATAGATTGTGCTTTACAAAGCACTTCAAGCAATGCATAGAGACATGGTAGATAGAATGAATTTTCACAATAACATAACTGAAAGAAATCTGTTAAACTTCTTGAAGTATCTGCAATTGAATAAGCTCAGTAAACAATCAATCAAGATCAACAATCAACAGTCAATCAAGATCTTTAAAAGCTAAGTGGGAACTTGAAAAGAAACCAAAAGCCAAGATAGATCAAGTGCCAGGTCCTATATTTTGGCCACAACCCCAAGCAATGCTGCAGGCTTAGGGCAGAGTAGTTAGAAGACAGTGAAGAGGAAATGGACCTAGGAGTGTTAGTCAGCACTTGGCTGAATGTGAGCCAGCAGTGTGCTCATGTAGCCAAGAAAGCCAACGGCATCCTGGCTCGTATCAGAAATAGTATTGCCAGCAGGAGCAGGAAAGTGATCATCATTCTGTACTCAGCATTGGTGAGGATGCACCTCAAGTACTGTGTTCAATTTTGGGGCCCTCAGCAATGTTGATTTTTCATTCGTAGTGTCTGGTATGATCCTGTTTTGATTTCAGGAGAAAGACAATGTTGCTGAGCAGTGCTGCACAGAGCCAAGGAAATCTCAGGTTCTTGGCTTCTTGTACTATCCTGCCAGTGATAAGGGGGAAGAAAGAGCTGGGAGAGAATAGATCCAGGACAGCTGATGCAAGCTGGCCAAAGAGATATTCCATATAATATGACAAAATGTGAAGGGATGAGATGAGGCTTTTTGAATAGTTCACTTAAAAATGGTTAAAATGATACCTACTTCCTTATTCTTCACTAAATTTCAAGAAAGGCACAGCAAGTGTAAAAAAATCATTTCTCACCACTCCCTCTTAATTTTCTCCTGGTTGAAAATATGCAAAAATGCATACAATTTCCATCAATAATCCAAGCTGTCCACAGCACTATAGAACATTTTCCATTTAAACAAGTATACCTGTATGAGAGAGATATGCAAGCTGCAACACATAGAGAGGAGTTAAGAATAATACAGGGAAAGAAGTGTCAAAATGCTGTATTATATTTGCAGATTTTCATGAGAGGTTATTATGTCAATACTAATGTCTGAAGAAAACAAACGCCCACAGCCAAGTGCTTAGTTCTGCTATTTCTGTTTTTACTAAGAAAAGATTAACAAAAGGTTTCACCAAGACCATTGTTTCACTCTCAGAATTCATTTGTCCACATTTGTCCACATTGTCTACTTAAAACCCTCCTTATACAGCAATAAACTGGGGCTGAACATCCTAAGACCAGGATGCCTTAAATTCCCATCAAATGCTTAATATGATCAATACAACCTCAGAACTAACAATAAGAAGCTACTGTAGCAGATGGTGGCAGAAGAAGAACTCACAAGTACAAAATACCCCTATTTAACTGTTTCCATATTCTATAAATAAAGTAACATCAATTAAATGCATCCAGTTTACCCTTATAATTGAAACTTCAAGCCTGAATGTTATGCAGCTCAGGTCAAAAACTGGTAATAGTAATGCTTTCTTCAACACTCTATTTCATGTTACAGCCCCTGAAAAGCAAATCCCATTGCAGTGAATGTCAGCAACACAGGAACCTTGTGATCTGTGGATCTGAGTCTAAGGAGAAATGACTAAGGTTTTTTCATTTGGCTTAAGTATGGTTCACTAATGAAGTAGAACATTACATCTATCCCTACAAATTCAATAGTACATCTATAAAATTAATGGCACAAACAACAGTCAAGAAATCTTGGGGGAGGGAGGGTGTGGGGAAAGGTATAATCCAGAAGTTTACACCGCAATTAATCTCGGAGAAAAAGTATTATTCTTCAGCCTAAATGCTTAACCTGTTCATTTGTTCTTTTACTTCCTTTCTTAAAAATAAATAAATACATATGTACTAGTAAGCACAGCCGTAACAGTAGCATAAGTTAAATACACTGAACAGGAATCTGAACATACCAAGTACTTATCTTGAATTCCAGAAGTCTTAATCAAGAAAAAGGTCTTCCTACAGCAGGACTTCCTTTCCCATTGTGCAGTGTTGACATAGAACTGAAGTCGTTCCAATGACCTTGCTTACCACAAGGCTATGCAGACCTGTCAGCTGAAGCAGAATGTTATTACCTTTGGGGACTGGAGTAATTACAGTCAATTTGCTGTGTTGATTGGCCAGTGACCTCTTCTTCAACTTCTTCACTTACAATACAGAGAAATCTCTGAATGAAGTGAGTGAAGATCCATAAAGTGATCTGACTTTTGAAGAAATATAGCCACATAATTGCTGAAAACTGTATTTTATAGCCACTTGAAGCTTTAGAGGTCCTACTAATTCTCTTTTGCTTTCACCTATTGTGACCCTTTAGGAGATAGAGCTTCAGTGTCACCTGAAGGAGGGAATAATGTTATTAGCAATGACCATTTTGTGCTATTCATATGAAGACTAAGTAGTGAGCTCAAAGTAAAACAGTTCTTCTGGTTGTGGTCTCACTTAAACTACTCTTATCACTGTAATTTCTTGGATTTATGTGGTGGACTGCTGTCTGACAGTTAGCTTCACAGAATAGCAAGGAAAAACACTTTTTCATTGATAAAGTATTTTAAAAATAGAGCCACAGACCAGTCAGAAATAGATTCTTGGAAGCTTCAGATGTTTACATTTGATTTATTATTTAACTGCACCTGGCCAAATGAACTCCCTTTCTAATGAATTCTGTGTTTTAGATTCTTCTGCAAGCCATTTTCAGTAGGAAATCAGCATTTGAGCTCAGCGTTTTCAATTCAGGTCTCATTCAACTGCAAATTACCATAGCTGAATTATACAACCAGTGAATCAAGCTTTAAAGTAAACTTCAGTCTTTAACAGGCAATACTGCTGAGTTTGATTGCAATTACGGCTAAACCAACCCCCACATACAAACCCCTACTGCTCTGTGTCTATTGCCATCAACAAATAATAGTTTCCCAATTTAGTTGGTTGTTGTCAAATATATAATCTGCCTAGGATTCCAATTAATAAATGACTGGAATTATGTCCTGTCAATAACAACTCTTTAGGAATAAAAGAAAAAGGAGCACAAAAAAACCCCAAAACACATAGATTATCTCAGGACATTTTTTTTATGTTGTGTAATAAAGCATTATTGAACCAGGGTAAGAATCTGGAAGGAGAGAAATGCTTAATGTAGTCTTTTGTACAAAATGAGAACGTTGGAGTTCTTCAGTCTGGAGAAGAGAAGGCTCCAGAGGGACCTTATAGCAGTCTTCCTGTACCTGAAGGGAGCCTGCAGGAATGCTAGGGAGGGACAATTTATAAGGGCACATAGTGTTTCTCTACATTTTTATTGTATTTGGGAGAGTGCTTTACACTGAAGTTAGTACTAAAATTTCCTTGTTTGTTTTAGAGAAATCCATAACAGTTGCATGTACAGAGCCAATTCTGTAAATCATTAATACCATGTAAATTCTGCCCCCTCCATTCTGATCTGGTGAGACCTGGAATAACGTGTTCAGTTCTGGGCTCCCAAGTTCCAAAAACATAGGGATCTCCTAGAAGGAGTCTAGTGGAGGGCCACAAAGACCATTAAGGGGCCTGGAGCATCTCCGTTTTGAGAAAAGACTGAGTAACCTAGGTCTCATCACTGTTTATAAATATCTTAAATAATATATAAAATACTAATATAATATAGTATAGCAATATTATATTATACATATTATAAAAAAATAAAATACATAAATATAAATATCTTAAGTGCAGGAATCAAGTGAGTGGGACTCTTTTCAATGGTGTGCACAAATAGAACACCATAGGCAATAGGCAGAAACTGAAACACAGGAAGTTCCACAGTAACACAAGGAAGCACTTTTTTTACTGCCAGAATGAAAAAGCACTGGAGCAGGATGCCCAGAGAAGTTGTGGAGTCTCCTTCTCTGGAAATATTCAAAACCACCTGGGTGCCTACCTGTGTGACCTGTTGTAGGGAACCTGTCTTAGCTGGGGGTTGGACTCGATGATCTCTTGAGGTACCTTCCCACTCCTGCAATTCTGTGAATCTGTGATTCTGTGTGAGAAAAATTAACGTTACAAGTGAGAGAAGAAAAACTGTAGGTAAACCATCAGTTAAGTGTATCTAGAGTGGTAAAACATGATCAGTATAGATTATAGCTCAGGAAGTACTGAAGCTACTAAACCAGACATTGGATAAGCATGCCTAAGAAGTACTGTTGTGTTACTGCTTGTCCCTAAACATTTCCTACAAACACATGCTGCTGGGCTAAATGAACACCTGACCTGACCCAAGACTACCATTCTTAGATTGCTATTAGTAGGTACATTCGTTCCTGGTAGTGTCACTTATTACAAATATCCATCAAAGAAATGAGAATTAGCCAACCGGCCCCAGGACATAGGCACAAATCTTCAGTGCATCTGAATGGCTGTAATTTTCTTGCTGTCAAAATTGCTATGGTGATTTATATCATCCTACAATCTTGCCCTGCAGATCTGTTTGACCGGGTTGATTTTACCATGGTATTATGACAGCATATATTTTTTGAAAAATAGTGGAAGGGTAACCTTTAATTTTATGAGAAAATAAATATATATATATATATATATATATAGTAAATATAGTAAATATATAGTAAATTTCAAATTAACAACAACAACAAAAAAAGTAAAACACCAAGAAAAACTACTTTCCCAGTGTCTTTTCAGATTTACAGTCATGTTTTCAGAGTGCATTCAGTAAATCCTTATAGCTACACAGTATTTTTTTTTTCCACTGGTACTTCTGGCTACTGCATTAATGCTACAAGTTCTGTTAAAAAATGTTTTCTTTGAAATCATACCTCTCCTATACAACAAAATGTCTGGAATTAATGAATTTCACAAAAGCATTCTGTATGGAAATTTTGAGAAATCAATTTTCAGGGCTATAGTTATAGGTATCTTAGCTAAGCAAGGAGAATAGTAGGGCAAAGAACTCTTCTGGATTCTGCTAAAAGCTATTTTAAGAGTACACAATGGTTTCAGATAATAGAAAGTGTATTACAGAATTTTTTGTTTTGTGTTTCTTGAGCACAAAGTGCACTAGTATCCTAGACAATAGATAAGAGCTTGTAGGCCATGGCAGAATGCATGTGAAGAATAGCATGACATATATTTGAGAATATATGCATCATTATTTATTAGATCTTTAAAAAATGTCTTTAAGATTTCTGAATTTGTCAGCTGTTTCCTTGTTGGCACCTGGAGGAGAAACTGTTGAAAATGAGTGGAATCTACTTAATTGCCCTTTGAAAATAATAATTTGTCAAGACCTGGAAACAGTCAGTGGCATCTGAGAACCGTGCAAACGGGGCTGTCTCTTGACAGAATTCAGAGAAGAAGGATGTGGACTGCTATGGAGAATAAAGAGTGTAGCTGTTCATAACGTAGGCATGATGTTCTAAACTGGTCTTCCCCACATCTTCCGAAAAACTAAGCATTTGAGAAATTTGGCTAGGTACAATCAAAAGCTGATCATCTATTACACTAAAGACAAATAATTGCCCAAATAGTTCTGACATAATTCTGTAACTTGACTGCCGTTTTCCTAGCCACAAGGGCACAAAAGATGAACAGATGGTTGGTTTCTAAGGTACGCAGTGACTTTTCGACTGCGTTGTATCCCAGCTTGGTAGCTATTTAAAGAATTTCACAACTACTGTAACACTTCCCAAAAAAAAGGAGAGGATATGATAGGCGAGGTGTTTCTCTCATTGCTACTTACATCCTATGAAAAATTGTACAGAATGTCAGGCTTGACCTAATGGCACTGAAAAATGAAATAACTTTACCATATTACCTCCTTGGAAATGCCTTTTCTTTACAGGGTATCTGCCCCTTATATATATGCTATTAGTGACACTTGATAAATTCTTAGCCAACAAAGAAAAAACGGTGTCAAAAGAAAAATACTGTTGTTCTACTGAAATACATATTAACATTATATTTAGCAATAAATATGAAACTGAAATATGCTCCTAATTGGAGCTTAACTTAAATATGAACACAGTTACAGCTAAGTGTTTTGCATTTCTAAATAATTCTAGTTTTGTTTTGTAAGCAGACGCTTGGAAAAGAGGTAGTAAAGATAGTAAGGAAAATGAGTGTGAGAAATAAAGGTAAATAGAACTGAATTCCATTTAGACCAACATACTCTTCAACAGGGAACAAAAGTGGATGCTTGAATAGTAGTAGCAGAACAAGGTAAGCATATTTGCAAAGCAACTGCACAGTAGCTGATCATTGCACACCTTGGGGTTACTAAGACAAATATGATTAACTTGTATTTAGCAATCTCAAAGGATAACTGGGCCTATTTTAACCCCATGTAGCTCATTGCCACTCCATATCTTGCAGCAAAAGCTCTAATTCTTTTCCTATAAACTAGCCTTCTCCTCAGCCTTTTATTTTGAACTCACGTTCTGCTATCTTGATGAGATGTCCATTACTTTTCATAAAATTGATTTTTTTCTTAGATGTTCCCCAGTATTTCCCAGGTTGACTTACTCAGAGTATTACTCATTATTTTTTAATAACTTGTCAACACATTTAAATGAATGTTACATCCATGATGCCAATTTGAAGTCTGCTTCTGCTCTGAAAAAGTTCATGGAGTTGTCATCATGAGGTATTGCATTCCTTACTCTGCCAGTAATAACAATTTCTAATGGCTGCCACTTGTGCACAAACAAAGCAGAGGAGAAAGTGTTTCCAAATGCCAACACTCCAGGCAATCTAGAATTTAAAAGCCAATCTGGATTCCTGCCTTCTCCAATATCACACCATCTAGTTTTGCAGAACAATTTATACATTCAGTCAAATCTGGTCAATCCATGCTTTCATTGAAGAGTGCCAAATCAGTAATGTTTATCAAGTCTTATTGACAACAATGTAAAAATTGCAGAAAATAATTTGAAACCCTAATAGAGCAGTGTTACCTTAGTATCATTCAGTCCATTTGTGCCTAATTTCCAAAGCAGTCCTGGTGACTGATGTTTCTCCACAAGACCTTGTTTGTCATTCCATACAAGAGCTCTGTACATTCAAGCTGCTACTTCATGTAAATAGTGTACATCCCTCCTCATCTTACCATTATTTCCACAAAAGCCTGTACCTATGTAGCACAGAATACAGTTATCTAATCCACCCCGCTGTATCTCAGTTTTTACAAAAGCCCCACAGTTTGCTATCTGCACACTTCCTGCTCATCTCTCCAGCTTTCAGCTACAGGAACTCAAGGTGAGCCCCCTTTTCACCTGTTCTGCCCTTCTTGAGGTCTCAGTCTTGCCTATCGTCTTGCTCCCCTCACTAACCACCCTGACCTTCACTGACTAACTTATCTGCAATCTATTATCACCATTCACCAGTGTGAGTCATTGGAATTTTTAGGAATAATTTTAAATTATCCTGCAAATTCAATAATGTTTATAGAACACAAATTGAGAGAAAAAAACACACCCAATTTATGTAAAATTATATTATTTGCTCCATGCTTTCCTTTCTTGAATGCACTACAAGCTTATATGTAACTGTTTCTCTGTGCAGGAGAATGAGAATACAAATACTGTCACATTCAAACAATAGTTAAGGTTTTAAACGCATTCCTGAATCAAGCCTGGAGGGATTTTCTTAAAGATGCAGCAGTTGTGTACTTAGACCCCAGAGAACTTCAGGGATTGTGATCAGAAAAATTTGTCTGTATGTAAACTCATGCTAATTTTAACTGTCAAATTCTAATGGTGAAGGCTTTGTGTGACTGTATTTCTGTTCACATCCGGAGAACTGAATCATATACAATGCAAAGCAGTTTTACCCAACTGCTGTTGAGCAGTGATCAAGAACATATCCTAAAATGACGTACGTTGTCCAATAAATAACATTAATCTTTTCAGGCAAACAAGTGTTCTGGGAATGCTCCCTCTGGGAATGCTCCCTATATAAATAAGGCCCAAGATTCTTATTTTTTATTGATCCTGAGAATTTATGTTTGTTTGACTCAAATGTCCATTAAAAAAAAAAAAGCTGCAGCAACTTATTATGTTAGTATAAAATCACATCAAATAAATTGAGGTGGTTGTGTACACCAAGAGAACTAAACCTTTATTTATGTCACACTTTATATTAAATGAAAATAAATTATTTTCCAGAAGTGTCTAACACGCTATGGCTTTCTACTGGAAAAATAATTCTAACTTAACTACTTTACTCTTCACTGTCTCCCCATCCTTCCATCTCACTTTGCCATTGTAAGACCACGGTTAACAGGTTGTTGAGTTCTGAGAAAACTCAGATTAAATTATGGAAAAAAAAAGAAAAAAAAAAGCATACACAAATTTAAGTATGAGTGATTTTGCACCTAATACAAGAAAGGCTTCAAAATACTCAAAGTTAATACCTTACTACTAGTTTAAATTCAGAAAAATAGCTGTTTTGTCAGAGGACAGCTGAAGCACAAAATCTCAGTTTATTGTCTCTGTGAACTGCAGGTAAATAGAAAGGATCTGTGCTCAGGGAGCAGAGGGTTTATGGATGGGCACTAGAGAAAGTGTTTAATAATGCAGGCAGTATCATCTTGCTAGAGAAAGCATTTTGGAAATACACCTTTTCGGACAAAATTAATGGCTTAGTTCAAGTATACTCAACTTAACAATTAATCAGAGGAAGTTCTGTGAAACACTGCCAAAGGAAATGGTGGAGGTGAAACACTTCAGCGATTTACCATACTTTTAATTTCTAGAAAGCAGCAGGTTGTTATACTGTTCACAGGTCTGCAGCCTTGAAGTCAGAGGACTGTATAGCTTTGAATGCATTTCATTACTACCATCACAGTATATCCAACAATATATCTTGTTTGCTATTAGCCACAATGGCTTGGCTGATAGACAATAATGTAACTCTAAGTTTGATTGAAGTTAACAGAAGTGTTTCAGTACATCTGTATGTAACAGTTGTTCCTGTATAGCCCAAGCAAGGAATAATTTTTCACGACCTTATTGCCACAAGGTACATGTGTAGAAAAGAAACACCAGAGTGATAAACAACGGTAATAGAGCTAATTAGGCAAGTACTGGAGAATAGTGCTAAAGGTAAGAGTTTACAGGCACTGGATACACGTAGGCAAGATATCTTTATATGAAATCAGTCGATCCCATTCAACTTTTTGTATATTTTTTTCATGCAAGTGTTATGAGTCTGTTGAAGATTACTGTCCAAATAAAGATTACCATTGAATTCACTGGAGTCTGGAACATATACTTCATTCTTTGCATGTATTTAAGTACACAAAATCTCATTCATAGTCTGACAATTTAATGTACTTATTAAGTATATCAGTGGGTATCAACTGAATATGGAAATGGCATGTAACTTGCACAAGTTCACAGGAAGACTCTGTCAGAGCACTAAAGCAGCTGTCCTCTAAGTATTTCTATTTCCACTGCATTTGCTCAGAAATAGAACCATTTTCAACACTGACAAAAAGGTGAATCAACTTCAAAAAATAACGCAGACCGTCTTGGATTGAGATTTGACACAAAGATTTCTACCAGTGGGACTCTAACCTGATCAAGCCTGTTTTGCCCAACATGTTCCAACACATCCAACATTAGGTCAGATGCTACATTTATTCAAACTTTTCTGAAAGAATTTCTTTCCCTTTGGAAAGGCTTGTTCATTTCTTTTAGGATGTGTTAAAAGGAATGAGCTACACCTTAAATTAACTTCATTTGATAATTTTGCAGAGACTTTTACAAGGATACAGCCCTAAAAAGTAATCATTGCATGTTCTTTTAGTAAGTCAGCATGCATAAATACCACATTTTCACCAGACAGTCAAAAAGCACAGTTCTTTACAGAAATATCTTTCATAAAAGACGTAGAATATTTAAATATTAAATATATTACATATACTAATTAAATATTTAATTAATTAAAAATTAAATAAAAATGTACCAAGATGAATATTTCTTATTTCATAATAAATATCTCAGTGGAGGCCATCACAGATTGTGTTAAGGAACAGATAAGGAACATCCATGAAGCAAAGAACAATCTTTTAAATTATGACAAAGTACTTCTCCTGTTTCAGTTAGGCAATTTATTTGTGAAAGGCTGTTGTGCAGCCATTATGCCAATATTATTTTTCATTAGTCTGTACTAACAATGTAACTTATTCTTTTTTGTGTTAATAGACTCAGAGGACTCAAATTTAAGACAGTACAATATGACACCCAAAATTAGATAATATTGCCATCAGACCTTGGCCTACATAAAATGAGTATATAAATGGATAGAGATGCAGAATGGAAAAATAGTACTGTGTCATGCTGAAAGTACTTTCAGGAGAAAAAAAAAGTCTCACTTCCAATTAGATGGAATTTTGTAAGTACTATCTATAGCATCATGATGTATACAGACCAGTCTGTGATTCAAACCCTAAAAAGTACCTAAAAAGGTAACCCAGATGACAACATCACTATCACAGCTAGAACTATAAGTTATCAAAAATAGCAAAACTAGGGATGCATTAATCACAGCAGCCCAACAGCACCCTACAGTCTCCTTATCTGGAGTGTAACAATAGTGATAAAGAGCACAGTTTTTTAGATAACAGTTATTGACAAAAGCTAAATATCCAGAAATTATTTCTAGATATACATTTGGTTATTCTTTGACATAGCCACAGTCATGGATATTTATTTCTGTTTGAAATTTTTAATGATTTCTTATGTAAAGCACATGCCTTTAGTCCAGAAAATAGAGGTTAAACAAATTCTAACAAAAAATGTTAAATTCTCTTCTGTATTTTATGTTTAATTCCAGAAGCTGGCAATCCTCAATATTTAACATTAAAGTTGAATGTCACTGTAAGTCCACTAAAAAGAAACATTAGACTAATTAAAAATTGTATTTATTTTATAAAGTATTATAGGTAGCAGAAAGGGAGAAACTACTCCTTGAAAGAGAAGGGAGAAACTTTCCTTGAAAGGAAGAAACTACTTGAATCGACAGCACCTTACAAACTTATGTGTGTGTTGCTCTCCTTCACTTCTTCACACACAGTGTTCTTTCCCTCTTCCTTGACTGTTGGAAGTAGATTGACTGCAAAGAACTAGGCCACACCATGAAGTCAAACAACAGGAAAAATGATGATGGACATAGATGGATGAAGCAGGATACAGGCATTTTGATAGAGGATGGCTTAATTCTCCCTGTAATATAATCTTTCTATTAACTTTTATAAAGGTTGGACTGAAGTCTACGCATGAGAAAGAAGCATGTATAACTTCCTGTGCTTGAAAACAGGTTGAGTGAACTTTGATGCTACAAGCAAATTCATGTAAAAATCCTTTGTACTTCCATGAAAACTCATGAGAAAAGATCAGCAGCTGAAATGGAGGCAGAGAAGTATTAGCATAGTGAGATAGACTGAAGATAAAAATGAAGAGTATGTATGTTTTGTGTTATAAAGTAGTTTAGAAAGAATTTAATCTTTGCTATCTCTGTTACCATTAAAAAGATGAATACGCTTGTTTCTGCTCATTCTCTTGGCTACTGCTTCCCATGAGAAGGCTACCAGAGATTTAGTTCTCTCTACACTATAAATAAAATGAAAGGGAACACCATAAGCTCAATATGCATAATAAGACTGTGTGTTTGGACTTGAAATGGCCTGACCTAAGACTGCCACAGGCAAAAGTGGCTACTGGCACTGATTTTAAGATTTTTTTAATATGTCACTCAGGATAAGTTGTTTAAAGTATGATTGTTCTGCCTACTTTGATCACATTTAAATGCAAGATTGGGACTGTCAGGTGTGACTGGATTTTTCAATGACTCAGAAGAATACAGAGAAAATTAAAAGACTACAAAATAAATGATTTGGGAAGTTAATTATAAATAATATAATCTGTATATGCAAATATTAAATGCATTTATTCAATTAAATAACTTCAGAATTTTAAATTTCTTTCTGGCTTCTTTGACATGTCATCCCATCAGGCTGTTTCTTGGGGATATAATTACTTAGCAAAATGATTAACTGAATGCTGTTACACATATTAGCCATTCTATGCTTTAAGCATATGAAAATGTTTTGTCAGTATTCTAACTGGGGACCAATCTAATTGTGAAAGGTTATACTGAGGAAGAAGAAAAGTCATCAGCTAAAAAAAGTATATGATACAGATGTTTGCAGTAACTTTTTGAAGGTCATTTGTAAGTTGTGCACATAATATTACTGAGTCCTTCAGACCCATTCAGAAGTTGCATTGGCTTGGAAGCCTCAAAATAGTCAAACTCATTATCATTCAGATAGGAAGAGTGGAGTAATATTTACTTATTACCTTTAGAAATAAATGCATGTGAGTAATCCGCCACTGCAGAAGTAATAACAGGTAATGATTTCAGCAATGTTGTAGATAGTCTTCACTAGCATTTCTTCTTATCATATTTACCTGGCTGATATTTTGTTTTACAGTAGGTGAAATAATATATAAGATGATAAACAATTTCTTAGTTTCTGTGCCTCTTCCTTCCAGTGGACAAACAGACTCAATCCAGTGAACTACAATACCCACAGACCATTCACCACAAAGTGAGCTTCTAACATACTGCTGCACAATGAAAAAGCAAGACTTCATGAAACTGCAAGCTCCCTCCTTCACTCCTTACTTTTATGACATATTAGACAGCCGCTGTCAGAAAAGATCTATTTATGACTTACATATTCACAGCATGAGCCTGAACTTCAACATGGTCTTAACTTTCAGTGTCATATTTTGATAGCCCTTAACTGACATAAAATAATGTGTTGCTTTTTAATGGCCTGTCAGTGTTAATACACCTGGTTCACAATTTAATTCCTTGGACTCCTGGGTTTGCTCAAGCATGCATTTGCAGATTATTCCAGCCAAGGCATTCCCTGGATAGTACTTTTCAGGTTTTGACAATACAGACAGATGGTTGTACTCAACATAATACAGTTGAGTTCTTGTATTCTATTATTATTTCAAGTCAACTTTGAAATAAGAAAAGAAACGTTTTAATGAACAACTTACTTTTTCCTTGTTACCACATAACCACTTTCTCTCTTTTTTCTGTCTATGGCAATGTCCAGAATAGCTGTTTTTCTTGAAATCTTTAGCTTTCCCGGTCACTACTAGTAAGACTGCACCAGCATCAGAGGGATTGAGTAAGATAAATATATCAGAAAGAAAACAAACAAAACTAGATAACTAGTCATGAGGATGTCGTTTTCTATACTCATATTTATGCTGCTAGTTGCTAGTATATAACAGTTTTCATGATAAACTACTTCATTATCACCAGTGACTTTCCAGAACAATCATCATCAAGTAGATCATTTCCATGATAGTTCTATTACTGAGGACAATTTATTTCCTAAGTGTCAAGAAAGACCTATCTTTAAGAGAGCTGAACTGACTAAAAATTTATTTTTTTAACTGGATATCAAATCCTGCATTCTTCAAAAAACTGCATGATTTTTTTAATGTTCTTTTTAAAATGGGAAATTTGAATAGAAAATATTTTGCTACATTAAAAAGAATGTTCTTTAATGCCAGATATCATTTCTAAATATACCCTTTAGTGAGGAGAACTGAATGCCTGAACAGATCTCTGTTGTTAAAGATCTCTGCTTTTCAGCTAATCCTGTATTTATACTGGTTTTAAAATTATCCCAGGGTAGCTGTATCTAATATAAATTAAAATCCAATTTAGTCACAAGGCCTGAAAAATTAGCATAGCAAACTTCTACTTTCTGCTACTTGGTGTCCTTCAAAAGGGCTTCCAGTGAAGCGCGTATCTCAACCTGTATAAGAAATACAACAGCAGCAACAGAGGCAGGCCCACAGGAGCCAGCTGTGTGGCAGTGAAGCTGACAGCATCCCCAGCTGTAGAGTGGATTTCTCAGCTCCTGTTACTGTTCTGACCACTGCATAGACACTCTAGGCCAGCAGGATCACAATTCATTAGAAGACCTTTCCTTTAAGAACACAGGAACAAATTGCATCAGCATTATGAAAATGAAATTTAGTGTCTCGTCATTCAGTCTGTAAGTAAAGAATAACTATGTACAGATTTTTTCAGTAAATAAATGGGTTAAACATGATAAGTGTGCAATTTTTTTTTTCATGGCACTAAAAGTGCGGCTTCTCTCTTAAACAGAAGAATGAGAAACAAGGAAAGTTTCTTTGTTACTTTAAAATAGGAGATATTCAAGCAGATATGTAAAATTAGGAATGATAAATTATGCAACTGTTGCTGCAGAGAAGAACTATATCATGACTACAATCAGATTAAGTTATATGACAGCCATGAATGCCTGCAGAACAAGCTCCCCTTGCCTTCTAGAAGAACTGAAGAGTGTCTGCTGCACTTATCATTATAGCTTTCTCAGGCAAATTTAGCCACAAAAATGTGCAGAGAGCACAGCAACTCAGTCAGCTCCTTTAGTGTGGCTCATCCCCAGCTACAACTGACTTGCTTTTTGATTGGCTTAGTTGGTGTTCACTGTCTGATTTCGCTCCATCAAATAATAGTAATTGTAATTTTTATGATTGGTGCTTTCTGATATCCCCTATTTCCAGTTTGTGCATACTTGAAAGAAAGCAAGAGAGCAATGGATGAGGTAGAGATAGAAAAGCTTTTATGCACAACTGAAAATGTAAGCTTACCTAAAATACTGGAAAGCAAGAAGGCCTAATTGGAATCTGGCACTGGATAGGATATTTTTGCACTTCAGTAGCATTTTGTACCAAATCAGAATGCGGAAACTTCATCCTTATTATATGCCCCCCTGGCCCTGACTCTTTGCATTCCTTCTCTGCATGCATACCTCCTGTTCATCATGTCCTCCTTTCTCTAAAGTCTCCGCTGCAAACAGAAGCTCCTCTCCATACGCTGTTTCTAGGACCAATTATTTTTCTACTTACATTTCCTCCAAGGATTGTTTCGTGCCCACCGTTTGTTCAACCATAAAATTGTCATTGCAAGGCGAAAAACCATAGAAGGGCATTAGAAACAATGACTTGTGAACATTGTGCACAAAGGACATAACAGAGAAAGAGAGAGAATGCTAAAAAAAAAACAACCATAAAAGCAAAGACTAATATTTCTCTTTGAACCTCAGCTGAGTTGGGAAGTTCTCATTTCCCTTTTTGTTTCATTTTAAATATTCAAACAGCAAATGGACTTTCTAAGTATGTAAGATGTGTCGTGCTATGTTTATCTGGCATTACTAATTCCTTTATGCTCACTACAAAACCAGAGTCACAGGACTTTGCTGTCACCAATATGCTGAATGAATTGACAGCAGAGAGCACTCAGATCTCTGCTGTCAATGCAACAAAGATGATCATCTTTGCAAGTGAGGAAAAGATCACCACAGTAAGAATGCTGATTCTTCTCCCTGCTTGAAAATCACTGACATTACCAACATATACCTTACAAACAGCACTGCCAGTATTACTGCCAGATCCCAGTCCAGACGTGAAACACAAGTAAAAGGCTTTTTCTCCCATCTGTAGCCCACTCAGCTGTCCACTCTTCTGCAATGAACTTTGTTTCCTAGCAGTACTGTGCGCCACATACTAAAGACTTATATTTGCATCAGAATAAACCTTAAAAATAATTTATGTAATGTAATAATTAATGTAATTCAAGTTATACAGAGATGTAACAAATGGTGTTTGTGAAGAAATGGTGGAATGGAAGAAACTTCCAATTTAAAATTTAATTCTGGAAGACCAATTATCAAATTTTAATTTCCACTATCATCTGCCTTGAATATTTATCTTATCTAGCAGCTATTTTATTCATAATGGAAACCTTTGATGGCTTCCTTGTTATGCTATTCTGAGTCATGGATAATGCACACTACACTGGATTAAATTTATATGGAAAATAGGCTATACTAGCTTACATCTGAAGTTAGATGCAGCTAACTTAATTTTGCTGACATGTAAAAGGAAGGGAGCTTTGTCTGAAAAGAGAAAAGAAAAAGAAATAAATTCATTTAAAATCTCATAAAATATTTCACTTGGTATCACGTCTGCCTAAAGTATAAATCTATAGAAGCTTAAAAAGCAATTTACTCGAAATCAAAACAGGACCTCTGGGGTATCCACTCTGTCCTGATTAAGACTGCACATACTGAGTATTTAATAATGATGTAAATTCAATGTTGTGACGATTTAGTGCAGTTCAAAAAGCTATTTTTTTAAAGCTATAAAATTCAGATTCATGTTTATCCACAGTTACAAACTTCAGTGTTCTAAAGCAGCCTCGCACATTAAATATTCCAGTCTTCAAAAAATAAGAAATAGGGCACGGGGTAGATAAGCAAGGATTCTCAATTACAAGGATATTTTCATAAAGCAGATTTGCTGCAAGATAAAATTGAGGAAGTATATACAGTGGGGCAAAGATGTCTTCTTTTAATTACTGTGGACAAAGAAATCACCACCATTTGTACTTCAAAAGTATGACATTTTCACAAAATTAAGTGGGGTATTGCTAGCTTAGTCATCAGCAATCAGATCAGGAGGATCTGTTCCATGATTTTCCCAAGCACAGAGGTGAGCCTCACTGGGCTGTAATTCTCCAGGTCCTCCCTCCTCCCTTTCTTTTAAATGGGAATGATGATTCAGTGAAACAGATTCAGGTGTAATGTGTAATTTGAAATGAGAACACTTGCTTTTTAATATTGCAGTAAGCAAGTATCTTCTCCCTCCTTCATCCAATACACTCATGTATATACTTTCCAATTTTTTTTCTGTCAGTGCCTCACTAAGCACATTATTTTCCCTTAAGATATTTATTTTAAAGCAACGTTTAGACTTTCTACAAATGGCAATTCAATCATGAAATTTTCAGTCTGTCTGCTGTACAGATGTCAAGTTCACTAGGCCTCATGCTCAAATTCTTCAGTTTTTATTCACATGAAAAAGTCACAGTATAAAAAAAAGACATATAAGCATACACCTCAGCAAAATTCTAAATTGCTTCAGTTTCACCTTAGTGTAATTCAAAGGTAATTTTAAATGTAAGTCAAAAGATTCTGTGTGAGGACACTATCGCATATGAATATACACATGAAACACTGATCTATTTGAGAACAGGTTTTCCAAAGAGCTTCCAGATTCGTCAGCATATAGGTCATCTAACATCACAGTCATTTTGAAAAGACAGAGTATGAAATTAATTGATCAAGATCAAAAAATACTCAATAAGAATTTTCAGAACATGACATTTTGATGTGTTCCAGAAACAGGATCAGAAAAGTACTATCTTTCATTTCTCTTTCAACACTTTTTTCATTATGCAAAACCAAATTCCACCTAATTAAATTGCTCATTTAAACTTTCTAATTTATTAAACTCCTGAGTCCTTGAGCCATAGGAATGTTCTCCTACCTCTTTTTTTTTTTTTTTCCAGAATATGTCCTCATATGTTACTTTTAAGTTATTTATAAATACATCTCTCCTACAGTCTCTACCAGCAGGGCACCTATATGTTAGAATTTAATAAGGCTCAGGTATAAGTCACAAGTCTCTGAAGAAAACTTACCTGATCTGCTTAATTTCTACCAATAATCATACCATTACCTACAGCTTCTGTTTTGAATTAATGGTATCTAATGATTAACACTGGCCAATTTGCATCCAATTATGTCTCCTGTAAAATTAGAAATAGATGAAAAGGCTGAATGCAATTAATCATTCTGCAATATGAATTTGCTTAAATATCAAGAATGAATATGTTGTACTTTCTTAAATAAGATTTCACTGAAAACATATATTGTCTGGTTATGAAGGAAAAGCATGACACTTCCCATGACAATAAGAAATCTGGATATTAAACACTACGGAATTACTGAATTCATTCACATAAACCCTTCTAATAATGATTAAAAAAAAAATGATGCATCTGGTACCTAATTACAATCTGGATCTGCATGTTACAAAAACAACTAAAAACAATAAGCAAGATAACTTTTCAAGACATACAGAAGAATCTAATCTTGTCTGAGACAAACCTCGATTCTAGTAGTCTTTATGCCTCATCTTTTCTTTCATTCTTAGGGAGTATAGACTTGGAAAATATACTGTTCCTCCTTCAGAGCAACTAATGCTACTAAGCTATAAGATTTTTGATGAGCATAGCAAATTTAAGAAAAGTTATAAATTATAAAAATATTTACTATCACCTCCCTACCATTACTATAAAAAACGTAAAAATTATATGTTGTCTTAACAGATGATGGCAACAAGATGCTTTTAATGGAGAGCTCTTTCTTGTGCACCTGCCCCTCTGATAAATTCAAAAGAAATCTCATATAAATACAAACACATTAATTACCACTGGTGAGACTGCTTTTCCACAGTGGTGAAGTTATTTTGTCCCTCAGAGAAAATTAAAATAATTTGACAATTATTTTAGTTTAGCTCTTGTACTTACAGGCATAGAACAGGGCAGCAACCTAAGCTTACTTTACAAAAAAAGATTGCAATACATTACTTCGTTTCTCTGTCCCGAAACTTTCAAATTGAAGCATGATTCAATACATTGTGAAGATTTTAAAAAAATAGAGTTAAGCTAAGTGAAATCTTTTGGAAAAAGAAAACAATGAAAATAGGATTTCAGACAAGTAAAGATCTCAAGTAACACTCAATATACATTTTCTGACTTTCAGCATGCAAAAAGACAAGCTTTTGACTTCTAAGACCTTGTTTTTGCCCAGGAGAGAAAAAATGCCTGTTTCAGTGTTGTTTAGAACATCACCCAGCAATTTCTACCTGCATTACTCACCTTTAACAAATCTCTGCTCTTGTTCTTCTCCATTTCAAATAATTTCTCCAGTTCATAGCTCTACTGACAGAAGTTTTGTATTCTTGTTCATAAAACCCAGGGCATTACTTTTATTCCCATTATACTTGTACTCTTCTAACCCTTTTTTTGTGTAGGACTCAGGTCAGTTTTTAACCTATTTACATTTTGCGCTGCTCTTTGGGAAGAAGCACAGAATTTAGAGGGAAGGAAAGGTTATGTTGCAGATACTAGCTGATTGGTGTTTGCTCACACTTGGAAGTGTCACTACTTCTTTGCTTAGCAACATTGCCAATAGAAGTTAAAGGAGTTAAGTTCTTTTTAGATAAGCTCTTGTATTCATTATGCCAAACATTACACAAACAACTTATTTTAGAGATACTTGGTCCTTGTCATCTCTGTTCCTACTCCACACAAAATCATCAAAAAAGCTCCAGCATGCTATTTTAAGATGTCTGGCTTGTCTGAAGTGCTCTGCTTTTGAACATGAGCCTCATTTACAGTGGCTGTATCGACAACTGCAACAATGCTTCAATTCCAATTTGCAAGAAGCCAAAAAGAAAGATCTAAAGGCTTATCTGGTTTTGGTTAGGAGGGACTCATGTATATTATTGGTTAGACTTCACAAAACATCCTGCAATGATTACCAGCAGACTTACTGTTTCAGGTGTCACAGACTGCCATTTTTTTAGTAGAAATTTCATAAACTCTCTCATTAAAAAATGGATCATTTCCTAGTGTCATAGACACTGTGTTAGCATGTAACCCTATACATTTACCTTGAATCACTTTACTGATTAACTTGACAGCTGCATACATGTCTAACTCAACTGACTGAATACGGCTAGATGAAGCTCTCTACCGGTTTCTGAAGTGCAGTTACCTAGCTAAAGCTGAATATGTTAACCCATTTAACTTTCCTATTCACCACCAGCTGGAAAAATAAGCAAATGAATACTAAAATTCATGCTATGAGCAAAGGCAAGAGGTATTGAAGTGTAATAGCAAGATCTGTGACAAATTAATGAAGTTTAAAGACTGCAAGCAAAATACATACGTACTAGGAAATGAACACCATCAACCTCACAGAAGCAAATCACAGTGCATATCAATCCAGTGCATTATCATTTTGCATTTCACTGCAAGAATCACTACACAAAATCTTGAAGAGTGTTATTTTCTCAGGGCACAGCAATGGTTTGTGGGAAGAGTCTAAGTTCTTTAGGGCTTGCCATGCATATAAGTCACTCCATAAGTAATGCCTCCTATTATTTTTTTTTTTTCCCATGGAAAATACATATGCATATTTAGCCCAGGGGGTAGCCCTGATTATTACAAGATCATGGTGAACGCAAATCACTTTGATGCTCGGAAGTGAAAACATGTTACTTGCAAGATAACTCATTTTACATTCTCTTAAAGATGATTACTTGAAGAACAAATAAAGACCTGCCTGGACGACTTCCTGTGCAACTAACTATAGCTAACCTGTTTTAGCAGGAGAGTTGGCCTCAATAAGGCCCAGAGGTCCTTTGCAACTCCTATGATTCTGTAAGTACCATTAAGTCCAAGCCTTGGCTCGACACAGTCAAAAATCAGATGATATGACAGAGTTGTCCAGACCCTTCTTGAACTCCAGCAAGTTTCTGGAGAGTCTGTTTTAGTGCTCAATCAGCCTCTAGTACAGAACCTTTGCTTTATAATCCATCCTGAGCCTCCGCTTTTGCACTTCATGCCAATCCCTTGGGTCTTATCACTGGTCACCAGAGAGAAGAGATTAACACCTGCCCCTCCAATTCCGTTAGTGAGCAAGCCGTAGGCCATAGTGAAGTCTCCCTCCAGTCCCCTCTTTGCTGTGCAGAACAAACCAAGAGACTTCAGCCACTCTACACCTTTCACAGTCTTCACTGCCCTCATTTGGACACTCTAATAGTATTATGTCCTTTTTGTACTGTGGTGCCTAAATCTGCAAGCAGTATTTGAGATAATGCCATGCCAGTGCAGTATAGAGCGGGACAATCACTTCCCTCAACCTGCTGACAGTGCCATACTTCATACATTCCAGGGTATGGTTGGCCTTCCTACCTGCCTGAGATTTGCAACAAAAGAGGGATTAAAATATTTACATCTTGTTTGCTCAGCAGAATGAGGTTTCTCATCAGCCTGTCCAGGGAAAAAGTTAATGCGCAAACTGTGCGTGCTGCAAAAGCTTTTACTAGCCATCCTCAACGGCTGCTCTGTCAAAGAAGCAAGGAAACAGTAGTAGAACGATGTCTTAGTTTCAGATGGGAGAGAACTGTTCTTTTCCCTAGAGTCTGGTATGATCCTATATACTGGTTTTAGTAGAAAAACTATGCTTGTAACATACCCATGTTTCTAGTTGTTGCTCAGCAATGCTATATAGAGGCAAGGATATTTCAGTTTTCTCAGTTTTTCTTACTGCCTTACCAATAAGGCAAGGGGCACAAGAAGCTGGGAGTCACAGAGGGCCCAAGGAACTACTACAAGATAGAATTAGGACAGATGACCTAATTTGTCCAAAGGGATATTCCATATCACACGCCATATGACATTATGGTTAAGAAAAGTTTTGATTTGGGGGTTGCAGGGGAGTTCATCAGGCTTTCTTTCACTGCTTGGGGACTAGCTGGGCATCAGTCAGAAGGTGGTGAGCAATTGCTTGTGCATCTCTGGTTATATACGTCATAACTATTTCTTCTTTGTCTCTGTTACAGTGAATAGTTTTCTCCCAGTCCATGAATTCTATTTTGTATTTATTTTATTCTCTCCACCATCCCTCTGCTGGGAAGTGGAGGAGTGAGCAAAAGATTGTGTGGTGCTTAACCACCTGCTGGGTCAAACCACAACAGACTCATCTGAAGGGACTACAGCAATGCAGCTCTGGGTTTCCCTGTATTTAGTATGGGACTTTCACTCTCCAAAACAATTTATTAGGCCCTGAAATTAAAACGTGGGCCTCAACCACACCTATACCCCAAGTTGATGTGGTGTTATGGAAACGGGAAGGAGGATGTGCCAGTAACTTGTTTCTGTTTTTTTTTGGCAAATTTATTTAAAAGGATTCCTAACAGATTCATCTATATTTGTAAGAATCTTGCCACCTACAGTGAAAGCTTGACTATTGATTTTTTCATGAGTTTTTGATGGAATTAATAAATTGTCTAGAATAAAAATTTAACACAAGGAGTCTGCACACCCTGGATTACAACCCATTTAAGTCACTTGATCAGTACAACCTTGTATGCTTAGTAAAATTAACAGTGATAACTCAGTAACGATAGAGGTACTTGGGTTAGACAAAGATGAGGCTGTTGTTTTAGTATAAGAGGGCAAGCTTCCTTGAGCTACTTTAAGCAAATGCAACTCATTCTGCTTTTACTGTCTGCTCTTTTTATGAAAAATTCAACTGTAAACTCCTGACTCCAGCTTTTGTGCATAAGCAATAAAAAACTAGCCCAGGAACAAGACAATACTGCATATACTCATTTGTTTTGTGAAGTAATAAGGGAAGGGCAGGGGGCACATGTTACCTTCATGCAAAGTTGCACAGTGGCTAAAACCACAGCAATAAAAAGCAGGCATAAATTACTGATATAAGCTGATATTTAGGCACTGGCACTGGCTTCCAAGGCAGAATATAACAGGGGTGAGGACTGTGTTGAACTAAGTTTTGGAGTCAGCGCTTCCTCAGGCTTCTTACAAACAGCACAGCATTTAACTTGCTTGGGGCTGTATTTAAAGCAAACACAGCCAGAGGCATCAAGAGTGGCTCTGCCAATATAAATGTACTTTCTGAAAGGCTTGCCAGTTGTTTGTTTTTTGTTTGTTTGCTTTTTATTATTATTATTTATTTATGACAGTCCTTACATAGCCAAATGGGTGTTTGAACTGTGATTGCTTTGGACACCGAGTGCCAAAAAGTAGGAGCCAGCAGGAGAGACGTGGCCAGAAATCTCAAACCCCACCTTCCTCTTCACTGTGCCTCTCCTGTCCTACCCTCAAAATGAAGCACCTCAGAGTTCCCAGATGTTACTCAAAATGTCTTACCCTCCAGCTCAAGGGATTTCAGGTGAAATAGATCTTTGTCTTTATTTTAAATTAACACAATTACTGTGTAGAAGCACTCCAGTGAGACAGAAGTGTGTATCAGCTGAACCCAGGGTATTCCCCTGACACTGACAAAACAGACGCACCACTGAGCAGAGCTGATAGGATATTTGCAAATGACATAAAACACCCAGTTAACTTGCTACTGTAGTGAGAATCAGAGGCAGTCTATTCATTGAAATAAATATTGTTTTCTTTTTTGTTCTTTCAGTATTATAAACCATAAGTAATAACTTAATGACTTCTTAAAACTGCATTTTTACAGAACCTGCCTCCCTGTATTTGTGCTGTGGATTCATGGATGGGAACATGTCCAAAGACACGTAGGGGCTTTGTCCACAAGACACAGAATTATGGAATCTCTATTATCTACACAGAATCTACGGAGGGCAGTTTAGCTTCTTGAAGGCACATTGTCAAAACATTCAACAGAAACTGAGAAAAGAAAAAGTAAGCCAGACAAGTTTTGCTTGCTAAGCCCAATTGTATGTAGAGACCCTACAGGAAAAGATTACCTATACATGCAAAGAACTCCTTCCCTTCTCTATAAATAGGGGTGTTCTGCTATCTTTGGCACACACCAACTATGAAAGATATCATCATGACTAAGGACTACCACATATTGTAAGGTTAGTTGCAGTCAGCTCTTGAATCTTTTTTTTTTGTTTCGGATTAAGGAAAAGAAGTCTGCATTATTTCTAATTCTGCCACAGGATGCTTGCATTAGCCACCAAGTTAGATAAAAATAAAGATTCAGCCATTGAACTGAGGGCCTTTTTCCTCTTGTATTTACTTTCAGGAGAATAAACCAGGAAATCCAGAAGGACGTGGCAAGGTAATATCATGGAACTGAAAAAATGTGCCACACTTGAAAAGTGAGCCACTGTGCAATCGATTTTCAGCCAAGATCAGGGGAAACATACATAACAAGTGCTTTATTTAAACATAATCAACTTTTTAAAAGGCATGAATTAATTTCTTCCAGATATTAACTTCCACGTTTTGCTTTACAAACTGTCCTGACATTTGAGAAGTGTCCAGCAAACAAAGTTTAGCAGGTAGAACTCAGCCTCTTTTTCTTCCCCTGCCCCTCCGACCCCCCCCATAAAAAAGAAGAAAAAAAGGAAAAAAAAAAAAAAAAAAAAACACTGTGGGAAAGTATGTCTCATTTCAATAGAAGAACTGCATATACCTCAGGAGAACTAGGAATTAAAATATAAAATATATGGGAATTAAAAAATTAAAAAATGAGTTTTGGCTTTCAGAATACACTGCTTATCTTGGATATGTCAGAAAATAATACTTCATATCCTTATTGTCTCTACCACTCTCTTTTTCTTTGGACCAGCATAAGCAAAAAGTGTAGAAACAGTGAACAATATCAAAATATGACTTCAAACCACTCTGGAGATACCTGGAAAGCTATGAGAACAAGCAATCTATGGGATCAGAGAAGCAGTGAAGTCAGGGAGGGGATAGAACGCAAGCGACCAACCTCCCTTGAATTCTTGCAGCTACATTGACCTTGGGACTGTTACAAAATCTTTTTATGCATAGTCCCAGACACAGTTTTTGTTTTTGATTTTTTCACCTGTGCATTATTGAGTTTCAGAGGGGAGAAGAGACTTGGGGTTTGATAAATGGATATCTGAATTAAGCTTGCCTTACACTGAAATCAATTAAATCAGATTGAGTGGCTCAAGAGACATTTCCATATTCATGCTGAATAATCAGAAAGTGTTAATAGTATTTGAGCAAAAAAAAAAGTATGGAAAAAACATGTTTGGGGAAAGAGGATATTTTGAATTGATGGAAATTTAGATTAGTAAGTGGTTTCAAGGAGCTAGAAAAAAATTACAATATATCTGTCAAACAATGCTTTTTAAACAAGAAAACAAATGCAAAAATAAAATAGCAATTAGAAGCAAGTCTGAGAGCACACAGTTTGCAGGTAGAAGTAACTGAGATCTACAATTTTATGTTCTAAGTGAAGACTTTGCTTTGTTTCTTTTGTGTGTGTATGTATACATATATATGTAGAAACATAGGACAATGAGCCCCTAACCCACACCTGCTGGAGCCACATAAATATTTAATAACTGAGGCAGAAATAAATTATTCCATGAAACAACTTACTGCCTTCAAGCCAGAAATGCATAGAATGCTTCCGGTACCAATTTAGCCTTGTAACAGCTTTGAAGAAAGAATAACTTTTGCCTGTTCAAAGCACACCATTACAGTATTGAGTGTGCTGCAAAAAACACCAACCAAAACACCAATACATCCCCTTACTTTGTGGAGATAAAAGTTTAAAGGATGCAAGTACCAGTATGTTCTGCTTCACTATTTACAAGGATAAAAGCATCGCTTCCAAAAGAAAAGAAACAATCCTTCCATTTGCTAACATTATACAGAGTAGCAGCAGATTTAAACAATTCTAGGATCACTTACATTTTATAGCAAATGGCACAAAAGATCTTTAGCTGAGCTACAGTTACTTAATGGCACATCATACCTCTACAGCAAAAGAAGGTCCAAGAGAGTTTGTTATGGCTTTATTATGCTCAAAGTTATAAATGCAGTTTTCAATGACATAAGCAAACTAATTTATACCTGCTCTCATTGCACATGATAATAGAAGGGTTTTTTTTTTTTTTTTTTTAATTTTCCAAGTGGATTTTGCAGCTTGCCTTGATCTCCACTGTACTTCATTGAAGAAGTACAAAATCACCCAGCAAGAGCTTTGTACTCATGTTCAAGTTTCAGTCATACAGTAGGCATTCACTAAAGGTAGCATATCCAAGTTGCTTTCTACCAAAGTGGATACATAGCATATGATTTTTGTGTTTAAAATAGCAAAGGGGGAGACTGTTTAAGTTTATGTAGAAAGTTTGGTGTACGAAATTAAACACTTGCAGCAAACTTAAAAAAAAAAAAAAAAGAAAAAGAAGCAATTTCAAAATATAAACTCAAATTAAAATATAAATTTCAAAATATAAAGTCCAGTCATACTTGAAGTCAATAGTATTTATAGGTTTTATATTGGTTGAGGCACACTATAATAACAGTGAATATTTTGCAATATAATATTCTGTAACTTACAAAAAATACAACACTCACGTAAACATATAAATAGCCTGTTCTGCCTCCTGAGCTGTTCAGATGCCCTCCTCATCAACCCCAGACACATGCCTTCACTTTTCTTGCCACTCCTCCTCCACACCCTGTCCTCACATCACGATCTTATTACTCCCCCTCTTCACATGCTCCTGGAACATGGGAGAGCTTACTAACCCTTCCTCTTCAGAGGTAGAGAACAGGGAGCCCAACACAGAAATGGTTTCATTCTCCCATCAAACCTCCATGAAACAAGAAAGAGGGTCCTTCAAAAAACCTTCCTGATTTCACAAATGTGTAGTATTTTCCAGCTTCTCTTTCTAGACTTGCAGACCTCCTGACAGAACACTATTTCAGAAGTCAAGAGAGGGAGATAAAACTTCTCATCTACGGCCTCCAAGGGTCTCTTTCATTATCTACAGAAATAAGGTCAGAAAGTAAAAGGAAATATTTAAGAAAATAATAAATGGAAGTCATGGGTCAAAATAATTCCTTTCAAAGCTTTCTACTATTTTAGTTGAAAGCCATTTCTCTTCCCTTGACTGACCGAGCTTCATTTTCCTTTCAGCCTCCGCAGGACAGAAGAGGACTTGTTAACATTACTGAGAGCTGTTTTAACTACCCTTATGGATACTGCTGTTACTGACCAACTGTGAGGTATATTTCAAGACTTGGGAGCATAATTATTCCTAGTCCAGTTAGAAGACTGGATTGTCATTTCAAATACTCTCCTAGGTGCTTTATAACCACACTCCACGGCAGCCAGAAAAGAGAGATCTTTTTCAGATGAACTGTTTTCTTTTAGGAACTGCAGTTATAATTAGGCAAAACCATGTCAGTACTTTCCCAGATGGAAATAAATAAATTCAGAACACAAATATTTCAGCCTTCAGTTTGAAGCATTTCTGAGTTTACTTGGAATGCAGCAAAAAACAAAAAAAAACAAAAAAAAAAACAAAAAAAAACACCCTGTTAAAGATATCAATAGCTTCTTTCCAAGTTGAACAAAGTATCTCTTAAGAAACACATTTTTTATTTTCCTGCTCTCAAGAAGAAACAGGAAAAGGCATCTCCATAGCCTACATTTCACCTTATTTTTATAAAGTAAAAAGACAAATTCAGTTTTCCAGACCCTTAAGCACACAATTTTACAATCATGCAAAAACTGCATTTCTACAATTCCTGATATTTCTACAAAAATGAACTTCATACAAAAAAATTAAAAACAAAGAAACAAACATTAATCAGAACTATGCAAGTAGATTGTCAGGAAATGCTACATGGAAGTCCTTGGTCCTGTACTTCAGATTCCTATGAAGACCCATCCAGTGTAATTTATTAATGAGAACAGAGATAAAGAACACACCTTCTTCTTACATGATTGCTATTAAAGCAAATAGCACTGTTCTGACTTTACCATAAACATACATAATTATTTAATTTAAAAAAATCTCTTTCACCAATTTAAAGTATTTTTTAACTGTTAAATGTTCTATCCTTTTTGGTGCTTACTAGAGTTTTTGATTACTCAGAATAATTTCAAGAACCACAGAAGTTTCAAGTTAAACGTTATAATTCTCTGCTTGCCCATAATACAGGCTGATTATTCCCCAAAACACCTGACATTTTAAGGTAAACATTTATTGCAAGTGGCAAAGAACCAAGAGGGAATACTTCAGATCTTAAATCCCAGCTCAGACATTCATTCAGTGTGTGACCTCAGGCAAGAGACTTGACCTCCTTCTGGTTCAGTCAATTCAGCTAGCTAAGAGCAGGAAATCTTTGAAAACCAGATGCTGCATCTAAAAGCAGATCTTCTCCGGGTAAATAAATTACAAGCAAGCCAGAGGGATGGAGGAATATAGTGTTTCTTATTGTAAGAGTCAGGTAGGCATATGGAAGTAAATTAGAAATAAGCAAGAGGTCTAAAAGCCTCAAGCTTTACTTTGATATTGGAAAAAATAGGATTTTTATTGCTGTACAGATTAGGGTTTCTTTGTTTTTTGTGTTTTGGTTTTGTTTTTTTTTTTTTGCTAGACTACAAAGTTGGACTATTCAAATGTATTCAAATAGCATAACAAAAAAAATATTTGTATGTCTTAATTTGTCCCAATTACTCTTCACAAATCTCTGAAATACTCCTGATGACATTTGTAATGATGCAAGACAGTTTTAAAAATTCGTCTTTTAGGGATCTAGGGATCCTTAGAAAATGGAATCCTAGGAGAGTTTGGGCAACTTTTTCCTGGAGAAGAATCCTTGCAGCTTCCAGTACAAGTTCATGCAGTTATTCCTTTGCAGCTGCAAGACTCCACACTTACTCTTGTTGAATCTCATTAGGTTTCTTCCTGCCTAACTCTGTAGCACGTCCAGGTCTCGTTGAATGGCAGCACAGCCTTCTGGTGTGTCAGCCACTCCTTGCAGCTTCATATCTTCAGCAAACTTGCTGAGGATGGATTCTACCCTTTCAACCAGGTCACTGATGAAGATGTAGAACAAGACTCAGCACTGACCCCTGGGGAACACCACTAGTTACATGCCTCCAACCAGACTGCAGACTGCCAGCCAGACTGTTCTCAAATCCACCCCACTGTCCACTCAATGATCCCACACTTCCTAAACTTACCTATGAGGACATTATGGGAGAGTGTGAAACCTTGCTGAAGTCGAAGTGGATAAATCTACTGCCCTCCCTCTATCTACCCAGCTAGAACACCATAGAGGGCTACCAGTTCTGTCGAGCATGATTTCCCCCTTGGCGAGTCCATGTTGACTACTCCTGACAACATTTTTCTCTTCCAATTGCTTAGAGAACAAGTTGTTTCATCATCCAGGCATGGAGTTGAGGCTGACTTGCCTGTAGTTTCCTGGATCCTCCTTGCCCTTATTGAAGACTTGAGTGACACCGGTTTTCATCAGGTCCTCAGGCTTCTCTGCATCTTACACTACATCCTTCACAAA
Source organism: Lagopus muta (assembly GCF_023343835.1). NCBI lineage: Eukaryota > Metazoa > Chordata > Aves > Galliformes > Phasianidae > Lagopus > Lagopus muta. The sequence goes on along the minus strand of NC_064436.1, from coordinate 23,046,642 downwards.
AATCAAATTATACTTGCCAAAAAATGAATAGACTTATGTCTGCCAAGAGCCTGGGTACCAAGATTTTAAAACCCTGTTTTTAATCTTTAATTGTCACAAAACTGTAAGTAGCATGCTCTTAAATTCTGTAAACTCATATATAATCTCATAGACATTTTAACACGTGCTTCATTGATTTTTCTGATGTTAAACTTTAAGTAGAAGAAGACAACAACAATATAGTAGTGACAGGACAAGGGGAAATAGTTTTAAAGAGGAAGAGGCTAGATTTAGAGTAGACATTAGGAAGAAATTCTTCACAATGAGGATGGTGAGACACTGGAAAGGCTGCCCAGAGAGGCTGTGGATGCCACCTCCATTGAAGCATTCAAGGCCAGGGTGGATGGGGCTCTGAGCAACCTGGTCTAGTGGGAACTGTTCCTGCCTACATCAGGGGAGTTGGAACTAGATGATCTTAAGAGTTCCTTCCAATCCAAACCATTCTATGACTCTATGATTTTGTTCCACTGTGATAGATAAAGGAGAAACTACCAAAACTTTTGAAACGATGACAGCAACAAAAGAGAATTACCTCTCCTTTAGTAAAATAAAAAATAAAAATGAAGGAATAAAATGGAGTCAGCCTCTTATCATAAATAGATACAAATATAACTATTTTTCCTGTAATCAAGATTGCAGATAATGTAAATCATTATCTTTCTGTGTTAGATAATTTAGTAATGCTTTTGTTTAGTTTTACCCATTAAATATCATTCCTTGTAGAAAAGGTCAATAGAAGCTTTTAACAAAACACTAGAAATAAATGACTTATTTGGCTTACCTCGTCCCACTTCCTGGAAGCACTCCACTTCCTGATCCAATTAGAAACAGAGAGTATGTCAAGGAAATAAGTGTTTTCACTACACACTCCTTTACACCACAGTTCTGAAAACAATTTAGGCACCATGAAGCTGAATTTGTGCAGTTATGAGAGTATTAAATATTGAAACTCCAAGTCATGCATTCAAGCTCCCTATACGGAAACAGGCATTCTAAACCAGAATCTAACACTCAAAATGAAAAACATGAACTAAAAAAGCAATCCCTTCAGTTCCTTACTTCTGGTTCAGCGTGTTACTTCTTGCCTAGCAGATCAGCTCCTTCTTCCTATTAAGAGCCCACAACTTAGTACTTGTTGCCTGAAGCCCACTTCCTACATTCAGTCATTCAGGGACATTACATTTTGTTTCGAAAATGAGGGCAGCTCACTCCATCTCTCTGAGGAGATCAAAATCGTTTTCACTTTAAGAGAATCAATCACCTAGCCCTGCTCTGGCAACTGCTAAAGGGGAACTTCGAGGCCTCACCAAGTCTTTCAGATGAAGAAGCCCACAAAAGCCAGATACAGTTGTGACATATGGAAGTGAGATTGCTTTTGTCAGCCAAAAATGTAACGTGAGGTACTGAATGATGAGGCGTTCTTTTTTTTCTTTCAGTTATTCATTTTTTTTCCACTAACTATATTGTCACAGCTTGTTTGTATATTTAATGAACACAAAAGCATTAACAAGAGATGAGCAACAGTTACAAGGAAACAAGAACAAGAAGCCAACACTTAATGTGGACTGTAAGTACAGAAGTGTTGACTTATGGTAAGTTTTCTGAACTTCTTGAGATATTCTAAGAAATGAAAGAGATATCCTAGAACTTTCTCACAAATAAAAGAGCTCAATTTATCACTGAAGTTCATATACAGACTTGGTACTTCCGTTATTAGTTGATAGCTGAGCTTAGGATTACTCTTTTTGGAGTTAGACATCTACATTTCACTATTTCTTCTTAAATCATCCCCCCACCTTTTTTTTTTTTTTTTCCTCCTTAATCTATACATGCATGAATCCCATTCTCTCTCTTTTCCTTGACATATGTAAATCATTGGTGAGAAAATCTTGTTCAAAGGGAAGACAGTAACAGAAGTCTTAGAAGGGTTATACTGCTGGAGATGTTTTCAAAGATGTCAGGGAGAACTCCAGTTGGCCCTGGAGCATATAAAATAGTATTAATGTTACTTTACTGTACTGCAAGGTCTTTTTTTAAAAGAGCTTTGCAATTTTGGGAATGTGGTAAAATGTCCTGAAAGTCCTTTCTGAAAAGGACTTTCATGAGATGTCCCATTTTCTAGCTTCTTTCGCAGGATGCTCTAAGGAACAAGTTTGATCTTGGTGTTTGGAAAAAGTCTGCATGGAATAACTGAGCACCGACAAGCAAAGAGATAGCAGTGACATACCTGGAACACTTGGGACTCCACAGAAAAATGTAGCAGGCCAAAAATCAAAATTATATTTCAAATGCCAAAGGGATTATGTTAAATTATGTAAGTCTTGAAGGACTAAATTCAAAACAGATGTATTACAAAAGAAGGTTGAGACAAGTGACTGGAAAATAAACGCAGAAGTGAGAAAAGCAACAGAACTCTTAAATTTAAACTGGAGCAGTTAGCAAATCTAAGGAAAAAATTCAGATGTTAATTGGACAATAATGATAACAAGAACAATCACAGTGATTTAAGGATATTGTATTGTTTCAGAAAGTGATGTCAAATTATATGCAATGAATGAATTAGACAAAGAATAACTGACCTTTAATTGTGACCTTTAAATTGTTTCAATTATTTCCTAATGTCAACAAACCAGTAATTGAACTGTACTAAATGACATTGCCTTAACACCCAGTTAACAGCTTGCACCAACAACCATAAATTTAGCACTATCTTTTTACCAGATAATTAATGGCAACCGTAAGACCTGTAGCAAGCTTCACATTCTGTTTGGCTTAAAATTATTTCTTATTAAGTAATGGAGATATATTCTCACAGCAAGTACTTTACAAGTTAAGTGAGAAACTCACTAAACATTTTTATTTAATATAATTAGCAGAATCACCAACAGAAAGAAGACTATTTTAAAATAATATTAACAATATGATCAAGAATATTCAGCCACATGTGATGTTTTTGTTCTGCACATGATCTAGATTCCTCATTTGCATACCTGAGTCAGCTTTGAAATTTGTGCATGGAAGGATTTGGAAATCACTAAAAATAGAGTGTAGAATATACTGAAAGTGGCACTTGTCTGTGAAATCCATCCAGACAAAACAACAAAAAACAGGCAAACCAAAAAAAAATTCTTGTTGTTTGCTCCCTAAAGCTCCCCACACTGGGGTATTCACTGAAGAAAAAGCTCCTGTCCATCTTGAATTTATTTAAGGCATAACTGTGTTCAAAACTGACAGTAAAGTAAGAATAGTTATACTACATACCTTATCAATTTAGTTAATGGTTAACTGGAGATATCACCTTAGTTTTCAAACCCAGAATGCCTTTACACTCTGAGTGTTTCATCGAAGCCTAAAAAAAAAATAAGATGTGTACAAATTTTGGAAGAATTAGTACCTTTCAATCTTCTACTGAATCCTTCCTTCCTCAGTGTGTGCCCTTTTTAAAAATCTCAGTGATGGGAATGATACATCTTTCATCCTCTACCTGACATGGGACAATTTTTTCTCAAAAATACCAAGTGGGAAGAGATTTAACCATCAATTAATGACATCAGTAATAACTTTGAAAATCAAAACTGCTTTTTCTGATCAATTTCCTAATTTTCATGTTTTCATTTTCCATTCAGTTTCACTGCTTGTAACAAACAACTGGTTTATAGGATTACATTGCCTTATGTAAGGGTGTTTGGGCTCAAAGTGGCCATCTGGACAGTCTAAAATCTCATTCAAAAGAGCTATGTTCCAAGGCCAAAACATTCAGATCCTGTCTGGACTCTTTTAATGCAGTTTCAAACATCTTCAAAACATTAAAGGTATCTACAGCCTGATATTCGTATCTCCAATTGCAAACAGATTACTGTTTTTAAAGACATAGTACAGACCATTTATGACCTCTGAAACACAAAACCCTGAAATAATCTAGTTTAGTTTTAGGTTATATTTTGAGAAATTTGATTTTAAAAGCTTTACAGAAAGAGAAAAGGACACAATTCTTCACTATTTCTGATCTCAGCTAGGCTACGCAGGCAACAGAAATGACTGATGAAATAATTCTGGTGAACCACTGTTCTCATCCATAGCAAAATGAGCTCAGTTTTTATATAATCCACAGCTTCTCTCCCAGTGTTTCTGCAAACACTTGCTAATCTACTTATTCATATTAAGGTTTCATCAGTTGTAAAATTCCAGCTCTATTGCCTTGCCTACATCCTAGGAGCAGTTACAGAGATTGGAAGGATCAGGTGAAGATTATCTGTTCTTCTTAACACCACACAATCAAAGTACGATCAATCACAGCCGACCAAGAAATATCAGCAAATGAATTTCCACTTAATTTCTAGTGCATTCAGGCCATTATCAAGAGTGGAGCCCAATTTTAATACAATACTGATTCTGTTGGCACCAAAAAATAACATAGGATATATCAATATCAAGAGACTCCTGTAGAATGAATGGAAAATGAGTTATAAAAATCCTTAAACTTCAGTTTTTTGTTAGTCCAGCAAATAAATAGCAACTTTCTGAACACTGCGTTGTTGCTGTGGGTTGGGAAACTAGTAAGACAATTCCAAACACAATGAAGCTTGGAAAACAATTTTGTCTTCAACTGGCATCCAAAGTATCTGTCAGATCAACTGAAGATGTGACAACTGTCATGTGTAGGTATGTATGTATATGTATGTATGTATATGTATATATATATATATATATATATATATACACACACACACACACACACGTATATACATATACACAATCTAGACCAGAAAAGAGAAATTACCCTGACATATCATTGTAACATAATTCCCAACAAATTACAGAACTGACTCAAACCTGGTAGGACTAAGATGCACTTCAGATGCTTGACTTCTCTGCAGCAAATTGTTTGCAGTGAGCAATACAGCACAGACCTTCTCCCAGCAGGGACTGGCCACAAGTGAACAGGTTCAAAGACAACAGAAAGCTATTTTTGTACTCTGTTTTCCTCTTAAAACTATAGCAATAAAGCTAATTCAACCTAATGTTTTGATAATTACAGTAAAATATTACTTCTGCTCACTTTTTTGCAAAAACTGTTTTGCAAAGTTTTGCAAAGACTGTTGCCGCAAAACATGCAGTGCACAATCATGACATGATTCTCATCAATAGATTAGAAAACTATTGCCTACCACTGACAGTGAGTTTTGGCAAATCATGGAGAGAATCTGTCTATTGAGAAAAAATCCCATTGTATATTTTCTTACACATTCTAGTTAGGGGCCCACATGAACCCAGCATCCTTGTTTCCACTCAGCATGCTAATGTCAAAGGCACAAGTAGAATCCCTTTCATTTACTATGTATTAACGCTAATACACTTTTCAACATAAAGCCTTTGTGTAAACAAAGCATTGATATTCTGGGACCCTAATGGGATACATTAATTACAAGTAGTATAAGAAAAGAGGATTACTAAAATGCATGCTGGAAACAGAAAATGAGATTAAAAGGGAGTATTTTGGCTAAAGTAGTTCAGTCTATTAAAAAAAAATACAAGATGATTAGTCAAGGAGAAACAAGAAAGACTATAAATGAAAAACACTGAGGGTCAAGGAGAATCTAGTAAAAGAGATTTATGGCTAAAAATAGAAAAGAATAGAGCTAGAAACAAGAAAGGAAATTAAAGGATAAATAGTATGGTATTTGAAATACTACAAAGCCATTTTCTCCAGAGGAGAGCAGAGCTAAGGACCAGATATTGCAGATGTTTAAGCATGTGAATGACTGTGATAACTTTAATCATGTGGTTATGGTGAAATAATTAAATCCTTGCAATTTAGTTATTGCAATGGAAACACTAACCACTTCCAGTTATCTTCAGATAACTGTGAGAACAAACCCTTGTTTTTCCACCATCATAAGATAACTGCATCCATGTGTGAGCAAGCAGAGGAATCAAGAAAGCATAGTGAGGTAATTTACAGTGTGACTAACATATTAGCAAGTGATCATCAAGAAACAAATTCAGTACCAGAATACATTACAGACATTACAGAAGGTGCCAGGAGATCAAAAAGTTAATAAAGGAAAGCCTAAATAAAATGTGGAAGGAAATTTTGTGAATAAAGCCTGATATACAACAAGAAAGAAAAAAAAAAAAAAAAAAAAAAAAAAAAAAAAGAGTATCACTAGAACCAGACTAAGGTATTTAAAAGCATGTCTTCCTAGAAAAAACAGCTGATTTTCTGTAATTGGCAACTCAAAAAAAAATACTGAGTATATCTTTTTAATCAATGTTATGTAGGACACACCAGGGTGAACAAATTTCTCGTGCAGACTATTCATCCTTTTCCTGTAATGTATCCAGAAAGAACAATTCACACACAAGAACTGAAAGAAAAAAAAAAAAAAACAAAACCAAGCATACATGAGCCATTTTATTTTCAGTAATTACAATCCATGAACAGCAGTCCCTTGGTATTACACCTATAATTGTCAAACACACAAAGAAAGGATCTATCTGCATAGCAGCTGATATAAGAAAATATAACACATTGAACTGCAACTGTAGGCAAATAACTGAAATAGAGAACAGGAGACATTCGTTCTAACTGGTCTACCACTCCTAATTGCATTCATCCACAACCTGGATGAAGGAAGAGAGTCCATTCTCAGCAAGTTTGCTGATGATACACAGCTGGGAGGAGCAGCTGATGCACCAGAAGGCTGTGCTGCCATTCAACAAGACCTGGACAAACTGGAGAGTTGGGCAGAGTGGAACTTGATGAGGTTCAACTATAGCAAGTACAGGACCCTACCTTTGGGGGAATAACCACATGCATCAGTACCAGTTAGGGTCTGGAAAGGAGCTCCGCAAAGAAGGACCCGGGTGTTCTGGTGGACAACATGTTGACTATGAGCCAGCAGTGTGCCCTTGTGGCCAAAAAGACCACATGCAGTTTGATCTGTTAGTTGTCCTCCAAGATAAAACAGCCAAAGATAAGAGACTAGAGAGAGTGTAACATTTTCCTAGTATGAGCAGACATAATGAAAAACAAGCAAGGAGGAGGTCGACAGTGGGATCTCTAAGGCCAAACCTTACTGCCTAAATTTCAAATGTGCTGTTTCAGAAAACAGGCTTGAGATTGCTGCAATGATATGTTGTGAAAAGTGGAACAAGAGGGACTAGCAGGCAATCACTTTTGAGAGTTTTTATCCTCTTTGTACATTCAACTACTGTAGCACAATACAGGGAAGGAGAAACCAAATGTACCTAACACTTGGCTGCAAAAATCACAGCTGAGAACAGGATTTTATAGGAAGGATTTTTTTTTTTTAAATGAACAAAAATAAGCAACAAGAAGGGACCCCAAATGAGTTATTCATCTTTCAATTTTTTTATTTTATTTTTTTGTTAAGCAGAAAAAATGTCCCAGTTAAGGGATTATATCTGCAGTTTTAACCACAGGACAGATTTGTTTATTGGAAAGAGAAGCACTGTAGCATAGACTTAAACAGTTTAAGGGTATATAAAGAAAATGTTTTTAGTAACACACTACTTTAACTACCAGATACCTCTCAAACTAGGATACATAGAATTTATTTAGTACATAGAAAACCCAGTATCCTTATTCCATGGTATACAGCTAGACACCTGCATTCCACAGTAAAATATACAGGAAAAACAGCTTATTGAATCACAAGCTGTTATGAACTGTGCTATCAAGAAACCCAAGTCAACCCAAAGGTAGCATAAGCTCACCAGCTGAAGTAACCATTATTTCTGTACAACGTTAAAAATAAAAGTATTTTCAATTGTATTTAGAATTTTGTATTTTCCTGTTAAAAACAACTGTGCTTTGGCAAAAAATAATAATTTAAATTTATTGAGAATAAATGAAAAAGTAAAAACTACGTGAAAGTACAGAATAAGACCCAACAGTTTTTGCCCTTTTGCCTACTGCAAAAGTGCTTCTATTTACTCATTAAGCAGGGAGTTATGGAGACAGCTTCCAGAGTTTTCTATATCTTCTTCCCCCATAAATTCAAATAATTTCCACCACTATAAAGGAGAAACATCAAAACTTGATACCCGTGTAATTATTCTCTCTCCTGCAGGTTGTATTCACTTGCTTGCCTGCCTTTGCTCAAAGACTTTTTTATGTGGAGATAAGGATCCTCTTTGATCTCTTGCTATATCCTTGGGGGCATAAGACATCATTTTCTCTGTGGAGCCACCCTGGTAATTTTGCTCCCGATGCCAGTGCAGCTACAGTCTTTTCAGGAAATTTTATCTTTGCTGCTTTTTTATTACACAGAACTTGAACTAGGGTATGCTTTATCTTATTATTTCAAGGGTACAGAAAAATTCAGATTAAGCCTATACGTATGGGAAGTGACATATTTGTGTATGGAAATACTATTTTTGTCACTGGTATCTTATCAATGCAAGTCTTCTTAAAAGCAGAATAGATGGCACAGTGTGTACATTTTGATTTTCAGCTATATGTTGAAGACTGAGTGACTTTCCTGAAAGATGTGATATTCAACTTTACTGTTTAATTTTCCGTATTAATATATTTGCTTCATTTGCTTTAAGGTAAAAAAAAAAAAAAAAAAAAAAAGCATAAAAAATAAACAATGTTAAGAAAAATGTTTTCACCACAAGTCCTTTGCTCAGTTTACAACCCAAGACAAATGACATTAGCACATACCTAAATGTTTTCAAGTCACTCTGCGGATTTCAAATTCTTTGTTTCACTCTAAGTCTCTACCTGTATCCACTGGTTTTCTATCACACATTGAAAACACGAGTCTAAATAAAGATAAAAGTAGCCTGACAGCTGCACAAAGAACTAAGTAAGAACTTCTTTACATTTACTTTAAGCCATGTAATCAATGTAGAAAGGTATGAATCAGATAGTATCTTCTTAATATCTTCACAACACAAAGTTAATAACATCGTATTTATTTCAAGACATTCAAGAAGTGTCATTTTCCTTATTTCCTTAAAATTATTTTCAGGGCCACAGTTCAGTTTAATACTTCACTAGCAGCTCCTTAGAACTTATGTGTGATGAGACTAGACACTGCCAATTCGCAACTGATTTTGTGTTTTCAATTTTAGTAAATAATTGCAGTTTTTGTTAGTTGCAATGCTCATAACCTCAAACCTCTTCAAATAATTAGCTACATCAAGAACTTGATCAATGTATACCTATTTATTTTTAAATTCCATGCTTGCAGTTTTTTTTATGTTTTTATGTTTATGCCCTTAAACTTCACACTTTGTATAACTCTCTAAACAGCCACTCACATTGATGCCTTTAAATGGATCATGAGTAGCACTTGCGTTGCAGTTTTATTCTTAACTTCCTTTAACTTAAGTTTTGTTTTCCTCTTCATTCTTTTAAGTTCAGCAAAATCCCATGGAGCCTAGCAGAAATTCCTTGGATTACCTCCGTAAGAAAGAGAAGAATTACCCCATAGCCTCAAGAAATTATTTTGTAGGGCTAGAGAAAAGTTGCCATAAATAAAGCATAACCTTCAATCACTTGCTTGGTGTACTGCTGAAGAGCCTTCTAAGTTCCAGACACGTATCCAGCCTATTTCAAAGTTAGCCTAAGCAAGTTAGGTTCAAAGAACAAATATGTGCATACTTTAATCCTATAGAGGCTTTCTGTCCATGCTTGTATACAAAACCCTCAAAAGAATAGTTGGCAGTGTTCAATAAAGTTTTCAATCCTAGCTAGTTTCACACTAGCAGCCCTTTTTTTTTTTTGTCACCTCTGGTATAGCCACAGCATAATAAGAAGCACTGACATTAGGACTGACATCAAAGTAACAAGAGAAAAAAAAATATATTTGTTAGTTTCTGAAAACTCATTCCTTCTGTATTCCCATGAATTCTTGCCTGAGAGAAAGAGAGAGAGAGAGAAGGCCAGTCAACATTTAGACTCTTTTTATGATGATAGAGTCATATTTTATATCATTGAATCTAGATAGGCTTAGAAAGTACTTATAACTGCTAATGATAAAAGGCTTTGACATGACTAACCTGCTATTCCTGTCAGACAAAAACCATTTTGAATGGCATATCAAGATAGTCCACTACTTGAATATGCTTCGGATAATAGGATGTTATAACTTTAAAATGTGCATTGTCAAAGAATACAGGAAATACTGCAAGACTTAATTATGCCCTCACAATGTTTTAAATGTATTTAATGGGCTATATAGGCTGGATCCAAAGATTACAGTACTCTATGGAGAGACTCCCATTGACATGAAAGGTGCTATGAAGCAATCATTCAGTCACTAGAAACTCTTTTTCTATTTGCAAAGCCATTCAGCAGATCTGTCATTTACAAACTGTCAGTTTACTGTGCAGGGAGCAAGAGTTCAGAATTAATGTATTTTTATAAAATTACTCAGTCACACAAGAAACAGACAGGCATGGTTGCTGCTATGAAAGACATCCAACAAAAGAATTTTGATAACTTTGAAAGTCAGTTGGCATGAATGAACACCTCCTTTGCCTATGGGAATCTGGAGGCAGAAGTATGCTTCAAATTAAGAAACCAAAAAAAAAAAGAGACCAAGAGAAAGCAAGAATGCATACATTCAAGAGCTAAGGTGAAAATTGTAAAACATGAGATCTATAAGCTTGAGCATACAGAATCATTTTCCAATTTTTGCAAAAAGCAAGCAAATAAAAAACAAAGAGAATTTTAAAACATATGATACTACATTGCCAGACACATCCAGCCAACATTTGTTTTTAAAATAGAATTGACAAAAGAATTCTCCGCACTTTGAGGCTGCCATGCTAGAGTTTGGTTTTCGTAAATCTGAAGATTCTGAAGACACCTTTTGGCAAACTTCAATTTTTCCACCAATGTCAACTGGCTGAATTATAACATTCAACTGTAAGCTCTTTTTAACTTAGCTGAAAGCCTGAATCTATCTGCTACAAATGGCAAATTACTCCTCTATCTTTCCTTGAACTTCACATAATCCTTGGAAGCTAAGGTAGAAGTGGACAAAAGTCCAAAGACAATTTTTTCCCAGTATATCACCAAACAGTGCTAGCCAGAAAACAAGCATCTAGTTACACAAGCAAATCTTATTATCACAAGACAAAAACAAATCATGAAAGTATGACTCACGATCTAGTCATTCTAAGAAAATCTGAGTTTATTTTTGTAAACAGCAAAGTGGTGGCATCTCCGTCCTTCAGAGACTCAAACAGATAATACAGAAACCACTGTAAAATGATACCCATTTGGAAACTCATCATGAAGCCAAGCATAAAAGCTCTAGACTTGGTAGCAGTACTGCACTGACTAAATGGCTAAATAACCTCCTGCCAAGGTAAAGAAGAAAATCCACCCCCAAAAAAGCCTAATTTTAATTTTGATTTTTTTTTTTTTTTTTTTTTTTTAAAAAGATTGACTCCTGTATTGATACTTAGACTAAGATGGCCAACAGAAAAAGAGATAAAAGAAATGTAAAAAAGAACTGAACCATTACTGCAGCAAGAATCAAGTCATAGGAGTTACTATAAACTAGTAATTGCACTCCTGCGAAAATACCATTTAAGGTTCTCTCCTGAATATACGGCCTAGTAAGAAGGCCTAAACAACTTTTATTGTCTAAAGATTTATACTTTTCCTTTCAAGGAAGGATCCTAGAAATAGTTTAATGATAATGCACACAACTCATCATCCAAACTTCCTTTTAGCAAATAAGAAACATCAGCAGTATTAATCATATAAATCTACACCCTTGAAGAAACGACTGCTTTAATAACTTCAAATTTCAAGAAAGATTCCAAAATCTCACTAGGAACATTTAAAATATCCCACAGTAAGATCTTATAAAATGTAGTTTCAGGTTTAATTTATTTTTTCTTTAGATTGTTTAGGCATTTATTGAAGAAAGATTACTTTGAGGTAAGCAAGTATAAGAAATAGCAAGAAGCAGACAATGTATTTAATAGGAAAAGAAGTAAATCCCTCAGAACCAAACTTGATTTATTTTCAGCTATCTAGACCAGCTTCTTTCACTGAGACTGTTCATCTACTTAGATTTAACCAGATATCTTGTTCCTTACAGAAGCAGGATATTACTCACTGTCTCTTTTCTCACAGGGTTGGAAGAAAGAAAACGTGCTGTAGTAAATAGCCAAGAGTAGGTTTAATCTCTGCCATGGTTTGACTTTGTTTTTAATCTGAATGCACTTTAAGATGACTGCCTGATTTGAATGCCTATTTAGTCTCATTCATACTTTAAAATTCAGTTTTAAGGCTGTTAGAGAAGTGGGAGAATAGTAATTTAATTACATGCATTTAAAACGTTAACTATTTAAAAAGCAGATTGTTCTCATTGATACATACAATGATGGAGAGAATTTGGTTTTGATTTTACATCTGGGTACAAATGTAAAATAGTCAAAATCATATGATGCCCAAGAAGGGTAATAATCCTTCATAGAAGTCACGCGAAATGCATCAAAGAGGATAAGTTTCAAATCAACTTTTACTATGTTGGGTAGCTAAACGTTAGGAAAATAAATCTTTGTCTAAGATAACAGAATTATAGGCTGTTAAGGACTAACTACTTAATTCCTGAACACGCTTGAAAGCGATTCAAGACATTAAATGATTGTCCTTATTACTTTTCAGTTATGATCTTGTCATAGTTTTTACCCCTCTGTAGAAAACTTCCCAAGAAAAACTTTTTAATCTCATGTCTATTTTCCTCTGCATGGTGATCAGCTGTAAAACTGCAAGGTGATTATCATTTCATACAGAATTCTGTGGAGAAAAAGACCTTTTACTGGGGGAAGATGTATCATTTGCTGACAAGAATACAAAAAATAGTAATTGAAAGCTGGTGATAAACTCAGCTAGTCTACAAAAAGAGGAAACTTTCCAAGAGAATGATGAAAGTGAATAAACACTGAAATAAGTTATTTCATATGGTGGATTTATCATTTTTAAAGAAAAATTGCTTTCTTCTTTCCCCTAAGATATATGCTTGGATCCACCTTCCCTGGGGAAGTATTTGGCCTGCTTGAATAAGGAATCTCTATTCCAGTCTCTCTCCTAACATGATCATCACTCTTTGAATAATGAGTTGTTCATTGTACCCAAAATAGCCATGAATTTTTAGGCCATTAAGGTAATTCTTCCAATAAAGAATTTAGCCAGTCCTCTACATGACTGAACAAAATTATTTTCTGACCTATCTCCTCCTTAGTTAATAACTTACAAAAGGATTTTTGCAAGCATAGTGGTTTTTTTGGTTTGGGTTTTGTTTTTTTTTTCTTCCCCATAGAAGAACAGATAGACTAGAGCTGGATCAATGGTACAGAAGCAATTGGCTGTCTGAAGGACTCCAAACTCTAGAACATGGGTGTATAATCAAAGAATATGAGGATGTTATAATCACAAAATAAACAAGAGAGTTAGGCAAAGCAGACTATGATAACAAAAGAGAATAAATAGAAAGCTTACCCCTATCCCAGGCTCACTCACAAAACACCAGCAGAGCAGATCTCCAGAAGAGATCCTTCCCCACTATTAGCCAGCTCTTAAATACGTCTAGGAGGGATGGAGCCAGGCTGCACCCCTTCCAGCAGCACAGCTGAATTGCCTTCACCTGTGCTCCTCTGGCTGACTCATGGCTTGCCTCAGGTGATCAATCAGAGGTTCAGGCCGTGACTCAGCAGTTCCCATAAAATGGGTGTCCATCCTTTTGGCTTTCCTAGGCCACACTGATTAAGGAGGAATTGTTTTGGGCTGCATATAAAATATACAATATAGTTAATGTATGCAAGTAACAAAACAGAAAGGCAACAAAAGCGTAAAACTAATGGGTTGGATTTGTATACTGTAGAGCATTCCTTCCCACTACCAGGTGGTACTCCTGCTTATATATGACCATATAAGACAACAGAAAGGAAATTCTTCAAAATCCCCTTCAAACTTGCTTCTCTTCTACTATATCAGAGTCGAGCTTTGACAGCTACCCCCTAGTCCTCCTCACATTCCCTCAAATCCTAAGAGTCATCAGCATCTAACTAAAATTGGTGGGATCTCATTATAGACTGCCTCAGTCTAACTACTAAACCTATAAAGTACTGATTAGTAAATTACTAATTCCAAATTAGTTCAGTTTTACAAACTTACTGGAGCCAGGTTTGACATGAAACGAATAGTTCTCATCTGTTAGCTGAAAAAGTCTTGACAAACATGAGATTCTTCCTCCAACTAAACCAAGGTGAAAACATCCATATGGACATGTAAAAGCCTGCTGAGTATACTCACACAGGTACTCAGTAATTATATGGCAATCAAGTCAAAAACACTCCAAGTTTTTATTCTTGACAATTTAGGCACCTGAACTTAGAGGCTTGGTCGTGTAGGATTTCCTCCCTTTCCCTCACTCTCCTTCCAGATCTGCTAAAGACTGAAAAAAAGATGTTCTGAAAACCATTCCTAAAACCAAATAATCTCTTTTTTGATAGCCATAAAGAGTAGACCAGTGTTTAAAATCCTTTATTAAAGCACGTGTCGACACATGAACGCTCTGCCCTGCTTGGCTCTCATGGGAAGAAAAGTTTTCTAAGGACGTTTGACTCTGTCATTTTGTTACATCAGGACACAGAATCTCAGCTAAAAAATGCCATGCTGATTTATCTCTCACTAAGAGGGCTGACTCTTACTGTGGTACTATAAACTTCTAATTCATTAAAATTTTTGGCATCATTAGTAGCAATTTGACTTGTTATAGACAACCTCACAATACGCAAATAAGAGAAATCTCATTTGCAACAGATGTGGGAAACTCGTCTCATGTGCAGCACTATGACCTTGCAAATTATTCTTTGTTCCTAGAGACATGCACTAAGGTTACGATGAAAATCCTAATGCTAAAATCAGGAAAGCAAGAGTATGTTATTGCCTCTAGCAGTGAATGCTGATGAATTTTCAATTACGTTCTGCTGATGTCTCACAATTTCATAAGAAAAAGGTTGTGGCAGAATGATTTAAACTAAATTCCTAATGACACTATTCAGAACTTTCCTTTACTCCTTGTGTAATGCTAGCTACTACTGCATTAGCAATTACAACAGGCATTGCACTGTCCTAAACAAGTACACTAAGTATCACACTAGTCTCCTCAGCAGAACAGCAAATGCATCTACAAGGAATGCAGCAGCCTAATGTGTGCTCTTTTAAAAACAACTTTATATAGTGAAGAAAGGATAGAAGGCAAGTCAATATATAATACTGATTTTCCGGAATACAGATACAAAATTAAGCACCTACAGCCATAAGTTCTCATAAAATTAGACCTTTGTTGCCATAAGAATTAGAGGAAAACAGCAGGTTCCTTTCATATGTTCAGATTTTTTAAATCTTTTATGAGGCTTTTTTGTTGTTGTTGTTGTTGTTGTTGTTGTTTTTAAATAAAAATCTCAAAGGTACAAATACACTGATTAGCAGAAATTTACTTTAAATGTTCCACTTCTGGTAAACACCAGACACTGCATCTATTTCTAAAAATACATCAATAATGATTATTTTCTATTAAAATTTAAATTTAAGTAGTTATGTAACATAAGACACTAATGCAAAATCACAAACATGCACCCATGCTAAGATCAAGTATATTTAAAATTTCTTCATTTTATCAAAAACTTGGAGATAGTCAAAACTTAACAAGTACTGTATTCAGCCAGTCTACTTCATAGGGAAGTTACTTTTTCCTTACTAGAAATAGAATTTTATTACTGTTAAGTCATGACCCAACTGCCAAACTCCCTGGAACTATATTTAAGTAGGTGACATTGCAAGGTGCATTTTTACCTACAACTATTTTATTTTCCTATGCTTTTGTACCCCATCATCAGAAAATCATAAGATCTAGTCATAATTCATAAGATTTAGTCCAGAGGAAGGTGCAGCTGTGCAGAACCCATTAGCCAAACTGTTATCACCACGTCTATTCCCATCACTGTACAAGACAGGCATCAAGGTACAACCCATTTAGCCTGGGTTGCCATGCTTCCTAGAGGCAGCATTACAGCTAAGCTCCCTCAGCTCCATGTGTTACACAGAGCACGGGCTCAGGCTGTATTTTGTGCTTGCAATTTTATTTTCTGTACTAAGAGCAATCTCTAAGACAGTACAAGAATTATATCTGAGGATTAAAACAAAGCATGTGTTTAAAAGCTTTACTCAATGCAGGTCATAATGTTTAGTGTCTTCTTGGTCTCTTCTGGTGTTACTGAATTGGAAAAAAGACCATAGGATCAACTACCTTCAGTGTTGAAATGTATCACTGCAATTTTCATTTTATACAGCGGATTTTACTTTATGCACTGCTAGCTAAACTCTTTTGTTTTCCTCATCGTTAGCAGGGAATTAGAAAGTTACCATTAAATGATGATCATTTCATATACTTTTCCCTTTAATACTATATGCAAGACAAAATGCAATGAACTTATCTTTAGAATATACAGTGTAAAAATAACACCAGCACTCTTTGGGGGAAATTTCTGGGTTTTTGTTGTTGTTGTTGTTGCTGTTTTTTGTTTGCTTTTCAGTTATGTAATTGTAATGATTTAGAAATCAGAATAAGGCATAGGCTTTTCCTGTTGAGTCTACTCTGTTGCACAGAAAAGAATACACCCAGAAATAGCCCAGTCACAGGAATATGTTGTGTTTGTCATGCTCTCCTGTTTGTTTTCACAATAAAGAAATCGTATCTCTATCACTTGAAAATGTGCAATTGTCATTATCATGTTTTTATACTTGTTCCTTTTACTATCTATAAGCCCCTATTAAACACTGCACACACTAAAACTCTCTACTTTGGAATCTGTAACACTGAATTTTGCCAAGCTGATTATCAATGGTGTTGATTTACTCCAATTCATTTTCCTGACTACTGACATTAAATCTAGAGTTGGCACTTCATAATTTAGCTAAGGAGGATTCTGACAAGGCATCTTAAAATGAAAAACAATGCTGTATTCTGAATAAAGTATGTCAATAAAGATGAATCCCTTCTCTATTTAAATCTTCAGGAAAACAACAAAGAAAAAAAAGAGACAAGAGAGGTTTCAATAAAGTTTCATTTTGAGCCTGTTGGCAATAAAAGAATAAGAAAAAAAAGAAAAATTCACTACAATCACATTAGTAAGATCTGTTTTTCTAAGTCAGTTTTGTCAACTATTGTTGTCCTAAATTCTCCCTATCTTCTCATCTTAGGCATTAAACAAATGCTGTCTTCCAAGGCAATTTCAGAGGACCTCAATGTCTTCGCATTTCCTAGGTGAATATATAATCCCATTGTAAACTTAGGATAACAAGTACACAAAAATAGCAACACTAGAAGTAATGAGGGTGATGTCATATACCATTACTGTAGTGAGTTTTAAAAGCTTTCAGATAAGTTATAGTGTTATCCATTTTCTTGCAATTTTGATTAAACAGGGGATCTCCACTATGAACTGGTTTTCTTGGAAGAATCATGTTATGGCATGATATGGGAGTTAATTAGATCACAGATTTGATTATCAGACAATAATGCAAGGATCATCAGTTCATTGGTTCTTTCCCACCTGATGCCTGTAGTTTAAGGGAAGCCATCAGTCACATTTACATCTTAGGAGCCAGCTGAACTCATATGTCAAGAACAGAAAACCCATGTCACAGGAAAGAAAGTGCACATAGGGAAGAGACTTCTGAGCATAGTTCTCTAGCAAAAGCCATTCCACACAGTCAAAAAAAGCAAATTTTTGTAAACCTGGCTCAAGAGAATACTGTCAAAGCTCAACACGGTTATGATGACAAAGGGGATAAATACAGCCCACTTCAGAAACTAAAACCATGTCAACTCTCCTGGTCTCTCTTCAGTATTTTCTTTTAAAACCTGCTTCGTTTGGATTGAAAAGAATTAAATTAACTAGTGGACAGCCGCTGTTCACCCATAGTACTTCTGAGACTCAAAAGTTTTTCTTCACCATAACCTGTGGATTGAGCCTTACATAACAAACCTAGCAGCTACTGAGCCCAAAGGCAGCCAAACTCTTGTTGCAACCTGAACTTCTGTTTGATTTCCCCCATATGAGGCTGAGATGCCCCAGATATATCCAATATTAACAATTTCTCAAGATAACTTCACTGTGGACAAAATTTTCATCTGGGTGACAGCTGTTGGATGATTTTTACATGGGTTAACAGTAATTAAGATTAGGATTGACAAAGACTGAAGCTCCAGTTGCACTGGTCTGGAAAGCAGCTTCTCAGGAAAAGTATAAGATGCAGCAGGAACTTGGGTGGGAGAAACTCCGGGTTGTGACTGATAGTGCTTTGCCCCAGGCTATGTTGAAAGCAAGGGTTACATCCAAGAGCCAGACAAAGCACAGAGCTCCAGCGGGAGTGCTGGCAAGTGGTTGCCAAAGCAGGGACTGGCAGAGAGCTGTGCCAGCAGAAATTTCACATCTGGGCCTTGTCTGAGGGTTGGGCTATCGCAGCTAGCTGTAACTTCAGTGCAGTGGTAAAGCAACAACAAAAGTGCAACAGCTTATTTAAAGAACAGTCTTGCTTGCATGAACTCCAAAGCCAAGTACACAATCTAACCTATACATCTAGAGCACCATGGAACTCTTTTATCACACTTAAGCTTCAGTAAGTATTACAACTGAGAGTTGTATGACTCTTCTCCATATATATTGCCAAGCAGAGTTTGAAGGAAGAGTAACCAGCATTCTAGAATTAACTGCAGTCAATTTCTGTGTTAGTTATTCCCTGATTTCTGGAGTCATATGGAACACTTGTTTTAACAGCTTTATATTCCACTTATATCTCAGTAGCTGCCAGAAGGAAAAAAAAAAAAAAGTATTTACTCAAAAATCACAATTCTAAATTCTAAAAACAGTAAGATACATTGATTCAAATTGAGAGATATAGAAATGCTAAATCAAGAAATAAATAATTAAGAAATTAAGAAATAAAAAGTCAAGGGTGCTGTCATCTTAATTAGCTGCTTCAAAACTAATTTAGATTTTCTTTTTGAAATTTAATATGTTCTAACCAAGTGATTTTACCATTCCATTTTCCTGAAATCATATAGCATACCTCTGCCTTGATAATGAGTGTCTCTTAGATTTTATGGCAATGGCTATGTGGAAGCCAGTGTTTGCTTGTGTAACTGGTTTAACATACACAACTGTGTTTACCCCGTGAAGAGTTCCTGTTTCTAGAAACTGGGCAGTTATCATATGTTTTGATGTGTTTTGCCTTTTTGTGATATGGTTAATAACTGAGTCTGCAATAGACTGTGACAATCCAATCCTCAAATACACTTCTTTTTTTCCATTCTCACTCCTCATTTTGAATTTCAACATGCTCTTATTTAGTAGACTGCGTTCCAAGGCTGAATTCCTACAGAACTGGGTTTTCCCTTAAGACACTTGCACTACTCAAAAAGAAGAAGCAAGTGGAAAACACATCAGTAGAATAGTGAATTTTTTCCAATAAAATAAATAAAAGGTCCACATTAGCTTTTATAGAAGTGTAAATATAAATTGAATACATTTTGTGCATATTAATCTAAAAAACAGATGTAGAAGTACACTTCAGGAAAGGACAAATCTGGGACAAAATGTCAAAAGCAAGAAAACTAGCCATGGTTGGCATTCATTTTTCAGCTGAGCCCTAAGGCTGTGGATATAGTAGTACATCCAAAATGCAATATTGCATCAAGTTCTCAGCACCTTTTAAAATTTAGGCATAACAGACTGCTTTCAGAGTTGATTGTTTGAATTTTCTTTTTTGTAATGTCTCTCTAGAAAAAGATACCCTATCCAGTCTTGTATAATTTTTCTTATAATCCCTTTTTTTTTTTTTTTTCCCTTTTCTGGTAGTGTTAAACAAGAAACAGTTATGATTCTCCTATGTAAGTTCTGATTTTTATTCTTTAATGATGATCCATGAAGGCCTTGTACTTTTATTTTTAGGCTAAAAAAAACAAGTAATTGCCTCACTTACAGAGATGAGCTGTGCAGACTGGTAGGAAGACATCAATAGACAGCAAGCTTACAGCAAATATGGAAACAGAACAATTCTTACATGAATTCTCAACATGTACCCTAATAGTCAAAACCTCTTTTACCTTCCCTTCTCTTCCCCTCTTTAAGTGCAACGTTATCAATGATCGGGCAGGCACCAAGCTTTTGGATAACATTATTACTATAATTCTTTTATTTAGCAGTTGCCAATAGTTTTCCTAGAGGCTTCTTCTTTCAATATTTTTGGGGCTTCTAAACCCTTAACAAAGACTCATCCGCCAGGTTTTGTTAATGCCATCTAATTTATCCACATTAAGCTTATCTAAGGAACACTAGCTGCCCCTAGCTGTATGGAGAAGTGTAGCATTCTATCAATCGCATACAATCGATTACAGACAATATTTTAGCACTGTGTAATACATTAAAAAATACAGTATAACATTTTTACAGTAGAAGACCTTTCTTAGTGGCATTCTGCAAATCATATTTCTTTTTAACCAATAGACTGCAATGGAGATCTGATGCCCTTGAGAACTATCAGGCAAGTCACAGTCAATTATTCCAGTTTCTGAGAAAAACTACCATGGAATACCTAATTATTTGGTTTAGAGCCTACAGCTACAGCAAAGTAGGCATTCTGTGTTGTGTGTGCTCACTGGAGCCCACATCTTCAGATTCTGATCTGGTTCTTCTAGCAGCTATAAGATTATACCCATAATTATAGAAAAAAATTGTGTTTGTTCTAAATATGATTCAGAAGTGAAACGGACATCTAGTTAGGAACCTGAGCCTTCACCTTCCAAGTGCACATGGACACAGTGCATGCATGCCAACAGTCTATATAAAATGTGACAAGATTTCACAAATTATTAAAAGCAGTAGTATGTGGATCCTTTTCTCCCCCTCCCCCCACCCACCCCCTTTTTTTTTTTAAATTCCTCAGTTAGCTTTGCTAATTTTAAACACCATAAGCATAGAAATATGGGCTTTCTTTAAAATCATTTACCAAGAAAGCAAAGGGGTTTGTGACTTTTCATTAAAAATTACACAAGATATCAAATGAAACTTCTAGAAGGTTAGAAAACTGAAGAACACACAATGCAAGGAAATAGAATCTGCAAAGGAGCACATACAAATCTTTGACACTCGTTTTTATACTCAACACGAATCACTCATCCTTTGCCCCTTCCCACACACCACTCCAAAGGTGACTGATCTGGTTTGACAATGCCCTTAACAAGTCAGATTTGTTAGGCCTCATTCCAGTGCTTAAGAGAGCAAAAGAAAAGACGAAGGAAAACTGACAAATTAAGAAATAAAACATAACGCAGCATAAAGTTTTTAAGTACTCCTTAAAGTGTATCATGTTTGTAAATTACAGACAAGCAAAACTAATTTTCATCCACAGGAAGACAGCCAACAAGTTGAAAATTCAATATAAGGGGCATAAGGTAGAGCACTGCTAATAGCAGACCCAACATACAGGTGCCACTGTAGTTTTAATAAGCACCTTAAGGATCAAAACAACAGAAGTGCTTGTCTGATCATTTGTTTTTTCTGGTTGGTACGAGCCTAGGTGTACTCAATCTTTCATGAAATGCAGCTCAACCATAATATAAAACTTCAAATTTTTGAATGGTTAGTTTATGTTAACGTGCAAATAAAACTTCAGGAAAATCTGAGAGCAGTAGTTTTACTGTGTTAAGGTGCATAAATCCAAAGTTTATGTTAGTTATCAGAAACTAAGTTATGATAGTCCAAATTCCCTTTTATGACAGTTAAGCACAGATAGTGACTAACAGCTTCATCCACTCTCTCCTAAACATAAGTAGTTTTCAACTTATGCAAGCAATTTTTTTGTGACAGACTGATCTAATACAGATATACTTCACCCAGATTTTCAGCTGGGGATGTGAGATTAAAGGATTTTTACCAATCTTTTGAAAATTGTCATTCTGACTTTTCAATTTCGATATTTGGCAACCCTGCTTCTTTTGCATAGAGCAAAATGGCTCAGGGAATCTGACAGTTATCAGGAACAAACTACACCTGTAGAAAGAATGTGAAACACATTGTTGATCAGATAAAAGTCTGGTTCTATCCCTCTTTTCATTTGCCTTGTTTCCGAGAGAGCAGAAAAAGCAAAGAAGGAAGCAAAGAAGCACAGAGAGGCTTCTGGAGCCTTGATAAACTGGTATCAGGAAGGGACTGCTGCAGTGAGGTCAGAGACTGATTTCAACAAAAGCCCAGGAAACAGCTGAATCCAGATCTAGCTCGATTACAAAGGAAATACTGATCCCAGAGCCTTCAGGACAGGAGAAAGAAAAATGCCCATAAACTCAGCTCAGAAGTCCTTGGAATGGTCATTGGAAAACTGAGCAGAAAATACAGAAAAATGGAGCAGAGAGACAGCCACAGAGCACAGTTCTGATCTTTTCAGGTTAAAGCTCATTGTGTGGTGTTTACATCACATATCAATGTACAGTCTTTGATCACTCAGTTTCACACAGCTTTGCACAGATTTACTCTCACAGATTTCAAAGCAAATCTTAATTCTGTTTTTCTTTCCCACGCTTTCAAAGTTTCATAGAAATTTCTTCCTTCATGTAGTTCCACACAGTAGCATATGCACTACAGTAAGCCTATACAAGGCCAAGTCTCATTTAAAGATTGAAGTTTTCATTCAAATTTCTTACATAATGAGATGCACTTAAGGCAGTGAAAATCTTTTTCTAGAATGAATTTGTAAGAACTTCCCCATTGCATATCTGGTATTTTCCTCTTATCAGAAATGTTAGTCAGCAATGTCACAGATTTTATTTCAAGTTCTCATTGTGGCATGGAAAGGTTCACTTCTGCTAAGAAACCAGGTAGTTCAGTGGAAGCAGTTTCTACTTATGCATTGTTTCAGATGAAGATCAGATTATTTGGGGGAAAAATAAATGCAGCTGAAGTTTTCTCTCCGCCTTACTCTTCGATCAGGTCTTGCCACAAAATCATAACATTATTAAAGCTAAAGGAAAAAAAAATGTACTTTGATAACTTCACAGATCGTCTACAACAGGTTTAAAAATGCAAAGCATTTTTTACTTTTTGAATAAGGTGGAAAGTCAGCGTCACCAAAGTTTTGCTAACAAATGAATCATCGTAATAGCAATTGGTCGAACACAAAAAAGTAGATTTCAAAGACATTCATTTCTTTCTTGCTTTTTTTTTTTTTTTTTGCTTTTTTTTTTTTAATAGGCAAACGGAGAAATAGTTTGAATATTTTAGAGCTCAATTGGCACAAAATCTTTAGGGAGGTTTTATAAATTTTGTTCCAATTCATGACTTCTGAAACAAACAAAAAGTCTCCCAGAGCTTAATTTTCCCATACTGAGAAGCTGTTAAATGACATTTCTCTTCATTCCAGTTCACAGACTCAATGCATGCTAACCACTAAAAAATACAGAGCATACGAAAGTAGCACCAATATTAGTATGTATGCCATCCAGGCAGAATGTAAGAGCTTTGTACCTGTAAACCATCTGAAAACACCTGGCTGAGTTTTGCTTTAAGAAGAAAACCTGTGTTGATGTGAGCTTTGTTCAGGTAAAGATTTTTCATATTGCTTTTCCTGTGAAAACATTCTAATTCATCCACAGTGACCCTAGATACTTGCATTAGGATGATAAGATCCCTTACTGTTAAATACTTTTTTTTTTTTTCATTTAAATCTATCTGCTTGGTTCTCATTCTTGTCTTTTACAGACAGAATATTTTATGCTAATTGGTAGTACTAGTAAAGGGAGTAGAATTCTACTGAATTTTTTATGCATAAACTGACAGTCAAGTGTTTGGTTGATGGCTGGACTTGGTGATCTTAATGGACTTTTCCAACCAAGATAATTCTATGATTCTATTTCTGGAAGATTAGAAAAAAAGACTTAAATACATTGATACCTCCACACTCTCCCAACTTTTTTTCCGTTATATTTAAGTACAAAAGGATCTATGACAGAAAATAGCTGCCCTCTGCTCTTCCTTGACTCAAAGTTGTAAAGGGTACTATGATTAAATGAATTACAGCTATGAAGGTATTCGTATCTTTCTGCATGTAGATTTTTTCATAACCTGTCTTGGGTCTAACTGAACAATTTGTTATGCTTTGGTATTAAGGATCATCTAAAAAGGAATATTATTTTTATTAAGTGTGAAATACAGCAAACATAGTATAAAAATTACCCTGCAAAAATTCTCTTTTCGAACCTAAGATTTTTTTGTCCATCTATCTGCTATACATATAAGTGAATATTATTCACATTCCAAAAAATATGAATTGCATACCATTATCTCCTCATCATCAATCAAGTCAGAAGCAGCCAATGTCAATGGAGTTTCACCAGAATAAATCTCATATATCATGTTTATTCTGCGAACAAAATTTCTTTGCAGAAATTGAAATGCAGCTGCACAGAACCAGTTAGCTTACTATCTAAAAAAAAAGTCCAAGCAGACAAATATTTTAGTTAATGTGCTATCATTAATCGAGAAATAAATTAGTCATGATACATTTGCAATCAACCTGCATGCATAAAACATTGGAAATATTTTCAGTATATAAACAAGCTATGTTTAATAGCTCACTTTTTCCAATTAAAAGTATCTACCATGGAAAGGGAAGAGAGGAGGAAAATACTGTTATCTTGTATACTAATATTTAGTACTCTGTTACATCCTTCATTTTTTACATTTCTGCGTAACCACACATCTCCTGAAATATCTACAGTACTTTGTCTCATAAGCATATTTCTGAAGCCAAAATAAGATATAGCAATTTTTTATTTAAAAAAAAAAAAAAGGACTGGACTGTACTTTGTAAACTGGTGTTACACATTCAGCCTATCAACCACGATCAGATAAAAGTGCTAACACTTCAGATTCATCTTTTAATTTATGAATAATTTTGAGAATATTTTTACAGCACCTTCATCAACAGTGTAATTATAAGCCTGATTATAGATAACATGTACAAGACTACATGAGATACCCATCTGGAGAGAATGCTCAAGTTTAACGTCAGTTGTACTATATTAAAGAATATTAATTTGCATTTTACATGTCTGATCCCCACAATTTTAGTCTTATTTTCACCAAACCAGAATGGACTTATTTCTTTGGATGTTCCCTCCCTTTTTGAAATGATTATTACCTTTACTATTGACTATGATTATTCTGAAATGATTACTACTTTGAAGATTACTATCTTTGAGACATTGGTAATCAGCTTAGTTGGTTACAAACCAAGTATGTCTTTGTATGTTGTAATTATACTTCTCACTACACTGCAGATACAGATATGAAATACACAAAATGAATGAGGTACTTAGAAATTTTGCCTCTAGGTTTTTTTCTTTCTAGGAAGTATTTTGATTTATTCTCTTTCTAATTGCAACTCAAAACTACTCTTATTGCAGTTCTTGCACAAAGCTTGAATGTAATGTAATTTTATTCCTGCTCCTGCAGGCAGTTCTGTGTATCTAACAGTTAATTTGTTCAGCCATCCAGAAAGATTTCAGCCTTATCTAGACATCAGTCCCCTTCATCATAACAGGGATGCACACACTTATTACACGAGATGGCCCAAAGCAAACAGTGACATTTATGAATCCGTACAACATGTAGAGTCAACAATATGTAGGGCAAATAATGTGAAGCATATGGGTTTTCTTGAGTAGTGCTTAATGTGATAACATCTTTAGAATTTAATATAATTTATCAATAATTATTGTGTGAGGAGGGGTAAGTGTGTTAGCTCTGGTAACATTGTCTCCACTCAAACTTTAAAGCCTTTGCCATGAGTGCTTTTGTAGCATTTGTTGCATGCAAATGTCAAAACAGAACTTACGAGTGTGAGCATCTATTTTTGAGGTAAAATGTGTAATATTCCTGTTGGTCATAATCACAACTCTATCCCTTATGTGCTTCTGTGGGCTTTTGCGCAACTGACGCTTATTTTTTATTACCAGACATTTTTATGCCATTTATGACATTTTATATACACTGGATTATATACACTTCCACAAACACCTTTTCTGTGTGCAAGTGCCAAGTTTTTAAAAAACACGTACACTTCTATAGCTTGTTTTTGTTTTGTTGTTTTTGTTTTTTTTTCCCAAGAGAGGATTTCATAGTTGACAATTAACCTGCTTGAAAGAAGAAATTTTCTGCAAGTGTCACACGTTTGTTCTTACAAAGCTTTGATCATCATTCTTGGTAATAAAAAGAAAAATGCAAATCTTCTGGTTGCCACACCTTCATTTTCAGACTGAATAAAAAATGGCTTGTTCTAGTTAACAAATGAACAAGGAATTGACAGCAGGTTTCAACACTAATTAATCTAGCAGTTCTACACAAACAGCAATGGGATGTCTCCTCTCACTGCATCCTTTCCCCTAGCTGTGGAAAAACAAGCCAGAAAAAAATTACCTTTCATTGCTCTCAGAAATTCATTAACTTCTTGTGAATCTCTTAGTTTTACACTATGATAATACCAAGAGTGGCAACTGTACTTTATGAACTGAAGAAAAATGATGACACCAAGCTACAAAACCATCAGCACCAGAAACAGGTTTAAGATCTGTATTCCCTGTACCTGTAACACACTAAATGTAATTTAATTGCCCATTGAATTTTTCCTTTCTTGAGTCAACTACCATTTTCTATTTCCCCTGTTTTCCAGAATTAATAAAGATGACTTTCTATCAGTTACAGCGGCCCTCTGATAGGGGGCATAGGAGTTATGTATAAACACCTGACTAATGGAGTAGGAATTCCTCTCTTGCTATGGAAAACAAAAATGCACAGACATACCAAAAGCCCAGAAGCCTATGAATTAACAGGCTCTTGGCAGTAAACTCAGTCACCTCCATTCTCTATAGCACCAGTCTTGTTCTTATAGTTCACTACATAATGAATTACTGGTAATAAGAAATATGGGGAAAACACCAGGATCACATTTCAAGAGTACTTTAAATTGCAATTCAAAGAGTTAAACCTGTCAAGAAATTAATAGTAATGTAATTTTAAGGACAAATTATCCATTAGAACTAAAGAAGAAGTAAACATTGCTGGTTTCTTATTTTTTCTTTTTTTTCCTTTCAAGTTTTCTCTTTTATGATTCCTTGGTTAAAATCAATTTACTTTGTGAAAACAGGCAAATGGATCAACAACAGTGATTACAGGGCATGCTTATCTGACTAACATGTTATTAACCCACAGATTTATTAGTCTGATTTGGGAGTCTACCTACTTCCCTTAGAGTGAGCAGTTTAATTACCAGTCCAGGACTGCCTGGGTCTTGTTTATTTTTATTTTAAAGCAATGCTGCCCCCATCTGGGAGTTAAATGTGCAATCTCCTCCACCTCCTGATTACAGCTCTTACTCTATCCTGCCTGAAACACATTTTTATAAATTTTATAAATGTGATCAGTACATCTTTTAGTGTAATGCACTTGAAAAATGTTTCTAACAGATTTTAACTGAAAATTTACAGAGAAGCGCTTCAACTGAGTATTCCAAAAAGTCAAAATTGTTGTTACTGAATACGCACACACTGATTAAGTGCAAGGCAAATGTACTTTGGGATATGCTACTGATATGCAGTGCTAATTTTTTTTTAATTCCAAATTTTACCAAGAATCTTTTGACATTTTTTCCTGCAAGATAGTATTAGAAGCAGGTAAAAAGAGAAAGAAATTATATTGGATGCTAATTATAGTACTTCAGTGTACAATCAAAAGAAACGTATCTTTGTTGATGATCATTTGCTAAAAATATTACAGTAATACAAGAAATGCAGTGAATGTATCAGTCAGATTATTACTGGTTTACAGAGTTGAGTGTTAGTCTTGTACAGGTAAAATGAAATTAGATTGTTTTTCCACTGGCAAAGATGATTTTTATCAACTAATAACATACTTCAATATAATGAAATTGTAGTACTGCATATGAAACTACATGCTCATCCCTATTTATGCCTCTTTTTTTTTTCTTCTACTTACCTCACTGTAAGGACTGTAAATGTTATCCACAGAGTGACAATGAATAACTTCACAGCTTGCTAGAAGAAACCCAGACTGGAGTTTTTAAATGGTCTCTGTACTAAAAGTGTATTGAAAGTCTGTTATGTTACCCCTCAAATTCTGTCAGCCAGCAGACAAAATTTCTGAGGAATTTAGACCAGAAGAAAAAATCCAGGTGCTCATCAGCACCCACACACTAATGTACGACACCAAATCTAGGGATACAAAGTCTTCCCCCCACTAAAATTCTGTTAAGTGTATTGTGGTTTTGAGGGAGGGCTGTCAGAGAGCTGATCATTCTTCCCATTTCCCACAGCTCAAATACTGCTGCAAGACATGAATTGGTGAATGCTAGGCTGGTCTCAGATGCTACCTCATACAGAACTTGCATGTTGCTTGAGCAGTGTAGATGCATCAGACTGTATTCTGAATAATCCATCCCACTTGCTGAAGTAGTAAGAACAAATACCTAATGTTATGGGCATGAACAGCACATGCAATTTGAGCTAGTTCTGTATCTCTCCTGTGGCTATACATGTTCAAAGAAGCATAATCTCCATATGCATTAAGTTGCAAGGCGGTAAAGACCACCAGAGCATTGCTTAGTGCAAGTAATTTCTCAGCCCAGTAAATCTAACCATGTACAGTTTGCAATTTCAAGGACTAGGTTGAGTGCTGATGAGGGTTTTATCACAGGAAAGGCTAAAAAGGAAGAAAATACAAGTAAAATACCATAGCTGTCTCTTGTGAAGCACTATGGTGGTATTTTCTCACTTGCATGAAAGATCTGCCTTCTTACTGCCATAGTCCAGACTATCCCAAATAACTGCAGATTAGTAAAATATTCCTTTACATTGATACCTCAGGTATATAACATCCAGACTTTGATGTCACCTGTCAGATACCTTTTTCCAAAGCATGGACAGTATTGTTTATGTTAGACATACATGTGACATCTCCCTTCTGCTACAGTTACTCTAATAATTAAAGCTTGGCCTGAGAATGGTCTAGCCAAACTTGTAATGACACCCATAGATAAAATCATTTTTCTGGGAAGGGGAGAAAAGAAAAAAAAAAAAAAAAAAAGAAGACTGGCACAATACTACATACATCCTGTGTGTTTTGTATAATGACATAGCTATTGTTAGAACAGATTTCTTTTGGGTCCTGTGAAAAGTTAGCTTTTCATTGCAGTAGGAGTTCATTTATTGCTGCATTCTACAAACTACATAAAGTTTATGGCTTTTTTTTTTTTACTAGTAGGATGATAAATATTTGGTACTGCATTATAAAATAGCAAACTTTGTACTGCTATAATTACTTCCCCTAGGAGTACAGCATATTCTTTTGTCACTTTAATAGCACTGGTATTCTCAAACAGAGGCAGTAGAGCTAAAGGAGATGGATGCATACATAAAGAGCTTCTAATCATAGGCATGAACATATCTAGAAAGCAGTGTTATTCTTCTTTTAAAAAAAAAAAAAAAAAAAAGTAGCTCCAAATCAGGTATTTTTAAATTTTCTAAACTACTGAGAAAATCTGAGTTCTGGCTCTGTTTTATACAAAAATAAATAATAGCCAGACTGTGAAAAGCTATCAGTCACTATATACAGTATATTTGTGCCTTGCCATTATCACTGTGGAGTTAAAACTACTGTAAAATATAGATAAAACATAATAGAATCAAAGTCTTCTCACTATTCCTTCACTCCCAGTTCTATACCATTTATTGTAATATGAGCATTATCGTCTATCTCTACTACTTAACTCTGCTTTGAAGGAGAGGAGGTACACATTGTAGGAATGTTAGATATCACCCCATGGTAGCTTAGTGTCATGAAATCTCACTTTCTTAGCAAAGCAATTGCTCTCATCTTTGCTTCCTCCCTAATTATGATGCTAGAAATTACAAAACCAAAACCAAAACCGTTGGGCTTCAGGATAAAAGAAAAAATTATCAAAATAAATTGACTTCACATGCATCATTGCAAATATTCATAATTTACTCTTAGTCTTCTTTGAACAGAGGGTCATTTCCTTTTCAAGACAGACTAAAAAGCATAGCTTGTATGTAGGAAGTATCATTATGCAAGATACATTACACAAGATAATGCTGAAAATAAGCTATAATTTTTCCTTGTAAGAAAAATTTGTTTCCTTTGAGTATTGCTTTGATTTCTTTATCTCATGCAGATTATTTTTTATGTATAGCCATGGATTCTAAATGACAAGAAGAACAAAGGTTTAAAAAGAATCTCATTAGTAAGTTAAACGGTTGAGCATCATAGAGCACAATCTGAGAAACTCAGGAACTGTGATGTTACAGATCCATAAAACCAAGACTTGCCATTTCCTGGCTTCCAAATGCTTAACTGAGCAAATGCAACATTATTTTATGGCTGGAATTGTTGTTGACTTATTAATGAGCCAAAACTTGATTTAAATAGTATATTTCATCCATTCACAGAAAAATTGGACCATGACTGTCTTCTTGCTTCAATATGATATAATTACTACTTAAAGGAGGGTCTAACAGATAGGAGATCATTTTTTGTTTAAAGTGTACAGCAATATTGCCACTGATCTTTATGAACAGTACCCATCTTGAATACGACAAATATTTTTAACAATCATTACAAAAGTTCTCTGAATAAAAATCTGAGCACTATAAATAAATGTAATTAAATCAATTAAATTGATATCAATCAATAAATTAAATATAATTAAACAAACCAATCTCTTGGATGCGAAAAATGCTAGCACTTGAGATCTTAGAATACTGATGTTTTATAATCTTCTGGCAGAGTTCACAGAGGTATAGCCTTTAGCATTATGGTTGCTGCTGCAGTTCAGCTTCCCAGAAGACAAGCATCTACAGTCAATTACCAACCTCAGTCACATTTACATATCATTTTTTCTAAAACTTCCTTTCAAGCACTTCTTGCAAGATAAAATTCACCTTTTATTTTCAGCTTGAACTGAGTACTATTCGTTGTAATGTGCGTTCATGAGGTACATTTTTTTATGACAATGACTTGGATATTTCTGATTTCACAGGCCACTGAATTAGAAGCATGATGAAAGGAACTGACTGGACCATTCCCAATGAACATACGTTATCAGTTGATATGAGTCAGCAGGCACGGCATACTTCGTTATTTGTCATAGCCATTGTCACAAAGTGAGTGAACCATCAGCCTATCAGCCTGAACTCTTTTACCCTGGAGATAATGCAGTCTCGTACATCCATGGCTACACAATACGAACGTGCATCTGGATACATCTAGAGGCTCAAATACAGTTAGGTTGAGTTTGTGATGTTTCTACCCTTTAAAATTGTCAGTTCAAGCTTTTCCTCCACTGAATTTCGAAACATTACATTAATATAAATTCACAGGACTTCTAATGAAATAAAACAGTACTTCAGCATGTAAAAACATATTACATGAATTTGCAACACAACCTAAAGATGCCTCCTCTACAAAATCCATCTATCATAATTCAGAATTTGTGGAGAAATTTCAATTTTCTTGCTGCACCGCTGCAATGAAATGTTTAAATTTTCCCTTTGACAAATTAGGATTCTGTTTTCAAAAATGCAGAAATGATAATGGTTGAGATTTTCGAGGCTATATGTGCTAAATATATGTGGATTTTTACTGTGTCTTGATATAGATGATTTCAAATAAAAAGCTGATAAAGAGATACCATTCATCAGAATTTAAAAAAAAAAAGAAAAAAAAAAAAAAAAAAGCACAGAAATGATGTAAAGGATAAGGTTAAACTTCTGCAACATTACATAAATTTGCATTTGCATTTGTGAGATTCCATGTTTACATGTGCTAGTACTGATAAAGAATTCTTGGTGATCCAGATTCAGAACTGCATGACTATGTTATCTTGTCAGTGGAGCAAAGAATAAAATTCAAGATTCCTTGGCTTCTTGTCATGCGACAGGAGAAATTTAATTCCAAAGTGGAGACTTTGAAATGTTTAAAGTGCGAAGCTGAGTATGCATCCCAAAGTACACAGCTTCAAAATTATCTCCAAAAAATTTTCTTCATTTTGTCTTTAAGATGAGCAATTCACACCAGATTAACCTGAGGCCAAAACAGCATTCTGGTCCTATCCATGGAACTGACATGATAATTAAAAATAATTAAGAAGACTAGTCATAAGGAGAAAGATTTCACACCTGTCTCTTGATAATTTATTTTCATCTATCCTGTTTATAGGAGCAGACACAGTCAGCTGAACTACCAGATGCAGGAGAAAAAGAGTTTGTTGTTGTTAAGAAAAAAAGTATGAAAGAAGATCTGTGGTATTCAATATCTGACATTTTAAAAGCTTTTAATCCCTTGACATATAAGAGAAACTACAGATCTGAAAAGAATATACCCAATTAGCACTGCAGTATTAGATACCAGACTACAAACAACATCCTGCAGTACTTTGGGTGAAGATAATCAAGGGAAATCTCGAATATGAGCATGTAGCTATGATTTTTATATATCTTCATTGAGTACACAAAAGAAAATTGCTTAAACAAAGGCAAGACATGAGAGGTAGGAAAGAATCTCCATCTGCCAAGGTCTGACTCTAATCTAGCTCTAATCATTCCCTTCTTTGAAAGGAAAAAAATGTCTTTCTAAAACAATGTAAATCAAAGTCCTCAGATAGCTGGTGACAGCATCGTCCATATCAAAGGATGTACATCGGCAGTTTTATTCTGTGTTGTTTTGCTCAGCCCTTCAAGATAGTATTACTTGGTTCTCCCATGAATAATGCTCTTTGGGCTTGCTAAAATTCCAAATACACTTCTATGAAAAGACTCACTAACACATCCTAATCTAGTGATCTCAGGTTCAGTTAAGTATATCACAGATATAATTAAACCAAGGAAAAAATAGCATGTTCTGTCCATATTCTACTATGTGTCCAACAAGACAGTTACATATATTATCTAGTAGCCACAGAAGTTTCAGGTAACACTTACGCTTGTTACAGCATACAACCTAGTTGAAGTTTCTTCTATTTTTAACGAGAGTCACCATATAATCAAGTACCCTTTTCTGTGTTTTCTATATAAATAACATTTCTGTTGACAATTGTACATGCTAGAAGTGTTCTCAGATGCCCTGTATTTTGACTGGGCAACTCGTAAGGATCTGAACTTAACATTTTTAATACTCAATTGAGAATTTGCGCCTCAAATTACATGCACTGGGATGGCTATCTGACATATTTCTCTAAGATAATAATCATATTTTACAGGATACAGAAACACTTAGGCTGTAGACTAAGGCCTTAAGCTTTCCTTAAGCACGCTAACATATATAGTATTATTTTTTAGATATTGAACGATGTTATATACTTATTTAGATATCTGCTTAATTGTATCATTTACCTCCTTTCAGAGAATTTGGCCTTTCCTAGATTATTGCCACATTTTCATGCAGTTTGTCTTTTTCCTCTACAGTTTTATTTTATCTACAGCTGTTCCTCTTGTTCTGTTATAGTAATGTCTGAATTTCATTTTCTGTGCTTGAATATCATTTTCTCAAGCAATCCCATCTAGCTCACAGACATGTTTAGTAAGCATGTTCCTTCACTGTGCAAGCTGAGACACAAACACCTGCCTGTGTTTAAAGTGATGAGGTTGTATGTTTTTTTTTAAACTTTATCTATAGAGTATTGGTTTCTGCATCACTGTGCAAATTTATAAGCATATAACACTTATTTGTGCTCAAAATGATATAATTTAGTCACTAGACAGAACTATCTATAGAAAACTTCTCATAATTACTTTCCTCTGCTGTGAAAAAATATATATGTTTTGATTCTCTTTAGCTATTTTCCATTTTTACTTTAAGGCTTCAGCACACCTTTCTCACTCCTCACAGTTACCTGTTCAAAAACTGGGAAGGTTAAGACAATATTTTGATACATGATGTGTGAAATCATCTACTTTTTTTCTTATAAACATTTCTGATTATAACATTAAGTGCTGCTTAGATTCAATAATCATAATGTCCTATAATCTTGTCCATTTTTATAGTCTGATCCCATTCTCTGCAGCAAACAAATTCCCGTTTTTTCTACAGTCAGAATATTCTGGCAGTATTGTTTTCTTAAAACACAATGCTCCATTATAACAGTTTCCCAATAAGTTTTCTGCCTGTCTCAAAACCCACATGTACGTCATGTGAAAATCTCAAATCTTTCAAAACATTTCTAAAGTGTATTGATCTTGTTTCAATTTTAAATCTCTCAAAAATTCCTTTTACAGATTATGGTCTCACTCCCCTTTCTTTACCAGTTTGATAACTGGATTGCATATTGCTTGTTAAATAAATTAATTCCTGTAACTTCACTGAATCAAGAGAACTTGTATCCTTGTTCCTCCTCAGATTGTCTGCAACAATTTCTACTTCTAGCCCTAAGGATAATAAAAGAAAATTCTGAGCCAGAGCTAATACCAAAGAGAAGTCTTTTTCCTACCTACAGGAAAACTAACATTCAGAAAGAAAATTAGAATAGTATCTTTAGCCATATAGCTGCTAGAGTTTCAGTCTGGAATGTTCCTAGCCAATCAATATACATGCAAATATCATTTTCATGTCAACTTTCTTTAAAAAAAGTAAAAATAAATATCAACCACAAAGGATGAAATATCTACTCTTTGGGTCACATTCCAATTTTATTCCCTAGTATTGCCAGTGCAATGTGAGCAACTGAATACATGAACTCAGAGAATCATTAGGGTTGGAAAAGACCTCTAAGTTCATCCTGTCCAACCACTGACCCATCACTGTAATATCTGCTAAACCATGTCCCTCAGCACTACATTGACACAGTTCTTCAACATCTACAGGAACAGTAACTCTACCAGTTCTCTGGACAGCCTATTCCAGTGCTTGACCACTCTTTCAGGGAAGAGATTTTTCCTAATATTCAATCTGAACATCCCCTGGCAAAACTATTATCAACAATGCATCTAATCTGACTTGTAATAGTTAACCATTTGAGGAGAAGCTTCTGCTGGCATGAAATCCCTCAGTCCACGTTGTTTGATTCACACAACTGCCATTATCACACCTTATGCAATTATACAATCCAAATTTACAAAGCTCATTATACAAAGCTCAACAATCAACTCCTTGCATTGTGTAATTCAAATTTCCTGTATTTTTTTTTTTTAAGACTACTGCCTCAAAGTTGTTCACAAGAAAAAACAGGAATGTTATTTTTTTGCTGACTTTTCATTCCAAGAAAGGATGTGCACTAAATCCACTTAACACAATGATTTTGAATAGACATTTGCAGCTTTTCAGCACAGACCTGCACTTCAAATATAGGTCAACAGAAGGTAAGACTGCATAGGAGGATCACTTTTAAGAAATTAAAGCTACTCACTTCTTTCACGACTAATCAGTGTGAAATTATAGAATATAATGAAAAGAGCACTGAAAAAGTGGATTTTCAGCAACAGAATTGCTTATCCTGAAATGTTTCATTAGTAGAATATCCACTCCATTAAAATGCAAAGATGGCTACTTTATTAATCCTTTTTAATAACTCACTGTCATTCAGATACCTTTTTTGCTGATCTCAGAGAACTTAGTTCAACCGATTAAGAGCACAGAAAAGTGTCAGCATAGAAATGTCAGTATGCTCTGCCTATGAAATATGAAAATACATATTCAGAAATATGAAGGATGTTGTCCTTTCACAAGCAAAAAATTGCAAAGGGGAAAGGACAAAGACTAGATGGAACACAAGGTTTATTTTTTGTCACGCTTCTTTGCCTTTTTCATACAAACAGTTGCCCTGTCCCAGGTGCAGAGTTCTTTGCACTTGCTCTTGTCAAATTTCATGCATTTGTTGATTGCCCAGCTCTCCAGTTTCATCTCCCTTCAGTGCCTCTTAGCCCCGTAGGGGAATAAATGTCTCTACCAATTTAGTATCATCTGCTAATCTATTTAGTATACTTTGAGTCTCGTATCCAAGTCATTTATGAAAACATTAAAGAGAATCAGCTCTAAAATTGAGCACTGAGGAAAAAAAACAAAACACCAAAGTTTCCCAATGTTTGCTAAGCACAGAATCAGTTAAAAAAGAAGAAAAAAAAAAAGTGTTAAATTTAGGTGCTTAAAGGAACATTACATACCATATCTATCAGATAACAAAATGATTGATACCCTCCCAGAAGCCTACAAATTTTACTGCTACTGAAGACACGTAGCAAAGAAAACTTATCTTATTGCAATGACTTAACAATTCATATTTCAGGCTCACTGAGTAAATTTAAGTATCATTATGGATCAAGTATTTTAGTTAAAAGGAGACAACAGTAACTCCTTCCAAAATTGTTTTGTTTGTCCAGTTGAAGTTTATCAACAGATAAGTATAACTTCTTACTTTGTAGTAATAAGGGTGAAAAAAAGAAACATAAGTTTCCTACCCCTAAATAACGAATTAAAGAAATATATTGTACTGTCCTAAGTTTGTTCTATTATTTTCTTCTTTGTTAATTATACTCACACTAACACACTATCAGGCTACGTCAGTCAGTACCATCAGAAAATAGTACTGGCGGAGTTTTAATGGAGGTATCCAGGCCACATCCCTGCCCTACAACTGGGTCAAGAACACCTGAATCATTCTAAGATATATACCTAACCTCTTCTTTCACCCCCTGACAGAGGGCTCAGAACTTTCCCAGACAATCTATCCATTTGTTTCAAGCTCGTGAGCAGGAAAATCACTCATCTAATTCTCCTTACCTAATTCTCCTTGCCTAAGTAATAATTAGAAAAGAGAGTAGAATATTAAAAGGTAGATAAAGTAGATGGAATTTTGAGTGTTTCATTGAGAATTTCCCACTTAAGAAAAACTTCTTTCAATTTGATCGAAGCAGTTACTACAAACAAGTCATATGCTCAACATGCTTCAGTATGCCCTCCTAGTGCAGATTTGTAGGCTGCTCATATACTTGACAGCCTGTACTTATCTGACCAAAATAAAATCAAAACAGATTATGAAGAGAGTTAGAGAGAGTTAGTTCCTGGAAATCTTCAAAAAGAAGATAACTACAATTGCTCAACAGTAACATTAGTTCATAGTCTAGAGACTTTCCTGAGTTCAGATATGAACTTCAACACAATTATTCAAACTGAAAATAAATCATTAAAAAAAAAAAAAAAAAAAAAAAAAAGCTGATCTAGAAAGTTTTACTGGGGAAGCTCAGAATCAGAATTAACCTATTCAGACTTCAAATGCTTCTAGATGGATGCAGGAAGAAACATCTCGTTGAACTGTTCCTGTTAGTTAGTTAGCTGTATAGTTTTTCCTTGTGAGAAGGAGCAAACTTTACTTAATTCAGAAGGTTCCCTTCAGAAATAACTAAATTTAAGTCACTGTTCACTAAGAACAGTGGAAATTGGCAATCCAAGAAGAGTGCACAGTACAGAATTTTATTTTTTAAGAAATTAAAAAAACAACTAACATTCACTCCGACAGTTTTACAAGTGCCTTATACTAAGTTCAGTGAAAATCTGCTAGTAACAAATTTGTGTACTTAGTTGTTGTACAGTTGTCCATAGGATTTTTGCTGTTTTTGAAGTACAATCAGATTTACCACAATTTCCAGTGCAGCTCTTGTATGTGACAACAGGGCTTACAGGGCAGGAATATTAAAAAAAAAACAACAACAAAGACAGCAACAAAAAACCCACAATGTTGTGTCTAGCAGCTTTAATCCTCACAAGCCTCAAAATCAATTTTAATTAGTGAAATAGCTTGAGAAATCATGTTCATATACGATGTTTCTGATCCCATGGAAGTTGATAGCAAAGTTGCTATTGACTTTAAAGCAAATAGGGTTCAATTCAGCAACCTCAGAAATTTTCCTTATTAACTTCTATAAGGCTGAGTCTCAATGAGCAAAACATGAATGTATTTTTCAGTTATGTCTACTCAATGGAAAGGACTAGATGCAATTGAAAGATTCAGTTAAGGAGCAGGCTAGAAAATCTGAAGACATATTCGCTGACCAAATTAAAGATACTTTGATCATAATAAGTTCATTCAACTAACCTAATAAGATTGGGAGAGATATCCATTTGCTTATGAAGACAATACCCTGTTTCAGCAGTGGCATGACACATCGATTTGCTAGAAGAGAAAGTGACAGAAACACTGCACGCAATTGCATAACTTATACTGTATCCAGAACACTGCTCTGTTATATACACATATGCATATATTTTTATCAGCAATTCACAGTGCACAGCAAAATGCCAGTTGTGATGAATACAGAAGCTACAGGCTATTTATAATTTTGGTATGAGACTGGACTCTCTACGCTTTCAGAACTATAGCTCATACTTCACTCACGGATTTAGTAGTGGCTCTGGTTTAAGAGCTCAGCACCACACAGCCATTCAGTCACTGCCCCATAAGTGTTCTATTTACATTCAAACACTCTGTAATTTTATCCAGCAGAAAAGGCTGCAGTATTTTTACACGCAAGAGGAAAAAAACAATAAACCACAAGTCAACCTTCTAGGGAATTTCCATATAATCCAAACAAAACAATAAAAATACAAAGCATGTTGAAAATTTCTATCATTTCTGGATGGATCTGCATGCATCCTCTACAACCTGTGCTTGTTTAAAATACCTTTTTGCAAATGCTGAGTAGAACGGAAGGGTCACATCCCCTCACCTACCGGCAATACTTCACCAAATGTATCTTAGAATATTGTCAATCTTCTTAGTGGCAAAGACTGCTATCAAGACTCCATGCCTTTGCTTAGTTCAAAATAATGCAAACCTATAAATATTTTTATGTGGGCTTTTGTATAAGGATATCATTCATTATGTTTTGTCAGAATTACAATGAAATGCTGCAATTGCTCTGGTTACATTAGTGCTAAAAAGAATCTACTGCATTAACTATTCATACAGCAATGAACTCTGCTGGACATACCGTGGAACTTTGATGTTACTTAGCAAGGCATATGAAGACAGCAGAGAAGATGCAAAGTTAGGAGAATGTGTATCATATGTGTGAGAATAAATAAATTATCTCAAGATCTAGTATAGCAATTCCTACTGTACCTTTCCTTAGACTGATAAAAATATAGTTCAGTCTATTCCACATTACATTTTCCTACAGCATATTGTAGTCTTAAAGTAACAAACCACTGACCTTGAGCCTTAAATCCGCATTTCTGAATTCCATGCTTAGTAGTTCAGTTTCTCCATAGGATCTGCATCTGTTCAGTAACATTAAAAACAAGGAAATAATTATTTCCTTTAATAATTTTTAACTTCAAATATATTTGAATTAAAGTCGTTAAGTTTTATATGTCTCACAGGCTGTGTACTATGTAATTAGTCAGCATTAAAGTTATTTTATTCCAACATATTTGAAGATTGTTTACTCCATCACCTCCTCTTCTATTGCTAGTGAAATAACCTCCAGTGCTCTATCTGTAAGAGACACATTACCACTGTAGTAGGTGAGAAAAATTTAAGATATATTCCCTTCAAAATTAGCTGTAGATGCATGAAGTAAACATTCTTTTTGAATCTATAAATAGACATCAAGCTAATAGTTATTACATTCAATAATTTAGCATGATATGCATGACAGCTTCAACCTCCAAAATAATTTAGCGCCTTGAGCTGAGATTAAATGCAGAACATTAATTTTTCCCTCTGGTTGTCAGGCCAACCAAGAGGCCCGTCAAATCCATTTAAATAAAGTCTGCATCATGTAATAATATTAAAGAGGATAAAGTATTAATACAGGACTGTGATAGAACGTTAGACAAAATAGCTTCAGTAAGGAAGCTTTAATTTACTATATCCATGATATGTCTTTGTACTGGAAGCAGGATTTAAAAGTCCAAAGGAAATCATATTTGAGTTTATATGACATGCATTTATAAAATGCTACTGATTTTCAATAGCTGAGAATATTTATCATTATCATATAGAAGAAATGATGGTTCATAATTTTATTGAAATGATGTAAAAAAAAAAAAATATTGGACCAAAGATTCGTTCACACAGTGGTGTTATTTCAGTGATAGCAGTATGGCTGTATCCATTTAGTGTCAGTAATGAATTTTTCATTCAGTTGAAGGATAAATGTCATGCAAAGCCTCAATAATTTTTTCACTCAAAAGAAAAAGAAAATGAATGAAAAGGTAGATAGGCTCACAGACCAAACTTCAAACATTTAGGCAACAGATGTTTTATGAAAATAGCAGGGTTTGTGCTATCAGCACATATCCACTATGAAAAATAACTAAGACAGAAAAAATTAAAGCAAATTTCTAAAGTTTCCTGTTGAAAAACCAATTTGCAGATTTAAATGTCTAATTTGCACGATCAGTGTGATTGAACATATTTATAGAAAAAGTATCAAGAATGCAGTTATGAAAAAACAGCCTGAAGTTGAAGCTTACAAAAGCATTCCTGATGCGTATCCCAAAGACACGATCAAGACTAGGAACTGCATTTGTGGCATAGCTTCAAGTTCTACCCCAAACACGCTGATGCTTCTTGCATAGATTGTCCACCAAGACTAACCAAGTGTGCTACATCTGGTATAGCAAATATATATAAAATATATATAAAAATACCAAAGATTAATATCCTTAGGAGACTAAAACATTGGACTGTCTAATCTTCCTTAAAAGATATTCCCCTAAAATGCATTCAATGCATGCTCAACCATCATAACTTTACAGGTTCTGGACTGGCAGAGGAGACCACTCAGGGTAAGCTGAACAATAAAAACTTCTTAGTAGATATTTCTAAACAGTTGATGTAGAACAATATCCCTGATAGCTACTTTAGGCCACCATTAGTAATGGTTTACCTAGATCGTTTAGTCTGTATTAGTTCCCATATTAGTTGGTTTGGTTTGTGTTCTTTTTGTTTGGATTTTTGCTTGTTTAAGTATTCACCCATACTGCTCAGTACACATAGCACTCACATTCCATATCCATATCACAAAGCTCCCCGAGTCTTCTCCCACACAAGGAGGTAAAAGCCACCCACAATGAACACAATTTGACCTTGCTTCCTGTCACTTTCATTGCTCACACTTTTCCTGCAATATCAACATTACAAAATAGGGATAATGTATGCTCCAGAGATGTTTGAACTTCATGCGCTTTGATTCTGATAGAAACGCACCACTCATACTCTGTATAGATAAATGGATTGCTCTTCATCCTTTCTAGATGGTAAAATAGATTATTTATGCTCAAACTAATTACTTTGATCCAAATCATAACTTCCACCAAATGAAGCCTAAGGTATAGAAACCTTAGGGATGCAAGACCAACACATTTACAGCTTTGACTCCATGTTCCTCTAATATGAAGGAAGAGCTTAAGATTATATTTTGGAAAGTGTCAAACAAATGGGAAATCATCCCTTTACACTGTTTTCATGGAAGTGATAGGGGTATGATTTATTAAGAAACCTCCTTGAAAAACCACTTCAAAGACACAGCACTGATGTAAAGAGTGAAACTAAATATCCTGAATCCATTCTCCAAAGCAATTTAGTTCCCACTTTAAGGTTAATTAATTGATAAATACTGAGTAAAAGGTAATAAACACAGAAGTTTTACTAAAACCAGCAGAGTTGCATTGAAGTTTGCTATTTGTTTGCTGGTAACATTCGCTGGTTGGTTTTGTTTGTTTCCTTAAAGCATAGTGTTTATTATTGTCCATTTGTATTTCACATTTGTAATTACGTAGCTGTCTTTCACAATTAAAGGTAGAGAGGCTGTGGAACATAAGATGCTACAGCCATTTGGTGCCAGCTATGCAGAGGAAAAAAAATATTACCTAAGAGAAAAATTTCCTTTGGTATTAATTGCATTCTTACCCATAATGCGTCAGAAAAAGCACAGAAAAAAAAGAAAAAAAAAAGAACTCAAGGGCCAATGCAAAGATTTCTAAACTTGAAGATGCTATGTTTAGGGCAGCAACACTCATGTATTCAACACAATGATCTTTACATTCTCAGAGTGCCTGCTTTACTCTTGCATGTATTGCATGTATCAGGCAATTCCTCCATAACTACCACAATGTACTTGAAGAATATATATAGATATATACCTTAATTAACAAAACCTATTGTTTGTCAATTTGACTGCATCTCTGACCAGCACATGTGAAGGATATTTCTTATCTTTAGGAAAGATGTACTTGGTATTTTTGAGCTTGCATTTGACCATCTCAGTGTTAACCCTAAGCACATCCTAAAACTATGCAAGGGGAGTGCAAAGGCACGTAGCATTTCCTGCCTGTCTTAATGTGTACTCTGACAGGGACAGCACCAAGCTGAGCGCCTAAAGAAACAAATCACCTTGAAAAGACTGAGAGCAGAACTACAAGTTCCAGTGCAGCACTTCAGCCATACAGAGCACAAAATCAGTTAACTGCAGTAATACCAAACTGGAATACTCAGTCTTGAAACACTCTCAGAAGATATATAGACACTTTTTTGTTTGTTTATTTGATTGGGGTTTTTTCTTTGGTTTTTTTTTTTTTTGTTTTTTTTTTTTGTTTTGTTTTTTTTCCACCTTTGTCTGGAAGTGCTGAAATAGATCTGTGCTTGCTTTATATTGTGAATGATTCCAGTGCATTTTAGTTTACCTGTTCAGGTATGATGCCAGGTTCATCAATATCATGTATTTCCATAAATGAGTAGTGCTGTTGACATTTTGCAATACTCTTAATTATAATAAAATGGGAGCAGGCAGAATTTCTCTTTATTACATTGTATGACACTGGAAATAGCTTTAAGAAGAGGTGTTACAATAGATCCCAAAGGCAGTGGTATTTTCAGCTATCAAAAACCATCTCAGATCTAAAACGCACCAAATGTCTCGCTAAGGTATTCCATGTTTTTGACGTAAAATTACATAATAGATCATGACAGTTGGAACCAATGGCAAAGTATCACCTCCTTAGACTTGCTTCTGCTTGGTCTTTTGAAGGATCAGAGCTTTCAGTGTGACCTCATGTCAGAGGAGTATGCAGGGCAGGGTCTTCAGGCAAAGAACTCGCATCATCATATGGCAAAGCAAAGAGCTACTCCAACTGAATTCAACTGAAACTTTTTTAAGCATACCTAGAAGCAGCAGTCATTCTAAAGCTTGACAGCTTATCATTATCCTTTCTTCTATTCTCCTCCTCACTACAAAATTAAATCCCCAAGAGACTTGAATCTGGCAGAAAGCCAAAAGCAACTTCAATAATAGTAGCTTGAAGTCTCAGCACTTAGATTCATAAGGGGCCAGTACAGGTCATCTGTTCATCCTGCTGAGGGGATGAAAAGGAAATTGGGAAATTCCTCTATACCTACAACAAAAAGTGATAAGTTTAACTGTAATTTTAATTAGTATCACTAGGTGTAAACAAACCTTACCACCTAATTTTGCAACTCTAGCTACAGAAACAATGGGAGCAAAGTCTCTGCTTTGGAGAACTGACAGGATCTGAGACAGAAGCACTGAAGAATGAAAATGGCAATAATGAAGGGAAGCAGACACAAGGAAAGCAGCAGCACTCTGCATGGAGATGTCTTCCTTTAGCTGATCCTCAATTTTTCTGATAACAAGTAGAGATCTAAACTTCCAAACTAAACTATTCAGGCTGACGCACAGCTGCTGATCATTTTCTACGCATCTCCCTTAGGTCTTAATTCATCAAGCAATTTAAATATCTGCATAGCATTTATCAAGGAATTACTCCAAGTCATACACATTAAACATCTTCAGAAAAGGTCAGCAACAGATGAAATTATTCTAGATGTCACAGTTTCATAATGCCACCAATACAAAGCTGGAATCGGTCACTAAAGATACTCAAACAAGAGCTTTATTCAAATATACTGCAGAAATAATTAATAGCATACATGATAATAAAACTTAAGAACAGCTAACTGTCCTCTTTCAGAGAATACCTATTAACTACAGGGACTTCTGAGTCCTTTGAACATTTATTGTAGTGAAACAGAAGTTTTACCTACTTCACACCTTAGACATGTTTAATCAAATTCTTCTGTAATCCACTCTAACCTTCAAGAACTTAGACAACACAGATTCTGTAACGATATTATTGTAAACTTTGAGAATACACCCTTTTTTTTAATGATGGAACTTTATTTTTTTTTTCAAACAAAAATCCTGTTGATGAGATTTTTAGTAAAATACCTGTTGGATCAAATACACGTCCTAGAACATAACCTCATGTTACATGTTGTCACAGCCTAAGCAGTTATTCTGTTAATCAGCCACTCAGCCTCAGACAGAAGATGGACATTGCTTCATGCTTATTTATCCAAGCTCAACTGCTACATTGATTCAACCACCACGAAGCAATTCTACCTCTGGTTCTCCTTACCAAATCTTAAAATAAAATAAAATAAAATAAAAAAATTGGTCTGCTACAATTTCTGCAGAGGCAACAGTATCCACCATCAGTATTCCAGCACCTCACCACTCACACAGTAAAGAATTCCTTCCTACTATCTAGTCTAAATCTACCTTCT
Organism: Lagopus muta; assembly: GCF_023343835.1. Taxonomy (NCBI): domain Eukaryota; kingdom Metazoa; phylum Chordata; class Aves; order Galliformes; family Phasianidae; genus Lagopus; species Lagopus muta. Next base: position 23,001,878 of record NC_064436.1, on the reverse strand, counting down.
TTCAGCATAGATCTACTTCCCTCTCAACCCATCACTACATGCCCTTGTGAGAAGTTCCTTCCCAGCTTTCCCAGAGGCCCCTTTGGGTACTATAACATCCCTCTGGAACCTTCTCTTCTCCAGACTGAAGAGCCCCAGATCTCTCAGCCTGTCCCCATAGGGGAAATGCTCTAGCCCTCTAATCATCTCTGTGGCCCTGCTCTGGATCTGCTCCAACAGCTCCATGCCCTCCTTTTGCTGGGGGCCCCAGTGCTGGATGGGATCTCTGATGCTGTTTCTGTTATAGATTTCTGTCTTGTGCCTAATTGATAATTTTATCTGCATTATGAGACAAGACAGTGTTTATATGGAGTAGTAATACCTTGTTAGATCAATTAATACCATAAAGCAGAACTATTCTGATCACACAAGCCTTCTTCACATCTCCACAATTAAAAGTATAAGCTCTTCTCTTATTAGACATCAGAGAATCTAAAACAAAAAGCATGCTTAACTGGTGATTACACTGACTGGTAAATCCAGCACAACATCTAATCATCTTTGGTCATTATTAACAGCTTCCCTTGAGAATTCTGTAAGTTTAAATTCACACAGCAAACTCTCAGTTGTGAGAATTATTTTATTGTGAGAATTATTTTCTCTGATTTGCTACTTTTTTTTTTTCATGAAGTTTTAAGGCAATAATCTTCCAGCTCCCCACTCTGCTGTCAAACTGATCAGACAATACAGTCAAAATTCAGTTTACATTAGACTACAAGTCAAAAAAGAAAATCTCATATAAATCTCAATAGACAGACAAAACTATACAAAACTGGATTTATTACCATAGTATATATCAGAAGAATTACTCCTGAAGTCAGTCATGGAAACAAAATCTGTACTTAAACATAGAACTGCACATCTCAAATTACCATTTAGAGACTTACAAGCATGCAAAAAAGAAAAAAGATTCATGATGCAATTTATTCTTAATATGGCAGAGAATAGTAACTAAAATCAGTTGTAATCTTTAGAATAAGATAACTATGGACAGTGGAGCCTAATTCTGTACTATTACATCAGCAAACATGAGATTCTTTTCTGGCTGAGTAAGGACTACAGAATTCAGTTCTTTGCCACCTAAAGTGGCATTTTGAAAAATGATGTTAGTTTGGTTTGCAGCCTCAGCTGACATAGGGAAAACACTAAGATGAATTGCAAACATTTCTGCATGAGCTTTGGACAGGATGATGTAATTTGCTGAAAAGACCAAACAACAGGAAACAGCACAGGAGCAAACAAATAGTGAAAGAAACCCCTGTAGTCCAACAGTGATTAACTGCCTACTCTGATAAAATAGGAAAACCCTTCCAGTGCCAGGAAGCTACTTACCCTAGACATAAAATATGAAACTTAATATTCATGAATAAAGTCTGCCTAATCTTCACTGTTCCAGTTTATAAAATAGGTGTATCTTCAAGACATTATGGTAGATAAATGAGAAGCTAGGTTCTGCTCAGCATTCAGTTCCTTGTAGGGATGAATCATCTACAACTAATACTCATTTCTTCTTTGATGATTCAGCCTTGATGTTGTGGGAAGCTTTCCTTGGTTTGGTTTTGTTGATTTGTCTAGCCTGAGTGGCCTGTTATCACCCACAGACAGGCTTTTCACATCCAGGGCTTCATACCCATTGTAGAGAAGCACCTGGAGGGTGGAGCAGGCAAGGAGGATTTTCATTTGCAGCTCCAAGCACAGAGTTGCCTCCATTCAATTCTTTTCCTTTGTATTCTTTCCTCCAGCCTACTAATTTTTTTTTTTCTCAAGATGGGACACAGGCTGCCTTAGGTTATTTCAAAGGAAAAAACACAAGACCCATCTCTGCACAGGTGAATTGTAATTTCCTTGTTCCTTCTTTCTGGTCTGTGACACTTTTTAACCAATATATTTCATCCTGTAGCTTCACCACCAGGCTGAGCTGATCATCCACCTGCTCACACCTCACACAGTTCTGACTGCTGCCCCACAATGCCTATGATGGTAAAGATACAGAGCCACGAATGCAAATACACTGAAGTCACAGAAAATTAATGATAAACCTCTTAATCAGTTCTCTTTTCTGCTACCAGTTCCTTACTTGAAAGGATGAGGTGAAACTCCATAGCTAGCTTTGAGCACCTCTGGGATCAAAAGGGGATGAGAACAACGTGGACTGCAATTAATTGCAGATGTTAATCTGTCCTTAGAAAAAGCTTTAATTTATGCCAATACTAAAAACTGTTACATTGTTCTGATATAGGTCTACAGCTCAGAATCCCTTCAAGGTTGATTTTTGTTTGCTTTTTTTTCCTTTGATAAAAACTCTCTGTAATGGAACTTCTAAACATCAGAATGACTTTTGCCATTTCTCAAAGCTGCATGATAACAAAAGGTCACAGGCTGGCTCCAGTTCCCTTGTATTTAACAAAATAATGTGGCTCGGAACAGAAAAGCTCAACTTAAAGGTCATAACAAAATCTATTTTTATCCACTGTATTATACAGAATATTTCCTTAGACTCCCATCCCACCAGGTTTCAAAACTATCCAAGGCAACACATTTTGTAAAGACTACAATTTTCTCTTCCCACCCTTTTTTTGCGGGGAGGGGTGGAGGGTGGTGTTAGGGAGGAGGGTTGAGGAAGGCAGAGGACAGAGGGACAAAGAGAAGCCATGGGAAAGTAACATTTATCACAGAAGGTGTCTGAATCAAGTACCAGAAAACTTACACATCCTAAATGCTACAGCAAAGTGAATTAACACTAGTTCATATGAAAGTCAGCTGTCACAACTTCAGAAGATTCAAAGATCTCATCATCCGTTTCCAGTTCAAAATGGATTTTTCAGATAAATGAACACACTACATAACAGACAAAAACAGCCTTTCTAGGCATTTTGCTCATCTTTTCATTCAAGAGAACACTGAATTATGAGGTTCAGCATATGCCTTTTGTCTTGTTCATTTGGGATTAGCTCTGAGTATCAAGGTCAAGTGGAAAATTACTGGAATAAAGCTAAAGTTTTATTTTAAGGGTTTTCTATTGAGCAAAAATTAGCGTAGATTTTTGTTACAGAGAAGAGAGTGCAATTGTACTCTCCGAGGCATGGGATAAATCCTGTTCTCACACTTTTTCATGGTGCTTTTGAACAGATTGCCACCCAGATTGCTCTTACCAACAACTTAGTGAAGTACACGGTCATATATGTTATCAATAAGAGTCAATATAACGTATGTATAATTACTGATACGAAGACTGAAGATCCTCACCAAGATGATCCTAATAAAGCAGCACTAAGTGTTTGGATTTTGGTTCTGGGTGGGTATATTTTGTTGTTGTTGTTGCTGTTGTTTATTATTGCCTGTTGCCTTTCTGGTGAAGACAAATACCTTGCCTTACCTTGCCTTAAACTTTGATCTTTAAAAGCAACGCCTTGCATGCAAAATACTTCAGAATAACTGAAACAATTACTTATCCAGATAACTTACACAGTTAAAAACCTATTACTCAAGGATATAATTATACAGCAGGAAAAGCAAAGCATACTTTTCTTGTCCAAATTTAAAAAAAAAAACGAACAGCGAAGAACAGTATCTCTTGTTCTAGACATGGAACATCATAAAATCACACCAAAGATTAGGGGTCATCAATGTATAGAAATACTGTATGTAGAAGCCCTGGTAAGAGCTATGTTACTAGCCTGTAGCTGAGCAAGAAAGTAAGCTTAATTTTTTCTTTATTTCTTGATTCCTACAGAAACCAGAAACTAACGTAGAGTTATCTCAGAAAAAGTGTAAGTGCCATAAATAAAGCCAAGCTTAGATCCATACAAACTGTCTTAGCTTGCCCAAGTTTTTGTTTCCAATTTTCAAGGAACTAATGCTGATTAAACAGAAAAAGCACTGCGTATTTCCACTTCCAAGTCAAGAAAAGTGATAGTTTTCTTCCTTAATTCTTTTACAAGTTTTATTTTATGGGCACCAACTGTTCTTATTCAAAAATTAATCTCCCATTAGTAGTCATATATACTTCTAGTTAGGTTACAGTTACGGTTTCTTTAGCCAAGCTGAATTAGTAGCCAGACAACTCAAACGCCTTTTTCTTCTTTTTTCTTTTTCTTTTTTTTTTCTTTTTTCTTTTTTTTTTTTTTTATTAAGTATACAAATGAAAAGCAATGGCTAGATTTGCAAACAACTAACACCTCTCCCCCCATCTCTGGAGAGCTGATTTTCCTCAAGCTTCTATTTCTTAAGAGAGAGGATTTTTGTTAGTAAGGTTTGAGTTTCTTTAAGGAAGAAAAGCAAATATTTTTCTTACTCTTCACATTCTTGTACAGGATCAGCAAAAACTGATTAGCCTCTTTTTACATGCACGCTTCATACTCAGCTCATGCCATCTGGGCTTTTTTTTTTCGTCTTTCTGACATCAGCAATCTTCATAATGCAAAGCAGATTTCTTGCAATGCCAAGGCTAGAATGATCAGTCCAGAGTGTTTTTCCATATTTAGACAGCCAGATAAACTCCTACTCATCTTCACCACATGCTACTGAAAAGTTAAGATTCTCCTACGGAAGCTCTACATCTTATAAGAAAAATTGATGCAGTATTTAAGCATTGTTGTACTGTCAGTTTGTGGTGGCTTCCAAACTCAGCAAGCATGAGTAAGTAGATTGCTGCATCACTGATCTGATGGCTATTTACAAAGAGAAAGTTATTAAAAAATATATCTGAAATACGTAACTTCAGATTCCAGTCATATCTATACTCCACTCCACTGAAGTCTGCAAGATTCTTTCCATTCTGTCTTGTAATCAGCATTCCTTATTATAAGCATTTGTGTGAGCATTTTAGAAAATAAAGGTCACAGAAATACACACTCATGTTGACATGTGCAGAGCCTCTCGTAAAGCCCTGACAGCTTCCAAGGCTTGGCTATTGCTTGTTTTCACATAGAGAGTAGACTTATTAAGACACTATTTAATATCTTCTTTACTTCCCATTGTAGATTTTAGTAATACATTTTTAGAAAGAAAACAACTCATTTAAAACTTGAAAAGAAGAAATGTGGACTTAGGACTGGTACATAGGAAGTTTAAGTTAATTTCTTCTAATAACAAACGATACCAATTAACTGCTATTACTAAAAGTTACATCAAGCAATGATATAGTACTTATCATTCATAAGCTTCAAAATATCTACAAGAAAAATTTCCTAACTGATAAAAATAACATTCTCTTGAAATTAAGTTGATTTGGGGGTATTTAACACCACCTTGAATAATCAAGATGCTAGGGTTTTGGGGTTTTTTTGCTGCAAGGGATGTCCTACAGTCTTGCAGTTTACATATCACACCCTGGCCAGACGTCACTGTTTTAGATAAATCACTTATGCACAGAGATAGACACTGCTCAAAGACAATTTTGTGTCTTCTTATGATAAAAACAGCAAGCATACTTAAGCAAAGTAAAAGCAAAACCAAATAATTCACTAAGCCAGAGGCGGTAAAAACATGCAAGATAAAGAATGTGTTACTGGTGGATCATAAAACTTCAGTAACCACGGAGGATAAAGTCACATAGTAGAAAGCAGTGATCATTATTTCTTCCAGGTCCTTTTCCACTTGAAATTCTGCATGTTGCTCTGGTAATATTCACTGAAGAGTAACATGAGCAGTGAGAAACTGATTTATGAGGAAAGATTAAACATGTACCTTTGCTAACTAACCCTGAAGATTGAGCACGAGTATCCATGAATATTTCATAGATGCAATTCTAAGGAAGAGAAGTTCTAACTAGGATTAAAAGGATTCAAAGTAAAACAATGACTATCAGAAAAGAGACATTTTTATATTGGTTTCCCTACTGAGATGACTCATCAGTGAAATAAATACTCTGTAAAATCATTTCTTTTTCCAGACAATCACAGATACGTTTTGAGGCATGCTGCAGAAAGCAGTTTCACTTTGGTGGTAATACAGGCTTACTAGGCAGCAACTTCTACTAGGCTGAAAGACAGACCTGCTTAAGTTTGGAGGGACAAACAATAGCGGATGGGTCAAAGCAAGTGTTCCTTGACCTATCCTGCTGCCTTCTTAACCTTCTTTCCTAACTTCCTATATACTCAAAAACCTCAGTTTTTCTTCCCTACTCTCTTAAACACACAGCTGCTACTTCTAGCCCTGTACATAGATACAGTAACAACAGAAAGCTGGTATAGATGTGAAACTACATACATACACATCCAACTACAGAATCTACGTGTTACCCTAGAAAAAATCTCATTAACACATTACTCATAAAGATTTATGAAATACAGGTATTTTATGAACAAAAAAATCAAAGCACAACAACATAAAAAATTCAGCTTGCCAAAATGAGAAAACATTATTCAAAGGATTTGTCTTCTTCCAACCGAAGTTTCACACTCACACCAAACTGACTCCTACACACATATCATACAGACAAAATACTAAAAAGTCTGTTGATGTTCAGTAAGTAAATGGTGGCTACCTTTTTTTCATTGACTTGGTACAATACTGAAGTTACAATTTATACTATAGATATTAAAATATCTATATTTTTATGCCCTATAAAATAAATTCATGAGATTCACAGCTGCCACAGTTTAGTGAAGTGAATAATTTAGTAAAACTCAAGAAAAAAAGAAATGATAAAATATGTGTAGAGGCTTTCAGAAAACTAGCTCAAGGACAACAAGTTTGGCCAAGAATAACTGTTTAATTACATTTGATAGAATAGAGTTACAAGAATTATTAAGCTAAATGCTTGAAGTAGAAGATCAAAAATTTCTTACGGAATTCACGCTTTTTACTTACGTGCTGAATTATAAGCACCGCAGAACTATGTGAATTATTACAGGTAAAGAAACTTTCTTCTGAAGCTCCTATGAAAAGCAATTGTTAAGCATAACTCACAAGAATAGATATATTAATTTGTTTTCTGCTGTGCCTACCCTTGATACCTTGTTTTACAAAGAGCAATGAAAGACTAAATATATTATTAATTTGGTATGGGAATAGGAAGAACACATTTGTCTCATTATTTTACTTTTCCATAATAGAAAACTGGAAGGGGAAAGTGGTGCCACTGGAACATATTTGACTGGTTTTCAGCATTTTGCCATGCTTGAATTGTTATCCTTCTAGCAGGATTTCTTCATACTTTTTCCCTGAAGGTATATAAAAATCATGTCAAACATCCCAGTGCCTGATTTGCCAAGGAGGAGAGAGCTAAGAGCAGGCAGGTCTCTACTTCTGCATGACTAGGATTATTCACACAGCATGCCAATTTGTTCACATGTGAAAAACAGAAGAAAAGGAGTACCCAAGGATGCTCTTGGGTAAACATTATAGCTAGGGAGCATCAGGTCAAAAGGTTTATTGAAACGTAACAGATAAGTCTCAAAATCTCCCTGGAATGTCTTATCTGAAAATTGGGTTTCACACAATTTCCCACTAAGGATAAAAAGGTATACTATGTCATAATAGCCTGAAATACAGTTTTCCAAGATTACACAGGAAAATTGAGCATCTTTCCCACTCCTAATCAAATGGATTTTTCCTTTCAAAACCAAAGGTACCAATATATGGAGTAAGATGCAAGCCACATGAGGTGTATAGAATCTCACCATGTATGTTACACTGTCTTTCACATCATATGCAAATATTCAGTCAACGTATTATTGAAAGTAACATTAACGTTAAAAGTAAACAATCACTTTGAGGAGTGACGAATATCAATTGCCTGGTAAACCAATCAAGATTGTACTAGACACCATGGAACCTTCACATGATCATCTGCAAGAAGTCCTTCTTGGAATTTCAGTGTTTCAAAGATCTACACTGTACAACTGCATATCAGTACATATAGGCTTAGGTCCTCTGTCTTTCTCCTAATGATGTGAAACGTGTTGCAAATTTTATATCCAGTTAATTAGCTTTAACCAATCCCATCTTCACAGAAAAATGCATCAACCATCTGTCCACTGGAACTATGAAGGAAGAAGGCACCATTCTATTAGCAGTGTCAAAAGAAGAATTCAAATGTGTCACATTTGAATACGTTAATATTTCTTCTGTTTCTCTTTTCCTCATCCTATAATGTGATTGGCATGGAAGGTCTGACCTATACAGACTTCTGCATAAACACACAGTAAATTAATAATTTAAATTCCTGCACTTCTGGAAATTCACTCTGATTTACAGCGTTAAATAACAAACTCTTTGAAAACTCGTAGGATCGAAACATGAAGTCTTTAAATAGAATTGCATGTGTTATACCCTAGTTCTAAACTTATTATATTCTTTTTCTCATTGCAATAGACAATTCACATAATTCATTACAGACTCTCCAAGCAGGAACCACACCTGCGACAGGGCAAGGTGGAAGGAAATGGCTAATTTGATAAATATTATAACAATTTATTCAAGCAGGCTCTTGCTCATCACTGGCAAATATACATAGCTAATGGCAATGGCTATGTTGAAAAATATTGTTTTACAGTAGAAAATTTACTCTATCAAATAGTGCTGTTTTTCTCTTTGAATCTGTAGCAGTTTCCACAGAAGCAAATAGGAGGCATTACTTTCAGAGCAACATACGTAATTTGTCTTTCGTTATGATCTGGTCAAATTTCTGAGAAAAGTTTTCATTTGATTCAAATCCCCTCAGACAAATTCCACCATTATCAGAGCCCTAAAACTTAACTCTCAGTCATGCTGCTATTAGTGTTATTTCCATGATACAATTGAAACCCTCAATGCCAAAGTTAGGAACCTGAACACCAAGCTGCACAAATACATAAAATCTAAGACTTCCAAACACTTAATTTGTGAAACATTCACAAATGCTCACATGACTCTGCTCAAGGAGAGCAAGAAAGTCCAACCCTAGGAGTCTGTTCAGAACAAGACCCCTGTTTACATCTTTTAACTCATTACCAGAAAGAACTTATTTCTGTTAGCCATTAAGAATTAGGTTACTAATGTTGGAGGTAACTTGTCTAGCCCAATCTTCTCATCCAGATGACATTAAAAAAAAAACAATTACAACTAGAAATGTTACTGTTCTGCACAGTCAAAATTAAGATAACTGCTAAATCATTAATCTCTTTATTGACCAAAGCAATTAGACTCTAACTCTGAGCAAGCCATATGCCTTTTTTTTTTTTTTTTTTTTTAGTATTATTATGTTAGTGATTTGTTTATTGACTTGTCCCTGAGTTACTTCCATTATCTGTGGAAAATATTTTCTGATAATTTAATGGTAAAATGCATTTTTTACTAAAACTAGTGGAAAGATAAGGGAGGAAGTCATCTGTAGCCAGGAGAATCATTGAAGAGTCTATTAATGCTGGCAATTTTTTCTCCTGACAATAACAGATGCTGAATGTACAGTCTTGTGTGCTGATAGAAATAAACAAAGTCCCACTGTGTGGTGTTTTAATATTGTGACTTCTGTAAGTAGCTGAGCAGTAGCAAAATGTAATGGATCCTAATTTGTACAGTGACAACCTACGAAGAGACTGCTAGCTGTCCTGTTAGATGCTGATTTTATCTTTGCACTGTGATTCTCTATTCTTTCCTTAATCTTGTGACATACAATAAAGAACAGGAGTCCAGGATATTGCCATCTCAGGATAAGAAGAAACAAGTGTAACAAAATCCACACTGATTTATATTTTATAGGAAACACTATCTGAAGGTCCTAAAACATCTCCATTGTCTTCGTGACCACACTGTTTACTCCTCTACTATGTAAACTCATTTTTCCAGAAAAACCAGTATTATGCCTCAAAGTATGGTTTTTATTAGAGGGATTTTTTTGTTAATATAGCACAATACAAGTTAGATAGGAAAATGATCAATTTCAGAATTTATAATGGAACTATGAGCACCTTTGTTTCGAAAGGGAACAAAAAAAAAAAGAAAAAGCTGTGTAAAATAGGCATAAATAATGTTGTGTAAAGAAGTCTTCCTAAATAAGACAAGTACTCTTCCAAAAGTAACAGTTGATGTTAACAAACAACTTGGATTGAATGTGAAATCCTAATCAAATTCTATTGGTTTCAGTGAGACAAGGATTTTTTTCACCATGATGCCTGCCTCAAAAGACATTCAAGCTACATATAAATGATGTATTTGTTACAGCCAAAGACAAGAAGAAAAGAGACAAGATGAAAATTCACTATTTAATTGTGAGTGGGGGGAAAGACATGAGAGGGATCAACAAGTGTCCGAACACTGATAAAATCAGAGGAAAAGGAAAATGCCTTTTATTTTATTTAGGATAAATACATTTACCCTAAACCCACCTGGCAGTGCTGTGCAGATGCCTTGCTTTTGCATTTTAAAAAGGTACTCTCCCCTACTTGAAATCTGGGGCTCTTACTCGAGAATAATGCTTTGAAAATAGTTGAGAAGCTATGGCTGGCTGTTGCTTTAGGTGCTAAACTGCTGAAAAATAGCCCAGATTGTAGGGATCTTTGTTATCTGCCAGCTGAACTAGTTTCCACTCTATGACAAACAAAACTCCTCACTTGGAGCTGTTGCACTTCCTAAGGGAATAAGGGCTTCAGTGAGCCAAAGCCTAGAAATGCACATTGCGGACCAACAGATGAGGGCAGCAAGCTGTGTTCCAATTTCTGCTTCAGAGCATATTTCATGTCTCACTGAATAGGGACTAATATAATCTTCCATCCACAAACAGTAATTATCATCCAGTCTGAATAGCAAATTTTACTATCACAAGATTAACAAATTCAAACATCACCAAACATTTGCATCTTCGCAGCCAGGACCTTTTACTGACCAAGGAAATTGGAATCTCTTATCTAGTACCTCAGCAAGCGCTCTAAACGTTGCCAGCCTTCTTCCAAGAGAGACAAGTCCATTTTGAACTATAGCCATAACCCAATGATGCTATGCTACAAGGAAAGGATCCTGAATATCAAGGGCAGAAATACAAGTATCAGTCAGATATCTGTGCACTGGGATCCCATATTCACAACCAGGCTAATCCTTCCCACATGTTGCTTGGGATATCTAGATGTCTAACTTGGGATAGTAAATTCCAGAAAGCATTCAGGTTGAAATGAGGTGCTGTGATGTTAAGTGCTGTGACAGCTCAATATATTCAGCAACTGAAATGAACAAAAATAGTTTGGGGTTTTTTTTCTTTTTTTTCCCCAGTATTTTAGAAATGCCCAAGCATTACTAAGTACACAGGTATCACAGCATTGCTTTCTTCAGAGGACACAATAATATAAGAATTTAACTTTCTTTATGGATAACCAAAGATCTGGAATCTGGAAAGTTTGGATTACATACCCCCAGGTACCTATAACAAGTAAAATAATGTACTTGTTTGGCAGAAAGAGTAATTTTTAATAAGATAAATATGAGTGTACTAGTAAAAAACCTTCTGTAGAAACCATAACTGCAGTGTAGTTTCTTATCACCAGCTTCCCGTCTAAGAGATCTGTTTTTTTAAGTAACTGTCAAGATACGAGAAAATATGACTTCATTTGAAATTTAAAAACAGATTTTTCTAATCAAGTACTTGCAACATCTTCTACAAAACACTAAGAGCCTTCCTCACACTGTGAACAGCCATTGTTTAGACAAACTTTTTAGACATGCTGAGAAGCATTTTTTAAATAGCAAAGGACATTTTAATTGTGGGTGACATGAATCAACTATCAGAGAGAACAGCTGCATCTTCAGATGACATGAGAAGTGTGATCTGGATGTAAAGTACAATAAAAGTGTTTTCTCTTCCATTTGCCATCTTGTGCCAGATCACCCATCTCCTAGAAATTTAAGTTTGACTGAACAAATAAGCTAGAGGGGGAAATAAAATGGTAGGGAAGGAGCTTTATGTGCCACTAAAGTCTACATTAATCTGTTTCAAAGATTACCTTAAAAATTATTTTCTGTTCACTGAACCACATTGATTAATAAAAGTCAAGGATGAGAGAACTCAATGTTGAATAATTCCAATTTCATGAGACTAAAAACAGAGCCTTCTCATCTTCTGCTATATAATTGGAAGCAAACACTGGAGTCCAAACAATTATGAAATTCATTCTTTGCAGCTTTGGTATATTTTAGTTATTCTTGTATGATTATTACTGTCTTATATGTAAGATGTCACATACAGGAAGGAGCCTGAAGAATTTAGACAAAAGGTTCATTACAAAGCATGCCTCGGAATAAAAGAACTGATTAGTGTGCCGTCATCATTAGTCATCAGGGCTTGGTACTTCAGATACCACAAATAGATAGATAGACATATAGATAGATAGACATATAGATAGATAAATGTAGAACTCGAGATTAACATGCATTCTAAATAACATTTTATATCTATGTACCATATTGTTCTAGCTACTGCAGACACCGTTCACTTGTAGACATAGAAAATAACAAGGCCATCATTACAGATCTGTATTAGGTTCTGGAGATTGAAATCATAGGGTCTTTTAGATTTTTCTTTCTTTCACAGAATACGGTACAGTTTACAAAATAGCAAAAGAGTTTCAAGCCTGAGAGCTTAGCATTTCTCGTGCAGTCTATTCTGGGAGCTGACAAATAATGTCTATGTACAGTACAACCAATGATTACCTGGTGAAGGAAGGCAATATAAACCACTTAGAAAGATGAAAAGAAATATACTCTGTGTAACTTGTGTAACTGAGTAACTTTAAACTACCAGATGCAGTAACATTAGTATCAGCAAAAAAGGAGGAAAACTGTTCACAGACGTTTCCAAAATCTCGTCAGAGCAGATTCTTTGACAGCTTTCTTAACCATCACTGGTTTGGAAAAAAACAGTCAGCCCATTGAAGTAGGCATATCCAAGAGAAATAAACAGCAAAACTTCAAGAGAAATATGAAGATATATCAAAATCAAAGTTTCATAAAATGAATGTCAGTTTTATCAACAGCATACCTGAGAGGGGAAAAGTCTGAAACGTGAGGAAATGAAGAATTTGTAATAGAAGTTATAAAAAGTATTTCAATCAATATGAAGAATTTGAGCCCCTTCCTTTACAAATTTTTGGAGTTCTAATATACATCACTTTAATCTTAAAAATCTGTCATAAAATACACCATTGCATTCGCCACATAGCACCAGACATAAAGTAAGCCATAATTTTAACAACTGTATTTATTGAAAACTTACTGCCATTTTCACAGGAACTTGTAAAACTAAAGTTATACCTGAATAGAGAAAAGTCATTTGGCCATCAAGCAATCAAGCATTTCTCTACGGAAAGCCTAATATGGCTTATAAAATTTATAGGGCTATATGTGGCCTAGCCTGTAGGGACATTGAGTAAAGGAACAGAGTTAATAACTGCCAAGGAAATATTCACTTTCTGTGCTGCTGTACAAGTTTACGTCAAAATACAAGTTCATAAATCTACTTAGTCTGATCCAAGTTCCTCCGTAGATTCTTAAACCGTTCACGAGTCTTAGTAATACTAGAAAATTATTCCTACACTCTACATGAATCCCATTTAGCAGTAAAAAACCTTGATGAGTCGTAAGATCAAATTTTCCAAGAAGCTTTTTTAAACAAATTGATTTTTAGCTTGTTTTATTTTCCAATGCTGATCTCAGAATTCTTTTTTCCATCTACGCACACATATTGGAAATATGGATAGTCAAGAGGCTTTATTTTGCAACTGCAATTTCTTCTGCTGGGATCAAGTGATGTACATACAAGACACGGATAGAAAACAGATAGGTAAGACATCAAGTCAGTATTTCAAACCATAATGTTCTCTGCCTTGGAAGCATTATTCACAGGCAAGGGAAAGAAGTTTCTGCCTTTTACTACAGGAACACACACAGGCTGCAGCCCAGTAAAAGTTGCTTACAGCTCATCTATATGACTTTCATTCTGGCATTTGGGTCTCACTCCTTCCACACCCAGGGGCTCACTGCTTGTATTTATAGCACTCTTATCCCCATTCTCTCCTATCAACAGTACTTTACAACCTCCAGATGCTTCAGTGTCAACATACTAATGTCATAAAAGTCAGAACCATCAAGCTAACTGATAGCTAGAGAAAGCTAGAGCATCCCTTTTGACAGGCAGTTCTCAAAATGTCTAATGCCTCAGTCCTGACAGCTTCAGAAGCTGTGACAGAAGAAAGTAAGGTCTTGGTATTTTCTCAAGCATGACAAGTCTAAGGCCCAAGAGCAAATATCCAGGACAGCATCTCAAGAGCCTTTTTTTTTTTTTTTTTTAATATGAGAAACAAAGTGGAGATAATTTCAAACACCTTCAGTCTAAGAGTTGAGTTTTATATTGACTTCAAAATAGTAAGTACATAAAGCTCACTGGTAATAGACACAGATAACATGAAGGAGTATAACAGTTCAACTATGCAGAAGCAAATTTCAAAACTGTATGATGCACTTAGTTTTCTAAATGACATTTTGATTACTTGTTTCACCTCTGCATCTATGTATGGCAAGTATAGTCAGAGCAAAATCAGCACCTGGTTAAGATTTAAACATTCGGGACTGTGTAACCATGCTAATACAAAAATCGTTTTCTTAAAAGGAAACAGCAAGTCTTACCTGCATGCACTCAGATCCTGGCCCAAGGTAGTTCAGGGTATCCTAAAGCATTCACCAGTCTTTCTAACTAAGCATCAAGCTCACGTTTATGTGGTAATCCCTCCTAAGAACTCCTACATTCTGCAGGAATAAAGTACCTCTCTCAATTCATATATGGATTAGGATTTCGTGGTGCACAACCCCATGCACAACAATCTCAAGGATACTCTCATAAACACAACTAATCAGGCAAAACTGCTGCACAACATGGTCTATCTGAAAACATCAGCAACAGTGTCTCCTCCACCTTCCTCCTCGCCCCCACACCCACACCCCTTCACACAGCTTCATGATTTCACAGGTATGGTATTAGCTAAAATTCAAACATTCTTTACAAGAAGATAAACTATTTTGTCAGTCACTGAATTTGCCTTGTCAATTTTTCTATGTTTATTTCCATCGCTTTCCAGATCATCTTACTCTACATCTACAGATCTCTCAGTTTTACTAATTAATTGGACTGACTTATATGACTTGAAAAATTAGCTTTCACAGTTCAATTACTGAATGTTTGGAAAGCACTTTCTAAATCCATTTTAAAAGCAGTGATTTATAACACAAATGCAAACTGGGAGCAAGACAAAGCAATGACAGAGCTAAGAGGTTTTGAAGAACACTAAAATGCAGTCTGTAGTCTATATAATACAGCCAATTTGGTCATTCTCTCTGTGAATGCAATTCTTTTTCTGAATGTGCTGACAGACATACAAGTATATGGATTGCTGTTGCTTGCAGAACTGTTTATTTTTTTTTCTTAATTTAGTGATGTACGGAAAAGAAAAAACACAGAAAGCTAGTGCAGTTCTTCAAAACATGGTCATAAAAACAAACTTGGCTGAGGCAGCTACTTTGTGGATTTTGATAAAACCAAAAAGTAAAGAGATGAAGAACTTGTCTGAGACATAAACACTAAGAAACAAACAAAACAATTAAACAACGACAGCACAATCAAGACTCAGTAATAAAGTTGTTTTACAAGGGATTTTGATGAGCTCAACATCAGAAGAAAGTAACCATGCTTAGTAAAATTATGACAAAATTATTCCTCCTATAACTTCCTTTTTATTACTTGCTGATAAATAATCTTATTCAATCTGTATCTACCACCATCCAGGTGTTATTTCGATGTGCACTAAATCTGTAGAACTCAGATTTAGCTTCCATCTGTACTATTATTTTAAGACACACATCGTTCTCTTTGTCCTATAAAAGTTACACCGCACACTTATTAGACATTTTGCAGCAGCAAAACAGAGATGGCCACCACCTTATATAGTTTTTATCAGAGATGACATTTGGTACCGAGTAGTATGCAGACAAGAAAGCAAACACCAATTATAACAGAGGTGGTTATAACCCATACAGGTTTCTAAAGCATCTCCTCTGAAATCAGAGAAGGAGTCTGGATTTGATTTGACTGTGAAGCTTTTCCAAGTAATATAAAAGAAAGCAAAAACAAAGAGAAAGTTCAGGGAACCAAAGACACAGCTATAGGTACAGCTTAAAAGTGGGAATAGGAAAGGAAAAAAAAAAGAAAAACAGATGATATGCAAAAAAACAATTGTACAGCATTGAAGAGTTCAGACAGACATGAATATATTTCATAAAAAAGGATCACATTAACCACTTACAGTAATAGAAGCCCAAAAATCTGAGCAACAGTGCTCATTTTTTCACTCCCACAATTGCAGCGATCAGCACCTTTTTTAATTAGTATCTTTTTTTAGTCAGCAATCCTATAATTAGAACAGACTTTCGTTCAACCTGAATTAGCAAATTAGCATTATCAGAACAACTGAGCGCTTAAAAATTCTGTTAGAAAAGGAGTCACAGGATGCAGTGATTGTCTGCAGAAGATACTCAACGCAGAACCCTGAGTGTGATTTGACAGACACAAGTGACTGATGTTTTCAAGCAAGAGAGAAAAGGAATAAATGAGAAGTGATTTGAGAAAAAAGCAGGTGACAGGTTTACACAAAGTATCCCTGACATACACCTGTAGATGGACAGCATTCACCTTCTCAGTTCTTCTCTCCATCTCTCCCTCATCATTTTTTTTCCTGCTTTCTTCAAATATCCTGAAGAACTTTTAACCTTCATTAGAGATTAACCTGCTACCTACTCCATAGAAATTTTTCTGTCAACAGAAGAACTGAGCATCTCCTGCAGCTTCTCATTTATTTTATGTTTGAATCTCAAAGGTATTAGGTAAAAGCAAGGTAAATGAATTATCATGTTTAACATATTGTGATGTTAAAAAAGATACATGCTGACTGTAAAGTTTGGCTTGCAATAGGATAAAAGATAGTCTGAATTATTTTCATGTTTATATAAGCCATGGCCAGAAGTCAAAATTAATAGCTAAATGCCCATGTCAAGACAAACTTACTCTCACAACAAGAAGCTGAATTCTAATTAGAAAATAACAACAATGAAAAGCAGTTTGAAGAACACTACATTGGATGTGAAAACAGTATTCGATGTTGACTAGAACAGACAAACTCTAAAATGCACATGAAGGAATACAGCAAACCAGTTTTCATCACACTCATGAAATACCTTTTCTCTGGGCAATGAAAAGAATGAAGCATCATCACCACTTCTCTTTGAATTCGTCCTGTAACTTTAGGATCATTCCTTATCCCGTGACACTCTTGCTTCATTCAGAACAAAACATATGACCTTGCTAAGAACAGAGCACACAGGGCCAGGGGAGAAAAGCTTCCACTTAACAAATGAAAACATGCAATAAAGGCTGAGCCCAGGGAATAAAGAATGCTGCAAATAATAACGAGTACCCATTTCCTAGGAAATTTACACAATAGAGTTCACACGTCAGCAACTGTTTCCCCATAACATAAATTCAAATTGACAAGACTGAGGTTTTATGGAACAGCATTTATCTCAAGTTTGTCAGGAGAAGCCATTTCATTCCTTATGATTCATTTCATTTATATGTTAGTGTATTAACTGGATACATTATTGATCTTTGTTCCATCCAATTTCAGTTCCTACAGCATGGGCAAAAGTAATCTCAGAAATCTCTCTTCTGGCTTTTTTTTTTTTTTTTTTTTTAAGCAAATAAGTACCTGTTTAGGCATTCTATCAGAGGCATACATCCTGGCACAAACAAGTCCTTCTGAGGGAATTCCTCACTGTAAAAGTTAGGTTTTCTAGAATCTGTGCTGGAATAACTAGAAAGCCTTTTCCAGATACAGTGGCCTCCTTCGCTTGACTGGAAAAAAGAGAAGATGGAAGCAATGATAACAGAGCTAGTACAGAACAACAAAAAAAAGATTGACAGTCTTAGAGCACACCATATCTGAGTGCAACAACATTTCAAGCGCAGAGAGATACTCAAGACATATAGAAGTCCCAGCTGCCCATCTGCAGAACCATAAGTCAGTATAATTTGACAGCCATTATGAATATTATGAATGCCATGGATGCCCTATTACTTTCATTTGACAGTCTCAGGAGCAAAGTAAGGATCCAGCAGTAAATAAGTGGAAAAAATAGCATAGCAAAAAGTACAAGCAGAACACACACTGGCATTATAAGAATGTCCTCCTAAATCTGGAGGTAGTAAACAAAAAGTAATAGCATACAGATGAGCTGAAACTTGTTTAATTGTGGGTAGGCCACAGGACTTGCAAATATTCCTTAAGTCCTCCCACATTCTGGGGATGCATCAAGTTTTCAACCTGGTTGAAGGCACTATAAGTGACTTTTACTATGGGGCTGCCTCAAAAGAGAGAGGAGCAAGTTGCAGCATTATACTTGACAGTAGTTTTGCTGAGCTGTCACAGCATGATCAGCATCTCACCGTGGAGGCACTACATAAAGGAAGAAGAAAAGGATAATTTTCTCAAGAGTTTATGATAAAGATGGAAAGTCAGGAAATCATTCAAGTAATTTGCAAGCCAAAGGACAATGAGACACATCCAGACAGAGCCAGAATCTACCTGGCAGCTTCTGCTTCCCACAGGAGTAATTATGTTGGCAGATGTTCACATCCTCAATTCATAGTGTTGCGTACTATTGAAATCTTCGTGGTCTTTGTGGATGGCGTGAAACCACTATTCCGCTGCGCACCTGCGATATTTCATTGCACACAGGGCTTTTTGCAACACCGAAGTATTGCTGCAGTTGGCATTATCAACCAAAAATTAACCCGTCGATTGAAACACAGACAGCTAAGCTGTTCTAGTAGCAATGAAATAAAATATGCCATTGTTATTAGATATGAAGTTGTCATTTCGCAGGCGCGCACCGTTTGGAATCGCAGTGCCTCGGTGCCATCTAGTGGACGGCGGGAGCTGGTGCTGGCCCACAGCTCCAAGAGCTCCGCAGCGTGCAGCGGGTGCCACCCAGCGCTCCCGCACCGCCACTGCCGGCGGAGCTTGGGCTCGTATTTCAGTACAATAACGGCGTGATTAGCTAAGAGATCTAAGCCCAAAGAAAGCAGCGGAAATCTTTCCTTGGCCTTCTCTGCTTTGGTCTGTGCCATGAACCACAAAACTGACAGCCTGGTTGTCAGTTACACCACAACGAGGTCACACCACAAGCAACTCCAATGCAGCTGGTGCTTTCCCAGCAGCTCCCTTTGCAGCCCATACGCCCCAACATTCTCTTACAGGCTGCCAATCCACAGATGAATTTGTAGGTATATGTCCACTTTTTTTTTTTTTTTTTGTCTTTACTCTTCACACTATTAGAAGGGAGTTACTAAAATCTGAACGTGAAATCCTCAGGCTGTAAAGGTCAATAGTGATATCTGATTTTCATTGTGCCAGCAACCACGCTCCAATTCAGCAAACAGTGCTTCCTCACCTACCTTCCAGAAATCAGGAAGGAACAACATTTCTATTTCACTCCGTCTAATTATGCAAGCTGTCAGTACATCCTAACATAGTACAAAGTCAACTGCGTACAACAAAAAATGGCAAGGTGTCCTGCAGCACCTCCCTTTTGTGCTAAAGACTTTTCATCCTCACACCTCAGCTCTGCCCACAGCAAGTTTGGAAGGGTGCCAGATAAAACATGCTTTGAGCACTTGGCACTTTAGCACCTATTGATCTGATGTAAAGCATGCTGGCACACATAGGATCAGGCCTGGGTGCTTTGTCCCTGCAGCTCTCCCCTCCAAGAGGGCAGGCTGATTGGTGATAGACTTTAGTCAAGATTTCTTTAGTCAAGATTTAGTCAACATTTGGAAATTGGTCTTTAAAACACTGTGGAAAGAAGGGGAGAAGAGAGGTCTTTCCTTGCTTCCTAGCCAACCACCACATTCCCCAGATCAGTGCTGTTAACTGAAAAGTAGCATCTGGCCTTATCTCACTGTGATCACATCAGCTGGAGGCTGTGACACAGCCAGTTTGTATCGAGTAGAGAACTCTTTAATTCCAAAAGAAAAAAGCCCAAGACTATCCTTAATATGAATAAACTGACTTTTATGAAATCTATGGACATGACACATAGGAGGCATTACTTGTTGCAGATGCATGTACCAAAAGCACTAGGGATCCTATTCACTTTTACTCCTTTACCTTCAACTAATTGCTCTTTACCCATAGACATGAATTATTCTTGGTTCATCACAAGTATGAGTTAATCACAAGAAAGGCATCTCCAGTAAGAGTTCAGAACATACATCTGTTCTACACAGGTTTACTTAAGGTTATCATTCTGTGCTCTGGACTTTGCTGAGATAATCCAGAGACATGAGAAGGCTTCAGATAAAACCTGCCAGCTGCAAACTGACAAATATTTGTGGGGCCAATTAACCACTTTAACTTTTAAACTTGAGATGTCAAGTACATAATAATAAGAAAAAAAAAAAAAGAATAGCCTTGAATCATTTCCAAAACAAATCTAGACAAAAGAAATAGCATTGCTGTCAAAAGCTTGCTCCTGAAAGTCTTTGCTGCTGCTTCTTCTGAAGCAGGGGTTTTTGGCACAGTTTGCTACTGAATTGTCATATACTCATTATCCTGGAACAAACAATTGATGGTGTTTTGAAAAGCAGTCCCAGTGTGTTTGTTTCCACCTCCCTTTCCTGTATCCTACTAATGCACATAAGTTCCCCATCCCCGGATCAGTATTACACTTTCCTTTTCTCTATTGTACTGCTATCCTTAGGCTACCTTCTTTCATTTGCACTTCATGTCTAAAGCTATTATTCACCTTTAGCTTGTTTCAAGATGGATAGGAAACAACTTCACAAAACAATTCTCTCTCAAACCCACATGAGATTTCATTGAAGGACGAAGAGAGAAAGACTAACGTGGCAATTTGTTTGATAAGCAGAGTAGAACACACTGGTCATGTTATTCCTAAATTTCTTGTGTCTACATGAAGTTTTGCATCTCTTACTGTGCATGTTTCTCATCCCTATCTTTCCTTCCTGCCACACTGGAAAAAGGTTTCCATGACAAGTTCATTTTTTTATATATTTGATATGTTTCAATATATATTCACATATATATTGCCTTTTCAAATTCCCATTGGAAAATATCAGTGATGCATTCTTTTCACAGTGTCAAATGTTAACTTTAATTTCTAGATGATGATTTGTTTATTGGAATTAGAAATACTTCAAGGAAGAAATTCAACTGTGACCTTGATAAGAATGTCAGAAGAAGAAATATCCTGATTAATTTTTATAGTGATATTGTGCTTGGAATTCACTGAATTTACAGACTGAACAGAGCTTACAAAATAAGACCCAACTGCTCACTCTTGATGCTTGTCTTTTATGATTTTTTTACACATTATGAAATAAATTGCAGATATCAGCCAAAATAAAATAATTAGCAAGCAGGGTAAGGCCAAACTGAACATTTCTATTTAGTATAGAAAGCTTGTAATAAGATAATTAAGTGAACTGAAAGTTAGTAGAATGTAGATGCTCATACTATGCTGATTGTTAGGATACATTTTAAAAGACAACTAATCATAGAATCATCAAGGTTGGAAAAGACTTCCAAGACCATTTAGTCCAACCACCTACCCACCAATACTTCCCCACTAAACCATGTCTTTAGTACAACAACTAAACATTTCTTGAACTCCTTCAGGGATGGTGACTCCACCACATCCCTGGGCAGCCCATTCCAGAGCCTGATCGCTCTCTCAGAGAATAAATTTTTTTCTAATATCCAACATGAACTTCCCTTGGCAAAACTTAAGGCCATCCCCCTCCATCCTATCACGTAATTATGCGGGAGAAGAGGCCCACCTTGCCACAGTCTCCTTTCAAGCAGTCACAGAGAGTGATAAGGTCTCCTCTGAGCCTCCTTTTCTCCAGACTAAACAATCCCAGTTTCTTTTGCACTCCTCATAAGACTTGTGGTCTATACCCCTCACCAACTTCACTGCCCTTCTCTGGACATGCTCCCAAGCCCTCAATGTCTTTCTTGTACTGAGGGGAACAAAACTGTACACAGTTCTCAAGGTGCAACTTCACCAGAGCTGAGTACAGATGGACAATCACCTCCCTGCTCCTGCTGGCAACACTATTCCGACACAAGCCAGGATGCCATTAGCCTTCTTAGCCAAAGACGATGTATTTTAATATAAGTGACAATGAAAAGCACTTTAGGAATAGCACTTAAGGGATACAGAATAAAAAAATTTCTACTTCTCTTGTGCTTAACTACTTCAGTTTCGTTCAAAATATCTGTCATAATTTAAACACTAATTGAATAGAATTCAGGGAAAAACATGGACAACAAAAAGAAAAACTTACTCTTAGCACTATTGAAGGAGATGGAAACTTTCTCAACTTTCAGAAACTTTCAGTTTTAATGAGTAAATTATCATAAATTTAAATTACTTTTCCATACGTACATTTAACTTCATATTAAAAAGCTAAGATAAAGAGCAAGAGTCTCTTTAAAGCTTGAAGATCCCAAATTATTAAGAGGTTTGGAGTTTCTGAAAATGAAATACAATTGGTGTTTCAAAAAGCTGAAGTTAAGGAGACAAGAAACTACCAGTTTAAATCATAGAATCATAGAATTTCTCAGGCTGGAAAAGACCTTAAAAGTCTTTTATCAAGTCCAACTGCAACTTAACCATACTACCCTAAAACTCAAGAGAACTGTGTCTTATAAAGTTTTTATGCTAGAAAACCCACCTGAAATGTAGTTCCTTTGAAATACAACATTTTCTGAAAGCAAAACAAAATAAAAAATGAACAAATATTGACCCCAAAAGTCAACAAATACAAGTTTTTCAGCTCAAAGAGGAAGAAAACACAACGTGCTGAACTGTGTTCTAGGTCAAGTTACACTATGTCTATTTCAGAAAGAAAAAATTATACAGCTCAAACCACTTGATCTCCAATCACTTCAGATCACTCATGTATCCACTGAAGGATCTATTGTTTTACATCACACATTTAAGCATTTAAACTATCGAAGAAAAAATGTTTATATCATTAAAAGAAATGGGTAAATAAATGCAGTTAAATTGGAATAAGGAACATACAATAAAATAGAAAAAAGTGAAAAAGTGATGAGCTCTAATGGGGTTTCAGAAAATATCTAACATTGTAGTGTATTGCGGGGGCAGTAAGCAGGGAGAGCAGGGTCAGGGATGACTTAGAACTTTTTTTTATTCTAAATTATTACCATTTAGTAGTTTCATATTTTTTTTTCCTACTATAAATATGTCAAAATATATGCTTATCCATATTTTTTCACTAGTTCTTTTTTAATCATGTGCTCAGTTAGACTCTGATTAAATTCAATAGCTCTCATGAGAGTACATTAAACTTTCACTTATTTTTCTATATCAGAATCTTGATAATAATGAACACATCATACAGATAACACTGAAACAGATAGAGACAAGAGTTGACTTTTAGTCAAAAGCTTCAGGAGATCAATGACCATTGCCAAAATATTCTGACACTTTTTTGAGTGTAAAAAGTATGTCCATTACATGTGCCTGTGAATACAAAGGTTTTGCTCTGATAAGCCGTAAATAGCAGAACACATTCAGATATCCAAATGCTATTATTTTGAAATGTTTTATGGCAAAAAAAAAAAAAAAAAAAAAAAAAGTTTTGCCAGTGAAAACATTAGAGAAATTTCAAAGTTGTTATAACAAGCTATTTAAAAGAGAAAAGATTCTTTCCGACCAATCAAGCAAAACATGATGACTCAATTGCATTTTTTTTTTTAACAGGTGGTAATATCCTATGCCTTCCTGCAACTGCCTTATTTTTGAAGAACAGACTTTGCCAAATTATCAGGTGCAGCTTGGGTAAGCAATCCATCACAATGCTCCATAGAGACAAAATAAAAAACCCCATAGCTTGTTCAGGAGCTTAGGGAAACAAAAAACTGTAGAAATACCATATTTTACTTGAGCTTAATAAACTGTGTAGAAATGTGCTTCTCCAATCAAAATGAAATAATTCAGTTTCTTTTCTGAACATTAAAAAAAAAAAAAAAACAATTTTAAGGCAACAGCACATAGCAAAAGAAAAAAAGCAGAAAAAGTCAAGAGCCAGTAAAATAGGAAATACTTGAGTTACATGCAAACTGTTCTATTCTGTTTGTTACATAACATTGAAGTTTTGATATTAAAATGACAATTCTATCATTATTTCGGAAAAAAAATGCTACACCTTATATTTGAATGCAATAAGAAAACTTTGGTAGTGTTACTAAACATATTATCACCTAATACTATCCATACACTGACAAACTACTCAGAATAAGTAAAATACAGGGAGGAAAAAAAACCTTATAAAAGCAAGAGAAAGGGAAAAAAATCTCACGAAGTTAAAAATTAGTGCTACATCTGACCTTCTCACACTACAGTCTGAATACCTGCCTTCTCTGAAAAAACAACAGCGAGGAAAAATCAGTAATCATCCTGATCTGATTAATTTTTCATGTTAGCTTTTCCTTCCATGAGAGAATGTGGAAACAAATTTGTACTCCTGTGACTGCTCCAGTAAAGTCACTTTTTATAGCAAATTTATGCTTGTGTTAAACTAAATTCAGTACCTTTTTTTTTTTTTAATAACAAATTCTTAGGACGCCAAGTTTATTTTCTACCTACAGTAGAAAATAAGATAATACCTTCCATAACAATAACAGATATTCTAAGTAGCTCTTAGTATAGTATGGGGAGTAACTGTAAAAGTCTTCAGATGTGCTTCAATCAGTCCTGTGAAAAAGGGTCAGAAGAGTGATGTTAAGATACGGCTTGATATATTATAGAAACATCAGTGATTCTTTGGCTTTTCAACATAAATCATAATATCATATTCAAGTATAAAAACTGTGCACAAATGCTGTATAAATACTGTGATTTTAAAATATCACCAATAAGAAAATGACTCGGTATTATCTAAAAAAAAAAAAAAAAAAACAAAAACCTAACATGTCAGTGACCAGTAGACCCATATTTCTTCACTGCACTGCATTTTGTGCAGTATCTTGATAGCTTTGCTGATATTGGCAATTCAAAATCCAGTATGATTTGAATTGAAACAGAAAAAAAACAATGCTTGCAAGAATGTGGTATTATTACCAGGCTGGCAGGGTTTCGCATCAGGCAAAAGCACAAAGGCATTCTTTGAAAGAAAATCCTTGGATGTAAGCTCAGGACCCTGAAGGAAATACCAGCCCCCAGTGTTCCTTCTCCATGGCCTCTGTGCACACTTCCTACAGCCCATGCAAATGTATTTAGGGAGAGTGAATGACTGTACATGTCCACAAAAATCAGCTGTGCAATTGGAGCTATTATTACTGCAGGTGATAATTTCCTCAGAATGTTGCAAACATAGTGCTAAAAGCTCTATCAGAATGCTGAGAAGTAAACATAAGATCAAATCTTTTCTTTGGACTCTGATAAATCTGTTCATACAAGTAAAACTACCCCCACATTAACAGTTCTTCTATATCAGAGCAATTCACTCCATCAAGTCTGGTGGTTGTTTGGGAGTGTTAAAACTATACTGTGTAACTCAAATAGATCCATTAACACAGTAAACAGTATTTAGTCATCAGTTCCAGGTCAGCTTCAGTGACTAATTCCAATCAAAGGTAGAGAAGATGGCATATTTCTGATACTCTTCTGCTATAGTAACAGTCTTACATAAAATAAGGCTAAAGTAAGGATATCTTTCTAAAACTCACTATTCACTTACGCACATAAATGAATGTGGCAGATTTACATAACACTGCCCTCCAGTGAAACTTTCTGTAATATTTCTACTTTGAAACACATCCTTATCTCTGCTCTTTTCATATTACTGTATTCTTCTTGATGAAAAAAAATGGCATGCCTTTAATATTAATACAATTCTATGCATTTAAATACAAAGAGCTAATACTATATTAAACTTAAAAATCTAGAGTGTTCTTATTTTTTCTTTATATTATCAGTGAGTTTTTCAGGGTAGACTAGCAATAGACCTAAATTCCAAACACACAATCACTTTCATATTTAAGGTCATATCAGAAATAAATTTTAAACTTATCCATATTTTTTTTTAACCTTTTACGTGGTTACTTGTGTTTTTCAGAGAATTTCTTGGGGCAGAAAATGTCAGTCCATTTACACAATTCAAAGTTATTCTTTAAAGTAATCTTGCCTCACATGTTACTGTTGAGCATTTTGAATTATTCCCTTATCTATTATAGTGTGGTATCTATAGATGATTTGCCTGTTTAAAGCCAAATTCCTCAAGTTTTCCTGAAGATGAGTAATTGCAGTCACCCCCCACAACAGAAAACAACAGTGGTTTCCCATATTGGTTTACATATAAATATACGTATACAAAGCCTTGTCCTTACACCAAGTATACTTGAGAAGTAAAACAAGCGTGTCATTTGATTATATTTGTTTTCTCTCTCAATTTTTAATATTATTTTGATTTTTACTTTAAAATGAAAGTCACTGTGAAAAGACTTTTGGCACCCAGGTGGCAGTACTGTCATAGATGAGGCAATCTTTATCATCAAGACCTTGCTTTAGTCTCAGCCTCTGCATGGCACCTTGCCAGTCTAACAGATGGGCACCAGTAATGGCAGTAGTGTGCCCTTGCTTGTGTGCGCTACTACTGTATTTGCCTAGGGAAAGGCTTCCATCCAAGACTGTCCCAGTAGCTGTTCATTCTGAGTTTCCATAGCATTGTTAAGAAGAGATGTCAACACTAATTCATTTTTGAACTAGATTAATTATTTTTTTAAAGAAAAAAAGAAAAGAAAAGCAGCTTTTTAGCTGGTAGCATGTGAATAAAGTCATATCTTTACAAAAATATATAATCTTCATAAAGATGAAGATAAATAAAAAAAATCTTCTCAACTCCATCTTACAAATTAAAGAAAAACTGAAAAGAGACAATTACCCATGATAAAAGCAATTTAGTAAAGCTATTGTATGATGAACAAGCCCACATACAGATAAGACAGTTTAGTCTGATTCTACAGCCAAATTCTAGCACACTTACGTCTCTGTGAACAAGTGGTACAACCACTGCTCCATACAACAGTTCTTAGAGGGAGTGTGTTCCCTTCCTAGTGGTTTCTTTATTACATCCTTCTTCTAAATATGCTACAATATAACAGAGATGAGGTGAAACCAGAAGGAATAACCAATGACAAACCATTACATGCCACACTGCAGTACTAAGCCTAATCCTACCCTACCCTGGGATGCACAAGCAATTCTGTACTACTCTTCAGGCAGTTCTGTGCATTAGTGTTTGTTCTTCTGTTTTTGTTTTCTTTTTTAAGCCATTCAGACTCATTACCCCAGTACAAAAGTACAAAACACCAGCTGTGACACTGCAGAGTTCTTTTCAGCATATTAAATTTCTTTAATCACATTCTGGAAATACTTGATTGGCTCTGACTTCGCCTTCTTACACTTGCACATTTGCACAGTTTAGACACATGAGTGTATAAAAGCTATGCCAGGACTTATGGCCAAAGGTAGCTATGAGATTTGCCTTCACTGGATGCTTGTTAGAGCAAGCTTCAAGCTGTTCTAACCTGGAATTAGAAATCAGAGCCCTAACTAGATACTGGATAACTTCCTAAATTGCTTAAATAGTCTTCAATGGCTTGTATTCTAAGGGGTAACTGGATATTGCTGTGACTGATGTATAATAAACTATAAAAGATAGAAACAGAAACTGGAATACCTCCAATTGTTACTGGAAAGCATTTGCAAAGAATTAAATAATCAAGTGTGGCATTGCCAGCACTGCAAAGAAACAGAATTCCCTAAAACACAAGGAATAGATACAGATAATGATAAATAGGAACAACAACAAATGGTTCAGAGAGCAGTTTCATAGGGATTTTTCTGACTGAATTAAGCCGCTTGAAATACAATGCCAGCAAACTTGCAGGGAACAGGATGAGTGCATTTATTACTGATTTGGTTTAAATATATTAGCCAGGCAACCCACACTTGTCATTTCAAAACAAATGAAAGCAGGCAGCCAGATCCATCACTCATAGTTTCCCTAACTCTGAAACAAATGACGTGTTTCATTAGCCTATTTTGCTACAAATAGCAAACCAATATCAAAATGTTGGGATTTTTTTTTTTTTAATCAAATAATTGTAAATCACTGGTGCATGTATGAAAAAATTGAAACTTACGGCATAATCACAAAAAGTTCAAAGTATTATGCACCACACTCATGTAACAGGAATAGACTTGCCTGTCATTGATATGCAGTGAAATATTTGCTATTCAACAACCACCACTCCTGTCTGCCCACTGCCACGCAATTCAGTGATGTTACTGCCACTCATCAAATTTTTATGTTCACGGTCAACAAAAGCCAACATATCTAAGGGCAGTGTTCATTCAAGAGCTCAACAGCATGCTACAGACATGGATTAAAAAAAAAAAAAAAATGAGTTGGAACTAGACTCCATTTAGTGCTACCTCACAGACAAACCTTAGCAAAGAAAAGCATAATTTACTGTCAACAGACAACAATGATTTCTGCAATTTCCACTCCGTGCTGCAAAATCTTCTTAGGTCTCCGTGATCTCTGCTTTGCCAGTCCCTGGAGCCCTTTGGGCAGCCACTGATCACAGAACATGTTTCCTTTGCTTCCACCACACATTGCCCTCCAGCCCATACTCTTGCCTTAGCTGTCAACTTTGACTTGTTTTCTGAGTCAAAAACAAGCAAAAACTGTGAGAACTTGTGAGAACTTCTGCTGTGCTGTAAACGTGACTGCTAGGCAGGGGAGGTTGCACCGTTAGCTTGAATGCAGAAGAGAGTGAGGCAGAGTATAAAACAACTATTAGACAATATACAATCCAACTAGAAGTCATGCAGCTTTTTATACACTACTCTCCACCTGTGATATTTTAAAAAAAAAAAAAAGAGGTTATGTTTAGCCTTATTTTACAGATGGGAAAAAGAAAAAAAACAGCAACAGAGTTTTACTCAGGGCCAGAATGTGATTTAAACCAGAACACAAGTCAGACTTTTACTGCCAAACACATGTCCTGGAATCTCCTCCAGTTCCTGGACAATTAAATTCTGATAAGATGGTAAATTATTTCACTTATTTTTCAGGTTAACTACACAGTATTTTGAACTAATGGCATTTTTGTTCCCCACATAATTACATTATGCTTATTTCAAAATGTTCATGGACCAGAGGAAAATCACTTGTCACCTCCCAAGCAACTGCCACTATGCCTTGCTTTTTTCACCCCTGTCTTAAACTATCACACTCTTGAAATACTGTCTCACTGCAGGACAGGGCAGGATCTGCTATGCCACATCACCAGCAGTATGTAGGTCCATATGCATGTTCTGAGTTTCCTTAACAAAAAAAATATTTGATTTCTTAGAAAATGCAATTCTGGATATCTTTTTTTTTTAAATATCTTTACACCTTTACTTCTACTTCCTTAACTGTTACACTCTGCAGACTGCAAAGTGCTATCACCACCAAGTTTACAGAGAAGCGTACGTATACTTGGAAATCCTACCTCCCAGAAAAGAATGCCCTGCTCATCAGCTTAATGGTGCAGTATTCCCTTCTGCATAGCAGGATTAGTGGAGCCAGAAATTAAGTTTTGCAAGAGAGAGTACATGACTCTGTCTTAACAGTTAGCAAATGCCCCTGTAGATACAGAAGAAGCCAGACATAGGAATCCTTCACTGCAGCTGAGAAGTCCGTTGATCTACCTTGGCATCCACCTTGACATCTACTTCGACAGTGGAACAGTAACCTTTGCTACTTGTGTAGTGCTGGCTACTTTAGTGTAAATTTCATCTAAACATATTATTTAATGGAGGAGAATTTAGGAAATGGTGGTCTCTTTCCCTGAAAGTGAATTTACTTACCTTACACTGGATAGTCACTAATTACAAGGCAGCACAAAATGTAAAGCTGGGAAGACAACTACTATACCAAACCAGAATTCTTAGGTCAGCAACCAGGATACAAACAGTCAAGTTTCAAATCATCTAAGGAACACTTCCCCACTTTCATTCATTTTCGCTTGGTTTAATGGATCTTTAATTCTTTATAGACAGGTTTCAAAGGAGAGTTATTAGTATATAGATCCATGTGATAAGGGCAATATAGAAAAAAAAAATTAAGAAATCTGAACTTTACAAATTACTGCACTCTTAAAGGAGAAATAACTAAACCTAAGTCAATTTGATGAAATTCTAGTGTTTACTAGGAAGAGAAAATTTCACTTATGTAAACTGACCATGCCTGTATCAGTGCTACCTGTTAACATGAAAATTATTCATAATGAGTGAAAGGAGGGCCTGAGCACTTATTAAAAGGAGAAAACTGCATCCTGTGACAGTCACACAGGGAGAAGCACTTAAACGGTTTAAGAGTTTAATCTATATCTTTTTGGATAGAATATCTTCTCAGGTGGAGAGATCTGACCTAGGTATGTTTACACTAGAAGTTGAGTAACTTGACTGTCCAAGACAGACTGATTCCATTTTGAGACATCTGATTCCATCCATTTCAAATCAGACTCAGCATCTAACTCACTGTGTACTGGATTGCAAAGCAGGTGCCTAAATGAGAAATGATACAACACACAGCACTGTCACACAGATATCCTTCTGTAGATACATTTCAGTGTTGACAAATTATTTCAAACATTGCTCATCTACAGCAGTATTTGGTGGACAGAGCTCTGAATCGGCATTGAATAATAATTGCCAATCTTATTTTCAATAATTCCTGGAAATTCACTGGAAATTTTCAAGTTTGGTATTGTATTGATTGGAGGAGTATGGGGCTTTAATCTGATTACAGGCAATTCTTCTGATTATTTGTCTGCAGTACTTACTCAATAATTGTGTTGGTTTTTTTTTCCCCTTGAACTTATTAGTAAATACTAATTGCAAGCTTATCTACATGTTCAGAAACATTTCAAGGCACAGTTTTCAGTAAGTTTCATCTCTACCAAGGACTAATTTATCACAATCATTCAAAAACTGTAAGGTGAAAGTACAGAGGTAAAGGTTATTTGACTTCACTTAACCAAAGCAAATGTAACTTGATTATCTCGTTTACCTTTCAAATCAACAGGGAAGAAGCATATTGCTTTATCAGCAGAGGCTTCTCATCAATACTAAATATCTTGTTTACTTTCCCTTACCTTTTCACACACTGCAAATCTGAAATGACAAAACTATTGATTTTTGAAAGAACTACAAGCATCACAGCAATTACAGTTACCAATTGTGAACTTTTACAATTGTATAAATTAAGTAAAATTAAGTTGCTTCCAAATGGGCTCATTTCCAGGCATTTATAGACTGGAAGTAGCAACAATTATTTCCACGTGTCTCCAGCCTAAATTAAATGTCTGTATATGCAAAGAGAACCATGCAATAATCACCCAATAGGCAGAGATTAATGAGAATTTTACCTGGGGAAGAAATATAAGTAAGCGATCAGTAT
Source organism: Lagopus muta (assembly GCF_023343835.1). Classification (NCBI taxonomy): domain Eukaryota; kingdom Metazoa; phylum Chordata; class Aves; order Galliformes; family Phasianidae; genus Lagopus; species Lagopus muta. The sequence continues at coordinate 22,970,257 of NC_064436.1, read as the reverse complement.
CTGGTTAAAGCTTTTCTAAAAATATCTTTCACATAAACATTACCATTCATCCGTACAGTTATAAGAAAATAAAGCAATTGAAATGATCTAATTAACTGAAGCAACATAGACAATCAATCCATTGCAATACTTTGCTTCAGAAAGAGAATTTTTATTCTTTCTTTGTACTCGAAAAGATTGTACTGTTAGAGATGTTTTTCTGCTATTCATCCAAACTGACAATTCAGGTACAGCAGCAGAGTGACCTTGCTTTCCTTTTATTACTTTAATGCCTTGAAAAATGAGCTAGTTTAGTAATCAAATTCATGGAGAGGGGCTGACCAAATACAAATCTATGCAAAGAACAAAATATTACATGTAAGATTTGATCTAGCCTGTCCTTTCTACTTGCACTCTTTCCCCTTCAAGAATTCAATTTTTGACATAGTATTAGAGATTAAATTCTTTCAATTCATATCAGATACGTTAAAATAGTGTCTATTTGGGGTTTTTTTGCAACCATAATAATTTTTTTTTTAATTACCTACAGTCATAAAAATTCTAAGCAAGTATTTGTTTAAATTCAGAACATCTCAACACTAAATAATAGGAATCTGTGGAACAGAACTACAAAATAAGTTTCACAACATTTTTCAGACAGTCTACCAAAAGCACACACGTATTATTAAATAGGCTCTTCAGCTATAGAGTTGTATTACAGATGAATTCTCTAATTCTTCAACTTACTGTTCTTGAAGACATTTTATTTCTTTTAACTCCTACATTCATGATTTTTTAAATCATCAAAAGTTAACAGAAATTATCAAGTACTTTTTACTTTGTTTTAGGTGTTAATGTTGTGATCCAGCAAATTTTAAACTATAAGTGCCTAAGAGAATTTAGGAATTGTTTTTGTTTGACAATCCAGAATTTGTGATCCATCAAAAAAAATCAGTAAGACTATTAGCACAATTGATCAGGCTCATGAGTGACAGACGCCATACAGAAGATCAACCCTGAATAGATGATATCACACAAGAATGTCTGCCAAAGAATAACAGTATCTTTGTATGGAACTACATAACATAAAAAGTATTGCATGCTCAAGACTATGAAAGAACACGAAATGCAACAAATCTGTACTGAAAAACAATGAGAATGAATTTGTCTGTGCCTGACATCAAAGTTTCTAAAGCATAGGCAGACTTCACTGGTAAAGTCTTTTCACTTTAGTCCAAATAGGAAAAAAGCCCAAACTTTTCCTATTCTAGCACAATTTAAAATGTCTTGCGATACAGAAATTGCAGTCATAGTATCAACTAAAGACTTCATGTCAGGTACAGATTCCTTTAATTCAGTGATCAGTATTATTTCCATTCCTCAAAAAAATTTAAATGTCGAACTCTTCATGCAAAGTTATGGTAACAAATGAAACATTTTCTACAGCATAATCTTGTTTTCAAGACAATACACAACCAAATAGAAACTCTAAAGGGATGCAACTATATTCTAGTTTATTTCTCCAGTACTTATTTTACAAAGCATCTTAAACACATTAAACCACACAAAATAAAACAGTATGGTTCAGAAGGAATTAAAAATACATTTGATATCTTACCACTGATTTAAATCCAACTAAGACAATGAAGTGTCACTTGATATACAAAAATTTGACTGAAAATAGAACATAGTTAATCTTTCAATAATGAAATAAACGTCTCCAAAACAAGCAAATGAAATAAAGAACCCTCCTTTTCCCTAGCTGCTACAGAGAATCCAGTAAACTCCCTATGAAAAAAGCCTTCAGATGTAATCTTTTAAGTGCCTCAGGTATCGTCTGCAGAGGTAAAAATTCCATGGAAGATCCTGAAGTGACAGAAATTTTAGAGGCAAACTTGAAATAAGAGGGCTATTCCAAAAGTAGTGCCATCTATTTTATTTTGCTGGCCCACAACTTCACAGGCAAATGTTGGTAATACAGCAGTAGGTGTTGAACCTTCCTGTCAATACACTGTCAAATTGTGCTGCAAATGTGACAGACAGCAGAAGGGCAGTCTGACAGAACAGCATTTGACATGGGAAGGTGTATGAAGCCAAGGGATATAACTGAATTTCTCCATGTAGAAAACATTGCACCCAATGACATATTCTGATGCTTAGTGAACATTCATGGAAACCAAATAGGGGGCTGTTAGCACAGCAAGGGTACAGTGTGAAATGTACAGTAGTGCATTTCAGCAGTAGGCTTGAACCAATGCAAGAGTGAAAGTACAGTTCACTGGAATTGTATCATTATCAGTGATGAGACATGGTGTTATCACTATGAGGTGGAATCAAAATGACAGTTGATGAAGCAGTGACATGTGAATTCCTCATCAAATGAAAAGCTCAAAACGCAGCCCTCAACAGGTAAAATTATACGCACTGTCTTTTGGGATAGGAAAGGGGCAACCCTGAATTTCCCAGAACCTGGGCAAACCATCAGTTCTGATCTCTACATCAAGATGCTAACTAAACTGAAGGCTTGAGCTTTCAGCCAGGTCAGAGAAGACAACCTTCCTTGTGGATAACACCAGACCCCATACCAGTTTGAAGACTGGAGTACACTGCCACTCTTGGCTGGATTATCTTACCACAGTCCCAGTTTGGTCCAACTTTCATCTGTTCAGGCAATGAAGGATGGACGGTGTGGGAAACTTTTTCCTAGCAGCACCATCATAACAGCTGTGATACAGTGGGTCATCTCTACTGGTGCAGATTTTTGAGTACAGCATGCAGGTTCTTGCTCATTGCTGGAGAAAATGCATACCTAATAGTGATCACTATGTTGAAAATGTATTCTATAGCTGAGAATTTGCTCTATCAAATAGTGCTACAGTGTTCTTTAATAGCTGTTGCAGTTTCAATAGAAATAAAAAGGAAGCAATCCTTTCAGAACAGCCTATACATAAAATACTACATTATTCTAATCAGCACATTAATTTTACCTCCTGAGAGGTACTCAAATGACTGGAATTATATTGTCCAGCTGATATTCCCACACAGTGAAGAAATGCAAATATGATAAATTAACATTTCAATTTAATCTACAATGTGATAAATTATGTAGCATATAAACCGCACTGCATACCAAACATATCTGGAACACATGCAGTCAATATTTTGACACTTAAAAATATTGTAAATACAGTGAAGAAATACTACTTTTTAACCACCACCACACAGTATTTCCAATTACTTTGAAGTTCATGTCTTACATGCTAGTCTCACATTTTTAGAGGGTCAAGAGCCTTTTGTCCATCGAGAAACAATAGGTATTCTTGCCACTTGGCTGTGTAAATATTCTTCTCTTCCAGTTCTGATTTCTGCTTTAGTGAGATGGCCCAACATATTCACAGAGAGACTATTGTTTTTCCATGCCAATAATAACTCAGTAAAATTTCTAGATAAACATTGTTTCAGCCCAGCAGACAAAGAGCAATGGAAATACATTTTAAAATAGCCAAATGTCTTCACACTAGATAAACTAAGCAGGCATTGAAGAAGGCCAATGACATCAGATAATGGCAAATATTTTAAAATGTTATAGTCATTTTCCTTTGTGCAACTTCTCTTTTGACTACAGAAACCAAGAGTAACAAGTCACCCATCATCTAACTCAAAGAAAGCCACCTCACTTTCTGAGAAAATGAACTGACTTCAATAGCTAAGTGATATTTTTAACAGAAATGGAATGGTCGTTGTTGGTCACTTTTTACCACACCATGCCACAGTGCACATATGTGTATTATATATATATTTATATTATATATACATATATATTAATATATTTGTATATTATATATATATATATGTATAATAACATATACAGGTAACCTGAATTTTTTTTTTACCTCACCCACTCACATTTCCAACAGCAGGGTTTTTTTCTGTTGTTTTGGTTTTGAGTTTTTTTTTTTTTTCCCCCCCCACTAGGTAACTACATTATAGTCACAGAACTGCTTTGTGGCTCAGCAACTGAATTTGGCTTGTCCACATTCAATCTACCTCTCACTATCAAACTCTCAGACTTTGGCACTGGACTCTTAAGACGTAAACACCACCTTTTTTTTTTTCCCCCACCGTATGTTTATGCATGCATCACAGATTTTCAAAAGTACCCCTGAAAGAGCAGTAGAGACAAAGGTTGCTAACCATCTTGAAGAAAATTTATAACTTCTGTAACAAGAAAAGTGAGAAAATACTCTTTAAAATAACCTGCTTTTAACTTCATTATTAAAGGGTTAAAGTTTGAGCAGTGTATTACTGTTGAAAGTGACAGACTATCCAATCTGAGCATCTCAAAGATAACACTGTAGCAACCTCCTGTACAAGTGTGCCACTCCTCAAGAAGCGTCTAGCCCTGAAACAAGTTTTTACGTAGAATCATACGTCAAAGTATACAGATGAACTTGCAAAGGCTCTTGTAAATATGTTCTTTTATTTTGTACTTTCATAAGTTTCAGTTCACAAATATTGCAAAACAATTGAAAGGATAGTTCTAACTAGTGATACATGAGTGAAAATAAGTCAGTCGATGAGCAATTTGAATTTAGGGGGAATCTCAAAATGCTAATTAGAGCTCTCAAAATGATTACTGATCATACATTCAATAGCTACAGGTCTAAGGTCTTCCTTCAGAAAAAGTTTCATATGTTCTATGCCACAATTTCTCACAGCACTCAAACATTGCAATGTTAACACACTGGTGAAGACCATGTGCTCACATCTCCCTCTAGTGCCAGTATCCACATATTTTTAAACGGATTTTAAAAAGGCAACAGTCAGTAGAGACTGAAGTTTGGTAAAGTCACCACACAGTTCAAGCAAGAAGAAATAGATTAGAAGTTAAATATTTGTTATGTACCTACAAATACTTGTTTACTTGTTTGTTCACTTTGGGGAGGAAGGGTTTTTAAGGTAAGGGGCAAATAAAGAAAATAGGAACATAACTCATAGTTAAGTGTGATTCTTTTCAGTGAACTTTTCTTTGTCTTTTCTTTCGATCAACTAATCATGTCCTTCAGTGGAAAAGCATACTATTAAGGGCATTTAAACTTTTTTATGGTGTAAAAAACACCATCACCATAAAATGTAGAAGATAATGGGAAATAGACAAACTATTTTGAATGAGACTGAAAAATTCCTTTAATAATCACCATTCTCCAGTAAATTGCATTTGCAAATATAACTTAAGCTTCACAGGTTTTTTGGTTTTTTTGAGCTTCCAAACTGGAACATAAAGGGTTCATGATTCAGTGTCAGCATGAAATCACTGTAGTTTTCACACATCTTCCATATTGAAAACATTAGTAAACAGCTTATAATGCTAAGCCATTTTACCTCTATCAAAGTAAAATGTTAGTCTGAATGTATGGATGTTGATTTTCTTAAGTTGTTTATCATAATTAAAAAAAAGACATTTGTGTCAGCACTGAATTCAGCAGAGCACTTTCCCCTGTATTTCATGCACAGTATCTTTCGTCTTATTTTTTATAGTTTTAATAAAAAAAAAGAAAAATGAGCTGGTTAAATTCGTACTAGTCAAACATGAGGCAATAATTCAAAACATTACTTTTCCTAAGTATATCAATTCAGGGAGAAAAAAAAAAAAAAAACCACCACCACCACCAACCAGTCTATTCTGCTAGTTAGTACTTCTGTTATGCTTTTATTACTCCAAGCAATTTTACACTCTGTACTCAGCCTACTTGCTTTACAATTCACAAATTAAAATTAGCAGCCAGAATGTTGAAAATCTAGGTCAAATAATTCTGCTGTGTGAACACTTAGGAAGTCAACGAGCTATCAGGTTTCCCACCAGGTGAGATAGGTGAAGCTATTTTACTCACAAAGCATTGCCTCTTCCCTGGAGGCATTAAAGGCCAGGCTGGGAGAGGCTTTGAGGAACGTGGTCCAGTGAGAGGTACTCCTGCCTATAGCAGGGGGAGTGGAACTAGATGATCTCAAATGTCCCTTCCAACCCAAATCATTCTACAATATTTTTACTGTGACCTGATGATTAACTGTATTCCCACAATTCCCTTGTGTTTTGGTCAGTTATAATGATTTACTTCTGTTCACTACTTATAACTAAAAGACAAGCATTTTTATATAACTACAGTCCCCTCCTCTCTGGTTATTCTTTCACCCTTCCCTGCCCTTCAATTTTAAACGTTCTTTTCCTTTCTGTCATGTCTGAATCACTCTTAAAAATAACGTGGGGATACCTTCTGAAATCTGAGAATACATAACCGGTCAGTTTATGTGCATACAAATGAGTCTCAGACAGGAAAGCTAGGGAGACCATTTATATTATTAGTTACTATTCTCAACCAGAAATGGTACTTAAAAGAAAACTCTGTGGATGCTGAGAGTGTTCTAACCACTATGCTCTCATTAATCCAATAAAACAGGTAAATAGAAGTGGAATGTTAGTTTACGTGCTTTTTATATCATAAAACCTGTTTCTCACAATATAAAAATGCTTCTTAAAGAGTTTTTACATCTAAACATCTATTGGAAATATGCACACAAAGAATAATGTCAAGATCCAGGCCTCTGTGCAGGGAGCTTTGCATACCTATGGGCCGTCCAGCACTGGAACAGAATCTGCTGTTTCTATCAAGAGTGTGAAGAAAAATCCCTACTAGTCTGTGGGAGAGTAGCTGCTCAGATGTTTCCTCTCACAATCTACAACTAGCGAGATCCCACCAACACTGGCAATCACACACTTCACTGTGTTTAATACCGACCTACTTCTGTTTGGTTAATTCAGTTATTTCTTCCATCTTGCTTCAAATAAAGGTTTGGGAAACAAGAGCAAAATGCAGAGTCCAAAGAGAAACACTTTCTTCGTACAACTCTGATGGATGTGACAAAGTTCCTTTCTCAGCACTCACAAAGTCAATACACATTCTATTGACTAGAACTAATCAATCTTTACTAAAAAATATCAGTTAATTAGATATCAAGTTTTTCTTCTATTTCGGAGTGGTCTTGCACTTTATTACAAAAAAAATCTCAAGATACAAGACCAATTGTAATTAATCACTGAAAGAATGTAGAAGCATCTCTCTGTGTCAATGCTTCCTTGTTACTGGGCAGTTAAAATCCCTGAAATACAATACTAACATTTGCTGGTCAATTTATCAGTTACACATGCAGGAGATGAGTAACAACTTGCTCAGCATTCTCAAAATGGAAGTGCATCTTCAGCCTGCATATTTGAATGCCTGCACAATACACGAACAGAATCAGATCATGATCTTGATGACTGCACTAATTATGATTTTAATAATACCATTCATGTAACACAGTTTCTGCAGAAGGAAAAAAAATGTTATTTTCCTCCTACTGAAATCAACCAGCTTGCTTTGTTGCAGCATATAGTATTTATAGGTCAGGATCTGAATCAAGATTAACCTATGTAAATCTATGCCTAGACCTTCATATCACATTATTTCCTGTAAGAGTAATTGTTATTTACCTAAAAAAAGCATCTTATATAGCATTGTGTTTAGGAAATCTCAACTACACCCATAGAAGTCATACAGACATTAGTGCTTGTCACAACACATTCATTAGTAGAACTGAAAGATTTCTACCTGCTCCAGTCTAGATTTGCTATATCTTTGGAGGTCACTTTGAGGGTAAGCTTTCAGTGAAGTACAGCAGTTGAAAATCAGCTGTTTTAAGATGCTTATTTTTGCACATCAGATGTAATTTTCATGTCTGGTATGTGACATACATCAAAACACGTATATTTCTGAACAGATTCACATGGGTTTAATGATTTTCAGTAGGTAAAAAAGCAAACAGAAGGACTACCTAATTTCACTTCATTTTGAAGCATGGCCATTGAATACAAAGCACTCTGGTAAATTTTTAATTTTTTTTTTTTTTTTTTTTTTTTTTACACTTGCCAAACTTCTTGTTCATTTGGAAATAAGCGTGTGCCAAAAATTGACAGTCATCTTCTATAGGATGTACTCCTTTGCTACTTTGTGTCTCTAATGCTTTTTCTTTGCATTACTGGAGAAATGCATTACATTATTGTAACTTAATTTTGGACTGTGCTTGCGGAGAACATTAACATAAAGACATACATAAATGAAGAAAAGGAGAACATGTGTGAAGGCATTATTTCTCATGATTGGTTACAAGGAAAGTGATGTAACACTCATAATCAAATTTATATGACATGACAGCATTCTACTACACTCGTTACATGTAGCACCACTACATATGAAGAAAATATTTTAAGACAACTATTTTTCAGGTTTTAGCTGTAGTAAAATAACTCCTTAACTGGAATATTGGATCATTGGAATAACAGTAGGGAATGCCATGTCAGTGGCAGATCCCAATAACTATAAAGAACAGTACTCAGTGGCTTCATAGGAAAGCAGGATGTTGCTTCAAGTGAATAAACCTCATAGAATGATTTTTGGAGTTGAATATTCATTATTATCTGTCTTTTTTCTTTCCACGTACATGTATGGAAGGGTGAGGATTTGACATTTGCTAGCCAAATAACTAAGCAACAGTAAGTAAACTGTTCCTTGAAACCATCCCACATCACAGCAAGGGAAAAGCACAGGAAAATTGTGATTGCATCATAATTCTTTTCCTGACTGAAAGTGTACTTTCCCATTGAACATTTCTCACTATCCCCACTGCATAGGGTGGACCAGAGTAATATTTAAATAACAAATATTAGACCTTAAAATGTAATCAAGGAAGTACAGCAACTCAGCTGTAACTGCTAACAAATGCAGCTGTCTGCATACATGTACAACATCAACTCTTTGAACTTGATAGTCCTAAAAAACCAAACATTTGCTTTAATCTTTTCTAAGTCTACAAATTAAACACACATAGTAGAACCACTCAACAACCTTCAGACAGAACTATGCTTTTAGAGAAGTCTCTAGTTTCGATTCAAAGTCATACAAGTTGTTCCTTTCTAACACTCCGCACAAAAATCCTTATTTTTTCATCATATTCATATAGTTTTCCATAGAGAAAACAAATTCCAATGAGCTAGAATCACTTATATTGGATGAATATCACAGAAAAGACAGACACTGAGCTGGGGCCCAGTGGTGCTATTTTTTTTTTCCAGTATCAACTCACATCAATCTGCTATGTTTGCAAGTGAGTCAGATCAGTCCATAAGAAGTGTTTCCAAAGTTATTACTCCTAAACTTTATATACCAAGTTAGTCAAGTGTATTCTTGAAATAAGAATTTAATTAAAAATATTTTTTATTTAAAGGAGAATTACAAAGTTTGCAGAAATAATTTGTAAAAAAAAAATAAAAAAAAAAATAAGAGAACAGAACAACTTAAGTTTGGAGAAAAAGATAATCTGACATGACAAAAAGAATGGATTTGCCTTTCAGTTAGAGTCACCGGTACAATACTGAATTCACTCCGCTGTCAACACTCAGACACAAGGTTTTTAAGCTCAGAAACAGGCCAGTTTTTGCCTTACATACTTTTTTTGAGAAAAGATTTGCATGTTCTTATTATCACTGAACTCTCACGTGAAAGCAGAGTACAGGCAGACTGTCCCCACAGTTTACATGAGGAAAAGATTTCTGTTTACCATAGTGATCTCATGCATAAAAACTTTCTAAATCACTGTTAGAAAGACATCTGCATTTGAAACCCCTCCTCCAGCTGTGTATTGCTCAGCTGATGGTTTTTCAAGGCATTCAGGAATTGGTGTAATTAGACTGAAGGGATGTTGGGTCACGCTCAACAATTAACTCTGCTAATAAAGCTATGTGTCCAAATGTTTCTTAGGGGTATTTGTGTAAACATCTTCTCTTGACAATTCTCTACTCTTCTAATCATAATGGCTTGGCAGTTCCTACAAATATATTCAGTCCATATTTATCAATTTTCAAGGTAAATATATTTAAGATGCAACTTCTTTACAAATAAACAGTAAAAAATAATAGTGAAAAAGTGACCTCAGAAAGCAGACTGTGAATTTATAATACTGCCAAGCGGACATCAAAATTTGTAATTATCTGTAAAGAAGGATTTAAAAAAATCTAGTCTGATGAATACTTCTAAAATTGCAGCTCCATTGACTCAATGACACATAATTCAACTGATGTATTGCAGTCTTTAGCTCATTTACACTGCAGTTAGACTACCTTTGATCCCATAGCGAGCTAAGGTTTGAGTTAGTAGAGGTAACAAAACTCAGTATTTTACAGAACTGGGCCAGAGACAGCAAACCTTGTAGCTCCTAAAGCACAAGAAGGGACAGAAAGTTGTTAGAATAATGGAGTATTCTTAAAAACAACCAAGCTATTTTGCAAAAATAAATAAATAAATAAATAAAGTAGAAAACATACACATGAAAGTTATACAGCTAAACAATGCACTATGATATCACCACCATCACATAGCAGCAGAGAAGGGTGTAAATAATTCTACTGGGAAGAATACCAACATGAACTGAACTGCCACTATACTACTGAGACAAAGGCTCATATGCTGTTCCACCTTGTTTCCTCTGAAATAAGATAAAGTATTTCTCCTCTCTTCTCTGTTATTCTGGTATTATATTCTCCAGAGCAGTATTTCTCAGTGTTTTTGTACAGTACTTAGCAGAACAGTTCCTTGATCATGATTATAATCATCAGGAATGATTCTCATACAAAAACACCAGCCACATAGAAATAACTGGGATGTCCAAAATAAAAATCAATTAAGAATCTCTTGTTACTGATACTGGAAAGAGCTTGACTCACTGAGTATCACTCTGCTTAGCTTGTTAAATCAGTACCTAATTTGCATGTAATTGATGTAATAAATTGTATTACTCAAAAAACAACATAATGCAAAAGCTGAGTCCAGGGCTAGCAAGCATTTTCAGGTCACGCCAAGCACACCCCAACACCTGTGACTGATATGACCATGTCTGTGGAAAGAAACAGTAGGAATGCAGCCATAGTCTTCCTATATGGGAATGAGGAAGTCAGGGCCTGCAACCTTAGTTACCCAGTTCATGATCCTCTGAGATGTCTACCTGATCTCTAATCCCCCTCTGGATTTCCACTTACCCCTGCACCACCAAGATATTCCACGCAGAGATCTGCGTTAAGGTTTTATTTTAGACCTGCATTACACTGTTTGTGTGAATATCTCCCCATTCCCACTAACTGTGCTATGCACCAGGTCACAGTTTTCATTTCTTTCAGAGGAAGCTCAGCTAGAAGGTTCAGCCCAATTGCCATCAAATACTTTCTATAGAAGATTCTCTTGGAAAGAAACTAACACTGGCAAGAGAATCACCATTGCTCCCCTCCTTGTTACTCATCTCATTTTCAAAACTTTAGTTATCTTTAAGGAAAACAGTATGCAAAGTAATCAATATTTAAACATTCAGGAAAAATTATCCAGTAACATTAGTAACCAGAACGCAACATTTGCACCTATTTATCATACTCCAGTCATTGCTAACCCCATCAGAAACAAGATCAACTGAGATTGAGCAAATCTGCACAAAAATTATTTAGTACAAGAGAAACAGCATGGTGTAAAATTGTCATCATCCTCGCTTCATAATCACCACCTGCTGCACTCTCTTCCTCTTGAATTAGCTCCCCCTATTTAAGCCAATGCATGCCATCAGCTATTACATACCCCACTAAGAAACCTTTGTGCCTAATTCTGTTAGACTCTCTCAATAAGATGTACGCACAAAGATAGGAAGGAATGCTCCTGGGGTCACATACTAAGTTAATTAATGATTAACTAAAAATAGGAAAAAATATGAGGTATTGTGTTCTGCTAATGCAAATTCTTACGATTTGCCATTATCAGTGAATGCAGTTCTATTGTGCTAACGTAATAATAAAAAACAAGAAGTCCCTTCCTGCTCTTAGCTCATCACAGAAGAGGCCCTACCCATGTAAAAGTCTTGAGCTTTCGTTCCCAAAAGATAAAGACACTCTAATACAAGCAACATGAGAAGAAGCCTCTGCAGCTATGGCCATCAGTGAACAGCATCTGACCTTCAGGAACACTGATTCTTAACACTGCTGCAGGATTGGTTAAAGCTCCAGATTGCTCCTATTACAGTAAAAATCTAATTGTAAGCATGTTTACTGTAAACTTACGTAAACAGAAAATCGTGACTCTACATTCTAGGGGTTTTTCAAACACTCAATACCACTGAAATTCTGTTCTCTGAAACATTTCATCACAATACATTTCCATCTTCATGTACTATGCAAGTTTCATTCACCTACCTGAAATTGTACTAATTTATTCTAGATACCCATGAAATCCTTCGTACTTTGTATTGGAATAAGGGGGAAAATGGTGACACAAGGCAATGCTATGCACCTGCACCTTACAACACACGTACTAGGACTTACACAGCATCCCACCTGAGCAGCCAGCTTATTTGTCCCTTTTGGGATAGGGAGTCAGAGAGTTCATTTAACTATTTTATCTTACCAAACACAAAGCCAAAACATGCCGAATCATGAAGAATGTCTTCCCTATTCCTACAGATAAAATGATAATATTTTTCTTTGTTATAAAAACAAATTTTCCAGTTTCCATATAAGTAACAAAGAAGGAAACCTTATTCTTTCCAGTGCTCGTTTAGCAGTTAGAGTTCAAACGTTCTTGGAAAAGCAAAAAACTCCAGGAAAAGGCAATTTGAAACACAGCAAGCACACTGAACAGATATAAGGTTCCACGGCTAATATTTGAAGTAACAGGCTTTGTAGCTGTTGCAGGATTACATTCAAGTTTATGTCTCTAGAGACATAACAACTAAGAAATCAGATTTCAAATATAGAGTAGTAAGGCATGAGACAGATATGAATGCAAGAAAGGTAAACATACCTAGTAAGTATAATATAGTTAGTATTTGAAACTTGCTGGCCACAATATAAGACTTCTGGTAATTCTGTGCACATTTTTGGGTTGCTTAAGCCTGTGCAGTAGTATTGTTACAGCCTTTGTGAGACTAATTAATTTCACTAAATATGTATTGTAGTGTGATCATGCAGTTATTTGGGCAGACAAGCCTAATAAAATGATATTAATCTTCCTAACCAATTATAGAAGAAGCATGGGAAGGGACAGACAACATCGCTGAATATTCCTTGGTTGCTGGAACAGTCAGATGTAGACCACTGGCATCTGCTGCATATTAGAGAACATAGCCTTTCATTATAAAATGAAGTATTTTCTTCACGGTCTAAAACTGTATACCAAGAAATTCAATTAGATAATGAAACTTTTAGAAGAAACGCATTGTTCTGATTTGTCTTTACTGAAGAAGGACATCTTAATACTGAACTATATCTTTTGTTCTTATTTAAATATGGATCAGACAACACCAGTGTGAGTTTGCATTCATAATTCCTTTCTGAAAAGATAATTTGACATGCTCTCCTTTTTCACTTTGCCATGTATTCAGCTTTAGTTGCAAAGACCATTTACTGCGTTAATGCCTTTCCCCTTCAAAAATGTCTATGCATGCCATGTCTCATGATGAATACCCATTTGTAAACAAAGTAGTGATTCATTATTATAGCTGAAGGGCATCGTTTTACCTGGATGTAAATTCATCATTTTTTAATGCCTCACAGCTTGATGCTTGAAATCTCATCAAGCACTTTGAAAGCTTTGTTGACATAGATTGATGTTCCAAACAATTAACTTAATAATGGCATCAACAACTGAAGGTTAGAATCAACTAAAGAAAGTGAGCCAAGTTCATCCCTACTGTAAACCTAATGAAGTCAAAGGAGGTAATCTAGAATTCTATTTATTGCAAACAATATATTTGACCTCCATTTTTCCTGCTCCGAACTAATTTTATGAGTCTAGCCATACCGCATTAAGTACTCTGTAGAAAACAAATTGAAGCTTTTTTTTAAAAAAAAAAAAAAAAAAAAAAAAGATTAGGTCCTAGGCACTATAAACAAGTGTGATTTCTCAGAGTATTTTCAGAAAAAAACTAATCATCTATGAGTATTCTGTTGGGATTCAAATGGAGATAACTGCATCTCAAGTGGGGGTAGTAATTAACAGCTAAGATACGTGGTAGCTGCTCACATACGTATTTCTGCTCTTATACCTTGTAAAATAGCATACAGTAAAACTCTCACTCGCTTTTCTGGCTTATGGATTGTCTGCCTCAAGGCATCTCCACTTAACCTGAAATCAACTGATGAACTCAAGGCATCATTTGAATTCAGGTCAAATCATAGTTGTCTGAAGAAAAAAATTCTATGACTTAAGGATTGTAATCATGACAACTGCCTCATTATCACCTTTGCCATCAATCTTTTGACAGCATATGTTACACAAACCTCAACCTTTAAAGAAATCCATAGTACTAACTTAAAATTAGCAATCCTTGTTATTTCCTAGAAGTCTGTGATAATTTAACAGTGAACATAATGTTTTCCGTCAACTGATATAATCATACCTGGCAAACAGTGCCTGGGAATAGCCAGTTTCAAGCTGCAGATTGACAGATGAATAGTTTTTATTTCTGAAGAGAGACAGGTGCATGGAGCTAGATGAAAAGGACTTGCGTATTGTCCAGAAGCTAAGCTGTTTCACCTACTCTTAGATAGCAATAAATGGGAAAAATTCTCAAGTCATACGAAAGTACTCCAACTCCAAAGATGACATCTTTCAAAACCTGTTTTTTTAATTTAGGTTTGTCTTTTTTTTTTTTTATGATATTGATAATTTCTACAGCCCAATCATTACTTTCCTCTAACACAGTTATTTTAATTCAGATTTAGAACAAATTTTTCAGATACTTCACAGGACTTATATGTCTTTTATGGTACAGTTAAGGTTCCCATGTAAACAATAATGCTTTTCCACTTCCCTACAAAAAAAAGTTAAGCTCTTAGCAGAGTGATTTTTCCTGCCTATAGAATTCATGCACTACTATACGTGGACAGCTGCTTGCATTTGCAATGTCAGCTATACACACTGGTGACCTTACAGTTGCAAGCTATTAGAAGGAACAGCAACAGCAAAAGCATGCACGATAGATACAAATATACTATTCAGTAATTTAGGAATAATTATTTGTAATAATTTTAGTACAGCTATTGGCATATTAGTAAGGGCAAGTTCTATGTAGCTGTAACAAACTTTGTCTTAAGATGCTGGGTATGCTCAGTATGAGATTATGTTCAAGAGAATCAAAAGTCATTTGATCTGATTCTACAGAAAGGCTATACAACGTGCATGAAGTTAAAAGACAGAATTCTGCAGCACTTAATACATTGAACTCTCTACCATAAGTAATAAATGTATTAGCAGCAGACAGCATCCTTATATGTGTTTTTCTAGAAAAACACAGTAAAGGACTTGGCTGCTTCTGCATACACAGAATAACTAAGTCTTAAACTTAAATCATAGGTACATGTGCAGCCCACAGATTATGTATATATTGTTTTCATGCTCAGTGATTTATATTAGCACAGAAACCAAAATTTCCTGTATATGATATACTACATAAAAGCACTAAGATTTTTCTTACATGTTGTTTCTATTTCTAACAAGAAGTTGCAATTAAAATTCTTGTTCTTAGTTTGCACTGAGAATAGATAAAAATGCTCTAAAAAAGTGGCACGGCATTTTTTAGACACAGCAATAATGAAAACATTACTAAAGCAATGAAATTTGCCAACCACTGATGAGACTCAAGAGAAATTCTTTAACAGATGCTTCCTACATCAAAATGATACTTTGCTTGCCCAGATTGCAACAATCATGAGAATTCATTATTTGATTCAATGATCAACACCTCTTCAGTAGCCCTATAAAAAACAAATTCTTGCAATAGATCTTCCTTCCACACAGCAGCTGGTAAATACATTTATAGCCCTGAGTCCTTTATGACAAAGTTGTATGACAGCATTTTTGTATTCATGACATAATTAGTGTTGCATCAGCACATCAGTCATATTCTGACAAATGCAAATCTTATTATCTTTGTCTTTTTATAAGCCACTATCTTTGCAGCAAGCGGTGACCAGTGTAACATAAGTTGACCTGACCAACATACTGAAAATTTCTACTGCTGTGCTTCAAGATGATTTATTAGTATTTACTGCAAACATACTTCAACACGCTTCCTTTGACAGCTGTTATTCATTGTTTTTAGATGACCTCTAATCTGCAATGCACTATTCACTATTCCTTCTAGATAACTTCTATTCTTCAAATTCCATCCTTAAGTGTTATTGAGGCACGTTTCCAAAATCCATTCAAAACTGAGCACCAGAATAAGAATTCAGCACCAGAGGTGAGAGCTTTAGCAGCTAGGACTGCAATTAGCCCCATCAGAGCAAAAATACAGTAGCTGGAAATAATAAGCTTGGAAACACAATATCCACTATCTACTTGTCTCATATTTGTTGGTTTTTTTTTTTTTTTCAAATATATTTTTAGGGGTCTCTAAATCTATGACAGTGCTAATAATAGTTTGTGTATGTAACATATATTTCATCTCAACAATAGTTGGAAAAATACAAAATACACCCAGCACATGTGACTGTATTGAAGTACATGAATTCTTACAAAAATACTTTGAAACAATAGAAAACACTAGAAAACCTCTCGCCAAGGAAATATGAATTCAGATTATTGAAATATTTTTAGTTACATAGCAGGGTTTTTTTTGTTTGTTTTAAACTGTTTACTCCTTCCATTTCCACTGATTTTCATAAAGAAAATACCACTGCTCAATTTGGTTATGAATAATTCAGGTACCTTGCATGGCATGATTTATTCTCGCTACCTAGCACAGTATCTTAAGACTAGGCTGCAAACAGGCATCTTGGGTCAGGACAAATGTCTTCTCCTAAAATATATGTATCTTTATAGTAAGTATTTTTAATCAAATTAAACTTTTTTACATTTATTAAGATAAATCAGGAGTAATTGTAATTGAAATTAATGGACCTTTTTGGCATATAAGTGGCATAAGAAAAAACCTTTGAATCACAATAAATACTTCTAAACAGCAAATCATCCCATTTAGTCTGGATCACCACTGACAGCAAATCACTGAAAAACTGGGTAAGTCCAGCAATGCAGATTTCTTTCTTTTTTTTTTTTTTAATTACAGTGTTTATCCTGGACAGCAGTGAAATTGCATATATGAACTCAGCTTAGCAGCTTAATACATACATTTTAAAAAAAAATATCACCTTGCCTGCCTCTTGCACATAAATCATGAAGTGCCACCTTGCCTTTGCAACCCTTACCTTCTCAACTGCTAAAAATTGCTGGCATCATTAACTCACTTCATATTATGCTATTTCTCTTTCTGTCCAACCTGTCACCTCCTCATTTTCTCCTGCATCCTATGGTTTGACAGATGCACTTGTAGGAATGCTTCTCTATTTCTTGCCTTATTCAGATTCTGCTATGTTGCCAGCTTCCTCCTGAGAGCGCTGCTGTATCATAAGCTGCTTTCTCTGCTTATAAATAGAACTACAGAACACTTTCAAGCACCACAAGAGCTGTAATACTGTGTCCTACAGATACTCAACTTATTTCCACCATAACTTACGCTGTGTGGGTTTATTCCCAATTCACAAAATCAACTGACTTTTCCAAACAAAAAGCATACAGCCCAGATCACTGTGGCCTGGGCAGTTCTGTCTCTCTGACACAGGCAGGGAATACACTCTACGCATACACAGTCCATACAGAATATTATACAAGAAGTACATTCACAAATTCTTAAAAACCAAGCAGATTTGTATTCTATGTTGTTTGATTTTAAATGCATAGATTGCTGCTGAGAGCTATACTTCTGTGTACCTTAAATGGTTTTACATAAAAACTGGCACATAACAAATAACAGGTTTCATTTTACTTTTCAAAATAAATGTAAAAGGGAAATTAGACTATATTGGTGATTGGATGGACTCATACGAAACTTAATCAAAATCATGAAACCGGTAATACAACATTAGATCAGAAAGGAATTAAAGTATAATTAATGAGAACAAGAAAAAAAAACAATTTCCAGCAAATCTTATAGCTAAGCAAGTTTGATGATCAGGTAAGAAACCAAAACATGCAGCTAAAGGCAAGGAAACCTTATCTTGTGAAACTGTTTCTTCTCTCAAAATGATCTTTACTGAAAATCAAACAGCTTGAACATGCAGGTGATAAAAAGCTCACGATTCAGATGCCACTCCAAGCAAAAAGAAACTGGTATTTCCCCAAATTATTCTTATTTTCTTATTAGCAGCCTTTACTTTTAGTCTGCATATCTTCTAGTCCAACTAGGATCTTAAAACTATTTCTGCATAATTTCTGACAGTTTAATTAATGGTCTGCTTAGTCCCTCTTCCAGATCATTAGTGAAGATGTTAACTAAGACCAGCTCAAACAGTAATCCCATGGTGCCTTGGCAGACACATCTCCTCACAACATAATTCATCATATATTTTGTTTGGAAATTGTTTGGAAGTTACAGCTGACACAAAAGGACGCTGCCCACCTGCTTAGCTGTGTTAACCACAGGGAGCACATTGCATCAATTATAAGAAAACTTCACTGACTTTATTTGCTATTCACCCCAAGTCAGAAAACAGAATATATTTATAAGGTTTTAAAGAAAGGCTCTAAATCTTTTAGTTCTCAGCACTTAAGAGATAGTTCAGCAATCAGACTTTGTTAAATGCTTTGGATTATAATTCACAGAACCAGATCCCCACCTACTGAAAAGAAGCAGTGCTGAGTTACCTGAGATACAAACTCTAAGTAAAAAAAGACTTAAAAAAACATCAACTACCAGAGGAAAGTAAGCTATGTTTCTTTAAGTGCTCCCAAACAACTACACATTAGACTGGAAGTGACTTATGAGAGGTCAGCTTTCTCTGCATTTCTAAGGGCAAAAATCAGCAGTAGCTTAACTACTCTGTACAGTCTTCTACAGATGGAGGATTCTCAAGATAATTTTTTCCCCAAATAAAGACACAGGTAATGTTCTTACCTATATGGTGTATTTGATTCTTTTTTTCTTCCACGGGTTGTTTGCCACTCTTCATATAATCCCCAGTTATCATTTGATGATATAGGTTTCCTCTATGGTAAATTAACCTCCAGATGGTAAAAGCAAGATCTTTCACACTTTGGGGAGAAAAAAAAAAAGCTATAAAATAAGACTTCTTAGGTTTATTTTTCAGAGTTCTGTAGCAGAAATGCTAAGTCACAGCTTGAACCAGTGATTGACCACCTGGTAAGAAGGCAGAGCCAAGCCAGCAGAGCTCAGGTACATGCAATGTACCTGAGTGATTGGGAGGTGTGGACCCAGAATCCACCCCTGCCCTCAATGAAGGGCTGGCAGTGGAGGGCAAAGGTGTCTTTCTGGAGATCTTTCCCTTGAGGCCTTCTGAAGGGAAGTAGCTTCTTTTGTTTCTGCACCTATGGCTGCTGCATTTGAGCAAGTCTTCATTTGCTGTGTTCTAGGACCTTGCTGCTCTGCTGTTATTGCTATACTTTTTCCATAGCATTGCAAGTTCTCTTTTTCTTACTGGATTCTATTTAATAATAGCAAATATTAATATTTTCCTAATACGCTATTCTCCAAAGCCTTTTATAATGCTTATCCTTTTATTCACTCTCTTACGTGGCTTATTTTTTCCTTAGATGTAACTCCTCCTAAACCTGAAATGGGCCATGCTCATTAAATTTGTATTTATTAATACAAAATTCTAACCATTTATGAAGTCAACATGAGGTATCTCTAAACAGAGGCTGCCAAAGCAACACTCTCTCCACTTCACAAATTGTGAGAAATTTCTAGTACACAGAAGCCCACCTTTTACTGCCACAGCATTTGAATCAGCAACCTTATGTTGATAGTTACCTGCCAGCACTTCTTAAAATAAAATGAGCTTCAGCGCACCTCAGCTTCCACTACAGAATTTGAAACTAAATAGATACAGTTTCACATCTACCAATGCAAGAGGAGTAATTATTTGCCTTGATAATGGCTATCTTCTCTCTAATGCAGCACCAAATGCAGTTGGCAGCCTTTGCCACAAGGGCGTGAAGCTGGCTCACTTTCTGCGATCAACCACACTCCTCTGGATTCTGTCCTGCAGAGCTGTGGTCCAAAATGACCAAAAATTCAGGTACTGGGCTTGCTTTGAAAAGAAAAAAAAAAAAGTGCTTCTTTACAAGCCCAGAGTTTCCTGTTTCTGAGTTTTCTCAATGCTACAAAATACATTATAAAAATACTCCACAACCTTTTGCTCTTGAAACCCAGCAAGCCATCTACTCTTTTAACAGTGACATTTGTTTTCTTTCTTTCTGCTTCCTACTACTTCTTAGCCCTAAAGGAAAAAGAAAGTAACTCCTGGCTGATCCTTTTCCTCTTTCCAAACCAGGAATAAAATGAGAACCTCAGCTGTAGCTCTGATACACTGCTTCTTTCAGGCCAGAAGGAGAAGCCTGTTTTTCTCTCCACAAAGAAAAGAAGAAATTAATTTAGAGCTAAAGCTTTTTGTCACATTTCAAATCTGTCTCTAGCCTTTATCAAACTCATTCTTCTCTGCTACCCTTGACTGATGGTTCAAGATTTAAGTAGCAAGCATAAGGTTTTTGAACAAGGACTTGTACAGCTTCATCGAGGAATCTTACACCACTTCTGAGCACAATGAAACAAAAAGTATTTCAATAAACAGAAATAGAAATGCAGTTCACAAGAAGGAACATCCACGTCACTTTCATGAGCTAACTTGAGTTCTGTTATTCTGTTCTTACCTAGCTTGCTGATGGGGTGAAAGATGATAAGTAAATGCAGGTATGGAAGGCATCTAGTTTGTTTAATTTATAGGCATTGTTTGAGAATCTATGAATCATGTCAGAGATTTAAAGGGATTACTGATACAGAAGAGGTAACCTTTCTTCCAGTGCAAAAGCTGTTATGAAAAATTTCCATAATAACAGTTGCGTTTAATTATATAAAGATCTGCAAAGCCTTTTTAGCTTCATATCAATAATGCAGCTGTGATTCAAAGGTTGCTAAAGAGATAATCCCCTGGTTGTTTTTTTTTCCTCAGTCAAGGCCAGTTTGTGAATGGCCATGTTTTAAATCACTGCTTCTATTTGTTTTTCCCTTAAATTGGAACAGAAAAAAATGTTTACCAAGCATTATTTATCCCAAGAGTCCTTCAAGAAATGCTACCAATGCTTCAAAAAAATATATTTATAATAAAAATATTCAAAATACTGCACAGGCATGAGGGAGAAAAAAAATCGTAAAATATCTAGTCTGATATTACTGATAAACCCCCAATATCTAAAATTCATGTCTTTTACTAAAGAAGGATTGCTTTAGTAATTTTGAAGACCCAGGAAAGTCAGTGAAAATTGCACTTCTTCACCTTCTGCTCTTCCTTCTTCTCTCTGGATTTGAACACTGGCTTCTGACTACTTAATGCCTACTTATTTCCCATTTTCTCAGCAGATGACTAGTTTGTGAAGATAATGAGAGACCTCTGCTATTCCTTCTAAGTCTCAAATCTTGAGACTAATTAAAATAGAGCATTGCATGTACACAGGCAGCAGATAAAGGCTTGCATCAAGGTAAAAGAATTGCAGTACAGAAAAATTGTTCTTTCTGTAAGAAAAGAAGAAGAAAAGAAGAAAAAAACAGAAGCAAAAGAAAAAGTGCATGCCTTTTGGACAGTTTCTGTTAACACCTCACTACATATTTCACTACAAATCTCTCTTGCTTAGTTCTGTTTTTAGAGCTTAAGGGACCTTGTAATACTGTCTAAGTTTTTAAACAAATATTCTCCCAATGTTTTAAAGATAGTATTAAAGTTCAACCTCTAAACCTGAAGTAAAGATGGCAAGCTCTTCATCCCATGATCGTTTTCTCATATCTCACCTTTCCTTGTGGTGTTACTTTTAAAAGTAAACATCCCCTGTGCGAGAATACACCTCAGAGCACTGTGTGTATAAATGCAGTGCAAGAAAGCTATAAAGAATGTTTCTGTCTCTCTCCGAGCACCAATTTTCTCTTTTTCCTACTGTCTGTTTTAGTATGTAGATAGCCTACAGGCACTGCTGGGCTTTTCCTTAAATATCTTCAAGGATTTACTCTTTGAATAAACTACTGCAAGTCTTAAATATTGTCTTTTCTCCTCCAGATAAATACAGTAACTTTCACTTTATTTGGCAGGAGCCAGTATTTGTCAACAGCAACGAAAGTCCTGCTGGCACCAAACAGTGTCTTGAGATGCAGTAGTTACGAGTGCTGTTCTTAAGCTGCTGGGTAAGTTGTCTGTATGTATTCCAAGAATATCCAGCTTCAATGAGATCTACTGTTCATATCCTAAGGCAATTCCACACTGCTGTCAAACTTCTCCAAACGTTTCTCCAAATGAAGTTAAACTATGACAATAAATCAGATTATGCTATTCTGAACGGGCAGAGGTACCTATGCTGATAGACCTGACTACCTGAAAGAAACCAGAGGATTTAATTGGGATGAACGATAGCCTCGGAGGAATTTATAGTTTTCAAAACAAACTTAGAAAACTTTCTGCTTTTTTAAATGAAATTTCTCAGCATTTTATTTCTGAATTTAGGTAGGGTCCCTTCTTCTCCAATATTTCTCTTTTCATGAACTACAAAATATGTTTTGTCCTGTTGGGCAAAATATTTTGGAAAGAAATATTCAGGAAAGAGACTGGATACTGTTTTGTATGGTTACAGAGCTCTGAAATGCTAGAGTTCATACGCAACACCAAACATTTTTGAAGGAATACATATATTTTCAGATCAATCTTTTTCTTGAGATCTAGTTTCTCACACCACAGAAAGACAATAGATAGTCTGCTGTCTGATACCTAGGCATAACTGGTCCAGAAACAGGACTTCCCACACTCAACTGTGACGGAACCTAAGCATAAAGATAACCTATGTTCCCAGGAAGCTAAATTTCTGCTGTGGCCAGATTTTTTCCTTTAGGTCTTACACAAGCATCAAGACTTGAGAACAAAAGTTTCTTTTTACCTCCTGTGTAGATGGAATTTGCCAATTCATTTCTACATGCCTTGCTTGTGGAGTTGCTCCAAAATTAAGTTTATTACACCATTTACCAGGTAAACTCACCAACAGAAATATAGTGAAAAGAGTATTACAGCAAACTCTGCAACTCTTTTTGGCTTAAAAACTAGCATAAGAAACAACATATGCAAATTCAAAGCACTCAATCTTTTTTGGAACAGCCTATGGATAGTTGGTCTCCTGCCATCAATTTAACTGCCATTATCACTGGGTTATTAAATTTTTTGGTGGACAGAGAAAATAGGATCTCTCTAGCAGTACAACATTTTCCTTCAATACAAAAAGACACTGTATAATCAAAGAACATTAGGATATTATAATCACAAAATAAACAAGAGTTAGGCAAAGTAGACTACGATAACAAAAGAGAACAAATAGAAGGCTTACTCCTATCCTAGGCTCACCCACAAAACGCCAGCAGAGGCAATCTCCAGAAAAAAACCCTTCCCCACTGGTAGCCAGCTCTTAAATAGGTCTAGGAGGGATGGAGCCAGACTTCCAGCAGCACAGGTGAATTGCCTTCACCTGTGCTCCTCTGGCTCACTCATTGCTCACCTCAGGTGATCAATCAGAGGTTCAGGCTGTGACTCACCTGTTCCCATACATATATATATATGGATATAGACAGATACTGTATGTTTAATAACATAACTTAATAACTACATCATTAGAACTTAGATTTACTCCCTATGTGCCAGAATTAAATTCGGACTCAAAAGCTCGTATTACAGTTAACAGCAAGATTACAGAGTAAAACAAGAATATCCTTCCAGAGTTAGTTATATTGTGAAAGATAAAGTTGGAGGTGGTTATATATAGCAATCTGATGCCAAAAAATAGATTTGATAATTTAGATAATAATCTAAATGGCCTTGATTCCTATCATTTCTCTAGTTAAAAATTAAGTGTGCTATGCAAAACAAAAGCACTTTGATAAGGGAGACTACATTAGCCTCAGTTTAGGACACTATACATTCTGTTTCCTGTATGTTTCCTCAGAAGTTTGAAACTCTAGAATCAACTTCTCCCAAGTTCCCAGGAAAGGATGCTCCACTAGTTTACCCAGGTATCAAGAGATTGCTTTAATAGCTTGAATAAAGAGAGAAGCTGACATATTCTCTTTTGTGGTAATTTTGTTTGTTTGAGTATCTAAACAAAGAAATGCTTTACTGCTATGAATGCAGAGTGCTGAGGAGAACCATGCAATTCTCTGGTGTGTTCAGTTGTTCTGCTCAGTAAACGTGTGAATCGTGCTTGTAGGCACAGCTGTCTCCTTAGACTTCCTTAGAAGGAAATATCCAACTGCTTGATGTAATGCAGCAGGGTATACAGCAGCAGGAACAAGCACTACTTCCTGCATAGCTAAGACCCAATGAGGCCTCTGCCCTAAATCATTGCCTGGTGAGGTGCCCACCTTTGGCCATTGATTACACAGGGAGTTCAGGGTTTGCATTACTTTACAAATATAACAGGCAATGAACTGATTACTGAACTTTCAGCAAAGTGAATAGCTTGCTTCTCTCTCTTTAAGCCCATGTCTACTTGTGGATGTAACTCTTTGATTTACTCAATTATTTTTTTTTTTTTTTCAAATGAAAGCTGAAATGCAGTACTTGCAAGAAATACTTACCAATTTTGGTATTTAAAAATCAATCCACACCTAATTTTCTATTCTTGAAAAAAGGCAAAATTACTCTGCTGAAAACTAGTATATAAAACTAGTCAATGCTTTCAAAGATTATTAATATTTGATCATCTGTAGGGAAATCAAGAACTGATGTGGAGATAAGATATTTTTGCCAAGTGACTTCCTTACAGTCACTCATTTACAGATGACTCTGCTAAATATTAGTCAAGGAAGTCCTTGCACTGTTGTGAACAATATTTTTGTGAACAAGTCTACGTATGATTTGCATTCTCTGTCCATCTCATGTTCTGTTTTGGCCACTTAAATTACAATATGTTAAATGTATAAATTAAAAAATGACTTTCTTGTGTAGCATATGCATTGGAATTTTAAGAATACATTTCTGTGTGTCCAATTTTCAGCTGGAATAAACTGGAATGTTACCACAAAGACTCAGCTGTCCCTCTTACTTGTAATCCATTAAACAAGAACATTCTCAGCCCACAGTCCTTGTTTAGGGAGAACAGTACACAAGCTCTAGCATTTTCCTGTGACTGCAGATAAATAATATGTAACAGCATAAATGCAGGAAATTCCCAGACTGAAACTGTCATTGACAGCTTAATAATCTTATTTTTATATTTTAATACAGTTTTGAAAGCTCCTCCTAGTATATATCTTTAGTTTACTATACATGGAGCTGTTAAAAGTTACTGTAATATGTTTTCTCTAATGGATGTACAAAATCCTATCTTACAAAAGGACCTCACCAGTCAAGACATAATTTATTTTTAGGTAACTACCAAAAATCAAATTAACCATGTCTCCATATCAAAACTGCATGACCTTCAGAATATCCTGGCAGACCAGGAAACCATAACACTCCCTGCACAACACACCAATTCGGATTAATTGTATTAACAAACTTAATTTAGAAGGATTTGGGAATGTTTTTACAGGGTTTAGGAAGGATTTCACTAGGATTACATGATGAGTAACTTTAAGTGTGTTTAACCGTTCACATTAACTCTCTAGGCATGAAACAGGTAAACTATCCACTATTCACTGCTTACTAGTTCTCATACAAAATTTTGCTATCATAAATGGAATGTCTTTGCAGTTCACTGTACAATTTAACTAGCCAGGAAAGAAACAAAAACAAACAAACAAACCCTGTCCTTCTGCTTAGAGAAGAGACTGTTTCTCTTCTGCATATTTCTGTTCTCTTGTGTTTCATTCAGAGAAATTGAATTTTAGTATGGCTTAAAATTACATTCCGTTTGAATTAAATTATTTTGCCATACAATAATATTCCTTGCCACCATCTTTTTTTTTTTTTTTTTTTTTCCTCCCATATGTATTTAAACTGTGTACCAGTGCTCTAGAGAGAATACATTAATCCTAGGGAGCAAATGCACATAAAACACAAAGTTGGAGCATTTGGATGTTTGGAGCTCTACTCTTGCAAACTGATCACATCAATTTTATATCAAATGTCCTGCAACACAAATTAGTACAGCAAGGCAGTGAATCAGCACTTGCATGCAAGTTCTGGAAAATGGAAACAAACAAATGAAAGGATATATGCTCTTTTCATAATTCTAGGAAACCTGAAATTTTTAAAACAAATGTACCTTTTTATTCTCTAATCGGATCATAACCGCAATAATGTCTCAACTATGGCAGTAACAATAAGAGTGTCCAGTTCTGAGCACATTGTTCTACAGTATGCTAATGTATGAATGTAAATATTGCAAACACATAAATAAATCAAGAAATGGTGCCTGAGAATGCCATTGGGAAATGCAACATGGGCAGCTGTGCAAACAACTATAATACTGGGACAAATTTATGAGCACATGTAGATACACTCATTTTCTGCTTCAAAAGAAAGTTTTACCTTTCACTGCAGGTGATTTGACATTATTTGCCATATCCATCATCACAGTACAGTAGAATGATGGGATTTCATTGTCGGAACAGAAGACGGGAAGTAAAAAATAGCCAAATATTAAACTTATACTCTAGTGGAATTTATTTGCTAGTTTGTTCTTGAAATCTGCACATTTAATTACCTGTGGGAGAGATTATTTCTTGTGGCCATTGGATTTTTCAAAGTCAAAATAATGTGTAAACAACTGCTGATGAAATTACCTGCCACAAAATGTTATATTCTAGCAAAGAACTCTGACATAAATTAAACAAAAAACTTTTATATTGTATACAGTCCTTCAGCCACCTTTTAAAACTTGCCTCTTACAAAACACCTTCCCCTTGGTCTAAGTAACTTGGAACTAAAGTACCGAAACTGAATGGCAGCAATTGATACTTCCTGACTTGAGAAACTACTGCTGCAATGCAGCTAAAATTACTGTAGTTAGAACTCTGTAAAACATAAGTTGTTATGTATTTCTATCTTGACTGCACTACTACTTTATTTAAAATCTTTATTAGCAGTAATTTTGCTCAAATACTGTTGCTCATTCAGCTGCTATTCTGGAGGTCCTTCACACTGGGACAAAAGCATTGATTGTTGCTCACTGTTGATTGTTTGAAACCATAAAACAGTCAGACTGGTATCCGTTACTGTGCTGCCTCCTTCTGTTTCAAATGCATTCCTAAATTCTTTTCTTAAAGTAAAGAAAGTCCCAAATCTTTATCAACCACCACTGGACACTTTAATACATTTTGTACGAAGCTTGAGCTCAACTTCTAGTGCATGCAATATTTGAGTTATTGCAGATTCTCTAAAATTCATTTGTATACATGAGCAGGAAAGGGGGTAGAACCTCATTAAATTGTTAGCATTGGAATGTCTAATTGGAAATTAGATGTGAAATTTAAAGCCCAACCTGCAGCAATACATTGCAGAAGACATTCACAGAAAAATATCCTGTTATGAACTCCCAGATCACAAAATACAATACATTTAATAACAAAATAATAGGAGTTGTTGGTATATTTTTAAGGTGTTTACATGTGAATATAGAAAATTATGTTAACCACCGATTTCTAACTGCCCAGGAAAAACAGTAAGGTAGGAAGAGCGTGGGAACAACAGAAGAATCAGTTTAAGTTTCTCCACATCTTGGATGTTTGCTCTCTGACTAGTGAGTTTGATTCGCTCATAGTTATTGTTTAAAATTATAATGATAACTAGAAAAGAAAATAAAAAAGAAGTGGAAAGGGATTACATTTATTAGTATATCCTAATTTTATAGTAGTGTATACTAAATTCATTCAGTATCATATCTGAATTCATATTTTTATTTTGGTAAACTTCATTTAGTTATACCCCCTAAGGGAAATAGCAGTCATCCTTTCAGGAATAGCACACATTGTAATCAAGGCCTGAGCCTTGATAGAAGACTGGGTACAAAATGTTTATGCAAGAAATAATCATTACAGAGATGCTTGAGTACACCCCATGAGGTGCATGTTAGGAAATAGCATCCAATCCTCTATCTTTGATCCTAAGATCCTTCAGTACTTTGTTAATCTTGTGGAGTTCATTGTATCCATTTTTACCTAAACAGCAGCAGGAAAAAGAACATCTTCCATGTGTACACAGACTTGAACTGGCTGCAAAAGCCTGTTAAATATTGATTCCTTTAAGGGCTGAAATTAGTTTCCAGTTGTGCATTAAGTTAGTCCTACAAAAAGATGCACTTGCAAGATTGTTTTGGGGAACAAAAGGAAGACTGCAATCACTAATCAGGCATTTTATAAGTGCATGCAGCTCCAGGATGAGGGGAAATGGCTTGAAACTGGAAGAGGGTAGATTTATACTGGATATTAGAAATAAATTCTTTACTGTGACGATGGTGAGACACCAGAACAGGTTGCCCAGTGAGGCTGTGGATACCTCCTCCTTGGAAGCGTTCAAGGCCAGGCTGCATGGGGCTGTGAGCAACCTGTTCTATGGGAGGTGTCTCTGCCTACAGAAGGGGGTTGGAACGACATGATCTTAAGGGTCCCTTCCAGCCCAAACCATTCTACGACAAGAAGGCATTAGAACTGCATTCCGAAGAACAAAAATAAATAAGATATACCATGTTTTCTCCGAAGGAACTCGCAGAACAAAGCTTAACTTTCATACGGCTTTTGTTCCCAGCCGTTACAACGGTTCCAGATTCAAACCACACCGCGTGCCGAGCGGAGCGGGGCTGCAAGCAACGCGTGACATGCAAACAACGAGTGCAAACCACGAGTGCAAACAAAGCGGTGACGTGCCCGGCCCCCCCGTCGGAGCCCTTTAGGGATACGCTGGGATATTCATAGCTAACGCAGTCGTATCCTCCCTCGGTAGCTCCACCCCACAGCGGGCGGGAGATTTGAAGGGAAGAGGCGGCGACATGGTGGAGGGCCCATGCTGCGCGCTGTTTGCGGAGCGGCTGCGGGCGCGAGTGCGCCGGGGTCAGGCGGTGCGCAGCGCGCGGGGCAGTGCTCTGCAGGCTGGGGCTCGCGCTGCGGTGAGGAACCGGGCGTCAGCTCGAATTCTTGGGTGTGCGTGGTGCTGGGTCCCGCCAAGATGGGGGAGAGCTTTCAGAGACGCTCTCATTTGCTTCGGTTCAGACCTTGCTGGGGCTTGTGAACCCTTGCGGTGGGGAAACGGGTTGGGATATAGTCTGGCTCTCATTAGGGGTGTGGTTGGGGTTGTTTGCAACACCTGTTTGCGCTTTGCTGCGAGGGGCTGTGTGTACTTTCATCGTAAGTGGTATCCCCGAATAGACGGCTGGGGAGCCCCCCGGCATGTATACATCTCTTTTGGTGTAGATAAGGCAGGGTACCAGAACTTGTGATTAAGGTTCAGAAAGGTAATGCCTAAACAGACTTAAGAAAGAGTGCAGTTCTAGATAAATCTGTTTAAGTTATGCCATCAACAGATTAGACTGTAGTTTTGTGTCCCTTAGGACTAAGCTGTTTAAAAGTAAGGAGTTACTGTTCTAATTTCATAGAGAAACTTAATTCCATTCTGTGCTCATGTACTGCAGCAGAGGTCACCTCGGGTTGCCTTTATTCATCAGGAAATGGCCATCGTAGTCTGTAAACCATAGCTGAGGCTTTGGTCACTGCTGAAAGAGTACTAAGGGGACCCATGCTGTGCTATTAGTGCTGAAGTTGCAAGGGTTTAACTTGGAATATTTTGAATGTCAAGTTCATTTTTCATGCCTGTCACTTCTTACTCTGGTTTGTTTTAAACAAACCTGAATGGAATAAAGTAAAAAGAAATCTTGCTGCATAGTATTTTACTCAAATACCTTTATTAGAAGGGATTAACAGTTGATGTAAGGGTGAAATGAGAGTGCTTTCTTATTTCTGTAACAGGTGAAGTAAATGGTGTTCATGTCATGCAAAAAAAAAAAAATAATAATAATTGTTTTTCTACTAAATTAATAACTGCAGAAAGGGACCTCCAGAGTCCTTGAGTCCCCACAAAGAGGGACCTTGACAGGTGAGGAAAATAAACTGTCAGAAATTTGTGAAGTTCAGTCTTTGTTCACTCTGTTTTAATCTTTTTGTGTGCTCATTTTCAGACTGCTGCAAGTGAGGAGAGAACCTCTAGTTATGATTTCCTTACTGGACAAGTTTTCAAGGGTGTGGAAACACTGGGAAAGGAATTTTTTATGTATTTTGATCAAAAAGCTTTGAGGTAAGAGATGAAAAAATTACTATGCGTTTTCAGGGGATCTTTTTGTTCTTGTCCAGAGATTTGGAAAGTTAGTGTTATGGAGAAACTTCTGTACAGCCTCACTTTAAATGCTTGAAACTCTCTGTAACTCTCCGTAGCAATTTGTAGTGGAGTCATTAATCTATAATGCTACTTTCAGTACAGTAGTTAACACAGTATATCAAAAGGCTCATCACTCAAAGTTCATTCTAGAGTATTATTGATGATTTAAGAAGGTCCTGATGGTTTAAGAACCCATTCATGTTGTGTAGAATATTTAACTAACTGCAGCTTTAAGATGGTCATATTCTCCAGGCTTTCATAAGATGATGTTTTTGAGGGGGAATGCATTGCTAGTGAACCCTTAGGCAAAAAGTAGATCGAATTAAAGCAGTCTTCCAATGCTGTATGGCACTAATTCCAAAAACTTATCTTTTTACTTTAAAACAACAAAAAAATCACCATCTTACTACTAGCTATAATTGAATAATAGATCCTAAGTTTAATTAGTGTTTTTTTTTTTCTATTTGTAATTAAAAAAAGAATTCTGTTTTACTTGATTTCAGCACATCAAAGGTAATGAAACACAATGGAGTGAAATCTTATAACTTTCTTAAGGCCTTCTAACATAAACATAGCAATGATCATGAATTATTTTTCTCATCATGGCTGACTGTGACTTTAACATTTCTTCTAAACAGTGTAGTGAAGCTTGGCTAATGAAATGATCAGCTATTACAGTGAATGTAGTCTTTTAAAAAAGGAACTTTCTGGAAGTTTTAGTGCAATATTTTGGTTTATACTTTTCTTGACTGGTTAATGGCACTTCAGAACTGTAAATAGGTAACAGAAGCAGATGCAGCTGGAATAACTAAACTAACTGAACTGATTTGTAAGAAGAAAGCCTTGGTCGTGGGCCTTTGAAAACTAATGAGTAATGTTTCTCTTAATGACTAGAATTTATGTACGTGCATACTGTCTTGGTTAGGTGAGAACAGCTCCTAACTATAAAAACTAGACTAGCAAATGCTTGAAAACATTGTTAAGATTAAATACCCGTAAGAATTTTCTTTCTTTCCAAGGATTCACTTTGGTATGAACGGTTCTATGCGCATTAATCCTGATGGAAGTAAAGACAGAAATGGAGCATTACCAGTTTTGGAGATACAACTTATAGAAGATACTATTTGTTTCTTTGAAGTGACAGTAGAGTATAGGTAAGGCAGAAACTAACCAACTTTAAATGACAACAGAAAACAACAAAAGAGGAAAAAAAACACAGCTTGGTTTATAACATTCTTCTAAGAATGAAGTAAAAAATAAAAATCAGACAGTGTTAATTGTTTGGCTGAAAGCCATCATAGATAAAATAAATAAATAAAAACTTACTATAATGTTTATTGATATGGAAATTAATTTTGTCACTTTTGTATCGCAGTTTGCAAGGAGCTAAAGCAGTTCTATACCATAGTCTCATTAGATATTGTCGAGTCTGGGAATGAAACTTGGATTTAATTCAGTCCTTCGATCTGAAAGCTAAAACCCATTACTTCTTTAATTTTAAATGTAACTTTCTTAGCAAGAATAAGTATCTGTAGCAATTACTGTTTTCAAACTTTTGTGGCCCCAAGGTTATGTTTGTTGGGTTTTTGTGACAGCAATTTGGTATGGTTTTACTAATTAATGTTATGCAGCTATATTTGTCCTTTAGCACTGTACTTCCTGCTGGTAATAAAACTAATGTAGCAAGCTTAATTTTAAAGCATTTTAAATTGTTGGGTGAAAAGGAACATGTAAAATCAAGTAATATATCTATACCATATGTAAGTTTAATATTATGGAACAGATACGCTTCTGCAAGACTGAGATAGCTTCTACTGTATTTTCTTGCAACTATACATTCTTCAGTTTGATTGTAGTTAGCCTAAAAAATCAAGAATTAAGACAATATATTTTCTTGTCATGTTGAAAACCTGCTGAAGCCATGTACCCGTATATCTTATGGTTGATGATCCAAACACATGATTCTTATATTGCAAATAGATTTAACTAGTTTTCAAGCTAATTTGAGCCAAATTAGGATGATTACTTGTATGTTGGACAGATACTTGTATTTTCTACGTATGTATCATTGAACTGTCTTGTGCGGGATGGGGTATATAATTTCTGTGCCTCTTCCCATGAGTGGTATTTTCATGTTTTGTGTTATCTGCAAATAATAACCTTTACACTTTCATGTACTGTTTTTTTTTTTTTTTTAAAGTTGCTAAATTGCAAGTAAGATTAAAAACATATACATTTTTGTTGGTTTTTCTCTTCCAGAAATGTAGCAGAGTGTGAGCAGAAAGTAAGAATGATGGAAAGCTTGGATGTCTGCTCTCCAAAGTTTAGCTTCTTAAGAGCAGAAAGTGAAGTAAAGCAGCAGAAAACCCAGATGTTATGTGATGTGTTACTGGATCAAACAGTATTACCTGGAGTTGGAAATATCATAAAAAACGAAGCACTATTTGACAGCGGTCTCCATCCAGCTGCTAAAGTAGGTGGATTGCATCAAGATTGTTTTCAATTATCCCAAAGTATTAGGAGAATAAATATATATTTATATAAAATTTTGTTATCTTCTAATCTTCCTTTGTTTTCTCATCTATCATTACCTAAATTGTAGTTCCATCATTCTGATTAGAAGAACTTGATATAGCTTTCCTTGAAACCTGTTACTGTTGTTCCTGTCTCCCAGGTTAGACACTTATTGCACCAAGCCTGTCTTCCAGCTTGGAACTTCTTTTCTAGGGAATTAATTTAAAGTCCTGACTTTGTCCAGCATCATGTGTGCTGCCTTTAAATTGTCAGCCTATAAATAAAATTAAGAATGCCTGGGATTTCTTTGCTCTTGTGTTTTTCTGTACCTAATTCTGTAGAATTAGCAAAGGAAACTGAGATTACATAAAATGCAGAGGAAAGCAGGTGAAAATAGTAGGAGTCATTGTTAAACATAATATTTCTGGAAGTTCTTCATAGTATCAGTCTGAATTTTAACCCTAATTAGAGCTGTATGATTACATTCATGGATATAATGACTGTCCATTTGAAGTGAGTTCTAGGTTCAAGAGGAGTCCTCTCTATATTCCCAGCAGAGTGAATTCAGAGTTGCTGGCTCATATGATTTCTATGATCAGGAACTCTTAGGTCAATAAAGAGGTAGACCACTGAAGTTTTTAGCTAATATTGTGCATGACTGAAGCAAAGTACATTATTTGTTACTCACATAATGAGTTTGTGTGGTGTATGATATGAAAGTGTACTATTTTTCCCTTGTTAGGAGAACTCATTGGAAGGTGTTTGGAGTGCCTGTGTCTATACAGATCTCTTTACTGATGTCAATTAATATAGCAATATTGTAAAAATCATACTTGTTTCATTTGCAGGTTTGCCAATTGACAGATGAGCATATACGTCACTTGGTGAAAATGACACGTGACTTTACCCTGCTTTTTTATAAGGTATGGACAGATTTCTAAGAAACCTCCAAAACTTGATTTACAGCATCACAGCTGTATTTGATCAGCCAGGGGAAAGAGGAAAAGAAGTGAAACAAAAGAAGTGTTTCAGTGAATAGGAGTCTTGCTTTGCATTTTATTGCGAACTGTCAAGTGATGGAAGAGTGGGGAAATACAGACTGTAAGAATGTGCAGAACTTTGGCCCAGTTGCAGCAGGAAGAGTGACATGTGGGCCAATTCAGTACAGTTTTGCTGTACATATAAAGTCACTCTGAATGTGTCAGAATTAATATAGGTTAGGCACGTGCATGTAAGGTGACAACTCTTCAAACTAGGAGCTAGAGGTTGCCCCTGGGAATTTTTATAGGAATTCAATTAATGCAGCTTTATGAAACTTGAAATAAGTACATTTATATGAGTGAATACATTGTAAATCCTAACAACAATTTCTTCCTAACTGTGACAATTTCCTTGGTTGATAAAGCAAAATAAACTCAAGCTGTTCCTTACTGCCATTCAATAGGATTTTATTTCTTCTCTTGTCAACCCTGTAATTCCTGGTGGTTCTTCCTCTTTGCAAAACAGAATGAAAGAACTGGGCCTAATTCTTGTTGCTGCTTTTTTGTTTGTATGTTTTTCTTTAAGCTGCATGTGGAGGAATGAAATGCTTGTCTGTTTCTCAAAGTTCTTCAAAGACAAGGAGCTAATGTTGCTAGAAGTTCTTTTTTGTAAGATAGGAGAAAAAGATTTAACATTTCTTACCATTCTTAGAATGGTAGTGGTTATAAATGTAATTCATTTTAGTCTATTTAAATCTCTGCTTTCTGTTAACCTGTCAAAGAGTAGTGATTTAATCTAGCTAGATTTAGAATCTTTTCATCATCCAAACTTCATAGGGAAGCCTAGTAATAGAGAGCAAGTGGTTCTGCATCAGCGTATAATATTAAAGGTAGGCATTGTCACAAGCATTTAGACCAACAATAAACAATTTACATTTTCTGTAGCTCAGTTTACTTATCTTAAATTTTTATAACTAAACCTACCAAGTATTCATCAGCTAAGTACGTTTTAAGGATGAACTTGCCCCTGAAGCCTCTTGAAGATAAAAACATAACAAGAACAGAATAATATGTGGTAGTGATGATCACTGTTTATAGAATGTTAGTATATACTGTAATTCTTGTAGTAATCATTCTACACTTTCATTTGTAGTTTAATATCTTACAGATACAAATATGTGGGACCTAGTTCATGTAGTAAGCTGTTGTTTTTTCTGGTTTTAATAACCAATAAAAAATAATAAAAAATGGATTTCTAATGGAGAAACTTACAAAAAAAAAAAAAAAAATTGCTTGTGAATATTCATACAAACACTTTATCAGTAAGTCCTTCTGACTGAATTACTGGCTGTATCTCTACTGGGCTCTTTCTGATTTTACTTCTTTTCCTTCTATCAGTTTTAGCTGGGGTATGCCTGTGTTGACTTCGCATGAACTGTCTCATGAAATATTCCTGCTTTTCAGCTCTTTGGGGTCTCATTAGGTCATTGTGCCCTTTGAGTTTGTTCTGTTCTTACTTCAACGTGACTTTCTGCCAGCTCTTGGGGTTGGGGATCTTGCCATTGTGCCAACTAGCATTTCACAAGCCAGCCTGTCCGGTGTGATGAGCACTAAGATGAAACTGATGATCTTACGGGTCATTTCCAACCTTGCGATTCTGTGATTCTGTTGTTGAACTTTACTGAGCTCAAGCTGACTCCTACTCATTTTCTCTGCTGTGTAGATTGGAGCTCATGAGCTCTCCCAGTTTATTTTTGCAGCTGACAGGTCAAAGAAGACTGGTGTTAAATCAAAGCTAGATTGTCCATCTAAACGCAAGGGATCCCTAGCATATGTCTGCTGATGCCATGCTAGTATGTCTTTTTGTGTCTTTCTTTCTTTGTTCCAATATTCAGAAAATTTTGATATAATATTGATATACAATGATATACCAGATTTAATGTCAATTTTTGAAATAAAAGAAGATGAAATACAGGATGTAGCCCTCATGGACATGCCTCTAATTTCTTTGTTTAGTCATTAAGCTTTAGTCTGCACAGCTATTTTTTTTTTTTTTTTAGTTTAGTTTCATCTTTAGTTTCAGATGAGCTGTGGAAAACCTACCATAATTTATATAGTATCTGTAACTTGGGTTTTAAATATGCTCTATTTTAGTGCCGCAAAACTGGGTCTCCACTCTACAAACACTACAAAGTATACAGGCGCCAAACTTGCAGTCAGTGCAATGAGAAAATCACTGTGTGTCGTTTAGGAGAAAATAACAGGATGACTTACTTCTGCTCTCGATGTCAAAAGGCTGATCCCCAGCTTGTCAATGTTAGGTATGATGATATCTTTATAACACTGAAGTACTGGTGTCCTGAAAGTGCTGTTATGTTAACAATATAAAGCAAATAGAATGGCTGCATGCAAACCAGTATGTGTTTTGTATCTAAGCTCAGTTGTACTTATTAAAAATGGTTAAAAGCTTTGATTAGAATACTTGTCTTAAAGATCCCTTCTGTTGTAAACTAGCTAATCAAATGTGAAAATCATAAAAACAACAGAAAGTACTCAGAATTATTCACTGCTATTAGAAAAGTTGTTCTCTCTTCTCAGTTAGAAACATAATAGGCTTGGATGCTTACATGTCAGTGAATTGAATGGCATGAGGAAGGTAAGAATCTGTGTCTCTTTCTTGTAGGAAGGCCCTCAGGAATATCTAAGCAACTACATTCACATAATTTTGTTCTAGATGTAGAGAGATACTGAGGAAAACTAAGGAAAGTAAATTCAGAATGCAGAAAGTACTGTAGAACTTCAGACTTTTTTTTCCTCCTTAACAGTTCTGGAAAGCTTTTACTATAAGTATGCCACAGAGACTTTCAGTTCCATATAATTTATGCTAGCAGCAGCCTTCCTTTTATTTCAGAAAAAGCACAAAATGCGTTTGATATCACAAAAGAGTTTGATATCACAAAAGGTAAAAGTTTCAAAAGCACCTTACTCAGGGTTCTTCCACACCTAAGTTATTCTAGAAAAATTTTCATCTGAGGCCTCAATCTTGCTTTTTTTTGTATTGAGCTCTGTCAGTCTGATGAAAGACACAATTTCCATTTAAAAAACTTTGTTTTCCTTAGTGTGTGTTTGTGTGTGTGCATGGATATAAATGTACATAGAGAGGTTTTTTTTAATAAGATTTACAGAAAAATATAGAAGTTTTACACCAAATTATTTTACTCTGCCACCCTCACTTCCAACTTTCTTTCAGGAATCAGATGGCAAAAGGGATTTTGCTTAAAGCTTAAAAATCACTTCTCAGTGCAGATCAACATAGAAAATTCCAGCATAGAAGATAAATATTTCACATGCTGATAAAACCAATCTCCTGTGTTGTTTTTTTTTTTTCTCTGAAAGTTATGAGAAGTACTTTGAAAAACAGTAGGGAGGTGGAAATGTTCCACTGAGTCACGCAACCACAAAATTATGCAAGGGGAAGAAATAACTTTCTCTCCATTCTAGAAAAATCACTGTCTTTCTGAAAACAAACAATTAAGCAGTGGTATATTTTAGTTAAAGTTGTGGTAATTGTAGCGATAGAAACATGAAGGCCGCTCTGGAAGTATTTTCTCTTATTTTCAGCACTGGCAACAGTGAAGTGAAAGACAAGCCATGTTCTGACAGCCATGCAGTTTTTTGCATGAGTGGTATGCGGGCTCCCATTCATCAGTGATGAAAACAGGTAGCTACTGGTAGTGACTTTGAAAAATAGTGTTTTGTAGCTGAAAATCTGCTCTATCGGGTAGTGCTACTGTGTTCTTCGAATCTGTGGAAGTTCCTCAGAAATAAATAGGAGGCATGCTTTCAGAGTGACCTCCCTGCAAGGCTGTTTCCAGTATTGTCTTCATCTTCATGGTCAGACTGCTTCATTATACTGCTCTTTCTGCTACACAGTAACTTTTACCACTTTAAAGTGTCCCTGTCTCTCAGGTGGCTTTTCTGCAAGTCTAACCTTCTCATGTTTGAAGGTGAACAGGAGCCTATATAATCAAACTGACATGCTATAGCTCATGAACTGTAGAATTTAACTCAGTGATTCCTGGGTTAAGTCCAGTAGCTTATGTTTTTGCTCAAATGACAAAATAAAGACAGGACCCATTATAAGCAACTTCATCAAATTCAAGAGTACCTTGAATCTTTAAAATACATTTTTAGATAGTGAAATATGGGAAAAATGTTAATGGGGAGGAGTATTACACTTGTAAAGAAGACAGCTGAATAATTTCAGTCTGATAATGCTCATTTGACAGCTGAGTAGTAGAAATTATTAGACAGTATTAAAAATGGGTATTTTTAAATTACTAGTTAGGCTGTTTTGTTATCTACCCCAATATATTGGGAATGATACTGTAATATCTACTATAACTCCTCTTTATCATTTTGTGAAAGAGCTGTGGTAGATTTCTCAACTATTGGTGGGGGGAAATAAGAAAGCATTTTTAGATACCTAGTCTGTTAAGGAGAATGATAATTATAGAGTAAGTATAAGTCTAAAGAGTGTCACAACAGTTCACCAACTACAGAGACAAATGTTTGATGACTTAGCAAATGCAGTACCTAAAACTTTGCATGTCACTGAACTGATAGTTTCATTTTGCATGCAAACAATTTTTGAATAGTACGACAAAACTAGTCCTTCATAGCATGCAGTGACTAGAACAGTAACTATGGTTCTACATAAATGTACCAACATATGAATACAGTAATTTAAAGGAAAAATAACTACAGAAAAACTCTATAGAAGCATTTGCAGTACAGCTTTGTCTTACCAGTTATAACTGAACAAGCACCTAAATGTTTAAAAATAAAAAAAATTAGGAAATGGAGAGACAAAAGAAAGATTTTATAACTTTAACATTTTCAATTCTGTTGGCTTTCATGACAACAAAGTGGTCTAATGGATGCCATTTACAAGAGAGAACAAAAATTGTTGAAATTTGTTAGATTGTGTGACTGTAGCAACTTCCAATTAGTTCTTCATTCAGTAATCATCTGTTTGTAAATATTCAAATATTCTGCACAATGGATGGGGGGAAATGTACAGAAGTGGTTGTCCTTTCTTGCCAAATTTCTTGCTACTCTATTCAAGAACAGTAGGGAAAGTGAGAGATGCTGGAGCACTGTGTTGCAGAGTGTCTCTGTTGATTGTTAACTTTTTGTCAGTGTTAGTTTGAAAATTTGTATTTCTTGGGAAAGATTTGCCCTTTAGGTAAAGAAGAAAATCAAACTCTTATAGTGACATGTTGTTAGGCAGGTATAGCATGCTGTTCTGCTTTTTCTCTAGGTTCTTGCCTTCCTGAACATAGCAATGTAAGGTAATTTGTGGAGGAAACGTCACAAAAGACTAACATCATTCTTCTGTTTCACAGCAAACTGCCAACTAGAAATAGCCTAATTGGCTGGGCATGTGGCAGGGGGTCATGTTCTAATGAACACATAGCTCAGAAATGTGAAGAAGAGTGGACGTGTATGCGCTGTACCCTAATAAACAAGCCTTCTGCTGAAGCTTGTGATGCCTGTTTGACTTCAAGGCCTGAAGGTATTGAAAGGTTGCCTAGAGCCCATACTGGGGAAAGGAGGGTTGTGGGTTTGGTGCAGTTTTTAGAACTATAGAACTGTAGAAATGACTTACTATGAATTGTATTTATGTAACTTTAGCAGACTTAAAGTCAGATTTGGAGGAAATCTTACACAGATGATCATAGAAACTGTCTCGTCTTAAACCCTAGATGTGTCTTGCCTTCCAGCTTTATTTGCAGATGGGGATTCTATAGACAAGTCTCTGTGGTGATCGTTTATTTTTGCTGGAGCAAGGAGTGAAACAAAATACCATACTTCAAACTCTGATTAAAATTGTTAGACGTTTGCAGCAAAAGCCTGGAAGAGAAATCATCAGTGGTGCAGAGAAATAACTCGCATTCCTTCACATGAACAAAACCAGAAGGGGAGTAGATATTTTGGTACCCTTTCCATAGCACTGCTGGATTTCTCAGGAGCTAGCGTTTTGTTTTGTTTTCCTCTGAGTTCAGATTAAGGAGGATTTTGGACTAAATTTGTTGATATCTCCTACTGGAGTTTTAATGCTCCTATCTAGACCTCTGCAGGCAGAAAGCAGATGTGAATGAGACCTATAAAGGGACACAAAGATTGCTACCTTCTGTGCAGATTCCTGTATTTAGATATTAAGAAGAGATAAAAGAGGTAGTGGACAGACCCCACTGAGACCTGTTTTCTCTCTGAAGAGTAACTTTGTATTCTCCTTCACCTTTTATAGAAAAGTGATTAAAAAATTCAGTGAAGGGATTTACAGCAAGTTATTTGAGTCAAGAGTCTTGTAGGAACAAAAAAGGAACAAAGTTTAGAGTTATGCATGTGTGGTGTTAGGGGTAAAGCTAATCCTATAATCATTCCATACTTAAACTTTTCTACCTCAAGAACTAATGCTGTACTTATTTCACATTTTGTATAGTGAGTTCTTCATTGAAGACAGAGAATGAAGATTCCACAGACTTTAACATAAATCTCATTAAATACCCTTGTAATGACTTCAGAAAACCAAGCAGAGAAATAAAGATCAACAGGAAGGCTGCATTTGGAACTACCACTCTTGTCTTAACAGATCTTGGTGATAAAGCAGAATTGAAAGGTGATATCCAATTACCTGATGGATGCTCTGAGATTGCTCCAAAAGGCAATCTCAGCCAGAATCAAAATAATGTCTACCACTCAGGAATAAGCATAGACAAGTATTGCTCAACAAATGTAACTTCTCTGGCTTCATCTTCTGGTCAGGAGCCTCCCTCTTTCAAGCCCGCAAAGAAGAAGCAGAAAACTCATCACGTATCTTCTGTTCACCAATATAATGTAACAATTAGGTATGTATTCTAAAATACAAACAAGTTTTGTTATTTTGTAATTACATAAACCATCTTTATCCTTCAAGATTAATGGAATATTGTGTTGTAGAGTTCACACAGTGTTGTCTTTGCATTTCTGCTGAAGGTAATTTCCTCTTGAGTAACTAAAACTACACTGAGACCTCATAAGCACTGAAGTATCTAGGCTATTGCTGGAAAAGTCCTGGGTTTGGCATCTGGCCAGTACTGCTGTTAATTGAACAGCTGTTCATAGTGCAGGTATTCCCTTGAATAGGAAAGATTTGCCCAAATAGGTAATCTAGCACAGTTCTACCAAAGGAGTTGTCTGATTGCTGCTTGCCTTCACTGTTTGTTTGGAGAAACCTTGAAATCATCGTGGAAGATAACAAGCATATAAACTGAAGCGCTTATTAGGCAGGTGTTTTTTTTTTTTTTTCTCTACTGTCTTGATTATTAACTTGTTTTCCTTGTGTAAACACAGGATCTTTAGTCTTTTGCTTTCTTTCATTATTTGCAAAAGAATGTATTCTCAACATGTTTCTTAATTATAACCTAAAGAGAAACAGGTAGATAATGGAATACTCTTAAAATGTGCTAGCTATCTAAAAATAAGTTAGAGGTGCTAGAGATGGATTTACTATTTCACTTAATGTGTGAATTCTCATACCATAAGGAAAGTAACTGAATTGCTTGTGTATTTTAGTTGAAAGTATTTGTCAGCTAGCAATTTCCAACTTCTCTCCATGATACAAACTTCTGTTCAAGTTAACTTAAGAGAAAATAGTGACAGTAGGTTCATTAACTTCTCTCCCTATCCTATATGCAA
The DNA here is from genome assembly GCF_023343835.1 of Lagopus muta. Classification (NCBI taxonomy): domain Eukaryota; kingdom Metazoa; phylum Chordata; class Aves; order Galliformes; family Phasianidae; genus Lagopus; species Lagopus muta. Next base: position 22,928,515 of record NC_064436.1, on the reverse strand, counting down.
TTACTTCAATGCTCCAATGCTCCACCCATCCTGAATTTTAAGTTACGCAGCCTCTACAGACATACCCACTCCCAGTGAAATGTGAGAACATGATAGGATTGTTAAGGAAACCTTGGGCAGACATATACAGCAGTAATGGGAGTGCACAGTAGATTTCACTGATGGTGGTAAATTACGCAGGGGGAATGTGAAAGATGTTTGTGATACACTGCAGAATTCTTGGTCCTATGTCTGTTCTGAAATACAGAAGTTATTTAATGCACTGTTGAAGCATCAATTTTGAAACTGGCCCTTACTAGCAAGTTGGTGCTCTGAGAAAAAGCATTCTACTTGCTTTCTCAGTAGAAGACTACAGAGGAAAGATGTAGATGGGATGAGAATAAGAGAACACAAAGAATAAATTGGATATCAATAACAATATCAGGTAGTTATCTAAGGCCACCAACTTAGATATTACAGAAAACAAACTTTGAACCACAAAGTACATGAAGTGTGGGAGTTTCGTGGGATTTTGTTTTTGTTTTTTCCTGATGAGGCATAGGGAGAATGTTTTAATGAGGTATTGGAATAAAACTTTACCTACAAGACTATAATCTTCCAGACAAATTTCCTAAGCTGAAAACTTCAGAAGAAAGTAAATAGCTAATTGATCTTTTCAGCTTTCCCTGTGGCTTCATCACTGCTATTCTGCTCTGTAAATTGGATTTATAAATATATTAGAAATATTTCAAAGAGCATAAGTATTCTTCTTCGTGTTACCATTTCTAAATAAAACCTCATACTGCATTCACATAATCCATACCTCAATCAAGAGAGAGAAACCAGACAGCACTGTTCCCTTCCCTTAGCCAGATTACTTGTCAGAATACAAGCATTACAGTAATTTTTTTAGTAAAGAGAATAGGAGAATTCTGGGATGCATACAACTACCTTTAACTTTGACTAATTACTTAGTATTGATCTTTCTCCTACCAAAAGCAGAATATTCTTTTAATATTGGGTGGGATTTAGGGGGGGGCAGTATAACATAGATAGTATGATTTTTGTGTTGTAGCTGAAGTTAGGAATACATTGAAATAGCTTAAAACCAATGCTGGGCAAAGCTGATATGATGCCTTCTAGATTAGTTTATTCACTCCCCATTATCATTCAGCTTTAAAGGAGCAATAAGCTGTATTAGAGAATCAAGTTCTTTGTCATTACATGCAAATATGCACTGAGCATATTATAACAACAATAGGAGAGAGTTCCTTGGCTGTGGTGTTGGTAATCCCTTTAACAATATGCACAAGTCATTTTGTTACCTGTCATTACAGCAAACCTCAAGTTAATTCAACAGATGATATTCATACACTGCACACAGGCCCTCCTCATTGCAGTAAACACGGTCACCTCTGCAAACTCAGAATTGTGAGGAAGGATGGGGAAAACAAGGGCAGGATGTTTTATAGCTGTCCTCTACCCACAGAAACTCGGTGCAACTATTTTCAAGTAAGTATACGACTTCACAGCCTGTAATGTTTCCCATTTTTTCCTTAATTCAATCACTTTTTCATGCAGCCACCTCACCCCAACCATCTATAACTGTGCACAAGTGTTTAAAATTATCTCTTGCTTTTAATGAATCATATCTGTTCACACTGAATTGAAACTAATCATGCATAATCATGACTGTAAGCTTATTGTTTCAGTTACTTCTCTTACATCTGAGAACATACCTATTGTGCAAATGCTCTTGATCTACTTCAGCATAATGTAAGGCAGATGCATAATAGAATTATCGATTTGGAGAGACTTGTACAGCTCAGTTATCTTCAGCCTCTGGGTTGAAGGAGTGCTGCAAACCTTAGATCTGGACATCAGCTATGTCTCTGTCAAGACAAAGTCTTGAAAACCTCTGAGGGCACACATTAGACAGACTACACACACTGTAGTCTGTCTGGACTGTTGCTTTCACAGCTGCACTGCTGTGCAACCCAGCCTTCATGGCTGCAACCTGTGGTCTCAGCGTCTCGCTGCGTGAATGTATGTGAAAGGGAAGAGCTTAGGTCACCTACCAACAGAAAGAATATATGAATTTAAGTCAATAATGACTATGATGCCTTAATTTGTAGAAAACTGTGCATTAACATCAATTAAACTTACAAAGTCTAGTTATAATATTTAACACCAATTAAAATGTATACAGTGCACTGATCACTGGAGAGATCAGACTACACTTAGTAGCAAGAATTTCTGTTAAGGCCTCTCTTGTAGATCCATCTCCATTTTTAATTTTAAAATAATGAGCTCAGAGCCAACATATATGATAAAACCATATCTAAAAATTGTTTCTTTTGACAGTGGGCTGACTTGAATTTTCCATTTTGTCACCATGGCAAGCGATGCGTTATGAGGATGGTGCTGAAGCTTGGTCCCAATAATGGAAGGAATTTCTTTGTGTGCCCATTAGGAAAGGAAAAACAGTGTGGCTTTTTTCAGTGGGCAGAAAATAAGCCAATTACACAGTCTACTCCTTGATGATATCGTTATCTAAGACATCCTAAGAAATAGATAAGTACAACTCTCATTGGTCATTTCTGTTTTGTTGTCACCTGTTTTTCCTGTTCACTGATTGATTAGTCAAATTGCTCCCATAACTAAGTAAAAACTACAGATTACTCTATCCCAATTTTAAGAAGTCCTATAACATTAAACACTGCTTGTATACTGCATACTAACTTGCAATATATTGTGACACACAGTTATATTTCCAGTCAAATAATTGAACCGCTTTCTATTTTTCATGTAAATGTCACTGCACTGTCAGCACTGCACATTTTCAAGCTGATATGCATTATGGAATGGATCTTAATCTGAATTTGTACTTCAAATTGGTAGTCTTATAAACAGGTATTTAATGAATAAAATTTACTGCCCTCTTCAATATAGCTTCACGCTTTATTTCTTCAGAGCTTGAAAAGAAACAACAGACTGTACATTTTAAATTTTACTGTAGCTGGATGTTTGACCTTCCTAGATTTGGAAAACAGACACACACTGCCCCACAGTTAATAACATGACTCTGCGTTTTTCTTAATTATATGTTTTAAATCTGGATCTTAACATTTGATTCTGGTTGCTATTCAATCTTCTTCCCTAATCTGTGTTAAATGTGTAATAAAACCATTCCAGACCGTTCCACTTGGGTGGTTAAAACACAACTGAAAACTTGTAAATGGTTTACAATTGCTCAATATTGCTTTTCTAAGTTTTTTTGGTTGGAAGGACTTGCAGGGAAGATGGTACTTGGAATTAAAGAAAACTTAATTTTCCTGAGAAATCTGTGGAACTAGAGTCCAGTTTAAAGCCTCAATGCCACGCTGTGAGTGAAACCAATTAATTTTTGTCCTTGCCATCAACTTCAGAGGAGACTTTCTTCTTTCTCTTTTCAGTAGCCTATGCCATCTTTCAAGACCTTTAAATGTTTCCTTACGTGATGGTAATCTTCCTTTAAAAAAAAAAAAAAAAAATCAGCCTGTAGAAAGTATAATTTTATGTTGCTTGGTGGATTCTTTCCAACTCGTATATATCTTTCATGAAGCCTGTTTAAAGTGGGGTACTGAACCCTATCTGAGAACAAAACAAGCTACTTCACATGGTGAAGACTTTTTATATAAAAGACACCAATGATACTTATTGCTATGATGGTACATCACTGTTCTAAGCTAATTTGGGTTATATATCTAAATCTTTAGAACTGTCTTATTTTTACAATTCGTTATTATGAGAAGGTGATTATTTTTACATGTGGTTGGGTTTCTTGCACAGGGATAAATCTTCAATGGTTCAGCTAAACATGAAAAATACAACTACTTTTGATCATTTGCCTTTAACAAATGCAAAGCTAGAACTTGAATGACTTTTTCAGACTTTGATACTTCAAAGACAACAGGCTGTCTCTTCTTAAATCTTACCCGTGAGACAAGAAGTAAATGAATATTTGTTTACATATAACACATACTAGCTTTAAAGGATTAACTGCTTTTATTAACTACTGCAGTTACTTTCTTTATTTCCTTATTTCCAGAACATGCTGTGTGTAAAAATAAGTAAATGCATAAGCAATATGGAAAATTAACCTGGACAACACAGCAGTAATATATAAAGTGCATTTACCATTCTTCAATGAAATGTGTATTCTGTCCAGCTTAAACTAAGGAAATGTAATATTTTGTTCCGATCAGTGGTTCATCCATTTAAAAAGTAATTTCTCCTGAAGTCTGAATACTTCAAATGCATGAGAAATCTTCTAGATGTTATTATTAAAACAATGTTTTATCTTTGAATAAAAATTGTTTATAAAAAAAAAACTTCCGAAACATCTAATTGCTGCTGTTTTCTGTTTGCCTAAACTACAACTGTTAACATGTGCTAACTTATGTTTATTATCTCAAATATAACATAATAGGCTAGCACAGGCTATCCAGTTGGAGTAATCAGAGCTGGTTGCATATATGAAGTTTTAACAACTATATGTCACAACATGTCAGTGAAAATGTAAATGGCAAACAGCAAGGACAGCTAAAGCTAATCAAACCAGCACATAGAGGAATCTAAGATGTTTGTACTCCAGTGAAGCAAGAGACTAAATAAAAGACAGTTAATTCTAGATCACTACCTGTCTCTGCATAACTTACTGCTTCTGCCAATGCATTTTTTCCCCTCAGCCTGCTATTTTTCCTCCTCCTTAGGGAAGGAGAGCATTACATTGCTTGTTTAACAAGCTGTGGCTCATATTTGATATTAAAAAAAGGTTTTAATAAATAAAGTTGCAATAAAACTTAAAATACATCCTCCTCAAAAGAAAAGCAACCAAGGGTTCAAAGCAGTAGGTGGTTCTTGAAACGATCTCTTGTTTGTTCAGAAGTCCTGATTTTGCCTTTTGTCCTAGTATTTTACAAATGAGGCTGTTGTGGTTTTGTTTTCACATCAATTTATCTATTACAGTGCAAATGATGAAATAAATACACATACTTCAGATTCTTATATTGCTTACCTTTTTGGATGTTGTGTTGTATATGAACAGCTGTGGGAGATAAAAAGAGCGATAAAGTGATAGTCAAAAGAAGGAACTGTCTATCCCAAAAGTTTCCTGATTTCTGTTCTTCATGAAATCTATTGTAAGGGGTCTAAAAATGTAGTCATTTTCAAAGGCTTTGGGATTCTGACATAGAGTTGTTACTTTAACTTCCTGCATCTGTACATAGCAAAGAAACAAGCTGTGTTACAAGTTTCTCCAGGAAGCTGTCAAAACTGACAGGCTCACATAAGCTTCTTTGGCTTGATACATTTCAAACAAGAAGATAATTGCAACTCTATAGCTAACTTTACTGGAAGATTTTGTTCATAAATACAATTTTTGGAGTTTTTTTACACATCAGCATTATAACATGTGACAGCATGACTCACAATGGAAGTTTGTATTGAACAATTTTCTAGCTCTGTGACAAAGCAATCCTCATAGAGCATCAAACTGAGATCACAAGATGTGAAGACTAAACCTAGAAAACCCTAATGCCATACCTATTTTTTGCTTTACAGCAGGCAATTTAGTTACTATCACAGTTTAAATTTAAGCAGAATACATCTTTCACTTTCAAAGTAATATTTATTTTCCAGTTGACATAGGTTAGAATCACACACTTTTCCTACCTTCAGCCCTTTGTGTCCTTATTTAAACTACTTTTATTATCAGCTATTTGTTAAAGGCATATGTTTTTCTTAACCTATATATGCACAACTACCATTTGATGGCAAAATGAATCCAGCAAATAGACTGAGACCTGGAGTAATGGTCTTACATTACTAATTCACTGAATAATAAAGTTGCACCTAAAATACGTACTCAAGTTTTGAGTCATGACTATGTCACAGCTGCAAATACAGACCTTTTCTATTATATACAACTTTATATCTGCATCCACCCATCTGTGTAAAATGTAGCCCTGGTTCTCACTTATTTTTCTGAAATGGAAAACAACGAAAAGTGTTTTAGTTTGATGGGAGAACGGGATGTTCAAAGAAGTGGACGATGCCATCCTTTCATCTGCTAAATGTGTGCATGAAATGTTCATTACTTTCACATGAAATCAAAAGGCATTGCAAAGTCTTTCACAGACTTCATAGCAACTGCAGGCCTTCTTTTTCTCTAAACAAAATCTCTTTGCTGGAAGATTTAAGACTCTATTCAACTCATCCCTGTGTCCTGCACTATGCAATTTCACTTGTTGTCAGCTACACTTGTACTGACATTTGGTGATGAAAGCTCAAGTTAAACATCTAGCATATTAATATCCTGCAAGTATTTATTTTTATTCCTTCAATATTTGAAAGGTTGTTTACTATGTCCAATTTTCACTTAAATATTCAGAACATATGTTCAAGATCCATTTAGAAAAGGCTGGAAATACTCTCTAGTTTGTACTGAGCTCAGACTGAATAGTGTTCAGCCTCAGTTTATGAGTGAATATAACCGCACACTAAACTGAATTAAAAACTGGCCTATGCATACATTTTGCTGACAGATCTGTACTCGAGGCTGATTCCGGCTATCTGCAAAAATACTCAAAGTGGGCCTTAGCATAGCAGCTTGAACATCACATCTTCACGTACAAACTCATTTGTACTCCATTAGTTTGTAGTTTATGCACAGCAAATAAAGATTTTCAAAGAAAATTGCATATACATACTACGCAACTCAAGTAGGAGCTGATCCCACTGCAGTCAGGCTACAGAGCTTCACACCTTGTTTGCTCCTACACAGCAGTGCAAAAAGGATAAAAAATTCTATGCTCCTAAACTATTCAGGTATGCAGCTACTACAGCAACAACAGAATATAAATAGTTGAAGCTTTTGTAAATTATTACTTGTTTCATATGTAGTATAGTATGGTAGGACAGGAATTATTATAATATTGAAACACAGAATTGGAATTCTATGCGAGCAGCCAGTATCTACAGAACTTTAAGCACTTATGGGGTAAAATAGACAAGGTGGAATTCAGGCAGGTTTAAAAAACAAACAAACAAACAAACAAACACAAAACCCTGAAATTGTAATGTGCTTACACAAAAGGAGGCAAAAAAAAAAAAAAAAAAAAAAAAAGAAACCAACAGAGCAGTTAGATCACTAATTGTACACTCAAAACATTATTTAGAAAGTCCCAGCTCACAGCAAGTGTGATGCTCGTTCACATGTAATAAATTAGGTACTGCTGCAAATCAAAACAAATAATAGTTTTTCTTTACTCACTGCTCCAGCTTTAGCTAGTGCCCATTAATTTCAAATTCAAAGTCTCTTGAATCCACAGATGAATTAACTTTATTTTTGATTTAATACTATATCAATAAATGAAGCACATGAAGAAATTCAAGCACTTGAACTTTGTTACTTAAATCTCCAAGGGCCAGCTAAAGCCTATTTTACATACAACCACTCACCTATATCTATCACAAAGTCTCTTCAACATAACACAGTATGCAGGATTGACAGTTCTGATGGTAATAAATACTGAAAAAGGCCATTCTCGAGACAGCACTATTAATCAAGCCACATTCAGCTATTTGGTCAAAAACACCAGTCATTTTGTTAATTGCGAGGCTTCAAGTGACAATCAGCTAGCAGGCTCTGCTGATTGAGATGAACCTTTTAATGATAGCTTAGGTGATTACCTTCAATTTCTATTTAAAGATCACTTAGGCTTCTTGATCAAAATTACTGATGAAAAATTTGTCACTGAGGTTGGCATTGTTTCCTGGGAACAGGAATGATACTGGGCAGCAAATAAACTCCATACCTCAGTACGCTGCTTTCAAGCTTCCACTTCTGTGGCAGCTCTACAGGCTGAGCCACCAACCCACAGTAGAACTCAAGTCCACTCATTGCTAGAGAGTGACGTACAGAGCTCATAACAGCTCTAGTTTACAAAAGAGCACGTTGGGAACCATCTCTGAGATTCCTATACATTCTCCATCCAATTTGTGATTGTACTAAGGGAAAGGTTCCACCCACATGGCTAGTCAATAGCAATTTCAAATGATGGAATAGTTATCTGGCATTAGCACTTACATTATCACACTGACACATTACATCACTGTTATAAAACTTTATGCAAGGTGAATTTCTATTCTCAACTCTGAAAGATACTTGATTTTTCAAATTAGAGTTGTAGATCTATTTTTGAATGCAATTGGACCTAGCTCAACTGAGCAAACAGGCACTTATCTCAGGTCTAAACGTCTTCATGATTCATTAACCAAACAACCCTGTGATAAACCCCTTGCTCCCACCCTCCCCCCACTCCCACCCCCAAAGAGTTCAAATACAGCAGTCAGCCAAAAACAAGGTAGTATTTACACAGAGTATAAAGCACAGTGATTTTCAATTACATAGTCAAGAATTCACAGTGGTCACATTTTCACAAGAGCATTGTGAAACCTCAGTTGCTTTGAAATATCACATTTTGAGTCATACAACCACCTTATGGGGAAATCAAATTCATATTTTAATCAAGAGAAAGGCATTAAAAAAATCTGTTGCACGGAGGTTCTGCACTTACCCATTTTGAAGGTGGAAAATGTATATTAAAGAATTAACAACTTAAAAAGACTGAAGAGGAAGATATGACAAGACAGAAGAGAAACATGACAACAGCTTGTTGATGAGAACTCTACCTGAAGTGGGAATTCTTGATAGAAACCCTTATTTCTCACTTCTCTGAATTTTACTGGGGAGAAATAGCTAGGGTGGGATTGAGGGCTGAATCACGAAGCCTGTTGAAAGACAGGCACCTTAATTCAGTGTGCAGAAAAGCTGTGAAGAAGTTACTTTCGCCAATCTGAAAATGTACTGTCACCAGCTGAAAAACTTACTGCATTCCTCAGTTTCCTACTGCATATGCTTTTTCTCTTCCTGCATTATGCTTTGTGTAGGTATTAGCAGCTGCGTGACAAATGAACAAAACAGCCTGTTTACCCCCACTCCAAGAAAGGGCTAAAAAAAATTTTTTTTTTTTTTTTTTTTTTTAAAAAAAAAGGTTTTCTGGCAGACAAGCAAGCTGATGCTTATTTTTTTGGACTGCAAAATAACCAGAACCAATTACATAAATGCATACTGGGAGGGTGGAAGTATCATCACTCCTTCACAGGCACCAAAACCTTGACCTAACTGAAATCAAGCATCAAAGTTGGACAAAGCTCAAAACTTAGCCTTATCTTCAGCACCTTACCAGCTGATCACTCTGTGCAGTATAATGGCTTTTGTTGGATTTCATTACCACCACTGTAGCTATGCACGTAGAAGCATAAGATGATATTCTACACATACCTGAGGGGATGTGACAGATACTCCTCCAAAAAGATGTAACCGAACTGCTGCAGAGTTATTTGTTACTGCTCTTTGGTCAGCAATTATGAACCCCACAGCAGAACCATTGGACAGGGATGCAGGCATCTGCTATTTTGTGCAAACTGCAGATGGAGGCCAGAGAAGTTAAGACTGCTGGATCTGGCATGAGGATGCTCAGGTGCACATCCTGAATCATTCTGCACCTCCTGAATCAGGACTGGCAGAAAACTAACAACCAGAAAAGAGAGCAGACAAGAAGGAAAAAAACATCACATAAAGCTGTTAGCATCCTTAAGCCTGTGCAATAGTGATGTCACCTGTCCAAAGTCTCATTTCATGAAGCTACCACTTCGACTAAGCAGTAACTGAAATTGTTAAAATTATGGCCAAGCAGCAAGATTGTGTGTCATTTCACATTGACAGGTTCATGAGAATAGTAAGAAATTGGATTTCAACATCTACTGTTTGTTGGCATTGCAGCTACTCTAATATAATTCCTTTTCTACTCCACAACATGGAAATTAGTCTTCAGTAACAACCAAATTAACAACAACAACAACAACAACAAAAAATTACTGTACATGAATTAAACACGTTTACAATAAATTTTACATTCACCCTTTTAATCTACAGTGCTGTATTTCATCTATTACTGTAAATCCTTAAGAAAAAATCGTAACTTAAGAATTGATTAGGCAACAAAAACAGGCAAATTCCATGTCACTTCTTAATTCTCAGAAAGAGCATCGCTGATACAAATATTAATTTATGGAAAGTTTTAGTTTCTTTGTACTTTCCTATGCATCACCTTGCCAATCAAAACTTCATTCTCAGAGATAATTATAATTTGCCATGGAATTTTTCTCATAACAGTGAATATCCAGGAGCAGTGTTAAGCAAGAATCACAAGAACACATTTTTATTGTCAAATAGCCTGTCACATGGTACTCTGTAAATAATATATACCATAAATTGACTATTCATGAACAAGCATTTACGACCTAGCTTAGAATAATCCTAAGTGCCATCATGCAATCTAACGTGATACTGTCTCTCAATTTGCTCAAAAACGCAGCTTATATAGTCATCATTTAAATCACTAAGTCACTAATTAGTTCAATAGGTAACCCTAAATATGTTTTCTACTTACAAACAAAAAGTCTTTTCACTGGGCAGGAAAGCACACAGGACAGTTTTGGTGACAAAAGAAAACAACTTAACTAAAAACCTAATTTACTGCACACAGCTGAGCAGAATCTATTTTACTAAGGTCCTGTGCAATAGCAGAGAACCTATTAAACAATTTAAGTGAAGGTTATGAATAAAACAAATGCAGTAACATAGCCTGTGGAAATTAACAGGAAGGCAAACATACCCGACACTTCCAAATAATAAAACATCCAGATTATAAAACTCTACATGAGAGAAACTACTTAGCTATATTTCCCATTTCTGTTTTCCAATTACAAGCTGATTTAATATTATGGTTATTTAACACTATGAAATATTACTTTAACCTGTAAATGTGTATATGTAAACATATAATTTCATTTCTTTTAAATACTTCCCAATAAAGAAGTATTTTAAACATTTAATCTCATAACAACAAGAAGAGCCAAAGTCAGAGCACCATGACAGCATGACTTTCCATGATCGGTTACCCCCCACATACTATAAAGGTTAATACAGTTTGCAAATATAATCATGAAGTCTCACTTAGGCTGTCACTTTCACAAAAGCCTTCCTCCCATTTGGAGAGTTAGATTTTATAACAATCTCTGTCTGCCTAAATCTTCTAAAAGTAGGCAAGTGAAGGTTCTTTCTATCTGTACCTAAGAATATTCAAATACACCAACTTTACCATTAGTATTGCTAAAATAGAGTTCTTCTTCCTTAAGATCTTCAAATGACAAATGCTAAGAATGTATAAATTTAAAACACAACACAACTTTGCAACTATGTTCAAGTGCCAGAACTCACAGTTTTTTATGTTTTAAACAATAGAAGAAATCAAAGCAAGTAAGATCTGGAAGCAAATGAGATTCCAGCTGAAACATAATTTGGATTCTGCCTGGAAAATATGCAGCAGTGTTACAAGAGCTCATCATTTCTAAACAGTAAAAAGCCTTCATATTTACAATGCATTTGTTTTTGTAAAACTCTACCTGAGAAAAAGAATAATTAAAAACAAAATGAACATCTTTCAAATGCTTATTCCCCTGTCCTACTAAGAAAAGAAAAGAAAAAAAAAAAAAAAGAATAAAACCACCAGTAAGAGGAAATCTCACAGCAATTGGCACACTCTGAAGCTGCTAATTGCTTTTATTTCACATATCAGCACCTGTCACTGTAAATACCAACTAATCACATCAAGAGTATTGTACCAGCAGGTGAATTCACCTACATTGCTTCCAGCTGGCTGGGAAGAAAAAAAAAAAAAAAAAAAAAAAAAAAAAAGAAAGAAAAAAAAAGAAAAGAACACAGCAAATATTGCTAAATACACAAACATCTAAAAGTGTTTGCCACTTGACTCAGCAGCTCAAACACTATCAATGAAACTGGTCATAAAATCCTGAGATTCTGTCACATCTGCTCTGTAGTTATTTAGCAATGCTGTTTTGCTGTAAACTTAATGGAACTTATGTACAAGAATGAATAGACCCCCTAGCAAGAACATTTGTAGTTCAATGCTTAACATATATCACTTCCATATCAGAGCTAGAGTAAATGTAACGGTATCACCGAGGTGTTTCCTTCCCCCATTACATCAGAAATGAAATGATAATTTGGTAGGAAGCATTAGAAAGAAGCAGGTTAGCTTGAAGCTAATGAACTTTAAACAAAGACTTAAAACAAAAAAAAAAAAAAAAAAGAAAAACACAGACATGAGGCATTCAACCCTGTCACTAACTTGCAAGTGCCAATCCAGTCATTTATAACTAAATCAGCATGACAAAGCAATTTACATCATTAAACTGCATGTATTAAATATGTATCTCCCACGGAGATGAGTAATTTTTTTCTGAGGTGTGGATGAGCAGACTATGCAGAAAGTTAGGACTCTAACTCAGTGACTTTAAATATACTTCTACAGAGCACTTTCAGCATGTAGTCATAACTTCTGTTTATGCTAGCTAACACAGTGACATAAACACACTAGAAAGCATGTCACCAATGTTCTCAAGCTCTCAGAAAAATGAATCCTGGATTCACTCACTGCAGAACTGAACTGCTATGTTCACCATTTGCAACATTATCTTTGAAGAAATAATCATTGGGATTTTACTTATCTATTTGTACTTGACTGCCTGAAGTTACAGGTACAGATACTGTTTCATTCACTACATCTTAAAATACAGCAGCTATGGCAGAATGGCTGTAGGTAGGAGAGATAGAAAACACCACATGCAGCTGCAGATACGTACAACAAGAGCTCTTTTGACAAAAGCTTGATGTGGCCTATTATGAATTCTGTATTATTAGGTGCTTTAAAGTTGCAGTGACAGAAGTGAATCTTCCAAATAAATAAGTTTTCTGACCTAATTCAACAGCAGACCATTAAAGATGACTACTGTAGTTTAAATGTTTTCTACAGCCTCTTAACATACATCTTGGAACATAAGGTAAGAATCATTCTAAGGCACAGTACATAAGCACCAAATAACCTGACTTAAAAAAAGATACATTGAAGTGTGCTTTTATTACCAAAACATTGTATTAAAGTATTTTATTAAAGACAAAGAAGAATTCAAGTGTTTTTGAAAAGGTGTACTCATTTTGCTTGCTTGACTTCCACCCCCCTTTCTTTTTTTTTCTTTTTTTTTTCTTTTTTAATTTTTTCCTATTAAACTCATGGTTGCACACAGATCACATGTACCCCTAAAACAATCCCCAAGATGCTAAAGAAAGTGATTAAACCAGTTTTTTTTTGTTGTTTTGTTTTGTTTTTTTCCTTCTTCTTCTTCTTCTTTAACTACCATGCTTTAGGTAAGTAACTCCATGTTTGCAGTGGTAAGATGCTATAGGAAAATGTAAGCACACAGCACACTTGTGACAAATCACTGTGATTAAGATTCATAATTTAATTTACAATGTGGAAAAATCAGTCTCACATCCCATTTACTATTAAAATATTTCAACATTCCTTGAAAACGTGTACTAACAGGATTTCCTCTCCATACAAAGATATTTTCAGCTATTTTCAAAAAAAGTTCAGTCATTTCTCAATCTTTTAATTGAGACTTCAAAATCTTCACTACTCTTCAATTCTCTTTCCTTGCTTGCTAACATTTGCATGTAATTTTCTTTTCAAGGGAAAGGAAAACCAGGACTAAATCTCAGAATAACAACTATACATTCTTAAAATAAATCTCCTGTGTAGATACAGAGTCCTTTCTCCTTCCTGCCCTTTATTCCATATTTCTGCCAAATACTTGTTTTTAAATGGAAAAGTGAATGTCTAGACAGTGGTTATTATACACTACTTTTGTTTATTTAGTTGTTAAGAAAGCAGACACAGAAGAGCTGTTAGAAACTTCATCTCTGTACATGCCGTATGATTACCTGTCTACTTCATGAGCCTTTTTTGAAAGTCTTTTTTCCAATGACCAAATCTCTACTTCCCAAAAAATGGATGAAACATGGCATTACTTGGAAGTGAATATACAATAGATAACTTCATGCAGTATTGAGAACCACAGTTTGACTGTTAGATTTGCAAAAAGTAGTTGAGACGTAAGGTAACATCTATTAAATTCCCGACTTAACTGACTTCAGTAGTGAGACACATTAATTTCAGCCATTTCACTTAAATGTTGATTTTTAAATAAAGCAGAATCCTTCCGTGCTAACTGTGAATATGCCAGCACTAACTATAATTCTGCAGTTTTATCCACTTTCCTGAAAGTGCACTGAATCTATTTTTTTTAAATCTTGCTCTAAAATACCTCCCTGAAATCATTTAGAAATAATTTGGCAAATAAAGGAGATGAAAAAACTACAGCTTAAGTTTAACAACACTACACAATGTGAAAACAGAACATATTAAGAACTGCGAAGCATCCACATCAACATATATTTATACTTGTTCATATGATTTCAAAACAACAAAATCAAATAAATATTTTAAAAAGTGATAACTTGGGAATCTTAGCACTTTCCCCCTCTAAGTTTAGACGAAAGAGTAAAAGAAATTAAATGCAATCTACTACTTGTTCAGCAGGCTGACTTTGCAAAGGGCTAAAAACCATGAAGTGAAACTGAGTGAATCCTGGAATTTTATTACATGCAGCACCTAGGGAAGAAAAAATACATAACTTGATAAATTTAGGATTAGAGTACTTTGTAATCTAAATACACTAGCAAAAAAACACGCAATTTCTAATTCTTTTACAATGGTATAATTATTTTTTTAGAATCTGTTTAAACCAAGATATCTTGAAAGTATTTAAAGTAAAAATACTGTGCTACTGTATAATACAACTCAAAACTGTACCATAAGTTAGGAAAAAAATATATCTCTTTCAATCCCGATTAATTTAACGAGTTCCTCCAACTCTAATCTCTTAAACACAGAACTATGCGAAATAAAAGATCAAAGAATGGCAATAAGCAGACCAACTAAATAAGCTGTGTTGATTAGCAAATTATATTTGCTACTGATCTGAGAGTTTGCTAATGAGATGCCTGGCACAATGACTGATCTTGGATTGCTTTGAAGCTATGCTTAAGAAACACAATCTCCCTGCCTTATGCCATATTTATAAAAAAAAAAAAAAAAAGAAAACCTTTAAATTAATCTTACACAATCTAGGAGAACACATAAAGGTTGTAAATATTATTGATTTTTATGAAGTCTCACATAAATATTGTAAACATCTAAAATATAAAAATGCAGAGGAGAAATTAAAATATCTCAATTTCACATGAGGACAGTTGTCCTGATGACCAGTCTTTGATATTATGAATGGCCACATCACTGCAGTATTTAAAGAGCAATAAGTGACTTCTGTTTTAAAGTCTACCATAAAGTTTGCTTATCTGTAACTTATTCAGTGTCAACAGTATTTGCCTGTTGAGCAAGATACATACCATAACTTCCAGTTGTATTGGCACATATAACAGCACCAAAGAACTTTGGAACATGCTTCTGAATCCTGGAAATAACCTTCTGACAGGCTACTGTCGGGTCTGTTCCCATCCTCATATATTCCACTGCTTGATAGCTGAAGCAATTAAAATAAAATAAAATGAAAACACCTCCCATCCAGACAATTAACCAAACTCAGGTTAGATATCACCTTGAGAGATTTACAGTGCTTTGAGTTACGGAAACAAACTACAAATCAGCAATTATTATTCAATAAAGCGTTATTAAAAACAGTACTAAAAGGGATTTTAAGATGTCATTTATACCATCCGCTATTCTAAGGCAAGACCAAACCTGTGGTAACCTAATCATTTGCAGCAGAAGAGGCTAAGCCACAGATCAGTTTAATAACTGTGAAAAAGTAGCTGAAGAGTTTCTGGCTTTTATTTTTTAATGTATAACTAAGTTTCACATGAGGAATTATTACTAGTTTTCAAAATGACCTATCTGTAGGCAATCTCATTTGTTAAAAAATAAATAAATAAATAACAACACCACCAAAACAACCTATGAAATTACACACAACTCACCCCTATTTATTTATTCCAGAAAACATTAAAAATATTTTCCAGGAGACGCAAGTTTCAGAAAAAACTCAGAATTGAAAAAAAAACTTTTATAAATATGAAGGTATCATCTTCAGATAAAGACTCCGAGCTACCTTCAAAATTTTTGTAAGAAAATATTTTAAAAATAATAATAAATCTTATTCTAAATGCAAAATAATCAAGATGAATTTCCTTTGCATCAGTCTACAAATGACAACAGAGGCAAAGATCTTTGAGATAGATCACTTGCATTTCCAAGATGTCATCAGTGGTAAAACCTACCGACAATCCAACCTTTTATTGCTGTTTACTTTCAGAAGCAGAAGATTAAATGACAATGCATAATTTACTCAAAAGCAAACAGCACTAAATTTTGTCTTGATGGAAGATACATAAATAAATACCTCAACTTGTTACACTAACAAACACTCATCCACAGATAGCATTAACTATAGATGCCATCAAAGTGCCTCAGAAGAGACCTTTCCTTGCATTCTCTGACTCCCTATTAGCTTTGTTTTTTAATAATAATTGGAATTGTTCAAGTTATTGAACTGTAACTATCTAAACATATAGCTAGATTTCACAGAGGTATCCTCAACAATCAAAACAAAGTAAGATGTCACTTTCTCAAAAAAAAAAAAAAAAAAAAAAAAAAGCAGTCAGAAACTATTAGAAATTTTGCCCTTGATTTGACACCTCCTCGTTTTCTGATAGATCAATTCTATTCTTGTGAGAATGTGTCTTCATTTTTATTATGAGTACCTGATTCCTTAAAATAATATAAATAAATAAAAACAAACTCCGTTAATTATTTTGCCTTTTATTTCAAGACTGACTTGGAACAGTTTCACACTCATTCAGGACTGCAACTTTTAAAAATATACATCTGTCAGAAGGCATCCATAACTGCCAGTTTCAGAAGGAGTACTTGAGTACTGTGAAGGCCACTGCTTTAGATTCCATAAAGCATCAGTGCTCATTATGTTCAGCTTAGGCTACTATAAAGCTTTCCTTTTGAGACTGGCCCACTAGAATGACTGTCAACACTTAGTGATGTAAACAGACATATTTTACAGTTTATGCAGCCACAATGACAGCACTAAGCCATCTCTTCCAGTTTCAAATTAGATATTACATAGTCTTTTTACAGTGACACTTCCCTACATTCCTTGGCAATCCAAGAGTCAATCATCATATTTTCTACAGTTTATAAGACTTATTTCTCCCATAGCAAAACACTTCGGAGAAAAAGCTCATCTGTTCTGTTAAAGAACATGCAGGTTGGTAATACACACATTACTCTGCCTGTCTGCTCTCAGCTAGGCAGAATTTCAGTGTTAAGTTGTAAGGATGACTTGATCTTGCTACTATTCTTCCCCCTTACATTCCTTTCTCTCCCACTTCAAGAACCAATAAGTCAAACAATCTTTCAGTCAACTACACAATTAGCTGAGCTTCCATTTTGCTTCTGAAAGCTAGCGAAGTCTGCCCTAAGGACAAACCTGGGTAAGAAACGCATCATGGTGTCACCATCTCCAGTGGCTGCAGCTCCTCCAGCTGTGCTATCAGCATAGGATCCTGCTCCAGCTATTGGAGAATCTCCAACACGACTGCAGTGAACAATGAAGAAAAGTATTTTACTAAAGAGAACTGAAATTTACTAATACCAGTGAGATTATACTAATGCAATAGCTCTTGATCTGATATCAGAAAGTTGTTATGGCTTGAGTACACCTTTAATTTGGTCAACTTAATCACCTCCAGCTGGGTTAGCATTAAACAGAACAGGAGAACAGAATAGTCTTGTCATAAAAACCACTGAGACCCGTGATAACTTCACTAATCTGAGGCTTAGTCCACCTTCAGTGTATGCCTCTTTGTTGTCATCCTGAATATAGTTGGGGTGGTAAGGTTTAGCCAGTGTGCAACAATGAGCAGCTAGGGCAACTACTATGTTCAGTAACTCTTGCTATATCCAGAAGTTGTTTGAATTGGTAGAAAAACACAATTCCTAATTGGGGCAAAAAATCTCAAAGACAAAATACAGGCCTGAGGCTCTGATTCTATACACATTTACTTAGAGAATGTGCACCTTTCAAAAAGGCTCACTCATTTCTAGTAACTTGGCTTAAATTTATTTCACAAATACGTCAGTTTTTTGTATGCCTGCATGGGCAATTAAAACAACCAGAAAAACAAATAGTTCTTCACACATGTTGTATCTGTTTCTGAGCATTTGGATTTATGGTAGTGCCTTGCAATAACTAAGATGATTTCATGAATGTCACTCTCTAAAATACATGCTGTTTCACCTTAACATAAGCTTAACACAGGAAATGAAATGAAAAACAAGCTTTCTTAGCAAAATTAGAGATACTAACCCTGGAATTTTGTGGACGCCGCCATTAGTAGATGTCCCAGAAACAACGGTTCCACTCTTACCAATCACAACCATACCTAAAATTTTCAACATGTATGAAACATACTCAGACACACCGCAGAGCAATTTGTTAAATCGTCACTTTATGTCTTACCATCAAATAGAAACACAATATACAGACTTTTAAAAGTTATCAATATGCTGAAGTACTGAACTACAGAAAAATTGTATTCTTGAAGTTATTTGTAAACTTTTCCTATTCTGTAAACAGAATAGAAGAAAAATGTAAGTATGCTTTATTTTATACGTTTAAGAACAATTTGAAAAACTGCCTTTGGCAACAAGTCTAAGTTTTTACTCATTTCTCTCACTTCTGCAAAGCCTTTTAAGTTAGTCTGACAGCTACATGGGACACATGACCTAAGTTAACTACAGTCAAGATAAAAATAACTATTATTAGCCTTGATCAGTTTTCTAAGCATATATACTTGTCCAGCCTGGTGTGCTAAAGTGTCTGAGGGAGAAGCATAAGATAATAACAAGTAAGAGAGAACAAAAGAGGAAGGAAGTGGCTGTGCAGCCAGTGCACTGGAAAAATATATCTTATGTTTAGGAACTTGATCCTAACAAATAAATAACGCAGTCTTGAAATCACTATAAACAGGAATGACAGATTATGAATTCAGTTTTTATATCAAACACTTTGCTTTAAACTCAGCATGAGTTGATCAACAGAGGAATGAGGAAAAAAATAGGATCAGAGTTACCAAAAAGCTGTTACCAATAGTATCGTGATTATGAATGTTTCTTTGTGAAATGGTCTCTTCTTCAAATGAAACTTTTTCAAGCCGCTTATATGGTCCACAGGATTTTGAAGAATCTGGTACCACATTCTGTAATTATATGCACGAATAATAAATTTTACTTTATAACAGATTAATGTGAAAATGTTGCACTCAATATCTACTAGTAAACTAGTATATAAACTAGTACACAGTTCTGCAGCTGTACTGATGCTCTACACTTGGTTTGCTTAAAGAATGAAGACTGACTTCTCGTATTATCAGGTGAAAAGGTTTTTCAAGTAAACTGTTAATGAAACTAGATATTCTCTTTTGCTTAACAGAGTGGTCAAAAAAGTTCATTCTTCAGCAAAATGAAGATTTTTTTTCACAATTAAAAATGAGAATATGTATTGGTTTAAAATGGCTCAGCAATGCAGCATTTTAGGTACGAGAAACAAAAACTACAATGCAAAACACAAACCTGCAATAGCTACACCAAAATAAAGTAAGCCCATCACAAAAGGCAAGTTTAACACACACAGCTGCACTGATCTGACACAGTTCTGCATAAAGCCACTGTATTTATGGCAGCTAACTTCTACTGTAAGATTCCATTCCAGATACTTATCCATGCATCAGAAAGTACTCTCACTGCTTTGTTTAGCACAAAAAGTTCTGCCCAAATTTAGAGATTTAAATAAATACGTATATATATATATATACGTATATACGTGTATATATTACATGTACATATATATATATACACACACACACACAAACACACATAAACTCTTTGCAAGCAAGGTCAAAACTGCAAGATTTAAGAAGTAGGATCTATACATATACTCCTCCTGAGTCGAAGCATTTGATAAATCCAGGTTTGTTCTGTGTATTACATGGAACAGTTATTTTCCACATGTGCAAAAGCAAAACATCAACATCAAGCTGAAAGGAAGAGGTAATGTTGCAGTAATATTACTGTGGCTACCAAATACCACCCCTTTACCGTGACTGCATTGTACCTTCCAGTAGTTTGGCTGACAGCTTTGATTAAGCCACCTTGAATACAATGAAAGAGATCTTTGGGTAGTTAGATCTTCATATGGAAACCCCATGCGTACGGCAAACAGGGAGGCTTTAAAAACAAAAACAAAACAAAATCTTAAATACAGATGCTATCAAAGCCTCTTTACACATAGAATAATGGAAAAATGGCATCTTCTTATGAAACACATTGATGTTTACAATTCTAAAAAAAAAAAAAAACTTTTTTTAATAAAATCGTGCACATGTATGTTTGTCCATCATCCTTTCATGACTTCTGAAGCTCTGTTTCTATTCCAAGAAGCAGAGTTGTTATTTTTTCTTGTCTGAACTTTCTCACTCGGATATTGGTCTAAGTATTGCAAGAACAAAAGAAGAAAAGGTCAGCCTCACAGTGATTATGAAACTCTCCAGTCTATTTGAGACAAAACTGAAAATTTCCCAGCAGACGATAACCAAAATTATGTTTTTTTCTCACTTGTAATTATTCTGCACTGAATCTACCTCACCAGACTCAGTTCTGTGTTGGTATAACTGAACATAACAGCCTTGTCCACATGACTTCATTATGTAAATAATTATTTAAATAAATATTTAACTGGAAAATATAATTTAAATCAGTATTTAATTCTTCCGTTTCTTTAAAGTACTCTGATATTTGCTTGCAATTGGCAATGGAACTTTCTGAACATTTATTCCTTCTCTTTACCACCTAATTTTTTTTCTCAGCACTATCTATTAAATCTCTTGCCAAAGCCACTTGCAACCTAACTGGCCAAGTGCTTGAATTAAATAGCATCTGCAAATCCATCTCCCTTTTTTCATGTCTTCTGTCAAAACAGTCATCACCTGCTCTATTGCCATACTTTACTCCTCTGCAGAGTAATAGAAAAAGCTGGGTTGCATTAATTTCTCTATCATTCTGTACACATTAAAATCTTCAAGAATCTTGTATTTTGTCAGCTTCAAAGCAGTAATTTTTAAAGTTCAAACATCTCTTTTTAAGTCCCAACTTCAACAGTTGCGTAGACATTTCTTTTGGAGCAGCCCCATATGTTTTAAAAATCTTCAGTGATGAGCTATGTAACCTTTCATTAACTATTCAATACTTTTCTGCAACATATATTCTTCTGAAGCTATTGTTATTCTAAAAGCAGCAGCTTGTTCTTTAAAACCTAAACTATTCCTCAAGCTTGCAATTTTGCTCCTTTACGATGCCCAAGAACACACCTCCTAAAGTGATTTTCTATATTCAGATCTTCACAACTGCTCTTAAACTATAAAAACCTATATATAAAAATATAATATTTGTGCTCAATATACACTAAAATAGTAATATGGCACTGTAGCATCTTATTTCTGTCATTCTTTAGACAGTCACTCTCTGATTTTAAATGAAATATTTGCAGCTAGCAGCTTCAGTTTCTACAGTATGTTGAATGAAATCATTTTTATATCTGCTCAGTATTATTAGCTAAACCTTGGGATTACAAGTTAATAATTGGAGTTAAATTGGTAAAATATCATAAAGCTATATTTTTCTTTTCATGTGGAAATCATGGATTAAAATCTATTTCATACACATGTAATGATAAACATTTCAGCACTATTTAACAAGATTTACTTCTTTGTCAGAGAATACCTCCACTCAAGATTAACAAATGACAATTTTACAACATAAAGAGGTTAAGACTCAGAAAAAGTAAAAGGAATAATTACCTGACTCTCCCACTAATAATGTATGCTTAGTATGCTCAATGACCTTTCGTGCTACACCAATTGCATTTTTCACATGTTTGAGATCTGCAACTGCCCCAACTTCCATAGTGTTGCTGGAAGCAAGACATATTTAGAACTTATTAAAAAAAAAAAAAAAAATAGTTGCATAATTTGTATTTTGTATTTGGCAAAATCTTTCTTTGTGTAAACTGAAAAATCTGTTACTTTAACGTATTGCTTTAATTGTCCTGCACCACGAATAGGTGGGCATGACATTAGGGGAGAAGAAATTCACATGTACATTGATACATTGTAACCTTGCATAGGTTGGGGGATGTTGCCCAGGTAACAGTTATTTTATCTAGAATAATATTTTCGATAGGGTAACTACTTTGTTACACAAATTCATAGCCAAACCAAACAGCAGCAATTACTTTCTAAGCAGGACAGCCTAAAACGGTAAATAAAGTACAGAAGACAATGGTTATGGAAGTGAAACACTTACAGAATTAATCTAAAGGGAAAGCTTAGTATGCTACAAACTCTTCCCTTCGCAACTATTTATCAAGAGCTGGATTGCAGAAGTGCAAAAATTCCCTAATAGACACACTTGGATGTTCTTCCACTAAGTGAAAGAAGAACTTGCCCATAGTTAAACCAGTAAGACCACTGTGACAAATTTCACATTAAAATGTGTTAAAAATTACAGAGATTTTTTTTTCCCCCTTCTATCTTACCCATCCATAATCATTGCATCCAGTGTTGTTTCCCCACTTTCATCTGGGCTTCCTCCATATCCCACACTCCCGTCGCACTGGTCAATCTCACACTGACCACAGCCTTTCTCAACAGCGTCCAGCTCTGAACCACCCAACTGTAATGTTCTCCATGCTGTAATCAACAAAATAATTCAAGGTCACCAATGAAAATAGTCTCCAGTACTGCTTTAAGACTGTTTTCTAGATGGACACTATGAAAATGCTCTATATATGTGGATTTAAAACAAACAAACAAAAATGACCTCATATCACTATTACTTGTAAATTAAATATAGGCAAAATATAAACACATATTCAGGATAAATTATTAATTTTCTAAACACTGTTTTGTTTTTGTTTTTTAATATCTAATCAGCGTTTCTGACTGAGAAACAAAGCTTTTTTTTTTCCTGACTGAGAATGTATTGTTATTAATGTATTGTTTAATTACTATTTATTGTTTATTACTTTTATTTAATAATTATATTTATGTGTTATTTATATATTATTTAATAATGATAAAAACTCCTGTATATTAAATAGCCTCTATTCAGAACCAACAAACTCTGTACTGGTGTCTATTTTAAAGTTTTTTTTATGGGGAGTTGGAGGGTGAAGCAGGCTAAGCAAAACTTTCACCAAAACAAAACTACAGAATAGAAATCTGAAGATTTAAAAGCGATCTAAAAGCTCATCAGTAACCATGTAAGAACAAACAAATAGCAGTCTACACCTTCCCTTGTTCAACTCTCAGTCTTCTATTCTTCACCATCTAGCTGATTGCACTGTTTTTTAAGACATCACAGATGTGCCAGCTGTACACAACTTCAATAAACTGGGCCTGTAGGCTCTGTACACGTGCAGCATTTCACAAGGTTGGACCTCAGGCAACATTTCCAGGATGCCTGAGCTTGCTGCTACTGGTGGTTGCAATCTTATTTCCTCCTCCTGCTGCTGGCTCTGGTGCTCCACATCTGCCATACACAGTACAGGCAGAAGAAACACATTACTCAGTCACAGCCACCTCCAGATGTTCCATCTCACACATTCACAGAATTGTAGGGGCTGGAAGGGACCTCTAGAGATCATTAGTCTAACCCCCTGCCAAAGCAGGCTCCCTAGACCAGGCTGCACAGGTAGACATCCAGGCAGATCTTGAATATCGCCAGAGAAGGAGACTCTGCAACCCCTTTGGGTGGCCTGTTCCAGTGCTCTGTCACGCTTACCATAAGTTCTTATGCCCATTTGCACAGAACTTCCTACCTTCATCAATACTGAATGCAATTGCATGAAAACTGGCCAAGGGCAAAACAAACAAACAAACAGCAAGGAAAAAGTAACGAAGCCTAGCACCCAGCTCTGCATATAAGTGTCTTTAGTGAATGTGGGGAGTACTGCTCCAATTCCTACTCCATCCATTGCTGGGAGCAGTCTTCACAGGTTTTTAAAAGCTGCAAAACAAAGGCCTTGCAGTTCTCCAGTCAGTATTTCACTCGTGACTGACACAAAGCTTCATAGATAACTCATTTCACGACTTCCCTAAAGAGTTACTTACAACCCAACTATGCTAAAACAACCTATAAGCCCCTTTAAATCACCATGCACATTTATGCCGGCAGACTTGCACTAGGCAAACCATTATTAGTAGTGATTAACAGGAGTGATCCCAGTATCACACCGCAGCCCTTTAATGAGACGTCTGCCGACCTGACCCGACCCGACCCACCCCCCCACCAGCTCCCCGAGCATCCCCCAAACACGCCAGTGGCCGTTCCGCAAGACGAGCACCCAGCGGCCGGCACTGCCCCAGCCCCCCTCCCCCGCCAGAACACCTGTCTCTGTGGCCTTCCTAAACGCCCAAGTGTTGATGACTAGGGGCAGAGCGGCGCCGGCCACCCCACACGGGCCCACCAGCTGCAGAGCAATCAGTACAAGGCATACTACCGCCGTCGCCATCACTGCGCTCCGCCCGGCGGCGCTTTCATGACATGGCGTGGGAGGTGGGGGGGAAGCCGCGCATGCGTGGGGCCCGGCCGTGGTAGCAGGCAGTCGCTGCAGGCAGTCGCTGCAGGCAGACCGGGCGTTGGGCGGACTGCTGCGGGCGGCAGTCGCCGAGATGTCCCCTTGCATTGCAAAGCCA
Organism: Lagopus muta; assembly: GCF_023343835.1. Classification (NCBI taxonomy): domain Eukaryota; kingdom Metazoa; phylum Chordata; class Aves; order Galliformes; family Phasianidae; genus Lagopus; species Lagopus muta. Next base: position 22,903,602 of record NC_064436.1, on the reverse strand, counting down.
TAAAGCACGTGCGTGGACTAAGGGACTTTAGCTGACTGCGTGTGCATTCAGGGCTGGCTGTGTTCAGGCAGTTGCTCGGCAGCAGCGGTGAAAACCGTGGCTTCTGTTTCTACCAGAGGGAGTAGAGATAAAATACGGTACTTGATGAAACAAACAAAACAAACAAAAAAGAAAAAATAGGAAAAAAAAAAAAAGAAAAATTCAGCTTAGTGTCCTCAGTTCTTTGCGATAAACAAAACAAAAACTCATTGCAGCTTTCCAGTGCTGAAGGGAGCTTGCAGGCAGAAGGGGGACTGACTTTTTACATGGTCTGAAAGCGATGGGACAAAGAGGAAGGGCTTTAAATTAAAAGGGAGGAGGTTTTAATTAGATGTTAGCAAGACATTTTTTACTCAGAGAGTGGTGAGGTGCTGGATAGGCTGCCCAAAGAGGTTGTGGATGCCTCATTCTTGGAGATGCCCATGGCCAAGCCAGGTGTGCCTTGGGCAGTCTGCTGGTGGGAGCACACAGCCCATGGTCGGAGGTGGAACTGGGTGGTCATTATGGACCACCCACCCAAAGCCATTCTATGATGATTCTATGACACTGAGCCAACCTCAGTTACACTTTACCATCACTGTAGCAGATCTTGTATTTACTCCTTACTGTAAATCTCACGTGCATGACAAGATCAAAAATTGTAGGTATGCATAAATTGTAAGTGTGCCCAAGCTGGCTGAGTAAGCCTAAAGCAATATGATTTTTATTGCACCAAATGATTCACACTCTTTGGAATTAAATGGTGGTCACAAAACAAATGTACTATCCTTTACAACAAAAGTCAGAAAGTAATAAAATATAGTTACACTATTGAGTCTGAGTTTAGTAATAATGACCTTGGTTTCTGCCAGTTCCCTACAGTAAAACTGCAGGTAACCCAGAGAAAACTCTACTCAAGTAAGCACTGTTGGCTGATTTGTTTCTGATATTACTATTCTGATATTACTATTTCTGTCATGTATTTCTCCATAAAGCTTTTAGGGAAGAAATAAGGGCCAAAATAAAAAATCTGATTTAATGTGAGCTGAAGGAAAACAGAGAACAAGATTTTTGGCAAAGTAATTCAAGTAATAAGTGAAGAGGAAAATATAATCAAACTTGCTCTTAAAGTTGATACATTCATGATGTTTTTCAAATATTGTTTTCTTTTAACCAGATAAAATTAACCATTATGAACTAATAAAACTCTGCCACTAGGCCGACCATAATCCCTTCTGGCTGGCATCTTGATTATTAGCTGGGTTGATAGTATTATTCTGGTTTTATATGCTAAATTGTGAGAATGATTTTCCCAGTATGTGTCAAACTCCATGAGTCAGTTCTGCCACATCTACCTGGATGCTTGATTTACCCTCTGTCTCTGATACAAAGTACTTAAAAATGGTCTTTGAATTTAAAATTTGTTTGTATTGTCATGAAAATTAGGTGGTCTTTCCAGTCAGTTCTTCCTACCCAAAAGTAAAAATGTCCTTCGTGTCCTGATACTAATACCTGACAGCCTGTAAATAAATAAATGGTGGGACTTTTAAGTGTTTCTGCAGCTGGAAAGCAAATCAGTGGTTCACTTATCAGAATCTTTCCTCAAATGTGTAATATTGAAATAATATTCTAGAGAAAGGCTTCTATGCACAAGGGATTACTGAGAGGATCTACAACAGAAAGCACTGAGATCAAATGGCACTGAGTAATTAATGAAAAAATACCAGAAGGAATTCACCTCTTTCATGGAGTGTGTCTATGCCTACAGTGACCATAATCTGACCTCAATTACATCTGTGTGACCTAGTTTAGCACCACCTGTTCAAAAGTGCATGCCTAGCTCCTTTTTGCTGTCTCAATTTTTCCTACGTGTGCTTTGAAATCTAATTAAGTATTTTAATATATTTTTTATTTGTTTACAGTTTTATCTTGATTTTATTTACACATTTGAATATTAACATATACAACCCTGTAGAAACCAAACTTGAGAGTAATTTTCGTAATAAAAATTATTAACTGTTTGATAAACATTTGCTATGAAGCTTAGAATTTTGAATCTGTCTTGCTTGCAATTAAAATGCATTTTTGAATTACCCTAAGCTGCAGTTTTATGCTTTGGGTAAATGTGTGCTCTCCGTTTTTGAAATCTTTTCTTTTTCCCTCTGATGCCTTTCATGGCTTTGTCTCTTGCTACATATTTACTCTCATTGACCAAATGATACTGGAAGAGTTGGAGAGATTTATTTATCATGGATATCCCCTTCATCTGCCTATTAAATCTTCTAGGAAATACTTTTATGCTCTCTCTTAGGAATAGTGTGAGAAGAGCCCTTTGTACATATTTTCAAAGCTACTTAGTTATCCTCCTCTGAATCATTCTTAAAACTCAACATCAGCTTGAGATCTGTCAAAATGTGCAATGTTGAAGTCAGAGGATTATCAAGACCTTTTGCTTCCCGTGCTTTCTTTGTGTTTTCTTATCTTCTTCTTTTTCCTTGTGTTATGTGTGTTTTACTTGCACTTTTAAGCTGTAAGCTCTTTTGGATAAATGTTGCCATTTTATTTTAAGTTTGTACAGCATGCAGCACTGATGTGTCCTAGTTTTGCACTCCTTGATGATACATCAATGCGCGTTAATATATGTAATAAGAAAAACTACAGATGCTGATTAAAATAACCACACAACTATTAATGGTATCTAAACAATAATTAATATTTGTATATCCATTGCTAAAGCTGTTTTTTGTTGCCTATGTTTTTAATCGTGTTGCTCAATTGCCATAGATTACATTCTTACTTTTTAACCTCAAAATAATTATTATATATTACAGAATATCATGTTCACACAGTATTGTTTTGGCCTGTTGCAGTGTTCCGTCTCAAAACAAGCTAGGTGAAATATATTTATTTCCCACAGTTTTTGCACTTGTCCACTGCAATAATAAATTTGTCATATGGAACACGTAATAGGCTTCTTTACATTGTTGAAACTGCTTTTTTATTACAACTGTTTGTAACTTTATGATGTCTTCATAAATGTGATCCATGGCAATAATAAAGTTGTTGGACAAATACAGCAAGTTACTGTTTGCTTCCTTGAACTCTGAAAGTTGTTTCAACTTTGTTAATGATCATGTTTAAAGCTCTCAATGTTAAGAGGAAGTTAACCAGAAGCTTCTATTATAAATACATGTAGCAGCTTAGAACATCCATGTCTATTTCAGGTGATTTGACTATGTCTACCAAGACTTTTAAATAGGATTGCCTTTGAGTTACCATTGTCTAAGACTAGAGAGCATATCAATATGTAAAACACTGTGGTGTTTTCAGGGTTAGAACACTATAAAGTAACAGGTAATTTCTCTGGTAGGTAATTTACAATTTTTGAACCCTGATTTCAAAAAGAAAACTGTATGATGTCTACAGAGTTCTCTGTCCAAAGTGTTTTCTCTGCAGTAAATAACTGTTGCTTAGGACACACTAGTACCTTCTGTACCTTTCCATATATTCCCTTGTTAGTCTGTGTATACTGCTGTATTGCTCTTGTTTTATTCTGGCTTCTGTGTCACATACTGAAGTTCATCTGCATACAGCTGCTGAGTTGTCACAGCCATGCAATATTCCATGTAAACATGGTTGAAAAATGTTAAAGACATTTTAAGAATGGGGATATGTAGTTGTAAAGCGCTAGTTTTTACTTGGTGATGTCTGAATTAAATCTGTCTTCAGCTCTGCAGCTATTCCAAGCTACTGCAGAAGTGTACAAATCAGGTCAAAGTCATTTTGAGAAACTATTTCAGCCATTCAACCATTTCATACCATCCATTCAGTTATTGTCCTTTGGAAATTTCTCTGGACTCAGATCCTAATGACAGGGGTTATTAAGTGGAAATTGCATCTTATTTTGCCTTCAGACAGACAAGCTTGAATGTCTGACAAAAACTCTCTAGATAGCATTTTACCAAGTATATTTTAAGATGAATTGACTGAGATACAAAGCACAGAAATACAAAGTTATGAGCTAGCACTACGTTTTGAGTTCACTTTTGTGCCAGAAATTGACCTTTATATTGATTAAATCATAGGATATGATGCCTGGAGACAACAGGGCAAGCCAACAGCAGCAGCTATGAGTTTGGGTTTACTTATTTTGTGAAGAGTTAACCTGATTGTTTGAGTATAATAATCTCAACCTTTCATCGTCACATCATTGCAGAACCAAAGAATATAAAGGAGATTGCATAGAATGAAACAAGAGCAGCAGTTTTTCTTCTAATTTTGTGTGTTTTCATCCAATGTAACTGTTTCTCAAATTCAGAAGCTTTTTCTTCAGGAAAAGGAATTGTTTCTTACATTTGCTGTCTTTGATATCCACTTTTGGAATAAATTCATGTGTTAAATTCACTACATTGCCTAGATAAATCTCAATATACTATGTCTCTTCCTCTCTCCAGGGTTGTGGTTTTATATTGCATTCTGGATTTAAATTTTAGAGATGCACTGAAAGTTTAGGCTACATTGCTTTTGTATTATAAATATGAATTCAGATTTTGAATAAATAATAGTTGAACTGACTGTCAGACCTTCACTGGTGTAGATGGTCCCACTGGCTTTTTTGGAAAAGTATGCGGTAAATGACTACTCTCTCAGAGTAGTCAGTAGTCATCAGCAGAATTAATTCAACTAAGAGATACATAGGTTATTGCCTGGAGCTCTATGCCATGCAGGGTGTATAAGGTCATTTAAAAAAAAGGGACGCATATCTTTCCTTCTGACCTGGGACTCAATTAGTTGGAAGCAATACATGTAATGGCATACAGGGTAGCTATTACTAAATCAGCTTAGGATTGTCTATAGTTATCTTTTCATTGTCTTGACTTTCATGAACCCTTTCATATGTACCTTTTCAGATAAAAATGATCTTCTAAAATGTTAATCAAAAGCATCACTAAGCTAAAAATTCCTGTTGGAAAAGTCTAGTGTCCTTACTGTCTGTTCATTCTCCCAGTAGCCTTTGAGTTCTTCTTTATTTAGAAGCAAATCTAGTTCAGCTCAAAAATTTGAAATTTTACAACCTTGCCAATCGCCATAACAATAACATCTGTAGATCTATTCAGAAAGGTAGCCTCATCATGTAGGCTTTACTTAAAAGAGCTGAATTTCGTAGATTTATATTTCCATATTGTTTCAGATCACTTGTCATTGCTTTTTTATTTCTAGGATATACATTTTAATGCATGTCTGTTACCTAGATTATTATTCATACGTTTAGAAATGGTGGTTGCACCCTCCTTTCTGCTTAGTTTTTAGTTTATGCACCAGTTATTCTATTTTATTAAACCAGTCTTACGCAACTTAAGCACCATTAATTTGAGTGATAAACAGAGGCATAATAATAATAAGAGACTGGAATAATAAAATACTTGAATTAGAATGTATATTATCTGACTTTCTTAAATATATTTTTTGAATGAAATAATGGGGATTAATTCTGGAATTTTGATTAAAAAGCTTCAAAACCTTCATAAAAATAGTGAATAGAAAATGCAATACATTTGTTACATTTTACCACTGGTAGCACTGAACACAATACGGCCTTCTGCTGTTTTTCCCACAGAAATTTCCTGTACATAAGTGTACATACACATATTTAAATAACCTGCTCAAATTGGCAGATTAAGTTATAGAAAAGCAGAAAGTTATTAGGACTTTCTTTCACTTAGCATATTTGGAATATCCTAAAACTTAATATAAAGTCATATAAAGAATAATGCCATACTTAAACTATGGAGTTGCTGTATAGACCTCCATCCAAACAGGTCTTAATTTTGAGCTGCTATGGTATAAAATGCCTTATTACGACTCAATAAAATAAAATGATCAAGTTTCAAAATAGAAATAATACTTTTTGTGTTTGTTTGTAAAAATAGTCTGCCAGAATTTTCACTTAAAACATGTATTTGCTGTATAACATTTCTTGTCAAGAGGAGCGACCTTAACTGTTTTCCCCCATTTATCGCAACACATTTCTTGTATTATATATTCTACCATGTATTATTTGTATTCATATATGAAAGGCAACTCTGTGACTTTAAGATTGAAATTCATAATAACAAGCAATAAAAATACGTGGGTGTCTTTTATTCTACAGGCATTACTCCATTAATTTGTTTTAGTGAAATCCATTTCAAGAATAATAGATGGTGCATTGTGGGTTGGATTAACCCTTGTACTGGTAAATCAGTACTCTCCAGAAAGTGCTCAGAATTTGCATAAATATGTTACTTCACATAATGGGACTAATTTATCACATCTGGCTCCCTTGTAGTCAGAATAACAAGACATAATGAGAAAACACATCATTTATATTTACAAGATTATCCTTAGAAAGAGAACCGTGTGACATTTCAAAGAAATTATAGTTTGCAGTAGTCAGGTTTAAAATGTGCATATCCTACACTATGCAAGGTATTGACTCACGCTTAGTTTCTAAACGCCCAACTATGTGAAAGTAGTAAACAGGAATCCAAATTCCTTTAAATGTGACAGATAGCTGGTTTCTAAAAATGGAGAGCGATAAGGAAGGTAAGCATTTGAGTTCAAAACAGTGAACCCCCAAATAACTGCTCAGCCTAGACTTAAATCTGCCATCTGGGCATGCTGGCTCCAGTTCTACATCTTCTAGTTCAGGGATGTGCAAAACAGCCTGCAGCTTCTTTCACATCTGTAAGATCAATATGTAAGCATTTTCAGGGAACTCTCCTGGCATCCACCAGGGCCTGCCTAGCTGCACAGAGTCTCTGAGTGAAGACCTGTGGTTTAGTGTGGGTTTGTAAGTGACTGAAGAGGAGCAGCACATTAAATGAGACAGAGATATTGGCAGACATATATAGAATAGCAAAGTGGATGATGGAAATACTCCCACCCTATATTTTCTTCTCTACAGGAAACATCTTAATTGAACTTCACTTATTTTTTTTTCTTTTATATTAGGTGCATCATCTCTCTTTATTGTACTCCTTTGAGGAATTGCATGCATTACTTGGCAGCTAGAAAAGGTTGTGGAAACATGCCAATTTAATGATCTTTCATCAAACAAGTTATTGGGACTATGTCAACAAAGGAGGGAAGCAGGTGATTGTGAGAAATTGTCCTTGCCTTATGTCATAACAACTCAAACAAAATTTCACTGATTTTTCCATATCATTTATTCTGTTGTTGTTGGTTTTTTTTTTTGAGTTGTAAGAAATTCCCATAAATACTGAAGTATTGACTTAATCCATAGATGTCACAGTATTTAATGGAATTTTGTCCAAAAGACTTATCCCAGTAAACGCTGTTTAAAATTAAACTACTTGCAGACTTAGAAAATGCATCATTTTATTTGTATAGAAATCTTTCCTAACGGTTTTTAAATTTCAGTAACCTTTGAATTGCAAGTATGATCATGCCTAAATAACGTACCTCCTGGGAGATACTTTACTATCAGTAAAATCATTATTGGAACAAAGGTGGTTGCTGTCTTTTTAGCTTTGACTGAAAAAGTGCCATCACTTTTCTCTAAGTGATTGCTAAAGTTGTGTTCTATGCTATATTTATAGTTGTTATGAGAGTTTGCTCCAATCAAGCATGCATTGTAATATACTTTAGTGTGTAATTCATATCAGGCATACAAATTTTTCCATTTTACACACAGAAAAAAAGTATATAGAATCAGGGATTGTGCTACCTTCTAGTACCAGAAATAAGTCATAGTATCCAGTGATTTGTTAAAAACAGCTTCATCAATGCAAGATAGCAATGGCACATTCTTTTCAACATGCTTTCTCTGGCAAATGATTCACATTCTTTGTGTGAATGTCTGTGTCAATTTGGTTTGTGATGTTTATTACCTCAGCAGTTTCAATTTTCTTTCCTGTAACATTTGCTTTCAAATTTAAATAACCTTTCTGTCCTTATGGTTTTTTTCTTTTTTTTTGATTTGTTTGTTTGGTTGTTGGTTTGTTTTTCTGTGATTTCCCCATAGCAGTTTGTGTACTACTAAACTGTCGTATAGTCTGTGACACTTCCAGTTGCTACATGGGTATGTGAAAATAAATGAGACTGAGTCTGTTTAGCCCTTTGAAATAAAATCTGTCGTGCTAGAATATTAATCAGGTATTAAATAGATCAGATAATGTGAAAGGAGTACATTTGTAGTTTTAAAAATTTAGCATGTCCTTTTCCTGCAATTTATTTTTTGATCTTTGAAAGATATTCCACCAAAAGCGTCATCTTTGAATAGTGTTTACTCCTAAAGCTATAGAAGCATTAGTTATAAATAAAGCTTCTGCTTGTTTTTAAGATCTTACATTCATTAGCTTTGCACATATCTGGCTTTGAAGTAGCAAATACAGACTCCTGCTAGTCTACAGAAAGTATGAAATTATGATTCTATCTACAGCGTATCAGAAGTAGCAGAAGAAAGAGAATATCATTCCAGTGTCTCGCTCATGAAAACAGGTTTCAGTCAAGGAGAAAAACAGATTAAAAATCAATTTGTGTAATAAACATAATACTCAGAAGCTGAAAAATACATCTAGGAGATGTAATAAAATTCCCTTGAAAACCAGATGGGACATAGAACTTCCCCCACGTTTGACATAGTCAGATATGTGCATGGACTTTCAATCAGTATTTTTCAGTGTTTGTCTTGTGAAACAGAAGCAGCATTAGAGTCCACGAGCTGTATGTATTTAAGTGAATTCTAATGATTTTAAACTAATGGAAATGAACCCAACAGAGTAAGGATATCACTGAGAGTGACTCTTGATTAACAAATGACATTGTAATTATGTACACAGCTAGATCATCTGCATCTGGTCGTACAGACCGCTACTGTCCTATAGAGCAGTAAAGATTAATAAATGTTTGTGTATATATGCACACAAACAGACTTTGAAATGAAAACTTAAGAATTATAGGTTATCACTTAATGTCACTGTGATGTTCATATGTATCCAGTTAAAATTAAGGACATCATTTGCAAGAAATGCCTTTCATTTCCAGATGATAGTTCAGCATATTTCTCTTTCTACTAATCCAGAACTGTAAAATCCTAATTACCAAAACTAAAAATTTGACAATACTAGAAAAAAAAATCCAGGTTGAAATAAATTATGTGAGTAATTTACATTATTTCTTCATGTTAGTAGTTGTGATTTTGCATGGTTACATCCTCCTATATGAATGCACTAGTACACAGAGAATGAGAGCATTACATTAGTCTTTCTATGCATTGATCTAGAATATGCCAAGCAGACAATTCATGTCATGTAATTCATTTTGTCATCTTTTCCTCAGGAACTGGATGTTTCCTCCAGGAAAGAGTAATGATAAACAGGTCCTTAAACTTTTTGTATCTTGACGTTGAATTCTTGGCAGAGTGGCAGTGAAGAAGATGTCATCTGAAACAACTCTTTGGCTATCACAGTGATAGGAGTACATTCAAAAGTTTTTGCTGTACAGCACAGCCTTGTGCCTTCATAATCTCTGATCAGCACATTTTCATTGTGTCTACTCTTGTCTGGCATTGCCATGTCCCATGTCAGTCCCTAAACTGCCTTGAGCATGACACAAAAGCTCATATGAAGGTTGTCAAGATATCACTTGCAATTTGTCAAGAACTTCACCACAGAACTTTTATCCATACAGTCTTTGTTGGAAGCCACGTCAAATCTTCTGGTAGACCAGCTTGTTGGTAGCAGAGTCCAAGTAAACTAGCATAGTCTGATTGGTGTTACATTTTTATCTAAGCAGATTTTGAGCTGTCTTGGTGCTCTGAACAAATTCAATGTAATGTCACCTAGGCATAGGTGGTGTGATGGCAAGCATGGCAAGACAGCACTACATAAGGTTTCTGTTTTTCCTTAGCACCGATGGCATCAAATGCATATTTTTAAGGTAAAACTTACATTCATTAAAATGGACAGTCTGCAAATGCAGTCATAATTATGCATATGCACATTGTGATTAGGCAGGACAATGTACAAATGCACATGCATGCAGACCCAACAAATACGATGTCCAGTAAACGCCAGCTCACACCATATAGTTATCACGATGGAGCCACACATCTGTGAATTTACAGGATACTATATCATAAACTTACAGCTGCATGCTTTTTTATTTTAGTTGAATTTCCACATTTATTCACTAGGTGGCAATGTAGTATGCAATTTGCAGCAAATTTGCAGCAGAACTGTTCTGATCTGAGATAATTGCACCAGGTAATTGTTTCACTCTGGATTGCAATTGAGAAATGTTAGTTAACTCAGTCTTCTTTTTTTTTTTTTTTTTTTTTTTTTTCCTGGTAAGAGTTAAAACCTTCAGTAGAAAAGACATGAGACCAGGGTGGATTGCAAATTTTGTAAGAGCTACATGAGCTGTCTTAAAGTAGTTCCAAAGGGCCAGTAGACCCTCCCTTACCACATGCCTGAACTGCCTAAAATGGAGTATAGGATCAACGGGAGAACATGCAGGTAAGACAACTCAGTGGGAAAAATTAATTTCCTGGCTATGGCAGAAACCAGATTACAGTCAGGAATTAGCAATATTTGCTGATTGGAAGGAGTTTCTGAAGCATACCTACTCTGAATGTGTTAGAGTTATAAGCATGGATGAACGGAACAATATGGATAGTATCATCTATGAATTCCTTTTTTTTATTCTGTTGGAGCCCAGAGAAATCTTGGAGAGATGGGCAGGAGCCAGTAGAGTCACCAGCTAGAGGGAGCTGGCAGCTCTCCTGGAAACCTGCAGCAGAACCAGGTCTGGCAGAGCCAGAAGGACTGCAGTGGTGGAGATAGCCAATGGGACCAGTTGCAATTCTGCTTTTAAGATTCACTGTGCATTCAATGGATAGGCTGCCTGCAGGATTTGATCATCTCAGTATTCAATCTTATTTTTATGGACATAAAATATGAAGCGTTAAAATACAGATATTATCTTTTATAGACCCACTATGTTCTTTTTCTCATTTGCCCTGTGAATTAATGAAACACCTTATGTCAGATGAATTTGAGATTTGCTGGTTTTAAGCATGGCCTTGCGTAAAGCCAAATGCCTGTTTAGGTCTCTGTAGGCAGCCTTTTGTTTTCTTAAATTTCATTACATGACTTGAATGGTTAATTTTTTTATCTTTTAAGTAGTCCTTTTTTTTTTTTTTTTTTTTTTCCCTCCAGGATAATAGACAATGCTTATGTTTAGGAGCATTTTCTTCCATGGTGCTTTATTACCCTCACAGATTATTCTGCCTGACCCAGCATTGTTTTGGCCTGGGAAATTTCTGTTAAATTGTCACAGTTATCCCTGCATTACTTTGATAGACTGTGTCCCTGCTGTAATTGTCAAGTGGACAATAATTTGGGACACTTCATTATTTTTGGATTAGGCCTCCTATATATCTCTGAGTTTCCGCTGTTTTTGATTTGTTTTCTTAGGGGATTAGCTAAGAAGTGGCCGTTGGCTATTGTTAAAATACATGTTGTAATTCAGCATGACTCATACTATATTTCATATTTCCTTTTACAGTCTATATTAAAAGCAGACCATCCCCCCAAACTTCAGAAGTCTTCTGCAATCAGAGGGCACTTTCAGCCTGGGGAGATTAGGATCTACCCCCACTAGAACTTTATGAACCCTGCTACCACACTTCTTCATTATTTTGTCTTAGTAAGAATGTGCAGTGGCATCAGAGCTTTAAAAACAGTATAGGCTGTTTATCATCGGGGTAAAACTAGTAAAGCATGAATATCAACTCTTTAAGTATTTACAAACACAAAAATGGACAGATACCTGCAAAAGTTCTGCAATTCCATTACAACTTTTTTTTTTTTTTTTTTTTTTTTTTTTTTTTTTTTTTTTGTGAAATCTTCCAATTTTCAGCTTGAGCTGCTGCAGGTTCTGCAGGTATTGAGATCAGCAGCATAATACCTCATGCGTAATGATTTGTATGTAATAGATTTCCATACTGATGTACATATAAGTGTAAATGCACAGTTTTGGGGCACTGCTGAGACTTTCCAGTAGCCCTGAGTGGGGTCTCCTTTGATTTATATGTGTGTAAATGCAGACACACATGCAGGTACACACAAGCCTGCTAGGAGTTTTCTTTTGAGATTCCCACCAGCATCATTCAAATGTTTTTGTTCTGAATTTACTTCTACTTTACATAGAATCTCAGAATCAAGAATGGCCCGGGTTGGAAGGGACCTCACGGACCATCAAGCTCCAATCCCCTGCCACAGGCAGGGCCACTAACCTCCCCATTTAATACTAGACCTGGCTGCCCAGGGCCCCAACCAATCTAGCCTTGAACACCTCCAGGGACAGGGCATTCACAACCTCTCTGGGCAGCCTCTTCCAGCACCTCACCACTCTCGTAGTAAAGAACTTCCCCCTGACATCCAGCATAAGTCTTCCCTCCCTCAATTTAAAACCATTTCCCCTTGTCCTGATGTTATCTACTCTTTCAAAGAGTTGAACTTTAACTTCAAAATATGTAATTAGAAGTAACTTAATTACACAGGAACCTTTTATCACTGAGCAGTTGGATATAAATATCTGTCTTTTGCACTGAAAAACAGGAAAGCCGTTCCCTACTTGGCTTTATCAAGGTCTATTTTTCTAGCCAGGCACTTCTTGCAGCTTTTAGATATGTATGTAGATTAGTTTTCTCTAGATTGAATTTACAACAGGATGTTTGGAGAGCAGGTATTGTTGTATTATCTTCATACTTACCAGAGCAGAAGCAAAAAAATTTTTAACAGTAGGAACAATTATTGTTTTTTTTTAATAGGAAGAACAAAAATTTTCAAATCTTCTGCCCATTTCACATAAGAGATTTTTTTTTCTTGTAGAATTAGAAGGGAGAGTGTAAATAATCAAGTTACTGTCTGCTATTAGCTTTCTTCTACACATGGCTGAAGTGGAGACACCCAGCTATAGTGACTGTGGCCCTAGTTCTACAGAAAACTGTATATGCTTACTGAATATAAAGCATGACACCATCCTTCATTGTGAGTCTTGTAAAATCTGATGTTCTTGCTCTTAAAACTCTCTTTGTGAATCACGTGTTCAAGAAAGAATCTCAGCTTTCAGCTAAGAAAATATTTACACTTTTATCTTCCTATTAACAGAAGGACGTTTGAAAATACGACTTGAATATACTAAAAGGCTTTTAAAGTCAACAGATGAAAGAATAAAAAATATTTTCAAATGATTATGATATTTAAAGAAAATCTTATGTTTTTGGAAGGTGGTGATTACTGAATCCTGGACATTCAGGAGACAGAAGAAGAGCTTCTAAGTGGAGGTGAGACTTTCAAAAATACCAGCAGGCACAATTATCCTGTGCTTTGCTGATTTCAATGAAGCTGACTTTCCAAGCAGCTGATAAGAAAACAGCTGCTTTCTGATAATGGTAGAATTAGTACCCTGTACAATAAGTATGAATATAACACCTGCCCTTAAGAGAGACTAGCGCTCCTGGCATATAAGAGCAATGGTATTTACATTATATTTACTGGGTAATGAAACTGGGCAGAGGCTACAGGATTCTCAGGGCTTTTGAGCACTGATAACAGAAACTCCTGATGGAGTATGTAGCTGGTAATAACAAACAATAACTGTTCTCTGTTTTATATATTTGAATCCATATCTATTGAGCTGAGTGGAGCTGTTGATGCATTTCCTAAGTATTATGATTTATTGAAAAATGGGGAAGAAAAGGTGATGTTGAATCTAAGATATCAAAGATAAAAGGAAATTACAGAATACACAGTTCTGAATTTACCTTCCCTGGTTCTGTTAGAGAAAAATACATCATGATGGATCTGTCGTCCCAAGAGAGTTGCAGCTCTGTGCCCCTAGGATCAATGTGTACTGTTTCACACCTGTAAGCTGGAGCTGAGGTTCTGCTGGGGCAGTCCTGAGTTAGACTTGGACAGATGTTTATTGCTTGGAAGTGAGTAATTTGTGTTCCCACCTGTTTTTGTGCCTCCATAGTCCTCTGGGTTTGTGGTGGGTCTAGGAGTAGCCCAGCAAGACATTAATAGGGATACCTCTGGCTGTTGTTTCCTTAGATTCCTTAGTGGATGTGCACAGGGGGTTTTATCACATATGCTAATATGCTGCAGTGGCATTTGCTTAAAAAGATCCAGGATATCTCAGCTCCTGTATGTTAAAATTATTTGTAGATAGAATAAATTTCTGAAATTTAAATCTAGCAGTAACATAACATAGCAGTTATGCCTGATGTAGGGCTTAGTTTCTTAAAGCTCACTGTAAACTTCTTTCCTCAAATGCTTCATGAAGAAAAATAATAATTAAAAAAACAGTGCTCATTTCTAGTTAAGTCAATGAAACCTGTTCACTAGTGACTGTAGTTCAGGATGTATGTTGTTGGTTTTTTGATGCTGTAAGTGCTATGATCTCATTTGAAAGCCATAGTCCTTATAAAATAGTTTAGAAATACTGAATATATATATTCAGTATATTCAGAAATAGTTCAGACTTACTTTAGTTTACTTTAGAGATACTGTGATGTTAATGCTGTCTTTTTTTTGCTCAAGAGATTTGTGAAGCAGAAGTTCTAGAACTTCTTACCAAGAAAACTGAAGTGCTGTTAGGTTGCATAGTGCGTTTGTTTGAGAAAAGCTCGGAAAATACCCCAATGTGTTGGTATGAAATGATAGTGTTTTGTAAAATAACAGAGAGATTACTTTCACTCTCCTGGATGCTTTTTAAAACCTAACCTTGCAAGAAATTATCAGCAGGTCAACAAGGGCCAAATCTTGAGGTCTCTCATCAGGCGTGTCTATAATAAAGCTCTTACTCACTCCTGTGCAGGTTTTGCTAGATCCAAGTACTATGTAAAGGTTACAGTGCTAGGATTTAGCCCATAAAAATTATTAGCTCAGGTTGCTGTCTAGGCTTTCTGCTGTAATTTATCTATCACTTACTTATTTATAAAAGTGCAGAGGTGATAAAGAAGTCATCTCTCAGGTCATACAGCAGTTTAAACTACAATGTCTCTGATTAAGCATCATAGACAAAAAAGGATAAGAAGATTCAAGGGAAGATAAGAAGAGTAGAAGTAAAAAGCTTGCACAGCTATTGGAAATAAGACATTATTTTGCTTCAGACTCAGTAGGAGCATCTGATCCCCGTTTCCTATGAAGTCTAGTTCTGAGTGCCCCAAAATTGCTTTAAACATGAAAAAGATGAGACCACTGTGCTTAATAATGCTGTTAACACTGTGTCTGAAGATTTATCACTTCACTGTACCACACATAAATACTGCTTGGTCTTCATCTGTGCAGAATGTAGAGGTAAACTTTAATTGAGGGTTTCTCTTTGGGGATCATGTGCGTTCAAGGGGAACAAAACTCTTATTATCAACCTGGAAATATAACAAGTTTGAGAGCATTGTCACATAGAGATACTGAAACGTTAATTCATGCTTCTGTGACATCTTGTCTGGATTACTATAATTCCCTGCTTGCAGGTTTCACTCAGCCCTCCTTTCACAAAATAAGAACTTGTATAATAATGTAACCACTGAGATTTTAAGCATGCACAATATCTGGTCATTATACATCTCTGCGCTGAGATCTCAGTGTTGCCTGCCATCAGGTACTGGATCGATTTGAAGATCCTGGTGATGTGTTTTAAAAACACTGCATGTATCCAAATGAGTTTTCGGTTCCCTATTGCCCAGGCCTAGTTTTACCGAAGTGTAAAAATGTTGCTCTTTCGTTTGCTCAGAGCGAGAATTATACATTGCTGTGTCCCATAGCTTTTTTTCATGCAACTACAGAGTGCACTTTGCCAGAAGAGGTTTGGCATGTCAGCCTTGTAATTGACTTGAGGTCAAGATGATAGTGGGTTTCTTAACTTTTCTTTCTCTCACCAGTGTTGCTGCTGGTGTCAGAACATATTTAATGGAGCACTGTAAGGCTTCTTTTTCAAAAGATGTTTCAGATTTGCAGCATCCTGTACTTTACAAAAAGACTTATCATATTTGTTTTTGACTTTCTTTCTTCTTTTTAAATTTTGGAATACAATACAAACTGTTCTATTTACATTGACTGCATGCATCACTCCAATGCATAGAAAATTTCCAGTACAGCCAAAATAGAATATAAAAGCATTTTTCCTTTGAAAACTGTCATTACACAGGCTAGAATGTAGGCAGAACCTACATTTGAAATGTAATGTTTCTGCCACTAAGATTGATTAGCATAAGGCATCATATGCATGCTTAAGCTCTGCTAATAAAGTTGTGATCAGAAGCAAAATTAAAAATAATTTTAAAAAAGACTGTAGCCCAGTGAACAGCTAGTTAAGTTTTTAAATTTTCCATTGAAATGAATGATTGTAGACAGCCTGACACCTAAATAACCCTATGAAACAATTCCTTAAGTGTTTTGCCTTTATCCTTGCTCAGGGCGAACATCTAGTACTTTCCTGTGGTTTTTTTTTTTTTTTTTTTGCTTTTTGTTTTTTCCTAGCATTTAACTTTCAGTCTGTGTATCTCTTACATGCATATGTAAGATTCCTTTCTTGTTTTTTGTTTTTTGTTTTTGTTTTTTTTTTTTTTTAAAAAAAAAAAAAAAAAAAAAAAAACCTGCTCTCTAGTTCTTTTCTTGTCAGTTGATGTTTTGATTATTGTGGCAAAGTAAGAAAAAGAAAAGTTATCATCCAGCATAACATATCACTGCAGTGAGCAAAGAAAGGACACAGTATTTAACTTAACACAAGCTCAGTATACTGTTCCAAGCAGACATGCTGAAGTTTGCAGTTTTAAGTCTAAAGCTCACTGTTGGTAGCACTTGGTTTCTCATTTAAGAAACAAAAGGATAAGATATACTGTATGTCCTCAAAGAGTAACAAATCCTTATCACCCTTACAGACTTGCAGGCTTCCTGTGGCATCTCATCTCACGGTTTCTGGTGCTTTGGACCTTTCTACAGAGGTTCAAAGCAGGATTGTATTTCATAGGGTGTTGGGGGGGGGTTTGATGTCTCTCAGAGACATTTTGCTGCCATCAATTCTGTTGGACTTTAAGAGATTTGGTGAAACTTTCTTTTCCATGGAAACTGTAAGGTCTGTCTTTTGCTATTATTCTCATTTGACCCTGAATGAAAGGGAGGAGATATCCTCCTCCTTGCTGCGCCCATTCATTTCTGCACTGTCTACACAAAGTTTCTCTACCAGAAGTTGATTTTTCCTTTCTGTGTTTGCCTCTGTATCTGTATCTAATATTCAAGGCCAAATTCAGAAGTGGTGCAAGTTACTAAGAACAATTCAAAAGGTCCCCTCAGACTCTGCTGGATCTATTTATACCATCTCTATCAGTGTATAACATAGTCTGTAATTTACATACCAAGGAATTGCAAGAGGATTTCAATTTAAATAAGAGACTCTTCTTTCATTTACACCTACTCAGAAGCCCTTATTATGAAAGCTGTAGCAAGTCAGATTGACATTTGATGAACAAAGGGCAATTGTCTTCAGCACAAAAGAACAATGGTGTTCCAGTATTTTTTTGAAGCCTGTTTTCGCTCTTATCACTGTCATTTTCATCTTCCAAGTTTTGGTGATTCTAACGTTTCATCCAGTGAATTGATATTGATCTTTGCTGGTTAGTATTTTGCAGTTATGTGGAGGGAAAAACAACTTATTTCTTTTACTTTTGTACAATACCTGAACATATTTGTTTGGTTGGTACACAGATTTTTGAATGTCCCTAGTTCAGTACATTCTATCTTTCTCTCCTGCTAGTCTGCTTTTGCTCAGTATAGTGTTATGGTGAATATAGTAATACTTCTGGTCAGCAAGACACTGGGAATCCAGGAATGAATGTATGTGGACCTGGATTTTTACATTCTTTTCTAAGGTATGAAAGAATCTAGGTAAATTCCAAGTACTTGTGTGCTTGAAGTCTTTCATACTTTTTTCCCCCTGTGGTAAAGACATAATTACCTCACTGAAAATTCTGGAGATTGCTAGAAACCTCTTTGATATTGATCCTTTGTGTGTGTTCGAGTACCTGACCTAGGTACTGTCAGTTGGGAGGAAAACCATTTCCTCTGTCTTTGTGGACATCTGTCTTTGGTGTGTATCAGACCATATGGCCTCTATAGATGAGGTGGGTTAGGAAAGCATTAGAGACTGCAAATGATGTCTTACTCAAATTATGCGTTAACTGGAAGCGTTCTTCTGATGTTTAACTTAACAATTTTTGGCTCTGCTCTCCTGACTCTGCTAGTGACCTGAAAAGAGATTTATATTCTGGCCACTGAGAGTATCAAGGATTCTCAGGAAGCAAATAGGCTCAGTGTAACCAAAACATTTCCTTTGTACTTACCAACTTTAGAGATCCAATACAAAAATTGAATCTCAATCTTCTTCCTTTTTTTTTTTTTTTTTTTCCCTCTAGAATCCTTTGTGCAGCTTCAAACTTTCAGAAAACTTAGAGGGAAAACAGTTAATTTTTAGTAGTTTATAATTTTTTTAATGAATACCTTTTAACTTTATTATTATTTCTGCAAGGCAAACATATCTTTGTGCCTTTTTGATGATTTGCAACAAAAAGTTTCACCCTGGGTTTGAATTATATATTTTAGCTTCTTTGCTAGCTGTCTTAGTGAACAGTTTGCTGTTTATGCACACTTAATAAAGCCAAACTAATCATTAAGGATTCCAATGAAATTCTGTATGAGAAGACCTGGTCAGAATAACAAATCTTCAGAGAAGGTAAATGCTGTCTCTGAACTTAGCTGAAGTGAATCTCAAAACATCTGTACTTCAAAATGTTAGGGATTATCACATTTCTTCCAAATTCTTCTAAGTTCAGTGGTAACATTGACAACGTTACCTTTATTTTTCTGTGGGTTTATCCCCCAGATCCCTACTTACTATTGTTGTGTTTCATTCTTTTTATTAAGTAGACTGAATAAGGTCCTGTTGCAGTGGCTGTCTTGCTGCAGTAAGCAGTGTGTATTCTGAATTCCTCACTAGGTGCAGTCTTACGGGGAAGAAGATGAATGTCTGATTTGTCTGTCAGTCATGTCAAAACACATTTCTTTGCAGTTCTATGATTTGAGTGGGACTTGAAATGCACACTGTTTTGTAAGTCACTTAGATTTGCATCCTGCTGGGTATCTTTTTCAGTTTATTCCATGCTTGCTGCCTATTGGCTTCAACAGCAGCTCAAAGCACTCATTACTATGCAAGATCAGGTTCTTTTTGTTTGGAGAGTGTATATATACATACATATCTCACCACTAAAGAACTCCTTACAAAATGAAAGAAACTTGCTATAAAGGTACTTTTGTTCTCCTAATTACTTAAAAAAGAAAAAAAAATCTGCAGGGATAAGAAGAAAATCAAGGCATACACCATGACCTTACAAATCGTCCATAAAATTGTGTGAAAACAAATGTCCAACTAAATCACAAATGAAACAGCTCAGATTAGCTTAAAAAAAAAAGAATAGAGGTGTTCTTCTTTGGATGATAAGCATTATATTCCATAATTAAGGGTTTGGGGTGTTGATGTACTCTTGGAATGAAGCCTTTCAAGTAACTTTCCAGTTTCCAAACCACTGAATCTTTGTAAAGTTAATTTTTATCTGCAAATATAGGAAGCTTAACAAACAATAGCAGTTCAAAGCCACACAGGTAAAGAGCCTTCAAAGAGTAATTCGCAATACAAATTCATAAAAGTCAACAGTTTAGACTGCTCAATTGCTTTTAAGATTTTCATCAAATACAACTCAGCAGTGGGAACTTACCACTGATGCCTCCCAACTGAGTTAAAATCAGAAAACACTGACGTTATCTTTATTTTTCTGTGGGCTTTAGACAGCAAAAAATAGTAATTGAGCTTTGCCACAATTTACTTCCTATCTTTACGACTCTGACCAATGGTACCTGCACAAGTTGCATGTTCTATTTAGTACAATAAATATGGGCATTTCATATTGCAATCAAGTATTTAAATTACTAATTACTAGCATGAGAATTGCTCAAAAAATGAATTGCTCATACAAACGTTATCTACTTTGTGTTACTAAACTTATTTTAAATATGGGTAAGTGCTCCCACAGTTCTTTCTGATATCTTAAAAGATCCATACTATAACATCAAGGTAATTTTAGAAGATATTCAGCATTTTGGGAGCATTCTGATTTTCATAAGATGAATAACCTTATTATCAGTGGGACAATAGTGATTTTTTTTTTTCCTTTTGGCAGCAGTAGAAGTTTTCTTTTGAAATGTTACCAAGTTGTTGCCCAGTTTTACTGATTCATTGTGCATTATCTTGGCAGAATCAGAAATTAGCTGTGTTACCAGAGAAGTCTGGGATCCTTTCTGTTGGGCAAGATTTCCAGACCAGAGTTTAGTGAGTTCAGTCATGCTTTTAAAGTATTTTTTGTTTGTTTGCTTGTTTTTTAGTTCAAAATATTGTTATTTAACTGTAACACAGTTCCTTATGCCTCAGTAGCCATCCGGTTGTCTCTTCTTGTGTGAGATTTGCAGTAGTTTAAAAGCTGCTGTATCTGATGTTTGTTTTCAGCTTTACGTACACACACATAGGAACTTCATGCAGTAAAGGGCCACAAAGATGAAAAAGTTCCTGGAGCTTCTCCTGTGTGAGGAAAGGCTGAACGACCTGTATCTATTCAGCCTGGGGAAGAGAAGACTGAGAGGGGATCTGTAAAATGTTTGTAAATATCTAAAGAGAGTTGGGAGGCAAATGGATGAGGCGAGGCTCTTCGCAACAGTGTGTAGTGATAGGACAAGGAGCAATGACATAAAACTTGAACATAGGAAGTTCTGTACAAAAATGTGGAATAACTTTATGGTAAGGGTGATGAAGCACTGGGGCAGGTTTTCCAGAGTGGTTGTGGAGTTTTCTTCTGGGGAGATATTCAAGACCCATCTGGACGCTTACCTGTGTAGGGAATTTGCTTTAGCAGGGGGGTTGGAGTAAAGCTCTTGAGATCCCTTCCAACCTCTGCAATTCTGTGGTCCTGTGAAACTTGTAATCTTATTGAATAATGGGTTCTGTATTGACATGAGGTCTTCATTAGTTTTGTTTCAGCACTGTTGTGTCAAGCAGATCTCAGTAAGTTAAGTCATGACAGTACTATCTGTTCCTACAAGATACTTATATTTATCATAAGATGGTTTGGTTGAACCTTTATTTGCTTAATAAGTAGAAAAACTGTGCTTTGGAACATCAATATAATAATATGTACTGATTATAAAAGCAGCAGGATGGTAAAAAAAAAAAAGAAAAAAAAGAAATAAAAGAAAATATGTTGGTTATTCTTAGTTTTTGATTACTAAAGGGTAAAATATCAGTTTTTATCCAAACCTTTGAACCCCATGATTGCAGAAGACTGCAGAAAGAGAAGAGGCTTTCTCATGAGAACTTTTTTTTTTCCTATCATTCTATTAGGAAAAAGAAAACAAAACAACCAATAAACCTCTAAAGCATTGCACTTTTTTTTTTTTTTTTTTTTTTTTGCCTCCTTCTGGGCAAGACAGAAGTGTAACAGTAGAATAAAAGGATACTTTTTCCCCTTTGCTTGGCAATCAATCTTGAGGTTCAGTGGAGTTCAGCTCCTCTTCGGTTTAGCCTTGAGGAAGCAGAGGATTTTTCTGTGCAACTCCACAATCCATAAAGAAAATATCCCAGACACTCTCTGTATGATAGATGCAAGGGGAATCGTTTACATTTGGAGCTTTTTTCCACTTGCAGAATTGGCAGTACAGGTGTGTTTTTTTTCAGGTGTTGTTCTTCCTAACATATTTCTAAAAGGCTGGCACTCTAGGGGATGTCTTGGTGCATTGGCTGGAAAAAGACGATTTCCCCATTTGGTAGAAATAGGGAGTGTGATTTCTGTTGTTACTATGGGCTGCAGGACTGGGGGTGGGTGTTGACACTGAAAACCCATAACAAGCACTGTGCTACCTTGTGGCCTTCTGGCAGTAAGTGGCTTCTGCTTGGATGCTTCCCTGGCCATTTTCCTCCTTCCAAAAGTCATGCCTCTCTCTTCTGGCTGCCCAGTGAATTCTGCTACCGCTGACCAACTTGTAACTATGTTCTAGCTGTAACCCCAAACACTTCTCAGTGCTCAGCTATTTCATCATGAGATTTGCACCAGAGATAGTCAGAGCTTCCTGCAGTTATATCATGCAACCAATCTGCCAGTTAAAAGACCTGAATATCTTTAACCTTGAACCTGAATAATTTACCAACCAGAAGTCTGATCCTGCAACATGCTGAAGGGAAAGTGCTGCTTGTACAGTCTGCCCTATAAAACTCATCAGAGTATTTGCATTACTGTGGACAAGGTGAGACCCAGAGCTGGTCAAGACATCATTAAAAGATAGAAATCGTAATGAAAGCACTTGAGGTTTGAGTGAGAGAAAGGAAGATTTAGAAAATAAATAAATAAACATAAGATTTCAATTAGGATTTCAGCAGTCAAGAGCAAAAAGAACAATGCACTAGGATATGGTGGGGATTTGCTCTCGGGGATTCATGCTGAACCTATATAACATTGTAGTAATGAAAAGCTGTATATCAGAACATGAGCTGGCACCCTGTCAGTCAAAACATTTCCTCTAGCTATCAGTGCAAATAAGAGAGGAATTTGGACTTCATATATGTTGTATTAAAATTCTTATCAGGAGGTATCTATGCAAAGTCACAGCCAATATTGTTTCAGGTTTGTTTTCTTTTCCTTTTTCTCCTTTTACTCATGGTACACAGCCAGTGCATGTCAAATTTGACGTGGCCTCTGGCTTTATCAGTCTGGTGAAGGACCAAAGTTTTAAAAACTCTAAAAGCTAGGGGGTGCTTGGTGGGATTTTCTTGTAACACAAGTAGAATTCCACTGGGCCCTCCTTTCTATCATTAGGTGCTTGCACAGCTCTGCCCCTCTCTGCAGCTGATGCTTTAAACTCATCCCACTGAAGGCCACGGTGAGCACCATAGTTGCCCTGTCAGTGGAGAGGCAGGGATGCATAGTGAGCTGCTCTGTATTTGGATTGGAACTGAAAAAAGTACGAACTACACAGATGAGAAGAAAAGTATCAACTCAACCCTCTTTGTTTACTGTCTCTACAGCCTGCTTTGCTTTTCTATCAATAGTAAAAGCATTCTCTTTCCTAAGATTATTACTTAAGAGTAATCTATCTGTATTTTTTCCACACAATTACCTCTGATCATCCCGAGGCTCTTTTACCCTATTCTGAGACAATTACTCCCTTTATCCTTGGTGCTCCTTCATTCCCTCACTGCCTCCTCAGCTTGCCATAGGAGCACTGTTGACCTGTTGACCCAGAGAAGGGATAGGGACACAGTAACACCCCGTGCAGCTGTGGCCACAACGTATGCCCCATCTGCATGAAATAGTGCCCTCAGCAAACTGTATGGGGATTTAAAGTATAGCGGCAAATTCATATTGTTTTTGTCAATAAGGCTGGTTTCAAATTCTGATCCGAAACTGCTGCATGCTGCTCTGATTGAAAGACTGAAACTTGTTGTGGGTCAGAATAAATAATAAAAAATATTCTTACTGAATTTCTTTTGGAAGTGTTTAAGCAACAAGTTTAGATGTTCTTCTTTGTCACTACAGAATGCTTATTTGATGGTGAAGGTATTTAACCTCATCCTTCCTTTTCCATTCATTTTCCCCTGACACTCATTATCCTGATGTTTCCATCAACAAACGATTCCTAAGTATAATTGATAGAGCACTCATGCAGATATCGTTTGTATTGTTTCTAGCCCAACTAACGTGTTCAAGCATTCTTTAGAGTGAAGGAACCTAGAAGCATTCAGGGCAAACTTAGTGAGAACTGTTTTAATATCTTGCACTGTAGAATCATCTGTAAAGGAGTACATGTATGTGTGAAAGCCCACATTTTAGAAGAAGATTGTGGACTGGGATGTGTCTTGTGAACATGGAACAGGTAGGGAAAAGAAAGCTTTGGTTTCTTATTAGCAGCCAAGAACCTGGGAAAATAATGGGGTGACTTGAAAGTACATTTATTTGTGTCAATTTATCAAATGGTAAGAAACGGACGATGAAAAAAGTTGATTTTTTTAATGAGCTTACGTAAATTAAATGGGATTCCAGAGTAATTCTAAACAAAGAAACCGAAAATAAAATACGTAAAAGGTGCTGAATTCAAAATGCTATTTTACTCTATCCCATGTGCTTGGAAAACATTTTAAGCTAGGCCAGTGGCAGTAATTATTGAGATATTACAGTCAGTGAGGTGTTTTCATTACAAAGCTCAGATTTCCAAATCTAAGAAAGTGCCAGGTACAGCTCACATGTTCAATGTACAATGTTCAATTTTATGTATTTTAGTACGTACATATATATAGATGTCTGTATAAGAAAGTGTATACCCATATACATATACCCTGTTTTTCATGGAAAGTGTCTATATTTTCCAGATGCAACAGCTTGCTATTCTACATAGCCTGCCTAAACAATGCATTTGGAGATATTCAGCAGTCTTGTCCTTGAGAGCCAAACATTTTGCATGTTCTAGTCAAGTGCATCCTTCTCAGCCTGACAAGGTCATGGACACTGTCAGAAGAAAAGACCCAAAACAAGGAATACAAGATTAACAATAGACAGATCAAAATGATAGGAGATTAATTTCTTTAGCTTGAATAACATTGTCACTCGCAATTAATTTCAACCCGGAAGAGTATATAGCAGATACTTTGAAAATGAAGAACAGAATCAAGCAGTGTGTAGGGACTGTTTCTACTATTGTATTTTATTACTGTATTATATTATTATTCTTGATTCTGGCTTCTCTAAATACTATACCTGCCATGGAAGCTAGATGAATTAAGATGCTAGAGGGATTTCTCACAGATAAGTGTTCCTTATTACTTTACTTCACTTTGATAAATATTTTGCTTTGTTACTTATTATGTTAATAACTGCAGAAAAATTACAATGTGTGGTTATTCAGCATTCAGTTTTTTTTTCTCAGCTTCATTTTCCGAGTCCTTTAGTGGAGTATTTTCCATAGTGTATGCTACTAATCTACGGGATGCACTCTCTTTTTATCGCAAACTCCTTCTTTTAGGTGCCTCTACCTTTCTCAAAGGTTGTTATCATTGAGGAATCTTCATAATTACCAGTCTCTTATAGGCCAAAGTCTCTTAGAACAGCCATTATTATGTTTTACAGTGAACTGAAATCCTCCTCAGATATATCCGGCTGTTCGATATTCTCATATATATCCTTCAGCATGGTCTCTATCTATTACATTAAGGGCAGGTGGACACATTTTTCTCTTTTGCTGCCTAGTAAGCAAAGGTTAGAGTTCAACTTGTCCCAAATCAGCTTATCCTTCTACGGGGTAGTCAAAGCCCACTTACAAACACTCTGCTGCAGTTTTACATTTTTACCTCCCACCAGCATTCAAACCTGGGTGAATGTCTTTCTCTGTCAAAGCAGCAGTGGGAGGTGAAAATGAAAGTCCTTTTTTTTTCTTTTCCTGAGAAATTGGACTGTAAAAAGCTGTCAGTTTAAAAATGACATAGTGGCACAGCATTTCTATAAGGTGGCTCCTTTCATTTTTGACTCCTGCTGTCTCTCTGACAGTTGAAGTTGCAGCAGGAGGTAAAAAATAAAATGAGCACTGCTGGCATTTGCCCTCAAGCACAAAATTAATAATGGAAGAAACAGGACGATGTCCAAAAAACACCCAGTATGGGATGTCAGCCAATGAGGTTTCAATACTTCCGTAATAAGGTGACCAAAGCAATGTCCATTATTCCAAGTATGATCATATTCCCTATTACCTAATGTTGGATCTATTTTCCCCATTTTATATTTGATTCCCTGCTCTATGAGCTAAAGAATATTTTAAATTCTACTAAGAAATATGCTATGACTTTATAAGTTCTCCCCCTCTGCATCCTAGAAATGGTCAAAATTTTATAGATGTTGTCTGTACTCAAGCTTTATACATATCAACCTTTCTGCACAGAGGATTCATTCCTGAATCACTGTTTGACTATGTCCTATCCATATATACATACCAAACTCAGAACATATTAAATTGATAGCCTTTGGAGTAAATAGCCACAGGATCAAAAAGCTGACATGTTTTTATTCTTGAAAACTTACTCAAGAGCCGAGCATTTCCTGCCATCATTAAGAAAAAAATGAGCTGTTATTAGGAGGCTCAGAGGAAGAAGAGGAATCTCTTCTAAAATTCTAAAATTCTAGCAGATAATGGGTCCTTCTTACATAAAGGACTCAGTATGTGTAAATCTTACCAAATTAGTAAGGCAGAAGATCTGTTAATCATTTTCTGATTTTTATTGACATTTTGGTGGTATACATTATCTTATTTTGGCTATTCATGAGGTAATATTTCAGGGTTGCAACTGTTGACTTACTGGGATATAACGTTCCTACATGGCATGGAAAACCTACCATAACATGCAGTCCTTCTGCAGAACTTAGGTTTGAGGGCAACCTCTGACAGCAGCATACCTAACTTTTTCTGTCAGAGGCTATTTAACATCTTCCTATATTCTATACCTTTTCCTTTTCACTTCCAGCTTTGCTACTGCTTTTATTGGCATATATTTTTCCTTTGTACAGATCAAGAAAGGGGGCAAACTTTGAGCATATCAGTGATGTGAATAATTCTTGAGAGCTGACAAATACACAAAATAAATGCAGCATAAAGAAAGGATCTTATTTCTTCATGTACTGTTGATGGCATGAACCAGTTGTCTAGCCCACAGCTTAAAAAAGCTTTTGTCTATTATTAGAGAGTGGGAATGACTCAAACGCTTCAGCTGAACCCATTGATCTCATTGATTTCAACATCTATTAATGACAAAGAGAAGCTGGACTGGATAAATACTTCAAGTTTGTTACAATTATCTTTAGTGGTTCCTTCTGCAATTTCTGAAAGTCTTTTATTATATGTTTCAATCCTTCCCACAATTTAGCTTCCATTTCTGTCTTTTTTTCCTTGAATCTTCCTTGCCAACTTAGAATTCTATGATTTGTTTTATTCTCAGATGCTTATGCTTCTTTTCCTCCTTTTTTTTTTTTGTCCCAGTTGGTCCAGATGTCTCTATAAATTCATTCACTGTGGAAAGAAACACAGAGCAGTCTGGCATAGATATATGTATACATTTTACATATAAATATATACAGATACTAATTATTTGTCATTTTCTGTTTTTCTTTTGTACCTATTGTGCTATTGTTCTATCTTACCCACTTATCCCTGTGTCTTCAGTGTCCTTCTCAGATTTCTTTTATTAATTCTCGTCCATTTGTATCCACGTGTAAATGCTCACCGCTGTAATTATGAACACAAATGCTTTTGCTTTTTGTTGTTTAGCTACACCTCCATGTACATCCCTAAGTATCACAGATTGATTTACTGATTTTTTTGTTTTCCTTCTGTTTAACACACTCTACTTCATGACTGGGGAGCTCCTTGAAAATTATCATTATCTATTGAGATTTTCCTTTTTAAAAACTCTTTTACGTGTATTTTATATATCATCAGATCTTATTGCTTGTTTGGTGACACTTGGTTTCCTTTAGTTTCAAGCTGTAATTCTGCACAGAGAATTATTTTTTCTCTAACATGAACATTTTGTAGCACTGCTCAATCAAATAACCATTGCAGAGCTCAATCTTGCTTCAGTGGGATGAGAGAAAGACCACTGATCTTAGAACAGATTCTTCTGGTTTTGTTCACAGAGTTCCCTTTATCTTGATATTGAACTTAGTAAAGTAAGCAGGATTTGGTTCCCTGTCACTGTGTACAATTGAGCTTTGCTTTTTTTCCTTTAATCTAAATTGCTCACTAACCACACAATATTTCTGTCTTTTGTTGAGGTTTCAAACTAACCCACTATCTAGATGTTCCCTTCTCACACACACACTTTTGAGACTTTCATTTTCATAATCTTAAAAAAATCACTCCTCTGAACTTCTTCCAACATAGGGGTTTGCTTTGTAGAAGCAGAAGATGTTTCCAAGTTTTCGGCTCTCAGATTTCATAAAGTATTTGAGAAGGATATTCCTTCCGGTGTGTGAAGGAATTAAT
This sequence comes from Lagopus muta, assembly GCF_023343835.1. NCBI lineage: Eukaryota > Metazoa > Chordata > Aves > Galliformes > Phasianidae > Lagopus > Lagopus muta. The sequence continues at coordinate 22,875,397 of NC_064436.1, read as the reverse complement.
CTATCTGAAAAGGCAAAATAGAGAAACTTTATCCTTGTGTCTTTGGACCTCAAATTCTTCTCTTAATTGAATATCCATGTGTGCAAGGATCTACTCTCATTTTTACCATTTTGATTCATTTTAACATTTTTACGTTAAGCAACTGAAATGCTGTAAGGGGAGTTATCCCAGGTAGTCTCAGGTGTATGATAACACAGGTAAGACTTCCAAGAGCACATATGTTGTCAGGGGGCTGCTGATAGCAAATCTACTCTTTTTTTCCTTGATCTGAGGGTTAATTAATTAATTAATTTTACTGTCTGGCGTAGTGCAGGAAAAGATTTTGGTGCTAAGAGATCTGAAAGATGGCCTTCTCTCTGGGGTTCAAAGCATTCAATTTCTTGAATGGTATCTGCACCCATTCCCAACTGGAGTGTCTGCTGCACCCAACCAAGCCAGCTCCTTGTAGGCAGCATGCCTGAGGGGAGATTTTCCTCTCTCCTCCCTCCCTCGGCATCCTGTAAAGCCCAGTGGCCCTCTGCACCTCGAAATGCAGAGGTGACCTGCTCGTGCTCAGTGAGATGCTGTGGCCTTGTCTCAAGAGCAAATAGGAGCTCAGCAAAAGAGTGAAAATCTTGAACAGTACTCATGGATGCTGTGTGCGTAGGTGTCATGAGTGCAGAACATCTGTGGAAAGAACTGGCTTCCTTCACCTCACAGATAGGACTGTTTCCCTGACAACCCTATAGCTGGGTTTTTATTTCTCTGAAAAGCCACCCAAATCCTACAAAGTACGTTTCAGTCCGACACTGCAATGCACATCTCACAGGAGAGGAAACATCATCAATACTTATCAATGCTGATATACACTGATTAAGTTTAATTTGATCTTAGTGCCTGCATTGCATTAGCTCTTCCTATTCTCCCTTGCTTACTTGGCTGCAGCTCATGCGTGTGCTTTAAATGTCCCCAGTGTGCAGTGACTCCTCTTCCCCTCAGTAGTCATGAAGCAGGAACAGTAGGAGACTCAATTTGTAGCATATGACTGATTAGCCTAGGTTTTCCCCAAAGTGATTAATAACCCCACAATCTGAATTGCCTGTCCAGCAACATGTTAGAAAATGCTTTTTTATTTTGACTATTTGAAAATACCATCTCCCAAGTGTTGGTCTCCTTGAAGCAATCTCCTTTGAAAGTCTGAAAAATCGAAGTACCTCAAATCATGACATATTCCTGACACATTGTGCCCAACTGCCGTGTTAGGTACACAAAATACGCTGTAAATCCCAGCTCTGTTTTTAATGAGGTTAGAATAAACACCTTAGTTGAGTAGGCAACCGATGACAGCAGTTTCTTTTAAGTAATCCCTTTCAAAGGTTAAGTGATTTATTTGTAGATTCTAAATTTTTCTATATTTTTCCAATGCTAATGTACTGTAAAAATAAAAACTAGCAAATAAGAAGTCTTGCATGGGGAAAAAATATACCGTGGTACACTGTAAAAAAGCAAATAAAAAAGATGATCTGGCAGTTCCTCCTTAAAGGAAGTGCTTCTTGAAAATACTTGCTGAACTAATTAACTTAATGTTAAATGTGGGAATTAGTCTCACCTCTCTGAATTGACCAAAATTCAAATTAAATGGTTAAATGTCTCAACTTATTGCTAGTCTTTTTGAAAGTTACTGTCATAAAACCCAAAGTATATTCGTGTTCCATAAACAATCCTCTGCTCTGATGTTATTGTTATTCCTGGCCCATAGTACATTGTTCCCCTGAGGGATATTCTGAAATTAACACTAATTGAGCATGATTATCTGATAAGCTTTAACAGGGTACTGTGTAGGGTTAATTTTACTTACAAGTGTAGATTTAATTGCATATATCAAAATAATCCAGATAAATTTTCCATAGCAGAAAATTATGGGGAAACAGCATTAAAAACTAAGAGAACTAGAAATAAGAAAACAACATATCTCTGAATTTATAAAAATTAGGATTAAATTTATACTTTTTCAGCTAATCACTTCAGACAGCGCACCTTTGTGTGCTGAATGAAGCACAACTTATGAAGTGGCTGTTACATGTTACCTTAAAAGAGATTTCCTTTCTTTTTTGTAACTGCAGTACATCTGTTTGGATATTGTCCTTCCTAATACTGCTGGAAGAGCATTTCAACATAAAACTCACACTGAATGGAACAGCTGAAGTACTGTCATTCTTGACAACTTTGTAAATGCATCTCTTTTTACCTGTTGTGTATTGTATTTTTTTCAGCTGCGGCAAAGGGAAGACAAAGAGCCTTGGTTTTTTTTTTGTGATATATATAATCTCACTGACTTTTTTTCTTTCTTTTTTACTTCTGTACGAAATCTGGAAGACCTCTTTTTCCACTCAGCTTCCACAGCTCTTTAGACCATGGGAATCATTCAGCCTGGGCTGGCAACGTGCCTCAGATCAGCTCTGGCCTCTCTGGCCACCAGAAGGCAGCAGAACCTAGAAAGCTGCATTTAACAGGCTCACAGCTTTCAAACAACTTTAGGTTCTGAATCCTGAAGAGAAAGTGAGAGGGAATCACGTTGCTGTTGATAAATATCTCAAATACGAGAGCCAAGTTGATACAACAGATTCTTCTTGGTGGTGTGAAGCAATAGTAGAAGGGGCAGTGGGCAGAAACTGGAACATAGGAAGTTCCAGTACTAACATGAGGAAGAACTTATTTCAGATTGATGGAGCCCTGGAACAGGCTGCCCAGAGCTTGTGGAGTCTACTTCTATAGAGATATTCAAGATCTGTCAGGATCACCTTTGTGATCAATTGTAGGGAACCTGCTTTAGCCAGGGGGGTTGGACTCAATGACCTCTTAAGGTCCTTTCCAAACCCTACAGTTCATAGAATCATAAAATCACAGAACTACTCAGGTTGGAAGGGACCTCAAGGATCATCAAGTCCAACCACAGCCTAACCATAGTACCCTAACTCTGACAACCCTCTGCTAAATCATATCTCTGAGCACCACATCCAAACGCCTCTTAAACACATCCAGGGACGGTGACTCAACCACCTCCTTTGGGAGCTATTCCAATGTTTAACCACCCTTGCTGTAAAGAAGTGTTTCCTAACATCCAACCTAAACTTACCTTGGTGCAACTTGAGGCCATTTCCCCTTGTCTTGTCACCTGTCACCAGAGAGAAGAGATCTACCCCGCTCTCACTGTAAGCACCTTTCAGGTACTGGAAGAGAGTGATAAGGTCTCCCCTCAGCCGCCTCTTCCCCAGACTAAACAGCCCCAGCTCCCTCAGCCTCTCCTCATAGGGCTGATTTTCCAAGCCCTTCACTAGCCTTGTTGCCCTTCTCTGGACCTGCTCCAGTACCTCCACATCCTTTCTGTACTGAGGTGCCCAAAACTGAACACAGTACTAGAGGTGAGGCCTCACCAATGCCAAGTTCTGTGATTTGTTCCCTGAGGGTTTTCCTCTCTTCTCATGTAAAAACTGTGTGGTGTGGGGTGGACTCTATGGCTCTGCCAAACTTCAGAGTCAGTCAGAATGGACTGAGGTTGCTGTGCCATGCTACTGTGGGCTGCGTAAAATGAACCTTGTTTTAAAAACTAGGTTACTATAAGTAGATCAGTTGCTGGTAGGTGAGTTCTCAGAAGCATCTGTTGGAACAGTGTCTACCTGTTGGTATTATGAACAGTGGAATTGAAAGAAGTTATTCCAAGAACAGTATACTAGGAATAGTTGTATATATCTATATATGTGTTATATCTATATATGGTTGGTTTTTTGTTTTTTTTGGGTTTTTTGGTTTTTTTTTTTTTTTTTTTTTTTTTTAAATAATGTAGCATATGGCTCAGATCAATGAGAAGTTCTGCCATGATATAGGAGTTACTCAGCGAAACTCTGTGGTCTGTGCAATAAAGGAGGCTGAGATGCTGATAATAGCCTATAGTGACCTTAAAATTTATGTATGAAGGAAACATCTTTTTCAACATGAGAGATTCAAGGCTGTATTTTTAAAAAGGACCTGAGAGGCTGTATATGTCTTTCTGAAAGCATCCTGCCATTTTTCATTTTCTCCCTGCTAGAAAGGCTGTCATTCCACTGTAATTTCCACTTCGTTACTATTAATGCTAGAGTCTGATTTTGGTATATTAGGTATATTCATCTATTATGTTTTATATATAGCTATGTGCCTGTCAAACAGTGAATATAACAGTGAAAAGAATAAAGAAAGTGAAGCAAAAATCATGTTCTTTCTTTCGCTATTCCTGTTAACACACATGGATATTTCGGAGAATCAGAAACCTAAAATAGAACTTTACAGATTGTGTGAGCCACCTTCTTTGCATGACTCCCCAACCTCAGTTCAGTAGGCTTTCTTCTGCTGGTTCCCTGCTCATTGGATCAGCCCTGTGCTGCCAGCTAAGTTATGCTGGAATGCATTGAAATATAAGGGAAGAGTGCAGTGTTCAGGTAGGTCTTACAAATGGAATTGAAATAAAGGAAGAGAAGTAAAAGCTAGCTTTAGGGAAGGAAGAAAGAAGACTGCCTCCCTTTTGGGGATTAGTACCTAGCACTTTACAAATTGGCTTGCATCAGCCAAGTACAGCACAAAATGTACTGCACATAAGAGCAGCTATTATGTACAGTAGCCAATTCACTGATTGCAATCAATGTCACAGATTAGAGTGATTTTCTGGCTTGAGATGTGTCAGAACTGAAGTTTGTGTAGAGATTCACACTGTCTGGACACCCAGCATCAATTTTTTCTTTTTTTGCTCCTGTATTTTTTAAATGGATCTCTGCCCATTCTTCCTTTTAAGTATGAATTGATCATAATTACATCCAAGTGGTATTTAACACTAAAGAGGGGCTAGCATCATTGCTTCTTTAGCTTATATTGAAATATATATATAGCTATTTGTTTTTTAGAAGGAGAATTTGACTTCTGAAGTGGCAAGATATGTCAGCTTTAACCAAAACTTTGAACAGAAATTTAATACTTTTTTGCTTGTCTCTTGCTGTGTTATTCTTTTTCTAAAAGCCTGCTGATGGTCTTTCCATTCCAGTCACTTGTTCTCCTAATATTTGTTCCATGCTTTGAATACTACTTCTGCTGCATCCATTTGATTAAATCCAATTGTAAAACTAACATTTTGCACACTGTTTTGCTTATAGCCTTTATTTTTTAGTCAAGTGGGATGTCAGTATTCACACAAGGATAAACTTATAGCTTCTCTTCATGCTGAAGTGTGTGACTAGGAACATTTGGCCTATTCAAGGAGAATAACATGTGGAGCTGCTTCTCAGAACCTTGCAGTGATACTCAGTTTCAGGGGATTAAGACCATCTACATCTATGGATGTTCACACTCGGGAGTTCATATTTGTTTGCTTATTAATATTTAACATTGAATTTACTATTTCTCTGGAATGAGCTCAAGTCATAGATATTGATATTATTGATATTGATATTATTGAACCTCAATAGCTTAAAAAAAAAAAAAAAAAAAAAAAAGGATCCTTGCTTAAGAATTGCATTCTGCAATTTCTGAGTGGAAATTGCAGCATGATAAGATTCTGGTCCAGAAACAGCTTCTCATGTTCTCCAAGATATGACTAAAAATTTAGGAACAGCCAACACACAAGCCATTCTCCCCAGTATGTCTTATATCAAAGTTTAATAATACTGTGGTCTTTGGTTGACTTTACTAGCACTTGACAGTATACTTCAGCATGCAAGTCAGGAGAAACATAAAAAGCAACACCTAAGAGAGGGCCAGACCTTTGCCTGTCACACAAATATTTGGAAGGGAAAGTCTTACACTTTCAGCTGTCCCTGTCCATTGGAAAGCATTTGCACATCTGCACCCTCTCTTTCTTTAGTTCTTCATTTCTGAAGGACTTTGTGGATCCGGGAATCTACTATTCAGGATGAAAGAGAACTGGACTTGGAGAAATATGTTATGCTGTCTTTGGGCAGAATGTGATGACTTCCTAATGCAGATTAAAAGAGGATTAGCAGAACATTGCTCAGAGAATGTAAATTATGTGATGATGGGATTCAAAATCCACAGTCAAACAGGATATCAGGAAATTCCTCTCAATTAAGACCACTTTACAACTTCTTAACAGAGTAGGATGATACAAAGGTGAGATGAGGCATGAAAGAAGGTGTCAAAGGAAAATTGTTACAAGAAGTACATGAGGAACATCTCCTTATTTCCTCCTTACAGGACTTGTAGCCATTTTCTTCATTACTAAAGGCTACTCTGCCTTACTACTGGCAGACAGCAGCTAGCAGCAATTCACTTCTTTAGCCTTATATAAATTTCAAGATCACTCTTATCTGAAAGCAAGTGAATATGGAGGTACATTCTTGTTCTAGGCTGGTTCTTCACAATTTCCAAACAAAGGCAAGATCCAATTCTGCAGCTTTATCAGATTGTCACTTCCTTTTTCTTTCCTGGTGTACAGGAGAGATTATCAGACAATGAAGAAATAGAACAATAATAGCCAGGTGCTTGAGAGCCTATTATGCTGTAATTACATATGAAACTTAACTTGGCATCTTCTGTCATCCATTCTGTTAGATCAGTAACTGTAATTAAGTATAAGATAGGATTAGTATGGCCCATGAAAGTTGGAGTTACCCAGTCATCCACATAAATTCCACTTTGAATGTTGTATTGGGAAATCAGAAGTCAATCAGAGAAGTATATTTCAATGTGGGAAGTGTAGCCAAGGAGCACAAAGGACTTAAGCTATGAGGACATGTTTTCCAAGGAACATCAGTTTATATAAAAATGGGAAAATATAGTAGAAAGGGAAAACATTTCTAACTTAATTTGTGATGACAGATGAAAGCAAAGTTATATGGTATAAGACTGCAAACATAGCATGACTATGCACCCCAAGAGGAGTTTGTAGACAGCTCTGTGCTTTAAAATGTGTAGCTTGAGTCTGCCTATCTTATTTCTGAATGCAGTGTGGTAACTTTCATCTCCTCTGTATTACCATTTTGGTTTGCTTTCTGTTTGTTTCAGTCACTCTCTAGCATAATATCTAAACTATAAAAATAGTTTTTGGTGTTTTTTTTTTCCACATTGCAACATGCACTGTCTAGTATTTAAATTATTGGTGAAAGATATTCTAGCATAAAATCTCCTCTAATTTAGCTTAGGCAGGTGTGTTCATTTCTCCAAGAAGTCTCAGTAATCCAATGCCCACTTTGATTTTGATCTTTGCCTCATTTCCTCCACTTAATATATGTAATTTTCCCCATTCCTTTTAGTAAACAGAGTGCACCCTAGTAGCAGAAGATTGTTTTTGACCTCTAGAAATGCAAAGTTAGATAAATCTAGGGAAATATAAAGTGTACACATAATAAAATATGCACATGTACATGTAATAAAATATGCTGTGAATATTTTTTTATATCTCTATCAATAACATACTGAATGAAGATAGTGACTGAAAAGTTCATAAGCACAAAATGTGCGGTACACACGGGGTTTTAAATACCCGCTTTAGCTCTCTGCCATGCTGTCAATTTAGACGCACTATGGGATTTATTTAAAGGGACAAAATCAACTTGAAAATAATAGTGCAGTCTGAAAAATTGTTACAGAATGTAATTATAAGTAACAGCTAAGATTACTATAATTGAAAAAAGTTAATGAAAAAAACCCTCCGCTTTTCTGATTAGCTTACTTTGTGCATTTGACAGCTCTTGTAATAATTATAATACATACCTTTTATACAGCACTTTCCATCAGCAGACCACAGAAGCTTTGCAAAACTATGGCTTGTTTCCCATTCTGTATAGACACTTTTACTGTCTCCTGCACAGTCAGTCAATTTCCTCCTGTCTGAAAGACTTTTATAAATGTTGATTCATAATAAAAAAAATAAAAAAAATCCAAAGCATTTAATGAAATGAAAATGTACTCTTAAAAAAAAAAAAAAAGATTGTTATCAGCTGGGCTTAATGAGCCGTATCATAAAGAAAAGGTTGAAAATGTGTTGAGATTGTAAAATTGAAACAAGAAGTCAATTGTTTTGTACCTTGATAATTTAAAATCTGTCTTGGATTTCTGGTGTTCTTAAGTTGTTTTATGCATTCCATTGCTCTCCTTCAGAGTTGCATTAGGGATTCAAGAAGAGAACACCACAGCCACCAAAATTAACATATACATGTCAGAAACAAATTGATGGAGCATTCTTTATGCTTGTGAAGGCGAGGACATCTAGAAACAAAAGCTTTTCCTTTCTTCTCATGAAATCACGTTCTCTTTTCCTTTTATCTCAGTATTTCCTATTTAGAATCCTGAGCTTTTAACTGTTTGCTGCTATTGTGTACAAAACCTTGCATTTCCAACTTTCAGTGAGAAAACGTCTTGACTCCTTAATGTGAAGTTTGTCAAGATTGTTGCCTCTGTGGAGGAATGCACATGAAATGCTTCTGAGCTGTTCAAGTGGTGAAATAAGTACATGGAACAATGTTTGGTACGTTTTGCTTTTCAAAAGATGTTAGATCTCATAACCACACTCTCTTAAAAGCTTTTGCTATACACTCAGCAGCATGTTCTGCTTTTTTGTTAGATTCATCTTTTTGGCCTAGTTTTCAAACTATATTTTAACTCTAACTCTTTTCCCTTTCCTTCTGTTTGCTGAAGCTAGCAATCCCATGCTGAGTAAATAATCTATAGTCCATGATCTACTATCCTATCAGCCTTGTTATCCTGGCTCCAAACCCCAAAATGTTGGATATCTAGCTGGCAAGTATTCCCAGGAAGGCTTCCTAATGATCTTCCCCACTGGTTGCTATCATCATTGCTTATACACAGATAGAACTATCTTGTAATACACTGACTATATTTGGAAAAATTAATTGGGAGTTCTTACAGTGTTTTTGTTGGGAAAAGTGACATTTTTGAAGTTAAGAAAAATATCCCAATTCACTATCTTTCATTAAGTATAGCAAAACAGAGCTATACAAAATATATTCCCAGATGTAATGGTACTTCATTCTCTTTCAATAAAAGCAACTTGGGATCCAAATCAATCAGCGGATGAGATTATTGCAGTCATTTGGCTGCCATGCCATTTTTAAAACACATTTGACTGCATTTATAAAGCATTTAATACATGCTTAAGTGTAGTGCAAACATACCATTACTTATTACATTGTATAACATAATGAAAAAAGCTTTATATGTACATTAAATATTAGGAGAATGACTCTCTGTAATTGATGAAATGTTATTTCAGCTCAGCTGGGAAGCCTATGTATAAACCTTATACCTTTAGTAATCTAATTTGAATAAAAACATGAACATGGGAAAGAAACTTTATCTGGGCTAGATTTAAGAATTTATAACTCAGCCACCAAGAGTTCAACAAAATGTCTTTCAAGTATAAGAATGAGTGGTGAAGTTCTTTTAGTATTTTATGCTGTCTCTGGATAAATAAAAAAATGAACACAACTCTTAGAATACAAGAAGAAATGAAGAAAACCAAATCATTCTGCACTGTTGACTATCCAGGCAGTGCCAGGATATACTGCCAGGACTACACTGGCAGTGCCCTTCTATCTGTATGTCTATGGAAGAGATTTCCAGAATGAGACCATACTTAAGGCCAGCCAGCTAGAGCTTAAGCATGTCTTTAATGATGCACAGGGCATAGGTGTGGATTCAGGCTTTTATGATTATCTCCTGTTATTGGAGCCTTCTCTAAAAAGGAATTTCAGCTTTATCTGTTTCTATTTAACAGGTTCCCCCTTCCTATTAGTCAGGAGACTAGAAAACACAGGAAGAGGTCAGTTATATGCAAACTGAATAACTAATCACACTGCATAGTTATGCTGGAAGAAGTTTCCTGAGTGCCAGAACCAAGGTTGCGGCGGCACACAGAAGTGCTGCCCAGCACATTCCATTTGCAGTGTGGGTGTGAACTGCAAACATTTTACATGTGTATGATGAATGCCTCAAACTATGAATGAATACAAATTTCTTAGTGACAAAATACTTCATAGGTGAGAACTGTAAAACATCCTAGCCACCCAAAATTCACCTGTCATTGGCTCTTTCAGACATGTATAATCAGTGGAAGCATGAGAAAGGAGCAGGAATTCAGCCTCCAGTAAATCTGGAGAGACTTTCCTAGTGCAAAACAGTTATGGTAAGAACCCATGAATTGCTTATATCTGGGAAAGTTGATCAGAATCTAACCATAACCTTGGCCATATATATATGTGAAAAGTGAAGCACAGAGGAAAATGTATGAGAGTAAGCACTCAGGCAGATCAGAGCAAACCTATAAACATAACTGTTATATTCAGTAGAGAAATATGTCCTTGAGAAATTCTATTTTTGTAATGCTGGACTGCAATGAGCCAAATTATTGTCAGAATATTCAGAGACATCAAAGAATCAGACAGAATCAAGATTCCACAGAATTTTAGGGTATGGAAGGGATTTCTGAAGATTATCTAGTCCAACTCCCCTTCTACAGCAAGTTCCCTGGAGCAGATGACACAGGAAAGTGTCCAGGCAGGTTTTGAGTATCTCCAAAGAAGCAGACAGAAGGAGGTACACAACCTTCGCAACCTCTCTGGGCAGCCTTTTCCAGTGCTCTGTCATCCTTACAGTAAAGAAATTCTTTCTCATGTTCGTGAAGAACTTTCTGTGTTCCAGTTTGTGCCCATTGCCTTTCTTTCTGTTGCTGGGCACCACTGAAAAGAGCCTGGCCTCATCCACTTGACACCCACCCTTCAAATATTTATAAGCTTTGAAAAAATCCTCTCTCAGTTTTCTCCATACTGATGAATCTCTCAGCCTTTTCTCCTAAGGGAGATGCTGTAGGCCCCTCATAATCTTTGTGACGCTCTGTTGGACTTTTCCTAGGAGATTCCTGTCCATTTTTTAAACTCGGGTGCCCAGAACTGGACATAGCCCTCCAGATGTGGCCTCACCATGGCAGAGAAGAGGGAGAGGATGACCTCCCTCACACAGCTGTTAAGTGCACCCCGGGATACGACTGGCCTTCTTGGCTACAATAACATACTGCTGGCTTATGTCCAGCCTGTTGACCACCAGGATCCTTTTCCACAGAGCTCCTCTTCAGCAGGTCTGCCCCTAACCTGTACTGATGCACACAGTTATTCCGTCCTACCTGTTGGTCTATGCACTTGACCTCACTGAACTTCATATCGTTCCTCCATATCCAACTCTCCAGTTTGTCCAGGTTTTGTTGAATGGTCACACAGCCTTCTGGTGTGTCAGCCACTCCTCCCAGCTTTGTATCATCAGCAAACTTGCTGAAGGTGGACTCTATCCTTTCATCCAGGTCACTGATGAAGGTGTTGAACAAGAGTAGACCCCTGGGGAACACCATTAGTTATATGTCTCCAAGCACACTCTGCATCACTGATTAAAAACCTTACAGCTCTGCCAGTCAACGAGTTCTCAACCTACCTCATGGTCTATTCACCTATCCCAAACCTCCTAAGTTCACCTATGAGAATGTTGTGGGAGATTGTGTCAAATGTTTTAATGAAGTCAAGGTACACAACATTCAACACTCTCTCCTCATCTACCTAGCCAGCTTCTGGTATAGTTTCTTCTCACAGGACTTGATCATGGTTGTCATGGGCATCTATAGCTGTAAGAGCTTTGTATATGTTTTAAGGATTGAAGCTGGAGGGTGGGGACTGCAGCAGATGAGAACAAAACTCAGGCAGTGAAGGCTCTATTGATATGATAATAAGTACAAAAGGCAGATGAAATGCTGCAGCTCAGGCTAGTATCAATTCACAATCTCTGCACAAGATTTCATTGTTTTTCACAGTTTTTAATTTGTTTCATGAAGTTTTTATTTTCAGCTCTGAATGCAAGGCCAAGAAAAGGAATTTATTTCATTTTTTCCTGCAATTGCTTTCATCTGACAGAATATTTGTATCAAATGATGATTTCTTTGGCAAAGAGTCATGCCACACTTCTGCTTTTCCAGCATTCCACCTTCTCAGCTGACACTGTATCCTGCTTCTCAAAAGAGGGGATATGAGTCTAATGTTATCTTCACATATTTGAAGAGGACAGTATCAAAATATACCAAATTTTGACAAACACATATTTTGAAATATAACAGTGAGCAATTATTTCACCTCAAATACACTGCCCATGAGAATATTTAGTCTTTAAGAAAACTAATAAACTATCTACATGGTCTCACTGATTTGTAAAAATATTTGGATAATCTGAGGATCTATATTAACATTTACTTTTCAGTGCTGCTCTGTACTAATACTTCTTTTATTGGTGCTATCATTATTACTACTCATGCTGAATTGAAATTTCAAAGCATCTAGAAATTATATTTCTGGGCCAGATTGTCATTGTATTCAATTAAAAAGAAAAAAAAGAAATTTCAATTTAAAAGAGTGATAACTTCAGAGCTTAAGAGCCACAACCATAGCTAGATGTTATTCACTTGGAAACTATAAAAGTTTGATGAGATTTGTGTTTCCTGACATTCAATAACAATTCCAATTGTGAGACTGCAACTTAATTATATATTCCAGTAAAACAGTTTTGATGTCCAAAAAAGTTAATAAGAATGTAGTCTTTTCTCCCAAAGTATCATTTTCCACATTTCTCATTTAGTATTCAAGTTTCTAGATCAAGGATCACACACTGAAAAAGAACATTTTCCTAGCCTACATTCTGGTAGGTAAATGTTTAAATTTGACAGAGATGTCTAGGAGCAGTTTTGTAGCCATTGTCTATTGTACAGGTTCCCACTTTATTTTCTTGTTTCCTGGGGTGTAAATTCCACCAAGATTTCCCTTTTTCTTACTGTATAGATTGTGTATTTAAATGCAAAGAGAAAGTATGAAACACTGACAGAAATAAGTGCAAAATTTTACTGGGTTAAAAAATAGTGGTTAGCATTATAGAGTTATTTCTAATATAGGGTTATTTCTATGTTTTTTAGTGTCTTTCAGAGGGACAAGTAGACCTGGCTGTAATGTATAGGAAACAGAGTTCTGAGGGAGTTCTGCACGCATAAACATGTGTAAGCTGTCAATGTCCTCACTGTTAAGAAAAGCAAATCTGTATAATAAATCAAAATCAGTGGTTGGTGAATGATGACAGTGACTAATGTGTGGATATTTTGATTAATAGAATCTCACTCAATGTACACATGCCCTTACACACATTCGTGCACTTTTCTGGCATGAGAAATGCTTTCCCATCTTTGCTCTCAGCCTGAACCACTGTGCATATGTTATTCAGTCATCTATTTTTACACTCTCATCTATGGAGTTCATGAACAGTATGAATGTGGGTAATAAAGTGAAGACTCCTTGTTTTAAGGTAAGAGTTGAAGAGGTGTTTTACATGTTCCTGATTGTATCCATCATGCAGATGAAGATGTCTGTTATAAGTGCATTTTATCAGATCTTACAGTCAGAAATTGAAATTGTTTGAACACATAGAAGGCAGACAACTGTTTCCACAAAGCTTCTTCTTAATGGCTGGGGTTTGTAATTAGTATGACAGCCAGTGTATGATCAGATAATTGTATACTTTTAATGAATAGTGAGATTCATTTAAGTTAGTTAAATAGAGCAGATATATTTTGTATAGGAAGATACATATAAGAAATAAAAAATGGTGTAGATTTGAAAACTACAGTACTTTTGGATGATAATAGGAACGTTGGTGTTGTTCAGACAGAAAAAGAAGATAAATGTCCCTGCAAAAAAAATCTCCTAGTTGGTTAATTGTTTATGATTGTACCATTTGAAGTATTGCTGTATTCTTTCTTTGTCAGAAAAGCAGAAAAGCTGAGATTTAAAATTCTCTGACAGCAATTGTTTTCTGCTTTATTTTAACTTCCTGCTTTCATAATTTGGCTCTTTATAAAAGATTAATTCAAGATTTACATTTACTGTGGCTGGAGAATCAGGTCCATTACATTTCATTGTGAGCTTGAGGAAACGTGGTTAAGGAGAGTATGTTTTCTGGATGTGATAAAAAAATGATTTATAAGGTTCTCCATTTCATCAAACTGTTTTTTTCTAGGATCAATTAGGATTTTCAAGCCCTAAGTCTATGTATGTATGTCTTGAAATGTTGAAAGATGACCCCAGGTGCATTAGTAAAATCCAGTTCTGAAGATCTTTGAGATGTGATAAGTTTTCCCTTTTCAGGAACTTCAAATCATTGCTTGGTGTAAGAAGGATGATGACAACTGTCTCAGCTGGATGACATGCTATTTCCAGTACATCCTACACAATATAATCACTAGCTTATAGGGGAATTATGAGCTCAGAATAGCAGTAGTTTGGGTCTTCTCAGAGAAACCACTTCTCAAACAAATCCAGAATGGATTATAGAAATTATGGAAATACTTGAGAAGAACTTGAGTGGATAGTGAGTAGTCTGGCTTAATTTTTAATAACCAGTCTAAAGTTATACAAAATGAAGTTTGTCATTTGTTGAAAGGAGCTTTAACAAGGGAAAAAAGAATAGAGAGGTAGGCTGAAAGAGCTCTGATGCCTTATATTTAGGAATGAACAAAATCATTTTTTCAGTCTTTGTCTTTTCCTAATCTATCTTGTTCACTCGATTGAAATATCTAGTAAGGCCAGTAGAGCCCTTGACTACATTGCTTTTTTTGTTTTGAAAAAAGCTGTGGGTTGGCAATATGGCCAAATGAAAAAAACTGTTCAGTGATGCTTGACTGCTCATGCTTTTGAGCACTTCTATTTCCAGATGAACTGGTTTCATGTCTAACAAAGTTTTTCTTCTCAAAAGGAATGGTGATTTTTCTTCAGAGAAAGTATGAAGAGCTAGTTTACCTCCCAGGTAGAAAAAGTTGCTGCAGGTTAAATTGAACTTGAAACTGGTGTAGAATTGTCTCAGAACAAAAGCTTGTGCTTTAGAAGAGGTTTCACAGAAGTTTCAGACCTTTCTGACATGGAATGGATACCTTTTCTTCTATTCATTTTCTTAAGCTGTGTATGGCTTAAGACTCATGTCATAGTTATCATGGCTCAGATCTCTTAGCAACCTGGTGGTTCAGAATATATTTTGCTTTCCCAGTATCTATTAAGAAATTAGTATTTTTTCTCTGTAAGCAGGTGTGAGATTGCAAGTTATGCAGACTGTGACCTCCTCATGAGGAATAGATTTCCTCTTGCAAGTTGGTTCACGCTGGTATGCAGGACAGATGGGAAAGTACAATGTATGTGCATTTAAATGCAGATGTTTTATAGAAGCTCATTAATACTATCAATTTGTTATGCAAAAATGACTGGAATTCTGTGTATTTCCTTTCCATGAAGATTAGGCTCACCATAATCTATAGCTACAGCTCAGTATATTATTTGTATATTTGCTATATTTGTAGTTTCCATTCATACAGAGGCTGTTAGCTTAATTCACACCGGTTTGCACAAGAACAACAGGCAATCATGTTGTCAGGGCTTGCAGGTCACCAGAGCAGTGCTGAATTCTAAGGTACAGGCTGTTCATCTTCCTTGAGTGTGAGACGGAAAAGCTCCCCGCTGTAGCCAAGGTGCCCTTGGAAATACATGCTGTGGAGATGAAGTTTGCTCCAAATAACCCCAGTGATGCAGGCAATAAGGAGTGAACATTAGTGAAAAGCAGGCTATAAATGAGTTTCCCAAAGAATAATACATTGAAGAATCAGAAGGTCATGATGAAATTGAGGACATTCGGGAAAACAGAATGGTGTAACATCATTTTCTGCCATGATCAATGCTGCAGAGAAGAATAAAAACCAAGAGCAACAGTTGCAGCGTGAATCTCACACAGTACTTCATTACTTCAGACCACAAAACAGTACTGTGGATTTCCAGGAGATAGATTTTACTTAAACAGAGAAACACAACAGTCACATCTCCTCATCATGTTAGGGAACAGAGCTGAAGTTCAGATAGCAAAGTAGTGGCCTGAGGCCATTTTTCTCAGATGAAACAGCTGCTGTTTTATGTTGTAGTAAAAAGACCTGTATTCTGTTTTCATTGTTGTTGATGATGTTGTTTTCTGAAACTTCCTTAATTGGAAATAAATAAATAAATAACTGAAAGGAAAGAAAGAAAGAAAGGAAGAAAACGTTTTCCTCTAATTTGGGGAGATTGAAAGATCAGAGAAACTTTATTCTGAAAATGTCCTGAAGATGGCACAATAGGCACGTGCTACTGTGTGGCTTGCTTGAGGTCGTGTCGTGCAACAAGTGAATTTTTTGTAAAACATGAGCCTCTTGGAGGAGCTCTTCGAAAAACAGAATGAAATGTAGAAGTTTTTAGGTGCAGACTATCAATTAAAAAAAAAAAAATCTTACAAGTGGGCTACAAGCTGTTAATACTTCCTTGAAGGTTAATATAAACAAGTGAGCAGATAGGGAATTGACATGGTCAGGTGTTCTCAGCAAGAATAAGTTTAAATTGTGTTATTTTTTTATCAATTTTTTTTTTTTTTAAATTTTAACGTATTTCCTTTATAGTTGAAAAACAATTGTTCACATAACATATATGTTATGTACATATAATATATGTTATCTCCAAAAACAAACAAACAAACAAACAAAAACATTTAATCCACACCTAAACACCAATCTTTATGAGGCTCATTATGACTCTGGGAGAGATTACTTTCAATCTGTATTTCTTAAAGTAATGCCTCCTATTTATTTCCATGGAAACTAGAACAGATGGAAAGAGCAAAATGACACTATTTGACAGAGCAAATGCTCAGTTACAAAACACTATTTTTTATCAGTCACCATCATTAGCTATTCATTTTCATCAGTGATTTCACCAGTGAAACGCATATCATACTCATAAAAATCTGTACCAACGGAAGTGACGCAATGTTGCCAGTGCTGAAATGTACCATCGACCACCTCACTGTACTCACATCCACTGCTTGGTTTCCATAAACATTCAGCAAGCATTGATGAATGTTAACAGGTGCCACTGTTTCCGCATGGAGGAGTACAGTGACATATCTCTGCTTCACATGCACTTTCATGTCTGACACCGTTCTGTCAGAGTGCCCCTCTGCTGCCATCTGTCATACAGCAACAACATGTAATGGAATATCGGTAAGAAGGTTCAACCTCTACTGACATATTACCAACATCCTCCTCTCACACTATGGACCAACACCATAAAGCTGGAAACATTACTTTTGGAGCGGCCCTCTTGTAAGAAATATTATTGAACTTCTTTATTAAAAAAAGAATAAATGAATGAATAAATCTATATTATAGATGAATTAACCATGCCTTCACTCTCCTCAACATTCTCAGGCAACCTGATAATATTCTAGACATTCTAGAACATGGGAGTAATTTCACACATTTGGTAGCTAATAGCTAAGGGTGATTCAGCTGATATGCTATGCTTGGGTCTTCAGAATGTGTCTAACAAAAGCCCTGCACTGAAAGCTTATATGGAATCATAGCTGTTGTATGGCAAAAGGGAAGAGTCGCTTTGTGGTTTGCTACATGAGAGACAGAGAAGTGAGAGGGTAGGACAAATAATCTATTCTATTGTGGTAAAGGGTTATCACTGGAAACTCACAGGAGCCTCTACAGATACTTTTGGTCTTTCACATGCCCATAGATAATAAAGAAAAGGGAAAGGAAGTAAACTGACAAAATTTGCTAGGGAGATTACAATTAAAATAAAAGGCAGCACTGGAGAGGATCTCCTGGCATTGCACGACTAAAGAGTAAAAGGATAGCTGAAGTCTGATATGGGTAATTACATGCCATGTGATTTGCATGGGGAAAGCTAACTGTAACTGTGTACAGCAGCGCTGTGTTTTACATTAACTATTACTACTCAGGAAGGTGGTGTACTGATATTGTAAAACATTGATTACTATCTCTAATAGGAGTTGTTAACAAGCAAAATCAGGGCCACATAAACAAAGCAAAAAAGGCATTTGAAAGAAGAGGCACAGTCTCAAAGACAAACCTGGCATGTACTAAATGTTTTCTCAGCTGCTATCTGCTGTGGCAAACTGTATGAATTCCTAGAGGTGGAAGTCAACTTCAGTAACACAAATACTAGGTTTATAAATAATTGTATTTAGTCTACTTTTATAACAAATGTAGACAGCCAGGTTCTTTCAGATCATGATTCATCCCATCCCAAGTAGTTGTCTAAAGCAGATGCAATGAAACACTCTCCATCCAACCATGCTCTGCACAGTGAACAAAGACATACTGGATTGTGTTTAACCTGACAAGCAGCTAAACACTACCAAGCTTTTCACTTCCGCCCTTTCTTCCCAATGGGATGGGGGAGTGAATCAGGCAAAAAAAGAGAACTCATGTGTTGACATAAAATCTATTTACTAACACTAAAAAAGGATGAAATAACAGTAATAAAAACAATGTGCATATATACGTGTATGTATACATAAAATGAGTAACACACTTACTCATCATGCACAGAATGATGCCTCTTCAGCTAACCCCCCCCCCCCCCGTTCTATAGTTCCACATGATGTCATGTGGGATGGAGTATCCCTTTGGCTAGTCCTGGTCAGCTGACCTGGTTCTGTCCCTTCCCAGCTCCTTGTGCTCCCCAGTCCTCTCACTAGCAGAACAGTAGGAAAAGATGACAAACTGAAACATCCTTGGCTCTGTACAATACAGCTCAGCAACAACTAAAACATTAGTGTATTATCAACAGTTTTTCTCCCAAAGCCAAAACACAGCATCATGACAGACACAATGAAGATAATCAATTCTGTCCCAGTGGAAACCAGGACATTCTGCAACTTTACTGTTACACTGTGTCTCACACTTATGCAGATACAGCCAATTAAATGAATGTCATTCAAGTGTCTAAATTCCCTCTGATTAAGATACATAGGCTCAGATTTGGCCAGGGGCGGATCAATCCCATTATACTGTAGATCCATTATAGTGGAGAACCTTTATTTATTTTTCTTTTTGTTTGTTTAGTTGGTTTTGTGGTGGTTTTTTTTTTTCCTTTCTCTCTTCCTACCATCTACTTATACTTCCCTATGCTAAAAAATGCTCTTCTTCTGCTTGTTCCCACCTGAGCATTGCAAATCTCCAAGCCTTTCTGCATGGTCTCACAGCTGATTGAAACTATGCTGTTTGTCAGATGAGTGAAATGATTCCAGTCTAAACACATTATTTGGGGGGTGATAACTTAATTGCCTGTTTTATGGCAGAATGGCCTCACAGCGGTGCTGCTCCACACCAGAAGATGCATGAATGTGAGAAAGAATGAGGGGAGAAAGAAGATGGAAACTTTTTCAGCAGCTCCCTCACTGAAACCAGTGTGCTGCAGGCTCTTGACAGCAATGAGCAGTGCTTAAGTGCCTTTCTGGTGCTTAATCCCAAGCAGGGCATTCTCAGAGGAGTATTTTTTAATCTCTCCTCTAGGAGCTTTTTCTCTTTGTGTAAATATTCATTGGCGCACTGACTGAAATGCTGGTTTCCCAGGAGAAGGGAGTACCCACAGGACTGCAGCATCCTTCTCGCTCTGCAGGTTCATGTATTTATTTCTATATTTTAAAAGTGGTGAAATGGCTTTGGAAAGGGAGGCTGGCAGGTCCCATTGACAGGGTATTCTCACGCCCTAGGAAAAGGAGAATGTGGGTGACTGTTTTCATCCACGTGAGTGATTTTAAGGTATGGTGTTTATAGCCTAATATGAATGCTGTAGCCGTCAGGCATTAAATGCTAGTTCCTGTATTGTACTTGTTTCAAAATGAAAACACTGAAGGTTCCTGGTAATGGATGGTAAGTGGGGAAGCATGTTTTATTTCACCAGATTCTTTCTAGGGGATGGAACTTGTTCTCCATCCCCAGCATCTCAGCCTTTCCTACGAGTTGGTGTAAGCAGTCCTCTTTCCAGTGCAAACCTCTCGGTGAGTCTCTCTCTCTCCACAAAAATAACTCTTTCTCTGCTCTATATTTCTCTTAGGCTGAGTGTCTGGCTGAGGGCTCTGAGTGCTCCAAGCAGTAAGGACCTTAAAAACAGTTGAGAAGTTTTCAAAAGGAGCAGGAGAGAAAATGTTACTCTGAGCAGAAGAAATGTACAATGGAAAGTAAGATTGAGAGTACCTATGTGGTACTCCTTCCTGCAAGCTGTGAATATAGCACTTTTACTCATGTCCTTTTTCCTGCCAATGTTCAGCAGGATGGATTTCTGCTTAGATAGGTTTAAAAGAGCTTTGGAACAGTTATCTCCATCTGTGAGTATAAATGCAGTCTTCTGTAGATTTGCGGTGAGAATCGGGCTGCTTTGCAAGGTGAAGATGGGAGCAGAGGATGCAGCCCCTCAGTACCCAAATGGGGAAGCAGGAATGGAGTCACTAATGGTGACCAGCATCAACGACAGCCTGTTGACACTAGCCATGATTGTAGCAATGGGGTGGCATCAAGCTGGGAATCATTAGCATCAGCGAGGTATGTGGCTGGGGTTGGACATACCAACAGCAAATCTCAGGCAAGAATGGAGGGTGAGGGTTCTGACTTAAATACAGCTCCTCAGAAAAGGAGGGAGGGCCAAGCTCCTGTTAGTTTCCAACAAAACATTGAGTTTTTTTCCACATTTTTTGCTCTGTTGTTAATGATTCTACTATCTCAACAATATCCTGCTCTGTTGCCA
This sequence comes from Lagopus muta, assembly GCF_023343835.1. Classification (NCBI taxonomy): domain Eukaryota; kingdom Metazoa; phylum Chordata; class Aves; order Galliformes; family Phasianidae; genus Lagopus; species Lagopus muta. The sequence continues at coordinate 22,854,716 of NC_064436.1, read as the reverse complement.
GCATTTCTTCTGTTCCCCTGAAGGTGACTGAAGCTAATCTGTCTGCTTTCCATGGGAACTGAGTATGGCCACCCATATGGATGATTAGGGTGTTCCAGCTGTGTGGGGGGTGTAATTTCCAGCTGTGGGGTGGCAGTAAACAGTTGGGGGTGGTAATTTCTCTAACTGCTCCAGCTACATTCATGTGTCTATGCCCTGAGGACTTCCAGAGAACTAACTGTAGTATTTGCAGTATTTGGAGCATTTCTTATTTCAAATGTACAAAGTAAAAGAAAATATTGCATATTCTGAGATAAGTTTATCTTACTGTAAGCAAAACTGCCAAATATTTAAGGGCAACAGCTGTGGCTACTTCTGCTTGCAAGCATTTCTATTACCAGCTGGGAAGGGAGAAAGTAAAATACAATGAAACACAATAAAAATTGGTAGCACACTTCCTGAATCTACTCTGCCACTCAAATTTCTTAATCAATCAAGTTTGTTAATAGTGCTGTTAAAATTTACAGCGTGAACTCAGTGCAGTGCAGGTCTGAATAGGCAGAAGTGGAATTCTTCAGAAGGTTTTCCTGAGAGTTGCTGTGTGTTAATACTGAAACTTTCACGCTAACTTATTTATTATGAATATTCAGTTTTATGCCTCTACAGACTGATCTTGTGGCACACTCCTTTTTGGATAAATTTTCTCTGGAAAAGAAAAGAAAGCACGCAGCTATAGAATGCAATTATAACACATATAATAGTCTATCTTTTACAGGAATCTTGTGCAGTATCCTATAAAACTAATATATTGCTACCGAGATATAAATAGCAAGTCCTAGTTATTTGCAGAGACCAATGTGGTAGAACAGAGCGCTGCTCTGCACACCTGTGACTGCACAAGAGTCAGGGCTGCGGAGGATAACAGTAGCATGCAAATGCATAAGGCACTGGATGGTGGCACTTTTGCCATGATGAGATTGCTTGTGTCATGTAGGGCAACTGGAAGTGCTAAGTGTCTGCAAAATAAGGCCCCTGATTTAGGGTCCTAAATATAGCTTTCGCGACTTGCTTCAGGCTCTTAAATTTGACTATTTTGACTTAACTGCTTGCAGCACCATGGCTGATCGTTTCTGGTGAAATTTTTCAGCCGACTCATATGAGTTCACTCAAAAAAGAGTTGTTACCGAAATTCTGATGGACGCCAACGCCCTATGCATGTGCACTGTGCAGTGGTATTATTGTCAAGAATTCTCAAGAGAAATCATAGCTACCTTGCCCTCTTCCACGGCCTGAAATTTGTCACACAATTAAAAAACATTGTGGCTGCAGAAAATTCTGGTTCACTTGAGCTAAGCAGCAGCTGTGATGGTTTTACATGCTCTATTGCTGTATGATAAAATGGATTTGTTTATTAGCTTCAGCACGGTAATATTCAAAAGGATTTAACAACTGATGTTTTCAAAATACCATCTTCTGCTGATTCTTTTATTGTTTCAAAATATTTTTGATACGGAACAGTAATAATAATAATAATAATTCATGTATATGATTCCTTTCAATTCTGAATCTCAGTAATGTGCATTAATAAATTAAGCCTCATGGCAGCTCTGCAATTTACAGGGTTTTTTAATCTCTATTTGACAGATGGAGAAACAAAGGTACTGAGAATTATAGATGCATTTACAAAGGTGTGATTAGGCTGTATAGAAGAGAATATGAATGCAGCATTCAGAGTACTCCAGAATTACAGAGAATTTTCAAGAATAGGAATTAAGGTCTTTGGGAAACACGGTCCTTCCTCCTCAGGGTATGTAGGCAAGTCAGCATGGCACTGCACAGCTCTTTGAGGTGTATTGATTTCACTGTGCTTTTTCCACTGCTGCTCTTTTTGTGCTACAGATCGACATTCTGACACCCAGCTCAGCAGCAGATGAGTATTTCGTGACTCCACTACAATCTCATCCCCACACTTGAATTCATGTAAATGATACTCTTCAGTATCATGAATAATCCACACAGCTCCAATAACACTGCAAACACCCTACAAAGCAAATGATAATTGCTCACAAGCTTTCTGTCCCTAAGTACAGTGATGGCAAGAAAGTGATGCTCCTGACCCAGTTTGGGTGGATACCAGCTCTGGAGGCAGAAGACTTCCTGCTTTGTGCCAAGCAAAATATGCATGCCAGCACACACATCAGGCAGCACACAAGCACAGCCGAAGACGTGCTCACTGCAGCTTGGGGACGCCTCCTTTGTGCTAGGTCAGGGCTGCCCTCGCAACTCTTGTGCAAATGGAAAGGGACAGCTTGGACACTGCACAAGTTCCCTGGCTCTGTGAAGATTTGGTATGTTTCCCGGAGGACAGAAATTCTTTTCAGCTTCATGTTTCATATCTTTGGCAGCTCACTGACTCCTGGAAATTATTTAGTAAAGGTGAATGCATCAGCATTAGGGTGCCATTAAGTCCTGTGACAGCTTCCTTCTAAAAATCCTGGTATCACTTCTCAAGCGCTACAAGGCAAATCAGAAACCAAATAACATCTTTTTAGCTCCAGAGATCCTCTCCTCAACTGTGTACAGATAGAAGGAAAAACAGTCCATTTTCATCTTTTATTCTTTTCCCATGCAGAACTAGGATGCTATTTAAAACCATGAATAGTAGAACATGCGTGCAAAAACAAATGAATACAATGGCTCTTTAGTCTTTGATAAAATATTAATTACCATCCATCAGAGGTAGGCAGAAATGATTGAATCTAACAGCACTTGTCACTTAGTGTTTGTCTTATTCTCAGACTCTGAATTTCTCATTTTAATGTCTCTGTTGAAGCGAATAACCTCAGTATATTAGAAAGAAAAAAATTAGTCCCTGCAATTGTTCTGTGCATGACTAAAGGCATCTTTAAAAATCACTGTAAAGTGATTAACGTTTACTTGAATATTCATTTTGGTCTTAAGGGTCCATCAAAATAAGCTGAGGAAAAAATGCTGTAAACAAATTTTCATTCTTGTTACATGCAAGTTTCTACCTTAAGAAGAATAATAATGATAAGATCATACTATTTGTGAATTCTGAATACGTGTGGGACCAATAAATTAAAAGGATAGCGGAGACTGTTCACGCTCTTGCTGGACTCCAATACCACATGCTTATTTTTGTATTTACCATTTTGTTTCTTTTATTTTCTAACTGTTAAGTAGCATTTTGTTGGGAAAAGGTGAATTTAAGCCTCAATGGTCCTGCTGACCAAGACAAGACTGTCTGGTAATGAAGAAAACTGACATTTCTATCTCTAGATTGTAAGATGAGCGACACATCTGCACTTCTGCCCATGTTCCTGCTTTGCACCGGATATATGTTTTCAATCCAGTGAGTCTGTGATCTGAGTCATCTGGGATTGATTGGAAAAGGTGCATACAGTAGAAAGGAAAGCAATTCTTCTATTCACTGCCTCATTACTCTGTCCTGAGGGAGCCAGGCTGTAACTTGCAGAGATCTGCTTTCAGCTGGTAGGGTTTGGGCAGGTGTGCTCCTGCAGCCAGAAAGACATTCTTGCTGCCAGCTTCCTCCCCTACAGCCTTAGAGTGGCCCTTCCTTCCCTTTTCATTTCCCACATCCCAGGGTTTAAGGAAGGAAACACAAACTGGTTACTCTGCCTTTGTGCAGCTCAAGGACTCCCTGCTCTGCGAAACCACTAGCTGCTCCTTGAAGGTGCTGTTAAGTGCCAATTGTGCTACTGAAGTTAAAACACATTTAATTAAGGCTGAGGCTCTTGCTCATTCAGTGTTTTTATTTTAAAAATATTTAGGCTACTGATCAGCTGGACTAGCTCTTCTCCATTTCCTTATTTAGAAGACGTCTTTGAGTTTCCCTGGTGCGTGGGATGTTTTTCTCCCCCGTATCCATGCTGTGCATAAAAATAAACATGTTAATTATGTCTCAAACAGCCTTATGAGGAATGCAGATAATATGAAAATGAACTCAAACCAAGAGAAACATAGTATTTGTACTCATAATAGTTATAATATATAATGCTTTTAAGGCAAGGTATTGCAATAAATTTTTCCACAGTTAATTAAGAAATAAAGTTTTAGGCTTACTTTACTCCATCCAGAGCACTGAATTTCAGAGTTGTCATTTTCAATTCCTTCTTCCCTTTCCCTTCTGCACCTGTCTGGTTGATGGATGGATAACAACAATCAGCTATCAGCCACCTTCTTCCAGTGCTTTTCCCTGTGCATTCCCTCGTCATTAACATCCCACACTTGAGAGCAGGCTCTTTTCATTGTTTGCCTTTTTAGTGTTTGAATGAAACAGAATTACAACACTTTCAAGTGAGTTTATGAAAAATGCTTTGGTGTCAGTGAACAGATAAGAAGTTTCTCTGTTCTTCTCTTGACAAGTTGGTCATACCCTACGCTGAGCTTATTGGAAGCAGCGTCTGCTGGTGGGGCAGCATTCTCCTTACGTGTACCTTAATTGTTTCAGACATCTCAATACCCTGCACCTTTCAACTCTAGCTGATATTTTACATTTTAATTTGCTTCTTTTCCTGTCTGTCCTAGCAGCTCTTGTACCACAGTGTGTCAGTAGTTGTGTGCTAGATTCCCCCTGATAAGCAGCTAAACTCCAGCACGCTGCTCTCTCACTCCCCATCCTCAAAGGAAGAGGGGTAGAAAATATAATGGAAAAGTTGCTCAAGGGTCAAGATAAGAACAAGGAGATTGCTCACTAATTACCACCATGGTCAAAACAAATTCAGTAGGTGGAGACTGATGCAATTTAATGACTATTACTGTCAGACTAGAGTGGCGAGACATAAAAGCAAGCCAAAAACACCTTCCCCCACTCACTTCCCTCTACTACTCCAAACGCTGCTCGGGTGCTGCTGTAAGCCCATAATGCTCTGCCTCTGTCTCCTCCACGGTCAGTCTCCGCCCATGCTCTGCGCGGGGTCCCTCCCACGGGACTCAATCCTTCCGGAACTGGTGCTGCATGGGCTGCTGCAAGCTGTGATTTGCTCGACGGCGCTCCGACGCGGATTCCTATCACGGGGGCTCAACCTCCAGGAGCGCACTGCTCCAACACAACCCTCCCTCCCCACCAAGGCCCACCCCCCCTCGGGGCCAATCCTGTGGGGCTTTCCGTGGGCTGCAAGCTGCACTCTCTCCGGGCGCCATCTGCTGCAGCACTGCGGGCTCCTCCACGACCGCACGTGGCGACGTGCTCGGCGCCGTGCCCGGATGCTGCGGGCGCACGGCCCGCGCCTCTTTTGTCCGCTGGGACTGCTGCTTCCGGAGCACCTCCTGCGGTGCTCGCGTGCCTTCAGGGCTGTTTCTCTCCGTTGCTCTCTCCTCTTTCCCAGCTGCTGTGGCACAGCGTTTTCTTCATCTTTGGTTTGCTGTGCCAGATCACGCCCGGCCTCGATCACAGCTCAGCTCTGGCGGCTGAGTCCCTTGGGAGCAGCAGGAGCCGCTTTGCTCTGCAACGGGCAGTGCTGGACTCTGCTCATCTCTGTGGTGCCCCTGTAACAAAAGCTTGCCACATAAAACCAATACAGGGTTGTAAACTACTTTTGTTTGTTTGTTTTCTTGTTTTTAACCTTGAGCCATTGTTGTCCTGCCCTTCAGTTTGCTTTCAGCTTCCTCTTCCTTATTTTTCTTTAAGAGTTTCAATGTTTCCCATTTCCTTACTTACCATACCACCATATTCCCTTAAAGCTGAGACCATACCTTGTGTCATTTCTGGCTGTTTCTTTGCTACTCATCCTTAACATCCAAGCTACCTACAGATTCCATCTGAAGCAGTGCTGAATACCCAATCATTTTTATTTGCTGAGGCAGCTAAAATTTTCCCAAGCTTCTTCAGTTTTCTCTCCGGCTGTGACCTCTTTGGCATCTTTCATTCCATATTATCTCACCCTTTCCCTACCCTTCCTAGTACTTCATTCAGGTCGCTTATGTTAAAGCATAGCTCATTGCTGTCACATTGCCTTTTGAACCTTTGTTTTTCTTTATGCCATTCTCATCTCTCTCTCTCTTTTTTAATTGCTTTTGATTTTTTTTAATTGTTGAGAATTTAAGAAATTGCCAAAGGCTTTTTTTTTTTTTTCATCTCTCACTTTGCTGCTTTTTAAAATTTTTTCTTAGTGTACTTCTTTTTGTTTCCCAATATTCCCTTAGTTTGCAGAATTCTTCTTTATCTCATCTGTAAAGTATTTAGCCTTCTTTTTCACATTTTTGCATACAAGTATGAAATACCTAAGGGATAAATTAATGTAAGCTACAATCCCATCAAACCTGTAATAGGCTTGGGTTGAAAGGGACTTCAAGGATCATCAAGTTCCAATCATCCTGCCACAGGCAGGACTGCCAGATCAAGCACTAGACCAGGCTGCCCAGGGCCCCATCCAACCTGACCTTGAACACCTTCCATGGATGCGGCATCCATAGCCTCACTAGGTAGCCTGTGCCAGCACCTCACCACTCTCTTAGTAAAATTCTTCCCCCTTACATCTAATCTAAGCCTCCCCTTATTTAGATTAAGACCGTTCCCCATTGTCCCATTTTCATCCATCCATCCATCCATCCATCCATCCATCCATCCATCCATCCATCCATCCGATATCAACCTTTGAAGAGTAGCCATATCAGTCAGACCCCATCCTTAAACTATCATTAATCTACAGTTATGGCATATCCAATACCAGCTTTTAGATTCCTTGGGGAAGGGTTCCCAATTTCTATTTTGGTCAAAATGAGATAAACCTATGTATGCAAATCTGTTCGGGACAATGAATGAACATGAAATGTAGACAACTTATTCTGAGATTCTCTCTGAGCACATTCCCTTATTCTAAAATACTATTTGTTTGGTCCCAAAGTCTGTATTTCCTTTAAATGAAATACACGAGACCAAATGCAAAACTCTTCCAGTTGCTCAGTCCATGCCAGTATTTGACTTGGCATACAGTCCTTTTTCTTTTTTTCTCATGGGCATGGAGTGTTGGGTATTGTGCATTTGAGTAAAGGTGCATGTAAAGAGCCCATTTCCTTCCTTAATAAATGAATTACTTTCTAGAACCACAGACCTTTCTGTAACTTCAGCTCATTTTTGAACATAGCAGAGAGCCTTTCCTATGCTGTTCTGCAGTTTTCATATTCATCACTAATATGCTTAGTACGGGTCTATACAATCACATGGAAAATGCTTATTTTAAAAGAGAAAAGGCATAGAGAGCAGGATGGGAGAGGAAAATAGTGTTCATATGCATGCTTGCACACAACTATAGTTGATTACAGCATCTACTTGCATGAAAGTGATGAAAGGAAATACAGTGTGAAAACCTTAGCACTAGAGGTCACTCGACACAGCAATTTCAAAGGGTGTGTAAACTGTGCTTTTTTTTTTTTCTTTCTTTTTTCTTTTTTCTTTTTAACGGAACAGTTCATTTGCATTACTACAGTTACAGCCCTCGGGAGATAGCAGTAGGTTAGCAGCTGTCAGCTCCTATTTATAAACGGGGAAGATGGGGACAATGCAGCTGCTCAGCTGCGACCACCCCTCATGATGCGACAGCCTTTGCCTTGCCACTGACTGATAAGTAGCAGGAAGAGATACATCACCTAATTTCACTTTTGTTCCAACGTTGTAATCCAAGCATGATATAAGGAAATTGGGTAGGTGTTCAGACAGGTAGGCGGTTATGCCTTGCTGGAGAGAGGGGCTTGGAAACCTTAGATTCCTAAAAAAAAAAAAGTGTTAATTCAAAGTCAAAGGAATAGGTGAAATTAAAGAGAAACAGATATTTCAGTGCATACTCACAACTTAATAGCAAGAGTATGCATCTTACATACATCTTAGATGCATCAATATCATCTTAATAGCAATATATTCTTCAGAGGCTGTCTGTATTTAATGGGATGTTTTTCACAAGACTTATCAAGACCAAAAGAACTTGCCAAAGTTCCCAGACATTAAAAAAAATCAAAGAGCTATTGGATATCTGGCTTTGATTCTAATAGAAAAACTAATAGTGTGTGTTGTTAGTATGACTATATTAAATGCTTTCTCAAAACATTTTCACATCTTTGTGGTGTTATCCTTCATCTCTTATAACATGAAGTTTCAGTGAGATAGAAGGGGATTATCACAAGAAAATATGTGGAAAAGAGAGGAGCCAGTGAGTTTGGGATCACTCTTGGGGGAAAGAAAGATGCAGGCAAAGAATGTCTTGTTTCCCAAAGAATGAGGTGCCCTGAAAGACCTATACTGGAATTTAAGCATGACATGCCATTCCCCCAGTACTAACAAATACCTGAGAATCTCCCTCAATTGTCTTGCTCTGGTCCACATCACAGCCCATAAACTATCGCTACTGTCAGTTACTCGTTCAGCTGAAGTAGCACGAAGTTTTCTTATCCTGATGTAAATCCTTGCTGCTTTCAGATTTGTACCATGTGAAAGATTTTTTCTTACTTACAATTTTAGATATTTTGACGAGAAAAAAAAAAAAAGAACCCTTATAGAGATTTTATTAGCATCAAGTTAAACAGTCATTTCGTAGTCCATTTCAGAATTCATTCTACTTTTCTGATGTTAGGTTCGCCTTCTGCACATGCTACAGCCTTTAATTGTATAGTGTCTACGTGTTTTTAATAAAGAGTCCAAGTCTCTGTACAGGAGGAAAGAAATGTGCATGGAAGGATACTATTGTGTACAGACACCAAATTAGTAGACCTTTTTGACCTTAATTTCTCTGCTCTTCAATGCTCTGTAGCCTTGCAGGAGTGTTATGAACACTGGTTAATTAATATTTTTAATTGTTTAGGTACTGTAGTGTTGAGCACCAGAGAGAAACTCATGAGGAAATTAACAATTCTGTCTTCAGAGAAGAGTTTGAATAGTGTGCAGTAAATAAGGCCTTGGGTCACACACTGAAAAACAAGGAAAAAACAAAATATTGAGTAGTTGCTCATTATGAGAACATTCTGTGCACCAAATGAAGCAGAGGTCCTGTAGAGGAGAAAAGTAATCACATAATTAAGTTTTGTCATGATGTTAATGCAAAAAGGGGGCTGGAAGAACACAGGGAACACAGGGAACTTAGATATAAGTATTTTTTAATATTTGAAAACTTGTCTCAAAACTCATGTTGTTTCAAAGTAATGATTGGATTTTGTTGAACTTCTATGCCTGCATTTGTTTTATGGGTATGTGCAAAAAGGAATTTCTTATTTCTTTGGAATGCATGAACTTTTAAGAACTGACATGACAAATCCTGAATGAAAATTCAGTGTTATGTCCAGCATTATTAAGGAGAATTGGAAAAATAAATAATAAGATGAAGAACATATTCTACGTCTTTCAGAATATTTAACACCTGTTTCTTTGAGCTTGTTTAAGATCAGCACTTGAAATTTTTAGGGCACAACTGCAAGAAAAATGATTTTTTTAAAATTATTCTTCCAATAAGTTTTCTACATCGCTTTGTGGCTGATGGATTGTTCTGACTATACTCTGAAAATGCCAATCTAGAAAGAGCTGTTCCCTGTCAAAGATCACTTTTCAAGTAAACAGTTAGGTGTGATGACATTAAAAAATGTGCACTTCAACAAAAATTAATTTGAAGACAAACAGATATAATTCATTTTTTATGAGACAATAATAGACTTACAATACATAGCCACACTTACATGTGTGATACTAGCTTAATAAATTTCTGCATGCTGCAGGAAATACATTTTTCATCTAGATGTCTGTAAATAATTACTGGATTCTCTGTTGCTAGCTCTTGAGGAGAGATAATCAGATAATTTCTTTGAAAACACGGCAGAGAAATGAAAAAAAAAGTTTTTGAGCTTTCTTTTGACAGTAGATATTTTAAAGACTTTTGGAAGATGGAGAGTTGTGAAGTGATCGGGCAGAGTCCAGAAAACTTTTACTTGGATTTTAAATTAAAAGTTGGCTACTACAAAGAAGAAATAAGTTGTTTTTTTTGTTTTGTTTTGTTTTGTTTTGTTTTGTTTTCTTGAAGAATTATGTCCCAAAAAGCAGAAGACTTAGCTGTTATAAAGCAAACATATACATGTTCAGTAGTTCTAGGTATCAAAATCTTCTGTGAAATAGTATGGGTCACATCCCAGCTTTCCTATTAATATCTCTTGATCCTTCCTGACTAAGGTTTTTGTAGTTGATATTGCTCATTCAGCAATACATTTAACACATTTTTACAGTAGTTTTTGTCAATGAATACACTCATAAAAATTATTCATCTGTCTTTCAATGTCAAGTTCTCCTACTAAGATTACCTGTGATTTGGCAATCACCTTAACTGCTTAGTATTTCATAGAGCTATAGGGTTTCTTCTTTGCTCGTAATGTTGTTTCAGAAATCAGAAAATAAGTTTTTAAACTTGGTGATTTGAAAATATTATCTACCTTAAAAAATTGAGGCTATTTTCTTCCCAGGGAATCTAATGAACTACACAGAAAAGGAGACTGTACCTTCAATAATGCTTTTCATTGTGTTTCAAGAGGAGACTTGAATGCATGGACATTTCTGTCACATATTATTCCTGGGGAGCAACTGGATTTTCTAGATTATTTTGGCAGTAACAGTAACAATGGCTATATTTCTTTTGATGTTTTCTCCCAGATAATTTATTTTTATCTTGACATTTTGCCCATCCTGTGAATTTCGTCATGGGAAAGCAACAGCAGTTTGTCTCAGAGCAGTTCAATTTCAATCTCTAGGTGACAAGTTGATATTTCTTTCCTCTTGAAGAAGCTTTTAATATGATGTGTTAAATGTCAAGGAAACTCTTCAATATATATTGAACTTTACTAACCTTATTCCTCTTAATATTAATGACATATTGACAGCATGTTTTGAAAAATGAACACTTCTCACAGATGTCAGGATGCTATACTCACATTATTCCTACAAGAACCCCACATTCCACTTGCTATTGTTCAGAACTGTAGACTTTTACAAAGACTATATTTTTTAACAAAGACTTTTAGAGACATTTAAAAAACGCATTTAACAACCTTTTTTTTTTTTTTTTAATTAAATGGTAACAATGCTGAACTAAAGGATAAGAGATCTTCAGTTTGTTTAGTAAATTTGTTTTGAAAAAATGTTTAATTTGGATCTGAGGTTTCTGAAATGGAGTTTCATGATAACTTACTGATTTTGTTAATCTGGGTGACTGAGGGCATCCTGTAAGTCCTATTGCATAGGAGAATAAAGTGGAATTTTCATCATGTATAACAGCAAGTATCTGTATTGAAGTTGGTTTCTGGATAAACAGTGCTGAAGATTCATAGCAGATGATATTTAAAGAGGACGGAAGGTTGGTAATCACACAAAGCTCAGCCTAAAATGGTCATAGGTGTTGGCTGAATTGCCTAAATATTGGCATGTAAGCCACTTGTAATATCGCAGGTTGAGACACCTGTACTGGGTGGGCAAATTCAAGACCTTTTAGTGGGAGACCCCAGAACCTTTCTGTCTTTACCCATAGTCAGGATATCCAAGGGTAGTAAAAACCTTTTTTCTGGGACTGTTTACTCTACTGATTGTAATGAGATGTTTGTCCTTTAGATCACAAGTAGTTTCTTATATATAGATACTTATGCTTATGTTGTCTTAATACACAACTGGAATGTAGCCATGATGTTTCCTTCCAGAATCCTTTCATCACTTTTTCTGGCTTCCTGTCATCTTCCTATTTTATTGCATGTTAATTTTTATACATGTTCCAGACAGATAAAAAGTAAACAGTAAAAAATAAACAGTAAAAAAAATCAACATCGTCCTATTTGGAAAAAAATAAGTTGAGTATGTAAATAGAAGCAGTTCTACTTTCAGCACATTATAGCCAAGATAACAATTCTGGTGCAGTTGTACTGTAACAATTATACTGGCTGTTTACAAGGTTTTGAAATTCTCTAGTATTTGCTCAAAATGTATTATTTTGTGGAACATCTGTCTTTTCATCTGAACATATTTGATAATGAAGTTCCATGGATTCAGAAAACAGAATTGATTAAAATTCGGTGGTTTTAGTCTAAAATGCCTGTAACACTTGGAAAGAAATAGGGTGATAATTAAATTTCAGTTTATGGGTTATAATTATAGTTTTGTCTCAAGATTTCCATAAATTGTCAAAATATATGAATTATAGAACTTAGCTACAGAACTTAAAACGCTGCCTTTGGTTAATCGCTTATTTTCTTATTCCTTGTTTCTCTTTCTGCCTTTGTTGAAAGTGCTGCATAAATTACCTTTTTTACATTGATTGGGATTTTACATTGACTGTATTGCATTAATGGAAAGTCTAATTATTGGGCTTGTATTATACTGTATGGTATTTTTGCAGCTCTTACTTTCATTTTAATACGGGAAAATACAGTGTTAAATGCATCTAATGTCAACAGTGGGAAATATGTAATCTGTAGCAGAAGAAAATATGATTCAATAAAATTATGGTGATTTAAATATATTTGCGAGACTTTTAAATTATGATGAGACACAAATATCAACAAAAAATGTGATATTTTTTAACTTCTAATAATAATAGTAAAAATAATAATCTGAGCATACCAGCAACATATTCAAAGATATATTCATTAATATCTGATCATTAATTTGGTTTCAGTAACTTTTTTTCATGGACCAAAAAAAAAAAAAAAAATTCCCATGGGCAATCCATAGCATGATATAAAAATATTATGCCTGCCTACAGAAAAGCCATTCCTGCTCTCATTTACAGTGTATTGTAGTTGCTTGGAGCTCTAAAAGCATTTGTTTGGAAGGGTAGGGTTCAGAGTTAGCAGCTATGTGTAAAATCCATTTATTTATTTCTTTATTTATTGTGAAATATTCAGGAAGATCTACCCTTGTGTCTGGAAGTCTACACAAATATTCTTAGCAGAGAAAATCACGATTGCCCAAGGCCATGACATTCCATGTTGGTACCAGAGATTGGTTTACTTAGATCCTGAATCCCATAGTATGAAAAGTAATGTAACATCATCAGATGCCTCAGGTGACCACTTGAGAAAAATACAATAAAAGACAACAGTTGTCAATAGTGGTTCATGGATGAGTAAGGAAAAGTTAAGAAGACTGTGAGCAAGAAGGAATAAAATGTGATTGCTGACTGTTAGCTGCAGGAGACCGTCAAGATCCTCACTGCCACTGCCACTGTCACTTTGCATATAGAAAAGAGAGATTTAATTTTCTGAGCTTGTTTTGGTTTGAGAACGTTGAGTGCTTCCACTGCTGTAATGTCATGTCCACAGCAGCACATGGGCTACATAATGCACACTAGGAGAAGGAGAGACGGGAGAAGCCTATCCTCTTTCCAGCATGATATAAAAGCAGGGTTGGAATTCTGCAGCCACTGAATGGGATGCTAGTGATTAACCAAAGCTAAGGAGATCAACGTATTATTAGCAGCTAAATGGCAAATTCTAATATCAGTTGCACTAATAAAGTGGAGCAACAACAGAATTCACAAAAAGTAGTGTGGCCTTAAGTGAATGCATCTGGGGACATTATCTGTCTTTGCATTCAGATGCAAACACATTGTTTGCCTCAGCTTTTCAGAAATAAAGGCTTCATTTGGCGGCAATGTAACACAATGTGGTTTTTGCATTGAATTGTATCCTTTAAGTATTCAGAAAGCAATCTGGCTATTCATAATCTTGCAAACTGGATCAACTGTTCTCTTCCTCGGTGTTCCATTTAATGTGAGAATGATGGAGGGGAAGGCACTGTCAATTTTAATAAAATTAACTTTGTAGTGTTACTTCAGTGCTTCATAATAAGTTTATATGATGCCCAGAGGGCAGCTGTGTGTGTACTGAAGTGTCTTGATCACTGTTTTGTTAGGGTAGAATCACTTGGCTTTATTTTCCTTTTTTTCTTAATAGCCTGAACTCAAGCTGTTTTGTAGCTGCCCTATGGTACTAATAGATGGATTCTCAGGGTACTGATTATGGTTTTTATGTTTTAGAAATACGGTTCTACAATCATGTTGGAGCAAGTATACATCTAAGCAATTGATATCTGTGCCATTTTCAAATCAAGGTGTAAGAAAAAGTATTCTGGAGCAAAGATAACTTATATTTTTCTTAAAATACTATTTATGCATACTAATTAGTTGTAACCATGGGAAGCAGTATTAACAGTGTATTTTTCATTTTAAACCAGGCTCTCTTGTGCTCCACTTGATTAATTGTCACAGAGTGTAATTTTATCATAGTTAAAACTAATTCAAGCCCATTTCCCTATAGTAATATATATATATTTTGGATGGGTGAAATTAATATTCCTCAAAAACTAATTAATGATCTCCAAAGAATCATTTGCGTAAAGGCTGTTAGAGTTTTACAGCAATTATGCATTGTATGTAACTCATTAAAAGGTCCATTTTCATTACTGGATTTAGCAATGAGGTGACAGGCGTAACCACTCCAAATGGCCAGGCAAAATGCAGAGTGTGACTGGGAAATCCTTCAGTTTAAAGCCATCAGTGTACCCAAGTTATTTCTCCCGTCATGAAACTCTGAGGAAAAAAAAGGCTCTGAAATGAACAATGAGGTCATTTGAAGGTTACCTCCTCTCTGATAAAAAGTGTGGCATATTCCATTCGAAAGAGGATGCTTCTGGTTGTACCTTGAGGAGCCCTGCTAGTGGTCTGGATTATGTTACACTTATCCTCACTGCATAATATGTCCATCAACAGTCACTTGAGGCCTCCTGAAACACAGGATGCTAAGCAATTGTAAAGAATGGTGGAGGCAGCCCCTGATGGGCTGTAGGGCTGCAAGACTATATAGCAAGCACAAATGTTTCACATCCGTGTAAGTCATTCTTCCAGTGAAGAGCAACAGTTTGCAAAGTTTTAAAGTGACAGTTGTCATCAAAAACTGGCTCAGAAAAGGGTCTACCATTCTATTGCGCTGAAAGTGACTGTGCATCACAAATTTTAATATGTTTCATTTGTCTGAGACATCATTAAAGCCCACCAGGCTAGCTGTGCAAAAGGCAGCATAATTCATGCCAGACAGAAGATCCATTCATTATTCCTGCCGTAATTACAGAAAGAGTATTTATTGATAAATCAAACACAAATAACAATTCTTTTGAGAAAATGCAGTGTTTGTGGCTTTTTAACAAAGCAGGAAGAGACTGTATGTAAAATTGATCTTTCCCATCTCATGTTTGTTGGGACTTCTGAAACACAGAACAAAAACATTCTCACCTTTTCTCTGTATTTGGCGCATATATTTCATCTCAGGCAATATCAATATATAAAGAATCAGATAATACAGCTCAAAACATGCGTTTTTCTCTCTTTCACCCCTGCCCCCACATTCCCCAGTAAATCAGAGTTAATAATATCTGAGGTCCTAATCCAGCAAAACACTTAAGCGCATACTTAACCTTAAACACATGAGTAGTCTCATTATAATCAGCGAGACTCCTTATGCTTTAAAGTTAAGCTCATTTTAAAGTGCTTTGTTGAACGGTAGCCAAAATGAAATAGTACAAACCAAGGTGTTTACTGCATTGAAATAGAAGTACAAAGACGCAGTATTAATACTGTACTTTACAATGATGACAAAAAGCACTCCTGGAAGTGTGAATTACGAGAGCACTATTAATTCACCCTCATGGGGCTACCCTCTAGCAATGCATGCTCTGTAGATGGGATTTTCAAGGCTGAATGTATTTAAGAGTGCTAGGCACAAGCGAATAGAAAAATAGTTATGCTCGCAATCACCTGTGATTTCTTAGTCCACTATGATTTCCATCACGTTCAGTTACACCTGTCTCTATTATTATCATATACTCAGTGTTTTTGTTTTAAATCCCAGAGAATGTGATTCCACCAGGCAGCTAATATCATAATTTTATTGGTACAGTGGGTCCCCAACAGTGTTTGGGCTCACAATAGCAGAACAAATATTAAATGAGAACAATCTTTAATTTGGTACTGGAAGGAGTGCATTTCCCCTGAATCTCTGCCTTTTTTTTTTTCTTTTTTTTTAAATAACTTTTTCTTCATATTCCCATAGAGGTGATCAAGTTGTGCAAACTAACTCCAAGCAGTAGGAAATCAATATAAACATTTTCTTTTAAAATCTCAAATAAAATAAGCTTGTTTTCAATTTTTTTTTAATTGTTATAGTTAAAAAGGTGCATTCAGTGTGCAATTTGCTTCCAAGTAAGAGCTAGCCTAATGGTAATCCCACTGGAATTTTAATATTTTACAAGTGTGATCTAAGGCTAATTTGTATCTGCATATAAAATGAAGGCAATTAAGGAAGGAGGGAAGAAGGAGGATCTGATGATGAGGCCCCTCTCTTATTATTCTTGATTAATTTGGATAACTGTTAAGGTCTAATTATTTTCTCTACTAGGATATTGGAGGTAGCACTTCCTTCATCTCTGTAAATTCAGCTATAGTTTAATTCTTCTTTAAGTTGGCTAGTGTCTGCAGAGTTTGTATGCGTCTTCACAGAATCACGGAATTGCGAGGGTTGTAAAGGACATCTAGAGATCATTCAGTCCAATGCCCCTACTAAAGCAGGTTGTCTTACAGCTGCTTGCACAGATAGGCGTCCAGACAGGTCTTGAATATCTCCGGAGAAGGAGACTCCACAACCTCTCTTGGCAGCCTATTCCAGTGCTGCATTTGGGCCCCTCACTGCAAGAAAGATATTGAGGCCCTGGAACGTGTTCAAAGAAGGGCAACAAAGCTGGTGAGGGGTCTGGAACACAGGCCATATGAGGAGAGGCTGAAGGAGCTGGGAATGTTCAGCCTGGAGAAGAGGAGGCTCAGGGAAGACCTTATTGCTCTCTATAACTTCCTGAAGGGAGGTTGTAGTGAGCTGGGGGTCGGCCTCTTCTCTCGTGTCATTAGTGATAGGACCAGGGGGAATGGTTTCAAGCTACGGCAGGGGAGATTCAGGCTGGACATGAGGAAGTATTACTTTTCAGAAAGGGTGGTCAGGCACTGGAATGGACTGCCCAGGGAGGTGGTGGAATCACCGACCCTGGGGGTGTTCAAGGAAAGACTGGATGTTGTGTTGAGGGACATGGTTTAGTAGGAGCTATTGGGAATAGGTGAACGGTTGGACTGGGTGATCTTTTAGGTCTTTTCCAACCTTAGTGATTCTATGATTCTATGATTCTATGATCATCCTCACAGTAAAGAAGTTCTTCATGTTTGTGTGGAACTTCCAGCGTGTTCAAATTTGTGCCCATTGCCCTTCATTCTGTCACTGGACACCATTGAAAAGATCCTGGCCCCATATACCTGACGTCCACCATTTAGGTATTTGTAAGCATTGATGAGATCCTCCCTTAGTCTTCTCCAGATTGAATAATACCATATCTCTCAGCCTTTCTTTGTATGGGGGATGCTCCTGTCCCCTCATTAACTTTCTGGCCCTTCACTGGACTCTTTCTAGGAGATCCCTGTCCTTTTTGAACCAGGGAACCCAGAATTGAATACAGCACTCCAGATGCAACCTCACCAGGGCAGAATAGAGGGGAAAGATCACCTCTCTTGAGGTCTCTGTTGGAGACGTGCTCTTTTTAATGTACCCCAGGATACTATTGGCCTTCTTGGCTACAAGGGCACACTGCTGGCTCATGGCCAACCTGTTTTCGTTCAGAACCCCAGCTCCTCTCCAGCAAGACATCCTCTCTTCCTCTCCAGGGACTCTACACTTGCTGTTGTTGAACTTTATCATGCTCCAGTCTGTCCAGGTCTCACTGAATGGCAGCACAGCCTTCTGGCATGTCAGACACTCCTCACAGCTTTGCATCATCAGCAAACTTGCTGAGGGTGGACTCCCCCTTTGTCCAGGATATGGATGAAGGTGTTGAACAAGAACAGACTCAGCACCAACCCCTGGGGAACACTACTAGTTACAGGCCTCGAACTGGACTCTGTGCCACTGATCACAACCCTCTGAGGTCTACCAGTTCTCAATCCATCTTACCATTCACACATCTATCCTATAGTTTCTAAGTTTCGTAACATGATGTTGTGGGAGACAGTGTCAAACGCCTTTCTGAAGTCAAGATACAGAACATCCACTGTTCTCTTCCCATCTACCCAACTAATGGCGATACCATAAAAGGCTACCAGGTCGGCCAAGTATGATTTCCCCTTGGTGAATCCATGTTGACTACTCCTGATAACCTTTTCTAAATACTTGTTTATCTTGTTTATCATCTAACATTTTCTCCCACAATTATGTTCTTTGAGCTATGTTGTTAGAACTAAAACAAAAGCTCTATTATTAACTAACTTATTTTCAACTGTCAGAAAACTTCTAGTATACAAATGCCATCACTGAAAGTTCAAGCTGACTCATGAAGATGAAACAAGAATGCTTCTAATGTCAGAATTATTGCAGAGTTACATTAAATCATCAAGAAAACGTGAATGCTGGTGGTCTCTCAATTCTTGGGAGCTTCACTTGTTTGTTAACATTTTATTCACTTATTTATTTATTTCCTCTAGCTCAGAAATTATTTTTTGGATAAAGTGCTCTGTTGTCCAAATATATGCTATTGTAGCATTTGGCTTTTATATATAAAACTCTAGCTTAGCATTTCCATGCCATTTGCTAAAGCCAGAAGATAACCTTCTGAGCCTTTGCACACCTGAGCTTTTGGTTAATTAGCATGAAGCCATTACAAATTCACGTGGATCTGAAAGAACAAAGAACAATGGAGTCTGTAAGTAATACATTTCTGCTAACAGAATGAAGGAGAATGTTCATAAAGTTGGACCTTGGAAGATAATGGTTTTGAGGGTGAACAAAGAGAACTACTAAAACAACACCCTTCAGATGAATACACCTGCTCCTTGTCAGTGGGAGAGAGGATAGTATTATCCTTTTCCCCCAAGCATATGTTGTGTATAAAAGGTAGTATTCATGACAACTCAGGGTTTGGTGTAGAAAATCAGACAAATCTTTGGATCCAGAGTCAGCTTTGCCTATAGCATTAAGCTGTCAGTCAGTGTATTTAAGCAAAAACATCCTTCATCCAGGTTCCCCAAACAAATTTAATGAAGGTATAAAGGAACAGATATTGTCTGTTCACTAACTTTGTGAGCAACAAGCAACAGCTGTTTCAGTGAGAGGTAAGATAATCTGCTTCCTAATAGCAGTTTTGAAAAGTTTCCAATGGAAAAAAATACTATTGTACAGCTGAGATGCAAAGGTTTCCATCTCTCTTACGTATTTTAAAGCAGTTCCTGTCTTAAGATTTTTCATTTTCTCTTACTAAGTCTTTCTAAAACAATAGCTGTAAGTCTGTATTGTGGTAATAATTTTCATGCAGTAATTCTTTTTGTGGAAACATTTTATCTTGGTGTGTGTTTGTTTGTTTTTACCACCCTTTTTCATTTATTCCTTTTTCTTCAGCAAAAACCTGCCCACTTAACTTTTTTCTTCTGCTTTCTGTTTTTTTCTTCTGAATGAAGAAGTAGAATGAAGTGTAAATGACTCAGGCAAGTGTAATTAGGCTTGTAAGCATACTGGATTTAAA
This sequence comes from Lagopus muta, assembly GCF_023343835.1. Lineage (NCBI taxonomy): Eukaryota > Metazoa > Chordata > Aves > Galliformes > Phasianidae > Lagopus > Lagopus muta. Next base: position 22,835,143 of record NC_064436.1, on the reverse strand, counting down.
GTTAGACTATTCAATTACTGGGAGAAAAAATAAGTACCAGAACTAGGGATTGCTAAGACTTGTGCTGTATTTTTAGCTGCATCAATGTAAATTAGTGATTTTTTTTTATTTTTTATTTTTTTTATGTGGACACTATTATGTAGTCTCAGAAATTGATCTAATGCCTGTTTTAAGTCGCTGCAGATACTCTTGTTATAGCAGCTATCTTTGAGACTTTCCATGAGATAATAAACATAAGAACTACTTGAACAGAATTTATTAAAAAAATAAATCAATTAATTGGCAGTCTTCTTTTGTTCGGTGTAGTATTTGTTGTCCAGTCATGCATACTGAGAATTGATTAAACACAAATGCTTGCTTAGTAGTACGTGCAGATTATTCTCATTTGTAAGATGTCTCCACAATACTCAGTGTTCGTTTCCTCTATTGTTCAGTCATACCGTGTCGTCCGTGGCACAGCACACTTTCTTCTAATGGACTGCAAACCTAAAAGCTATTAATTTGAGCATAACAAATAATGAGTCAGTAGCAAGGAGTGGAACTTGAGTACATATGTGGAACTCTTGAAATTTGAAAGACTGTGAGCAGTTAATAACAGTATTTCTGCATGATTAATATTGTACCGCTACAGACAGGAAAAAAAAATGGAATAACATTGCCTATTGATGGAAAATTATTTGTTATTATTTCACTTAGTGACCTATATATAAGGGCTGCTCCAAAAGTAATGTCTCTTATTTTACTATGTAGACCCACAGTATCAAAGGACAGTGTTGGTGGTATGGCAGTAGTGGTTGAATTTTCTAGCCAATATCCAGTTACATTTTTGTTGCCATGTGACAGATGGCAGCAGAGGGGCAGAATGAAAAAATGGCATCTGACATGAAAGTGTGCATGTGAAACATAAATGTGTAACTTAATTCCTCCACGTGGATAAAATGGCACCCACTGACATTCATCAGTGCTTGATAAACATTCATGGAGACTAAGCAGTGGCGATGGGGTGGGTGGTGCATTTCAGCAGTGGTGACACTGACAGTTGGTCATGTGCACTTGTGCAGATTCTTAGGCGTGCGGCATGCAGGCTGCTGTTCACTGCTGGTGAAAATGCCTTCTTGGTGATGGGGACTAAGTTGAAAAATAGTGTTTTGTAGCTGAGAATTTGCTCTATGAAGAAGTGCTTTGTTGTAGTTTCCATGGAAATAAATGGGAGTCTTTACTGTGGGAGCAACCTATGTGCATATATAGGTATACTTGTTCATTTTTTTTCTAATACATATGATAAACACAAATATTTTTGTGTATTTAAACCAGAGATTTAAAAGAATACAAATTATACTAGTGGTTTTAAAAAATATATTCATCAGTAATATCTCACAGAGTACATATGCTGCTCATGGGATATATATACATAAATTTTAGGTCAGTGCTTCAAATCCTATAATGGAAACCATCTGCTGCAATGTGCTTTTCTTTGTGAAAAGGTCTGTTTCAATGGGGAACTCTTTGAACTAGGAGTTCAAAACTGCTAGCTTTCTCTAGGATTCTGGATTATTTGAAATAGGTGATGAGACTGTACTCTGTGGAAATATTCAAGCACTTCAATTGCTTGAATTGACTAGACAGAAACACCATGAGGAAACTTACAAATGAGTGTAAACCTGAATTAAATGGCCACAAAAAGGGAATGTAATTTTGAAAATGACACAGATGGTGCCTCATGCCTGAGTAACACCGCTTATCCCTAACTATGTAGACTGAGCCCATATCATATATAATGGATATATATATAGTGTATATCCTATAGACTGGGCTCGTACAGAAAGCAGAGGTAAAGCTGGAAAGCAATCTTCTAAGTTTCTTAGAGTAGAAACATAGAAATGCTAGGTGAAGAAGCTTTAAATGTGAACATGATTTTAGACTATGATTCTGTCACCGCATGGACATGTCTAAAGAACATGGTATGCAGTACTTCAGCTGGGTGTCAAAATAGCTCTAAGGCTAAAATAAGTTACTAGCCATCTTTTCCCTATGGAGTAAAGGGTTCTTTTTTGCCTATCACTTACAAAACAGTACAGTACAGCCAACTCCGTTTAGGCATAAACTGCTAATGGTTTCCTTCTTATCAATTCTAAATGGCGGATTTACTGAATTGTACTATGCTTGCTCCTCCAGGGGGTATGTAAGAACAAGCTTTTGTATCCTTAGGAACAAACTGCAAATCAGCAGTTTTAATGCTGCCTAAGGTCCACTGTTGTTTGTTGGTTAGACTTTTTTTTTATTCTGTGTTTTGTTTTAATTACTAACATACATCAACTCTCTGTTAATAGTATGAAAACAGAAATATTCAGTAATGTGTAAGGAACTAAAAGTAGTTAACCTAATTCTAAGCTGCAAAATATTAGAGGAGTCAGCATTTTAAGGAGATACAAAATTATAGTGGGACTTTGCCTTTACTGCTGTTCAGCTTTTATATGAAACTACATTAAACTTATTTTGCTAAATATGCTAATGAACCTTTTCCAAATATCATTTCCTTTACCTTCCTTCTCTTTCACTCCCACAGTTTCCTTTTTCACCCTTGCGTAATCTAACAGGTCGCCTTTGCTTAGTTAAAAATATAACTTAAATTTGTTTCTCCGCAGGTGTGCAATACAAACACTTATTTTTCATTCTGGATGATGACTTTGAAAATTTTTATTCAGAACGATAAAGAACAAACATTTTTGTAAGAGAGAAAATTACTCAGTGGCTTTTTGCCCTGCAAAAATCAGTGCAAAAAGATGTGGCGTACCACTCACTGGTGTACTCCCAGGAGTGCTAATGCAGTAATACTGTACATTCTGTACTGTACATTTTGTGCAAATCTGCAGAGGAAAAGGAAAACCTTACGTATGCATATTCACTTATAAGAGTTAATAGATTTGGGTAATATAAACTAATGGTTACTTAATCTTCTAGAGAATTGGTTTATTACTTTCTCTGAAAATCCAAAAGGCTGTGTAAATTGGTGGCATTCAAAATTGTGCAGATTATGTGGCTACAAGTGGTAGCTCAGGATAATTTCCAGAACTATGGACATAACTGAGATAATTCAGCTTCAGCTTATTTATGGCTGTAGGCAAAGAAAGTTGGACTTAATTCATATGTACTTGATGTTGTTTTGTTGGAGTAAATTTCTTCCTTTGAAAATACCTCAACCTTTGCATAATGCACTGCAATGTGTCACATTTCAGAAACTTTTACATTGAAAAACATTAATTAACATTTAAATCAAAGGCATGGTGATAATAGAAGTAAGCAAGCTTATTTATTTTCAGAGGATGTTGATGTTTTAAATTTATAAGCATACATTACAGTGTTTATAGGTTCAATAGCTCTAGTGAAAGGGTTCACAGTTCCACAGTGTGACAGTGCTGAGATATCCTCATGCTGAGTTATGGAAAAGGTGAAACAGAAGAAAGAGAGAGAAAAGAACGCTCTAAATTATTCTGGGTTTTGCAGAAATATGTGAATCAACATGTATTTTTATGTTACTGAAAATATATCTGTACACCGATTTTAAGCATCTTCTTTCAGAATGCTTTCCTTATCTGCCAAGTTAGAAGTCTCTTTAAAAATAAAAATAAAGACATAGAAAGTTACCATGCAAGCATTTTCTTTTACCTGTTAAGACAGAACAGATAGGGAATAACGAAGATCAACACAAACTACCCACTTACCGGTGAGTGCTTTCAATAAAAGTATGTCTAGCTTCTGCATTGCAAAACTGCTTGAGTAAGAATGCAAAAGTCATGACAAATCACTTTTTCCTATAATGTAAAAACATCATTTTCTCCTTAATTGGTCCCTGTGAAAAATCTGTGGCTTTGCTTGAAAAGTGGTCTTTTTGTTTAGTTTTAATGAATACAGTGTCTCTGAATGGTCCTATATTGACAACCGTGAAGACTTGTATCATCTCTTTTTTTTTATCTAAGGAAACATATACCTGGGGCAGTGACACTGCTTGTATCACCAAGGTGCCATGCTTATACCTTTATCTCAAATAATGACAGGTTTGTTCTGTTTCCTTGACTTATCATTTCCTTAGCTCCCTATTGTGAGAGAGGCCCAGCTTATAGCCAATTAGTATCAGATGTTGCAGTGATGTTTCTGAGCCTGTATATGTTTGGCCTTTGGGAGCTGAGTTGAACACTCCAAACTCCTTACAAAAGGAATGTTAACTCCTATTTGATAGCAATATGATTTGCTCACTCTTTTGTGTTTGACCTATAATCATATATGTGGAGTCATTCAGTTCCTTTGGAAATAGATTGTAAGAATTAACAAAGAAGATTAGGAGATTTGTTTCTTGCTATAGCCCTCTGCTAGGTGAGTCTGCGCTTTAGCAAGGAAATTAGAGAGACTTTTACAAGATTTTCTTTTTAGTAGATAGTGTTCATATAAACAGAATAGCAACATTTTTTTGCAAAAGCATTTTTTTATAGAGGAGATAACCATTTCAAAACAGAGGAGTGCTATCTGCTTATTATGTAACAAAGCCAAGCACAGTTTCTCTAGGAACTATTATAGTAAGCTCTAATAAGTCATTTAGTAAAAATCCAAACTTTGCAGTTCTATCTCTCAGCAGGTTTTTAAATGTAATGTTATAAATTCAAAACATAGTATTCACATCATCCTGATTATTGTTAGATGGGAAGAAAAATGGTGATACTGCAAAAATCTTGTGGTTTAATTTGCATTTAAAGCTCTTGCAAATGCATTTTAATTAACATTATGTTCCACATCGCTTCTTACTGACAAAGTGGCTTTAATCTGTACATTTTTAAAGAGTGCTATTCAAAACTAAGGTATACAGTAGAGTTTTGTAGCAAAGCTCAAAGAATTAATTTCTTTTCAACACATTAATAGTCTCTGGGAATACCTGTGTCATGCTTTGCTAGTGACTGTAATTAAGACACAGAGAATACAGTCCGGACTCCAGACTCCTCCTGGCTGTTCTGTGAATTCTCAGAGAATAAATAGTGCAAGGAACATTCCTGGGGGCAAAATTCCTGTTCTACTTCATTCATGTACCCATAAATGAAGAGGTGAAGAGTACTGCCCACTGATTCCGTGTCTGCCCCTCTGCTGATAGCTGAATAAATGTGTGTGAGAAAGTATAAGCAATGTGCCAGGAATTCTTTTTCTCTGCATAAGGAAGACAATTCTCTTAGGATGCAAATCTTAATTTTCAGAGGTATTATCGCAGCCTCAAAACCTGGGTTCTCCTTACAAGAAAGTGGTCATGGTCTGCAGTTTTGCTAAATCTGGTTCATGTAAAATATCATCTTGGCAAATTGTAAGCAGTTAACAAGTTGCTCTAAAAATCCTTCCTCTCTGATTCTGAGATTTCTGAGCTGGTAGAAGACAGTAGAATCCTACCTCTCTCGCTTGTCTCAGAAAATAAGGACAAAAATGGATTTGTAGGCATACTCTAGCATAGGAAAAACAATTCATGACTAAGTCTTTCTTCAAAATGCCTTCTTTATGCTCCTTCCCCTAGCGGCAATATCATTTTAGATCCTGATCTCCTTTATTTCTGGTCTTCTTTCCCTTCTCCCTCAGTTATGCCAATAATGTTCATGAGACTGCACTGGGAACAGAATACAGTAAGTACTGATATTAAAAATACTCCTACAGGGAAAATAATGGATAGGTTTCTTAGAAGGGTTTCCAAATTGTACAATTAATATTATGGTGGGAATGGGTTTCCAAGAGTGAAGTGAGGAACAAAATCCACGTAAACGGCAACATCTGCTAAGAAAAGAAAAACTGTTCATAATATTAAAGAATTCAGATATGTGTTAATGGAGATGCAAAGCTTCTGGCAGAAGTTTTGTGTTTTGCCAAAAGGAAGACTAAGTATCCCTGAAATCTCCTAAATTTTAGTTTTAGATTTTTCTTCACATATTTCCTTTCTTCTATATTTTATCATGGTCTATTCGTTCAGGAAGATAAGTATGTAAAATAAAAGGATTGAAATGTATTCAGTTGTGGAGATCTCTATTACAAACTTAAATTGCATGCCTAACTTAAAGGCTAGATACCTATCTGGGGGACATGGGCACGCAAGAAAGGGTTTATAGCTTTGTCTCTAGTTTAGCAAAGTGCCTTTGAAGTAGTTTGACTACCGGCTAAGTAGACTTAAAATTAAAGCTTATTTAACTTGTACTGAATGCAGGCAAATCTCTCTGTAAACATTAGCTGCTAATAATAATGGAAAATGCTTCTAATCCTGACATAGATAAGGTAACAAATAGGAAGGATCACTTGTTTACATTATTTATAACTTTTGTGAACAAGTTTCTTCTCATTAACTAACCTAATGTAAATGGAGACCTAAAAAGTTGAGCCAAAGTATTAGCACTTTTATCTGCTTACTGAGAAGAGGAAAAGCATAGGAGTGACAAATCTACAAAATCTCTCTACCAAGAGACTGTCTTAAATGTATTCTAAGGTTGCTAAGGATGTTAAATGATGTAGGAGGTGCAGCTCGATTCTTTTTTTCTTTTTTTTTTTTTTCTTTTTGTTTCCTCTCTTCCTACCTAGGCTCCTCTTTCTTTTCTGATTTACACCCTTTATAGAGTCTGGATGAGAACAGAGACCAGTACTTGCAACAGTATGCTTGCTTCCCCAACACTGACCTGGCCATTATGTACAGCACCTTGCTCAGGCAGAAAATGAGTGCAGTAATGGTAACGTTTCAGGTGTTGCTAAGACTGATAACAACCCCAAATTTTTCTCAAGCTGTCAACTGAAAGAATTGACGGCAGACACTTGGTTCAACAACTGAGGGACAACTGATTGTGTGCTAAATACTACAACTATACACCAATTATCTTAGCTTATAAATAATGAGCAGATGTAATGGATGAGCCCCAAGTGACTGCAAAGGTGAGCCCAGAATACACTCACAGAATCACAGAATCACAGAATCACCCGGGTTGGAAGGGACCCCAAGGATCATGTAGTTCCAACCCCCCTGCCTAGCAGGGCCACCAAACATACATATTCAGATCAGGTTGCCCAGGACCCCGTCCAACCTGGCCTTAAACACGTCCAAGGACGGGGCATCCACAACCTCCCTGGGCAGCCCGTTCCAGGGCCTAACCACTCTCCTAGTAAAGAACTTCCCCCTAACATTCAACCTAAATCTTCCCTCCTTCAACTTAAAACCATTTCCCCTAGTCCTGCTGTTGTCAGCCCTTTTGAAGAGTTTACTCCCCTCCTGGGTGTAGGTTCCCTTCAGGTATTGATAGGCTGCAATGAGGTCAATGAGGTCACACTCTGTGAGACAATCAAGCCACAGGGAGCAGCAGGCTATCCCTTCGTTTAATTTGACTGATCTCTACCACTTCTGGCAGTCCGTACTCTAACTATATTCTAGGATTTAGTTCTGTTTAAGTGTCCAAAGAATAGTCAACACACAAAAAGGGCTTGTCTAATGCCTCAACCAATGCTGGCACTGGAGTAATTATCAACAAGAAGAGAAGGGAGGGCTTCTTTTCCCTTTCTGCACTGATATTATAAATAGAAGCTTGGGAAGATAGGGAAGAAATTTTTTTTACAATAAAGACTGTGAGGCACTGGCACAAGTTGCCCAGAGAGGTGGTACACGCTCTGTCCTTGGGGAGATTCAAGGTCAGGCTGAATGGGGCTCTGAACAACCTGGAAGAGCTGTTCATTGCAGGCAAGTTAAGGCTAATTTCCAACTCAAAACATTCTATGATGAATGGATCCTGTAGCAGTAAATAATCAAGCATACCTTCCCCTTTCCAATCCTCTTAAGTCACTGTCTTACAATTAAGCTTTGTTAAATCACTCTATTATGTTAGTAAATACATTCCTGCCTCTCTCTTACGAGTGCAGTGTGGTTTCCACCTGTGACAATACCACCTAAGACTGTGTATAATTTGTGTGTTTTTATACATTTGTTTAGTAAAACAAACAAACATTTCAAGTCATTCTAGGAATAAAATACTATCTTTCCAATTTCCTGAGGGAAATAGCTTGTTTTGACTCATTTCAAAGCAGACAGAAAATTTGTCAATATTTTGAGGGAGGAAGAAGGAGGAGCTGAGGAGGAGAAACTGAAGAGAGCTCATTGCTTCATAGCAAAGTGTTTTGATAAAAAATTCTCTGTCATCTCTTTTTCTTGACCAGTCAGAATGGAAGATATTAAGGATCTTGTATTTAATTCTGTGGGGCCTCAATTTCCCACAGTTCTGTAGGCATTCACCTCTAATATTCCTTGCATTTCTTAACTGGTGGTTTTATGTGACTTTTGATAAAATTTTATTTAGTATCCCTTGCTTTGTGTTGCCTTGACTTGAAATTCAATTGAGTCTAGTGCATCGTGCTGGCATACAGGTAGACTTATTTGAGCTCTGTAAGATTGACATTGAAAGGAACAGATTGGAAATGCTACAGTTCTGAATATATTCCAGAATTCAGTTCTGTTTAAATTACAGAAATTGCCTAAATGTCTTGAAATGATTCAGGCATCATTATCCTGAAAAATTAACGTTAGTTAGGAGGAAAAGAATGTTGTTGGGTTCAGCAAGCTGTACAGATTCCTTCCCTAAAATGGATGAGGGAAACTCCTGCATCATGTGTGGTTATCTTCTGCCATCACTGTTTTTCAGTATCTTTCAACCAGCAGGACATGGTAACATTCTGACAGCATATCAGACTCCCTTCTAACATCCTTCTCACCAAACTGGAATGATATGGATTTGACAAGTGGGCTGTTTGATGGATAAGGAACTGTTTATAAGATCATACCCAAGGAGTGGTGGTCAGTGGCTTGATTTCCAGTTGAAGATCAGTGACTAGTGGTGTCCCTCAGGGCTCCTTACTGGGACCAGTGCTCTTCAACGTCTTCATCAGTGGCATCAACAGCGGGAACCACTGCACCCTCAGCAACTTTGTGGATGACATCAAGCCATTTGACATGCATGAGGGATGGAATGTCAGAGAGACTTAAATATACTCAAGTGGTGAGCCCAAGAGAAACTCACATGGTTCAGTAAATTCAAGTGAAAAATCTTGCACCTGGGTCACAGCAACTCTTGCTGTCAGTAAGTGCTTGGGGAAGATAGAATGGAAATTTTTCTGTTACTCGTCCTGTTCTATGCTGTCTGTGTTATCCTGTTATAAATAATCTCAGATTTCTTGTGGTAGTTAATATGTTTAAAGGCTGCTGAAGTTCCAGAAATCAATGTGATCCTCTAATGTAAACTTTTTCATAGCAAAGTTGTAGGACTTGACAGTATCCATTCCTGTTGAAATCTAGACAACTATATTTGAACTGGAGGACACCTTCTTAAAAATGATTAAATAAATTCCATGTTGAATGAAAGCCCTTCAACAATTCTTAAAAAATACATCACTAATTACTTTCATATGTTATCTGGTTTCTAGGTTGAATTTCTCAGATTTCAGCTGCTAGCCATCTGGCATATTAACTTACATCTGCTAGATTTAGGTGTTCTGTTCTGTGTATCAACTTACAGGATATGATCAACTTCTCTCTTTGAGTCTCTACTGAAGACTTTTTTGCTCAGGATGAATTTTTCATCCTTCAGTCATTCTTTGCCCTTTTGGTAACTTTTAAACATTTTTCTCAGTCTGTAAATATAGGACTAAACCTGACAGCAATCAAACTTGTGTTAGGTAGGTGTGCTCTTATTTCATGTTCACTTACTTTTACATCTAAGGGGTTGTTCTATTCTACTGGGCAGAGCATCACACAAAAATTTCACATGCAGCCTAATAGTCACTGTAACTCTTTAATCTTGTTGAGTTGTTATTAGGTAGAATATAGTAGTGTGGAGGATTTTTGCTGCTTCTATGTCTGCCTTTATAATTTGGCTCATTGAAATGAAGCCGAAGTTGAAATGAAATGATCATACTTCCATTAATAACATCATATCTATGATAGTCCTTGCCTTCCAGGAGACAATTAATGATGTCAAATAGAAGAGAACAGAGAGTATGTACTAAGAAACACAACTAAATAGTAAAACTGCTTAGAATAATTCTTCTGTTCTTACTAACATTCTAATATGTGTATTTCCTGTTTATTTTGTATCAGTTTACAAGTTGTGACATTCTATAGTATGAAGTCTATTACCTTACTGATACCTGTATATTGCAACAACCTTATCTTTCACAGATTTGCCCAGTTGACATTTTGCAGATTTTGTCTAGGTATTTGAAATTATCCAAAATGCAGTTTCACCTTAGAATTTATTCCTGTTAACCTGGAAGCAGGGCTTCATTTATGTGAAAAGTATTCCCAGAACAAGGTACTGGAATGCTAAACCATTAAAAATTGCAGTGCTGACAGGCAGAAGAGGTTGCAGCATGCGTTTCAGAGGGTTCATAGATTTAGACTTGCTCTAAGGAAAACATCAACTTCAAGAGATTTTTCTCTTGAGCATTCCAGACTTGCACTGATTTAGCTTGATGATGATCTAAAGTTGTGTGTACATGTTATGTACTTGTACGTAACTTGTAAAGTTACATGTATTCCACTTGAAGGTAGAGTACAAACCGTGTTGTTGGCATCTGTGAGCTCTATCTGCTGCATTCATTCCACAGATCAAGTGTTCAAAGTAACAGCTTCAGTTCATAATATATTAGATCCAAGCAATAGCTATATTTCCCCCCAGTAAACAGTGATTGATGTCAAAAAGGCATCCTACTTTTGCAATTTTCAGTGCATTTTTTTCCTTCTTTTCTGTTCACAGTTATCATTAACTAGAACAGGGAAAAATGTAGTATGAACTAGAAGTGGGAAGATGCTCCACAGACAATGTTTAGGTTGAGTGGGGGGCTGTCTGACACTGGAGACGATATTGACCATTTCTTCCTCATGTGGGAGTGGGTATTTGCTGCACACAAAAGATTTCTGTGACCTCTGCTTGCTATCAGATGGAGAAGATAGAAGCCTTGAAAATATGGTTACAGTTAAACATTTCAGTTGATGCTTTTCTTGCTTTGTTGCTGACTTCTAAGTGGCAAAACTGAAACATATCTTCTAATAGATTCAGTGTCATAAATGGAATTACACCTGTAGAGTATTTCCTAGAAATTGTATTCACAACATTTCAGAATTTAGTCCATTTCCATTAAATGGAGCATCAATCTATCTATGCCCATGTGAGTAGAACTACAGAATAGGGTTCCAAATCAAAATCAGGATTAGTATCAAATTAATATAAAAAAGTAGAATGTCAAAATGCATTTGAGTGAGGGCAGAAAGTGGCTTGTTTTTGTCAGATTCATGGTAATCACATTACTTTTAGGAGTGTCCCCGTATTGATGATGTAGTGTCTTGGGTATCCAATTTCTAAAGATGGCTATTCAGAGTTGTACACTTTGTGTTCCACTATATATTAGCTATGCTGAATGCACTGGCAGATTTCTTAAGAGGAAAATCTCTGATATTAAAGCTAGTATAATGTCATTGTTATGACTTCAGTCCTTCAGTTAGAACCTTATTTAATGACAGGGGACAGAGAAAGCCACAGAATGATTCAGCACAGGAAAGGAAAACTATGAGAACTAGAACACAAGTGTAAGGTACCTGCAGTAATTTTATGGCTGTGCAAAACAGGGATGGTTTTCCTTATATTTTTATGTTTCCCTTGAATTCACTGCTGATTTATTTAAAGTCTTGCTTTGTATGAAAACTAAAAGTGAGAATACAAGGAGGAGAAAAAAAAGTCTCGAAGGCATTCAGTCCTTACTGGAAAGCTTCAATTTACTTACACTTTCTGAGTTTTATAGAAATGGCAGCTGAAACAGCTGTTTATCATTGTACTGTATCCAGGAAAGAAATGAGAGGTGTTATGAGTTCTAGACAAATGAGAACAGTCATTCTGTCAATTACTGAGTAATGGAAAAAAGTGTAATTGAGGATTTATTATCAGAAAGCATGCAAAAGTGTTAAACAGCTGTTTATATTCTTCTCTGTATCAATCTAACTACTATTTTCATTATCTACAAACTCTCCTAGAAGAGATCTTGTCTACCTTGATTTTGATGTGCACCTTCAGGCTTGCAGATATCTTTCACGTGATTCTTCTCTGTTCCTCCTATGGTTAGGTTTTGCGCTAATATTATTGTGGAAACTGATCCCTTCTGAAGTCTGACAGAAAACTTGCCTGTCTTTGTGTGTGAATACTAAACAAAAGACATTATGAGTAGGATATTTCAATGTTCTAAATATATACTGTATTCTAAACAGTAACAGCTGGTCAGTATCTGGACAGGCACATTCAGTGAGCAGGATACTTATAAGTGCCATGCCCAAATCTAGGATTTGGGAGTATATTTCAACAGTAATTATTAGGAGGAATTTCAGACTTATGCTGTTAAAAACCAGTCAGCTTGCAGGATGATAATAAGATGCTAAAACTAGAGTCCTGTTACTAGTGTCATTTTAGGGGCTAGAATAACGTCACAGTGAAAAATATTCCAACTAGCCCTAAGGAGGAAAATGGTTAAATTTTGTAGCCTAGAGAAAAATACCATGCATATAAGCAGATTCAGATGGATGGCTGAATTCAAAGCTAATTGAGGAGAGGTAAAAAGTAAAGACATGGGTGAGCAGTTAGGAGTTTTCTATTTATTTTCCAAAGTATGATGGTCCCTCCCAGTATACATTATAGGAATGCAGTGGCACTGACTACTTAACAAGCTGCAGTTTCAATTTGGATTGTTTTTTTGTTTTGTTTTTCCCCCCTGAGGTTTTCTTTCTGAGCCTGTTGTTCCCTAATCAGACTGAGAGTATGGCCTTAAGGCTGCTTGTCCAGGTGCAAGGTCTGCTTCAGCAGGGAGATCTGTTTCAGGGGTTAAGTGCTTTTCGTTGCATGATTTATTGATGGGCTTCCCCTTTGATGCTGCCTGTACCTTCTGCCTGTTGTACAGAACATCTGACTAACCCTGCTTGAGGGCTTGCCATGCACAACAATTAGCTTGGAGCTGAAGGCAGGGGCCAGCACACATTTGCACTTCCTACTGAAGGGGGATGGAGATGAAGCGTGCCAGGACTCACCATTGTACAGGCCAGGCATCCTGAGGTTTTTCCAATGCACTTTTAGTTGTATAGCTGTGCAATTAATCCTTGCCTCTGTCAGGCTTTTCAATATACTTTTGTGCTGAAGGTGATTACGAGTGGATTTCCCACAGTTGTGTTTGTAGCACACACATGACAACATGGCTGGGATCCTTCGGCAAAGTAGAACACACAGGGACAGATCTTTATATACAGTGAAGGTGAGGACCACTGAAATGGAGTTGGTTGAGTGGAGTGATTGACCAGCTGTATATGAACACACATGTGGCTTCCAGGGCATTGGAGCTCAGAGTATAAATGCTTTCAACGATATAGAAACCTGGACAATTGTGAAATGACATGGGAAAATAAATTGAATTGAACATTTTGGAGGCTGGGTAAGAGACAAATTATGAGTGATAATCTTATGCTATGATACAGAGAGCTAGTATACAATATCTCTTGGAGCTGAAAGTCAAAGTTCTTTCATCAGATGTATTCTTCCTCAAAGAAGAACTTTTCACATTAAGGAAAAGCCGAAGCCCTTCTTTTTGGAATGCTTCTCTCAAATAAATATGAAAATTAAGATAATGACATAAAATTATATCCTTCTGAAATTAGATCAAATTCAGTAGGAATAGATATATATATATATTTTTTTCTGTTTGTTTTTAACATAGAGATCAGGGAGACCATGTGGGTTGATATAATCACTGTGAATAATTAATCCATTTGCTATACTAATCAAAGGGTTGATATTAACAGCAACAAGGACTTGTTTTGTCTTGTAATAAGCTTACATCCAGTAGTGCTGATTCTAATTGCATTTTTCACAGGACAGTCTGGCCCTGTGCATATGCAAGGAAGCAGGGCTGAACCATCTCATTCCATGAAAAGAGATTTAAACTTAATGTGTTTATTTTTAGACCAGATATTTCACTGATCTTACGGATTACTTTCCTCCTGTTTGATGCGGTGTTGTCTTGGAAATACGTGACTGTTATTGAAGTCGTACAAGATTCACTGGGGACAGGAGAGTCAACTAGGTTGCTCTCAAGCTGTTGCTTGAGGATTAAGAACATGAAAATAAATTCAAAGTATTGGAGATGGATGCTGCAAATTTTACCAGTATTAAAACTTTGTGGACATCTGGTACGCAACAAATTCATTTCAGAATGTGCAGAACAGAAATTATTTGGTTTATATGAACTAAATGACCTGAATAAGGATGTAAAAGCAACAATGACTAAATAAATGTAGAGAATAATACATTAAAATCTATTAAATTAGTAAGACATAAGATTTGTTAATGAATGCAGGCCCATTCTTATCTGAGTGGTTTCTGACATTGAGGACTCAGTTCATTCCTAATATGGATCTATAGGTTTACTCTAAAGCATTTGAGGCCAAGAGTAATGACTAGCTGTAAATCTGGTATTCACAGAATCACAGAGCGGCCAGGGTTGGAAAGGAACTCAAGGATCATGAATCTCCAACCCACCTGCCACATGCAGGGCCACCAACCTCCCCTTTTAATACTAGACCTGGCTGCCAAGGCCCCATCCAATCTGGCCTTGAACACCTCCAGGGACGGGGCATCCACAACCTCTCTGGGCAGCCTGTTCCAGCACCTCACCACTCTCTATAAAGAACTTCCCTCTGACATCCAAGCTAAATCTTCCCTCCCTCAACTTAAAACCATTTCCCCTTGTCGGGCTAGAGCAAGTTTTGCCGTAACATTTGATCTCCCATTTGTATTTGTGGACTGATCTATATCTGCTCAAGCACTCTTTAAAGAGTTATTTGTGTTCCTTTTCTTGTCTTTTCTTTTCTCTTCAAATTTTCTATCTTTTCTTTGAAGAAAGACTATTTAAGACTATTAAAACTATTTAATTCCATTAGGAGCTCTGGGATGATGGGTCACATAACCCTCCATACATATGGGTTGTTACTGATACAAGCAGTTGACTAGTAAATCTTTTTGTAATTTTCTTATTTGTTTTATCAGGTACACATCTAAAAGATCTGTTGTTTTAAGGACCTATTTGAGTGTTGCAAGTGAATACTCAGAAATGAAACACACTTCTTACATTCAAAGTTATCAGTCCTTTAATATCATATGTTTGTATACGTTCTAAGTCTCGCTTCAAGGACTGTTGATATTAAGTTAAAGGTTGAGAACTTATATATTTTATAAAAGTATATATATTTTTTATGTTGTAAAGGAGAGCCTAAGGAAAGCTTAGAGGTATCTCCAGTAGGCATTTCGTTCTTTGTATGACATTTTAAATTAAAACAATATTCTTATGATATCTTAAACCAGTCTCTTGTGATTTGGGGAGGGAAGAAAGAGTTCTTAAGCCATGGGTCTGAACCTTCGGGACCACATAAAGAAGCTCTTATAGGCACACTTCTTCCTCTGTTCTGAATATCTGTAATCAGCTACTTAGCATTCCTCTATGAGTTTAAAGGAGAAAGCTTTGTTCTCTCCTCTATCTATTTTCAAATAAGTCACATAGAGCTTTCAGAAATAGCATCTTTCTCTCTTGTGGCAGATTCTCTGTGGGATGAAAGTGAAGCCTTTCTAAAAAAGAGTTATTACTGAAGACTCTCATAAGGATGTCAGAACAAAAGGCTGCTTGTTCATTTCCTATTATTAGTTTGGCCCACATTAAAGTCTTTTCTCTTTCCTTAGTACAGAGAGTTCAGAATCAGTCATACTTATATATGTCTACAGTAAACACCTCTCTGTCTCACCACACCCACAAAACATGCCATTCAGTTTTCCTCCTTAATTAATAAATATAATAGAAGAAATCAAAAATTTGAATTGAAAAGTGAACACAGGAACTCTTTCCTCCATCACCATCTCATAAGCTACAAAAGTCATGATTTTTTTTTTTTTTTTTAAAAAAAGAATAATTCCCTGTGACAAAATTTCTTTAAAGTAGGGCAGGTAGAGCTGATATTTCTATTGTTCTCATTTGCTCCTGTCACCTGTCTTCCTGGGACTCCATCAGTGTCGTAAAAAGCAAATTTTTCTACCTGTCAGCTTTTATCAGAAAACACAAACACATCAAAACTAAGCTTGGAAAAAAATGCTTGCTTGTGATTTGTTCGTTTTCACACGAGGCTTGAGCTACCACCTTATTACTTTCTATACATGCTGTTTTGCTATTCCGCTTGGGATTTAAAAAGTACATAGATATTTATTTTGGGTTTGAGTGTCACTGCATACCCTGCAGTGCTGTAAACAAGAAACTAAAGGAAAAGAAACTCATGTTTCTGCACAAAATTTATTTAATGTGAACCCCTACCACCTTGGCCTCCCAGAGGGAGCAAAATAGTTTTAAAAGCATCACTTTATAAACTTGTAAGCATGGAAGTGTTTGCTTACATTGCTATAATTATGTCAGCACTTCTACTGCCAACTCTGTTTATGGATCTAACATTTGACTCTCAAAATGATCCTGGCTGAACCTTTTAAATTAATGTTGATCTATCCCTTATGCTGTCTCAAGCCAAAGTTGTTATATGGGAGCTGAGAAAGAAAGGGAAGTAACTCTTAATAGTTTATGCTATTGATTCCTGTTTCTATGATTAAAAAAAAATAGAACCCCAGAATCTACTTGCACAAGGGCAGCTCTCTGTTGGCTGCATGTGTTCCTAATGATGGCATATGTGCTTAACCTTTGAACTCAGGAGTACCACTTCCCTTGCTACAAATAGTTCTATCTCCACTGTTACAAAATATTACAAAATGTGTGCATTAAGAAAGCTGTTTTAATCCCCGCTCCTTTTTTTTTTTTTTTTTCTCTCCGTACAAAGAAAAGTATAATTCACCTGAATTTACTGCAACCCTTCCTAGCATTTTCAACTCTGCTAAATTATGTTCTGTCTCCTCTTTGCCCTGCCTAGCCCTCAGCATTTTCATATGAACTTCTTTCTGCTTCCTGCCCTTCTGCATGCCAACCTGCACTCCTCCATGTGAAATGAGATATGATGGAATGTTCAACGTGTTGTTCTCAGAGCCTGGATCTGTTGATCTGGTTCTGCAGCTCTCTTTGGTGTATGAACATCTTACTACAGGTAGATTTTCCTCTAAATTCTGGCCAGATCTTAACTGCTAAGGAATCTGATATTAAATTAAAAAATACAAAATGGCCTGATCAGTCCATGAAATTGAGATCAAGATATGAAATGAACAGGTGCCACAGAGCTTATGAACAATTCATGCTGCTAAATGGTAAAGTTGCCAGCTACAGATGATGTTGGAACAAAGAGCCACATGATAGCAGATTAAAGAATCCCTTCCCATACCAAAATACAGTATATACATCTCATCTGTTTCATGTCCAAGGTATGCAGTGTGCAAGGTGAACAAAATGATTGGCAGGGATGTGATTTCCCAAGCTGTAATGGAAATGGTGAGTCACAGCTTGAACCAGTGATTGAGCACCTAGGGGGAAGGCAGTGCCAACCCAAGGGAGCTCATGTGCATGCAGTGTACCTGAGTGACAAGGAGTGGAGCACCTACGATGACAGGTTGAGGGAACTGGGTTTATTTAGCTTGGAGAAGAGAAGGCTTTGGGGAGGCCTTATTGTGGCCTTCCAGTACTTGAAGGGAACATATAAAGAGGAAGGGGAATGACTGTTTACAAGCGGGGATAGTGATAGGACAAGGGGGAATGGTATTAAATTGAGTCAGGGGAGATTTAGGTTAAATATTAGGAGGAAGTTTTTCACACAGAGGGTGTTGACACACTGGAACAGGTTGCCCAAGGAGGCTGTGCATGCCCCATCCCTGAAGGCGTTCCAGGCCAGGCTGGATGTGGCACTGGGCAGCCTGATCTGGTGGTTGGCAACCCTGCACGTAGTAGAGGGGTTGAAACTAGATGATCACTGTGGTCCTTTTCAACCCAGGCCATTCTATGATTCCTGAGGCCTTCTGTATTAAGTAGCTTTTTTCAATGTCTACTGCTATTGCATTTGAGTAGATCCTCACTTCCTGCAGCCTAAGGCTTTGCTGCTCTGCTGTCATTGTTGTGCCTTTCCATCATGTTACACATGCTTACAAGAGGAGAAAGCAGGGGCTTTTCATATGGAAGAGGAGGAGGAAATAAAATAAGGAAAGAAAATTGAAACGCTAGCAAAGGAGAATGCTTCTTATCACTAAGACAGTTTTTGGGAACTGCTGAGTCGTGGCCTGAACCTCTGATTGATCACCTGAGGCGAGCAATGAGTCAGCCAGAGGGGCACAGCTGAAGGCAATTCACCTGTGCTGCCGGAAGGGGTGGAGCCTGGCTCCAGCCCTCCTAGACCTATTTAAGAGCTGGCTAACAGTGGGGAAGGTTCTCTTCTGGAGATTGCCTCTGCTGGTGTTTTGTGGGTGAGCCCAGGATAGGAGTAAGCCTTCTATTTATTCTCATTTGTTATCAGTCTGCTTTGCGTAACTCTCTTATTTTGTGATTATAGTATCCTAATATTCTTTGATTATACAGACAGCTAACAAAATGGTAATTTAAGCCTTAAAGAACATTCAGGAGGATACAGAATATTAGTAAAAACTTCTCTGAGAGATTGATTGGGTGCTGGAACAGGCTACCCAGGATGGTCATAGAGTCTCAGTCCCTGGAGGTGTTCAAGAGACATGTAGATGTAGTACTAAGGCACGTGGCTTAGTGGGGAAATATTGGTGTTAGGTAGACTAGATGATCTTGGAGGCCTTTTCCAAACTTAATGTTTCTTTGTTGATCTACAATTCTAAGGAGTAGTTAAATAGTTACTCCTCTTATCCTAAAAAATAACACAGTTTCTAATACAATGAAATAAAACCAGGCCACGTTATCTTAATTTAGATTTATGATATGTTTACACTAATAAAATATGTACTAATAGAGATCTAGAGAACAATTATTATTGCAGTCAACAAAGAATTATCCTTAATCAGCAAATGAACAGCATGAGCCTGTAAAGTAGAATTCATTTACAATATCTACAACGTTAACCATCTTGTGTATTTTAAATAAAATTTATAAAAAAAGCTCCGAATATGTAGATAAATTTATATGTATATAATGTTTATGTTCATGTAGTTGATAAAAAAATGCATAGGAAATATATGGCTGCTTTTGTCTTTCGTATGTAAATTACTTTTTTCTTGCTGAGGTATATAAATTCAACCAATACATGCACTTAAATCCTGAATTTAGAAACAATATTCCCAGTAAGCCTGAAGAGCAAACAGTTCAGAAGCTCAGTGACTTAAAGTTGTTTTATGTTCATTTTCAATAACTAAATAAGTAATCCTTGTTAAAACTTTATTCAAGGCTCACATATCCACTTCTATAGTATGTAGCAGATAATGATTAGCAGAGAAATTTTGACAAGAGAAACATTTCTTGTACTCTCTGAAGGTCTGTGTTAATTTCATTCCATTAGAGTTTTGACAGGAAAAAAAATACAAAAAGCTTAGTAAATCTTTTGTACTAAATAATGTGGGAGTCATATTCACTAGAAATTCTCAAATATTTATTCAGGAATAGACTGTTTCTTGTACATGAGGGATGCTTTAATATGACAGCCTGTCAGTGAGATATTGCAATAAGATAGTGTAGAATTTGGTTAATGTTGTTATTGTCTCAATAAAAGATGGAAAATACTCTGGTCACATAGTTGAACATGACAGGTAATTGTTTGTAATAGTTGTATTGTTAATGGTCTGAAAGACTGTGTTTCTAGGTGCATTTCTAAAACCTATTTAGATTTTAGGTCTGAATAGGTTTTGTGAATTTGTCTTGCATGTTGTTGTTTCATTGCTTCAAAATATGAGCCCCCAATTTTTTGTTAAATAACAACTGGAAGCCTGAGCAAATATATTTATTTGTTTATTTGCTAAAACTGCTTATCAAGTTTTACTTCCCTAAATGTGGTAGAGGAAGAAGAACAGAAAGAAAACCAAACATACAAACCTCTATTTTTTTCCAAGTACTCAACTTGCAGCCAACCTGTGCAAAAGATGATGTTTTCTATGTTCTTTTAAGTCTTGCCAAAAATCCTACTTTCACATTTTGGTTAAGCACGGCACTTTAGGTTTGCCAGACCTTATTTTCTTATCCATTTGCTTTGGCAGCAAAAGGTTGTGATTTGCTACTCAAAAAGGGGAAATAACTGTGGCTTTTCTTATCCCTGTTAAGGAGTTCTTAATGCATCCTCTGATTTTAATGAAATAGGAGACTGGACCCAAGACTTCAGTTAGTACTTTTCAGCTTAATAATGCACTGTATTAGCATGCAAAAGTTTTCTGTGAAATCTCATTTTCATGTGCTGATACCAATTATATTTGTTATACCTATTGACTACTGAAAGCTTTACTTTATGTTCACCAAGTGAGATGGTGTAGAACTGCTGTTATTACTAATACTCAAGGAAGTTGTGAAGACTTTGAAAGACTTTCATCTTTACAAGCATGAAAGAACATTACTAAGCCACAGAGAAATTTGTTCACAAAAAAAATTGTGTGTGTATGTATGCTTTTGTCTGAAATGAAGAAACAATGAAATCCTTCTGGAACCATACAGGAAAAACTAGATGAGGGCTAGTAAGTGAAGTAGATATAGAGTTTGTCACAGCAGAGAAAATGACATGAATAACCAGCAGAGTAATAGAGGTGATACAGCTCATAGTAGTCTGGATTAGTTCCAAGGTAGTGTTATAGTAGACCTTGTGACTGTGGCCTGTTTGCATAACAGTGGTTGAGAAAGGAAATAGAAAGGAGTTCTAGAGGGAAAACTTAGGTTTCTTGGAAAAAAAGCTGAAAAAATAGTACCGATTAGTGGCATTCTGTGAAATACTGCATTTGACTTCCAAGGCATATCTGGAGGTAAAGGATGCTATTTTTTATATATATAGAGGAAGAGAGAGAATATATAATATATAAATCATACAGTCAGAACCTGCTCAGGAAGGACAGCATTCATCAGAGACATGAGGGATTGAAGCTGCTGTCCTTTGAAGGAATTCTTGAATTGAAGCATCAAGGTGCAGAAGAGAACAAGAGAATACCTACAACAGAAACATTATCCCAGAGAATTAAGATATTGAAAACAACCATGTTTCTGGTGCTATCTTCTCAAAGGGTGCTGTGAACCACACTTTGACTGACGCCCATGACCTCTGTGGAACTCTGGAAGTGTTTCCACCATGTGTTCCCAGTGTGCCCTGGAATCAGCTCTGAGTACAGGACAGCTTGCTGAGGTTCTTCATCCTCTCCCCTTGGACAAAGGTGTAGTAATAGGTAAGGCAATGAAAGGGATGAACTGTGTGTAAGGAGATTACTGTGTTCTGGTTTTTTTTTTTTTTTTTTTTTTTTTTTTTTTTTTTTTTTAGAGGTAGACTGGCTGGAGCCTGCTAACCCAGTGTGTGGTTTGGTGGAGGGGAGCTGTGGGGCACATATTCAAAGGACTTCAGTGGCCTCAGGATGCTAATGGGAACTCACCTTCTGGAAATGCTGCTAAGTAGATCTCTGTTCTGGCCTGCTTTTAACTGATTTTGTGTTCTCAGATAACCTGGTGTTCACTCAGAATTGTGTTACTGATCCTGAGAATAGGCTCTAGCTGTCTTGACAGCCTCTGAATACAATATTAAAATACCAAGCCTTTAAATACTAAGGCAAATGAAATCTTGGTAGTGTCTTGACCTATGGTAGGTAGGAAAGGCACTCTGGGAATTTCCCAACAATCTGATGAGATAAATGTAGGTCGGTCTTTGTAAAACTGAAATGAGCAGGAGGAAAATCATATCCTGTCGTATCAAGGGATGTGCACCTGGCAGGTTAGTATGAGCATATAGCCTGAAACACCATACACATTGGTGATATGTCGTCAAAGTGTGACAGAAGCAGTACAGGTCTAATAGAGCATGAAGTATATTTGATGCTATTACTGTTTATAGAGAGAGAAGAATGAAATTTAAGAACATTACAAAATAAAGAAGTGTGAGAGAACAGTCAAATCAAAATTATCTCTTCATTCAGAGCTGGAATGATAAAAAAATATTTACAATATATCTGGTCAATAAAACAGGGGATTATGTATTTCTCAATACAATAATTTCAGCTATATTAGATAAACAGCACTCACGTTACAGCTGATTCACAGATGCTTGACAAAAGTAAAATCATCTGGTCAATTCATTTAGGTGAAAAATCTTAATAGCAGTAGAAAATCCAGAGGCAATTATGAGGCTGACAAGGAATGAAAACATTTCTAGTGTTAAAAAAAATATCCAAAGGCAGGTTGTTTTTTGTGTGTATGTTTATCCTTAATTACTCTTTCCCTGGGCAAGCTGAATGTTGCAAAACCTAGTGTTTGAGAGTAAAATTGAGTATTTATGCACACAAAAATGACTTCATTCTTTATTATTTTGAAGTTGAGATAAAAGCAATGAATTAACAAAGGGCAAAGTAAATGGATATATAAAATGCTTGAGTTCTTACAGAAATTGGTGATATTGATTACAAAGACAAAGACTCTTTAAAGAGATATAATTTGAAGGTGACAGTTTCTGTGGAAGTAAAAAACAGGTGCGAGATGAAAACTGCCTAGGAATCAATGTTCTATAACACTAATGTTATGAATTAAATGGAATTTTGAGGATTAAAATAAAAATCTGAAGTAAAGGGGAGGTAGGGTTGTTTTCTGTGGATCTCAAATCCATTTTTCTGATTTTGCTTTTGCAATGAAAGTACTGCTTTCAAGGATTTAGCAGAATATTAAGAGGTAGCTAGGATTCCAGATAGGAAGGATTTTCTTTTCCAAGATCTGTTATATATTTCAAGTAATTCCAGGAAACCTTATTTGTCGTTTATGGATAATAGTCAATAATGTAATGACTATGTAATGTAATGATTAAGTCAAGGACTTGTTGCATAGTATTAATTCCCTGAATTAATTTATTTTCTCTAGTCATGGGTCCTGTATTTTTTTTCTGTATTTTTTTTTTCTTTATCTTGTGTTTTGATTCTGGTTGTGTAAGTACGTTTGGAGCATATTTGCTGTAGGATGCTGTGGAAGTGTGCAGAGAAATGATTTTTTTTTTTTCTTCCTGCCTATTAATTAAGCAACATCTCTCTTCTGCATTCTGTATTGCACCAATTAGATTAGATAAGGTTCTGGTGTAGGAAAGGAAAGACTTCTTCCATCAGTGTGTCTATGGAAACTCAGTATACTGTGCTCCTCAGAAAACTGTGTTTCAGTACAGGGAAATCTCTCAATTTTTCTTTCAGGAACAAATTTATTTTTAAAGTGACTTTAACAACTTCAACATTTGTTGGGCCAATGTCGCCTTTGTTTCGGCGACCCTGACTGAAGTCTCCTTGTGAAAGTGTTCCGACAGCCCCGGCCAGTTTCACACGCTTTTCATGACACCAATATGGTGAGCGGCAAAATGGGGTTAATTGCAAGGAGCACACCCTTCTTAAAACTTTCCCCATGCCTTAGGGCTACTACCATTATCTCTGACCAATGGACATGTGGCATCTATTGTTTCCTCCTTATTTGGTCTAACCTGTACTTCTCCCTTATCTTCAGGTCATTTGTTGCCATGGTTTCCCAGGGGCCAAGGGGCCCCTGTCGACCCTGGTGACTGCCCCAGCCCATTCAGTTAACTACAGGCCAAAACGTGAGATAGACACAGCCAACAAACAAACAGGGTGGTGACACACTGGAACAGTTTGCCCAAGGAGGTTGTGGATGCCCCATCCCTGGAGGCACTCAAGGCCAGGCTAGATGTGGCTCTAGGTAGTCTGGTCTAGTGGTTGGTGACTCTGTGCATTGCAGGGGGGTTGAAACGAGATGATCATTTTGGTCCTTTTCAACCCTGGCCATTCTATGATGTGAAATTACAGCTTAGTATTTCCAGTTTTTTGCTGCAATTAATATATGTTACAAGATACTGAGAACAAAAGACTAGAACCAATATTTTATTCTTGTTTTGTCCCTGTGATAATCAAGCAGATACCCTGAATGGTAGGCAATAGTATAAAATCATATCTTTGGCTGTCTCCTGGTTAACAATATAACTCCAGGAAGAGAGCTTATGCATGCCTGCCTTTCTACTACAGCTTGGGTCAGACAGAAGCTTTCCTTTGGCAGTCTGTCTTGGTTACTATAGGGTACTCTATGTCTTTTGAGCTTTTGGTTTTTATTTCACGCATGTGGTTTCCTGTATTGTAGCATCCTTCAGAACATTAGCAGTCATGTTAAGCTCATCTATTAATCTGTTTTCCATAGGGTTTTCCATGATAACATAATGGTTTTATGTCTGAGCTGTGGAGAGAACAATTACAGAAGTACTTGTTGCATGATTGAGTAATCCAGGGAAAACACACAATCTTTAAAGATGACTAAATCCCATTTTTCTTCTGGTAAAGCTATAATAAGTTGCTCACATCTCTGGTATTAAAAATGGCATGCTAGATTCTCAGCTGGTGAAAGCCAATGATACAGATAGAAACTTGGCAGGCTGGATGAATGAGTTAGGCATTTTCCAAAGGCAGATTCACACTGACTGCAGACAAATTGTTTTTTACTATCAGATAATTTATAATAAAGCTGCAAGATGATAGCACTATGTTCAGCATCTTTCAAGAAGCTGTTTGTCAAAATTGACCTTTCCTTTGGAAATATCTACAATTATTAGTTGATTCAATTATCAAAGTCATATCAGGAAAGAAAAACTGTGTCTGCCAATCAGCATGGTTTTGATCTAGCAACTACATTGGAAATGTGAAAGTCCTTGTGTCTGTTACACCAAGACTGAAAATGCCTGTAGGGCTAAATAGGGCACTTCATTCAGTACCACAGTAACAGCAGTGAAAGATTTCTTTCCTTCACTAAGATAATCAAGTACTGGGGAAAAATAAATTACTTTTTTTTCTTCTGCCAGGGGAGGAAGCTTTTATGGTGAGATCCCTTGACAGGGCATCCAAGTTTCCTTGCCCTCAAAATATGCTCTGTGACAGCATTTGCACAATGCTGTAAAGCAAGCCACTGTGGTTTATTCATGGAAAGATGCCACACAAAATGGAGTAAAACACTAGTTAGTTTTCCATGCTTGAATCATAGCCTCAAAGCCCTAATCCTTATTCTCTTGCATGTAGAGAAGGCAGTGGCTCCAGCTCCCTTTTTTTGTGCAATAGTATTTTGTTCATAGCTATCTCTGTCAGGAATATTTGTTAGTTGGAGATGAACTTAAAATGGTTATAGCAATATTTCAGTGGCATTGACTTAGAGAGAATTAATATGTATAAATAACTAAGAATTTGCATGAAATAAAGATCTCTGCAAATGCCAGGTTAGCTAACATCCACTACCTCCAAATCTGTAACAATAATTTAAAAACTTGTATCACAAAATAGCTAAGGATCAAAAGTATAAATTATAAAGGTTAGTGAGTGGCAATGCTGGAAAAAAGAAAGTCTGTCATTTCAAAAAAGTTTCATAAAGATTTAACAGGAAAAGCAGTTTAAAATAAGACATTAAGTGTTAGACTTATCAGTTTACATGCACAATTTGTACTTTTGTATAGAATGGGCAGAGACTTTGTTACGCAGAAGGTATTGAATTCAACATAAGATAAATCTGGAGGTAATTAAATCACCTAGATTTTGGTGATTGCCTATTGACTAATCTTTATCTGATTACTTACTGATTACTTACAATGCAAGCAAGCCAGTGAATGTGCCGTTCAGTATACATTGTATACATATATATATGTATATGCATTTAACAGTAAGATTGTGGTTTCAGAATTTTCCAAAGAGTCTGAATGAATATGATTTGCGGGGGGGGGGGGGGGGGGAAAGACAGAGGAAACAGAATTAAATGGGAAAATTATCTAGGGAAAGATGGGAAAGATTAGACATCCAACGTCTATACCACTACAGTGAAATGGAAGACAGATTTGGTTAAAAGCCTGCGTTTGTTCTAAGAGCCAGTAATGGCAGCAATTAGAAACAAAGAAGACCGTACAGGGTTTCAAAGCAAGTGGAAATAAGGTAAATTCTGTTATAAATGGAAAGATTTATAAGATAAAAAATACATAAAAATATCAGGAAAATATCCACAGCTGGCATTGGTAAGGATAATATAAATCCAGTTCTATATTATAAGGGCTGCTCCAAAATACCTCTTATTTTTGTTATGTTGGCCCATAATGTAAGAAGCAGCTGTTGGTGGCATGGCAGTAGAGGTTGAACCTTCACACCAGTTTTCAGTTGCATTTTGTTACTGTGCAACAGATAGCAGCAGAAATGCAGTACAACAAAATGATGCCTGACATGGAAGTGTGCACATGAAGAAAAAGTGTGTAATTTAATTTTTCCATGTGGATAAAATGGCACCAGTGGACATTTATCAACTCTTGGTGTATGCCTGTGGAGACCAAACAATGGATGCGAGCACAGTGAAGCAGAGGGTGGTGCATTTCAGCAATGGTGATGGTCACCCCTGCTGGTGTAGGTACTTATGTATGAAACATGTAGGCTCTTCATTGCTGATGAAAATCCACAGCTAATTGTGGTGACTTTGTTGAAAAAAGTGTTTTGTAGCTGAGAATTTGCTTCATCAAATAGTTGTCTTGCTCTTTGTTTTAGTTTTCATATAAATAAATAGGAAGCATTACTTTCAGAGCGATCTATGTACATTTGAAACAAAATGAATCACAGGTTTGATATGAACAAGGTAAGAAGTACAGGTGGTAAAACTGTTAGCAGTGATGTGGAAAAAACTGAAGTACTGAATAAATATTTTTTACTTTCCCTTGGAATAAGGAAGATAATACACTTATATAAAGTATGTTCTGGTCCATTAGTAACTGGAGAGAATAGAATGAGCTGCAGGATAACCTTTTAAAATTTACAGGTCCAAATAACTCCCAGTCAGGAGTACTAAAATCATGAGGGAAGTACTTCAGAGACCTACTGGTGATAGTTATTACTATGTATTAACTAATGGGGGTAATATGAGATGCCAAAAGAATGAGAGCACTGTGCTAAGCATTCAAAGCACTCGTACCAACTGTATGTACCAATTGTATACCGGGCAGGGCAGCTCTGGAGATAAATACAGACTGGGAGACAAGAGGTTGAAAAGCATCTCCATGAAAGAAGGTTACTATAGTCAATTTAGTAATTATAAAAATAATTGTAAAATTATAATAAAAATATTAATATATTTTTATATTTATATAATAAGTAAAATTTATAGATAATAAAATAAAATAAAAATCTATCAAATCTAGTTTTTTATTTTACAGATTTCTGTGATTTCTTGGTTAGAATTAGTTGTAGTTACTCTTTTTGTTTTAAGCCAGACTGTTGAATAACTATTTAAGAATTACGTGATGGACTAATATGAAAGAAAAAAAAAAAAGGATTCTGTCAGAGTAACAGGTGTGGTATCATGATATGTAAAAATAGAAGGGAAATAAACTCCAGTTGTAATTTAATATATGGGATTGAAGAATACCCTGTTATGTTGTCGGTTTAAAAATGATGTTGAGAAAAAATGAGAAAGATACAAAACATTTTTGGTAGCTTTTGGTTTTTATTCTTTTAAAGATGTGTTAAAGAACATAATGAAGGTGAGAAAAGCTGTGAAAATTTGCTTAAAGGGGAAAGAATGTATTAATCTGTAATAGTATAACAAATAAACGTGGCAAAAAAAAAAAAGACTGAAAATTGAACAAGCATATAACCTACATTTAGAAACATTATTAAAGTTAACGACAATTCACACCTAAAACAAGCTGCTAAAATAGATAGATTATACGCTTTGGTGTGACAGTAGAAAAAAAGATGGCATGTTTCTCATGATAAGACATATTTTCTAAAAAAACTTGACGATTGAAAGAGAAGAATTGTATGGCCTTGAACTCTAAAAAGTCAGAGCATAAGTTTATTCAAGTTTTCAATTATTTGAATGTGTCAATAAGTTACTCAATCTTTATATGGACTTTTGAAAGCCACTGGTGTCAGTTTCCTAAAATGTAGTAAAAATGACCCTAACTTCAAAACATGTTTAAAAATAAGCAACAAAAAAGGCTTTTGGAAGAAATACTTGGAAAAGTATTCAAAAGAATGATGGAATAGAAAACAGAAAATGCACTAAAATTATTGGAACATGTGGGGTACAAAAAAAAAAAAAGTAGAACAGGCTGAAAGAATAAAATCATACAGTGTGATAGACCCCAAGTCTACTTTATTGCTAAGAACATCCCTTTGGAAAAACTAATGTGCTGTGTAATGGCTGTAGCTGTATTAAGAACTACAAGGAGAGCTAAAAATACTTTTTATCTTTGAACTGCTCTGTAGCATGGGAGATGTCACCTTGAAGGTAGAAGAGAACAGCTCTTTACTTTTTAGAGGAGCAGGAATTTAGTCTTTGCTGTAGCTGCAAAATGGCCTTTCCCAATTAAGCACAGTGTAGTTAAGGAGTAAAAGCTTTGAATAGGTTTGCTGCCAACATTTCCTGACTGGCCTTGTTCACTTTTGTATTTAACAGTTTGCCTAACTGAGTATGTATTCTCAAGTGGTTAGTATTTGTAACTAATGATGATTACAGTGACAGGATAAAGCTCAAAAGCTGCAGTGGAAAAGCAATACAATGGTATATAGAACCATTGTCTTGTAGCTTGTCTTAGTCTACAATATGATACAATAGCTCTACAACACAACAGTCTACAATAGCTCTGAGACAATTTTGATATGCGTATATTTTCTTTCAAATGTATACATTGATCTTTTTCAGAAAATCTATGCTGGTAGTAGTTGTGCATAACTGGGACTCAAATTGAAATAAATGGTAGAGTATTGCCAGTTTCAATGGTATATGAAAATTGGTAGAAAGAGCTCACAATGTAAGCATTAAGAAAAGTAAAAAAGTTTTTTTGCTCATAGGATCTGTAGTTTACTTTGGTCTATGTTGAATAATTTTTTTTCCTTACATTTAGTATTTTGCATTTGTCTATTTTCTGTTATTTTAAAATATCAGGAATTCTCATTCAATTTCTTTCAGAGCAGCACTGAAGCTAAGAAATGCTTGCAGTATATATAAATTTTGCTGGCTTTGCTTGAGTTCAATTTTAATAAAAAGTAAATTTAGAAACATCTTCCCTTTGGATATTATCACCAGTTGGAATAAGATAATTAAATTAAATGACCGTGTACTCCCTCAAGGAAGCTGTGGCTTCCTTTCAACCAGTCTCTTAGATACTGTGACTTTATAACTAAGCAATTATTACAGCATATAAAAATGGATTTATTTCTAGATAGTGTTTTTATATAAAATATTTCAAGTCAATTTTAAGCTAATAGCAAAGAAATGTATCTAAGAAACTTCAAATTAAGAAAACGTATTTCTGCTTTGTTTGTATCCACTCTGACAACCTGAGATTTTATTTAGAGAAAGTGTTTGAACAATTTGCCCAAGACAAATTTTTTTTTTCTCAGGTGTGTATGAGGTTTATTGTTTTCCTGGAGGCTTATATTACTTATGGCAACAGTCTAATGAGCATATGACCTCGCCGTAAGCTTCCTCACTAAAATATTACTTTTATATTTGTATGGTTAAATAAAACATGCAGTGAGGGAAAATTCTAAAAAGAACTGATTATAATTCAAAGAAATGTATCATAGATTTTTTTTCATCTTTACTGACAATGAGAACCCATGTGTAATGATGATGTCAAAAATAATCCGTCTTAATTTGATCTCCTTTTATATTAGGTTTGACAATTCAGATCTAGCGTAACAAAATGAAAAAATCAGTGATACATATTTCAAAGTGGCAGATTAGAAACGTAACTACTTGGTTATATTACCAAACTATGACTGCTACAACCATCAGGAAATTCCTCAGTGGTATATAAGTGTCTGAAGTAGATTGTAGGCAATAATGACATAACCCTGAAGTGATACAGCACCCGTGGGCACCAATGTAAACATCTGTTTCTTTCAGTTAACTTGATGTATTAAGATTCTGTTTTGTTATAAAATGTACTTATATACATGTACATCAGTATGGATCATAATCACTTTAAAATGTCCTAATAAGATTTCATGACATTTGTGCTTTCTCTTGTGATGTTACCTCATAGGGCATTGAGCTGTGTGTGTACTGCTTTGTTACTGATAGTAGGAGGCCTCAGGATATATACTGGCTTGGAAAGACCACACAGATGGGATTTATCAGACAATGCCTATGTTTGCCATGCCCTGCCTGAAACTTCAGTGTTTTAGTTGTTTCTATTTTTTTTTTTTTGTCTGGAATAGCCATTTTTCTGATGTCCTGTGGCTATGCTCAGTTTGTTTTACTTTTGAACAAGCAATTGACAAATATAAAATGTGTGATATAGGGTCAATGTGGATAAATGGTCAGAGAAGAAAGGAGAGATCTAGGCATTATCAGTAAACACAGAAGAAACCCAAGTGAGTTCTTGAAAGTGAAGGAGGAAGCTAAAACCATCACAGTCTTCCCAAGAGGGTGTTGATTTATCAGAGAAAAAGGGAGTAGGTGCTCATATTGTGTAATGATTTTAATTTTATTATTGATTATTAAAACTCTTTCTGCAACCATGATTTTTTTTTAATAATCTATCTGAGTTGATTGTTCTTGAATAGACTGCTAAGATTTCCATAATTTTAGCAATCATTGGCATTGCATATGATGTGTTTTCTTTTTGCTCATTAGATGAATTTGAGAATAACAGTAAGTCTGTGTGGCACAGTCTAGAGATCTTTGAATTGCACATTAAAAATTGAGGTCTAATATAACGTACCACCATGGTGCTAGCTGTAGCATAGGCATATCTATACCAAATTCTATTTTGTACTCTAGTGTGTGGGACAGCCAGATTTATTATGTCAGTATTCATCAGAATTTTGTCTCAAATCTATCAGGCTTGGAGAAAGTAAAGAATGGCAGGAAACAATTTTAAAACAATTATAAAATGTCCACTACTGTTGTGGCTGAAAAAAGCCATATAAATATTGTATCGAGTCCATGAAGACTGAGGAATTCATAGGTATTTTATTTACAAAACAGACTATGATGCTTGCATTTAATATCTCAACCTAAAATTTAGCTCTTCATGGGAGCTCATATCTCACTTTTTTGACAGAGTTCTGACTTTTTGAACTTTCTATCTAGATTGCCAATACTGGCTGGATTTTGTGGTGGTAGATTTGGTAGTGGAAACACAAGTATCGCAACATTTCATGTAGGCACATAAATAATTATTACAGCTAGACAAACCGACAGGCAGACAGATATAAAAATGTAGTGCTCTAAACTAACATGACATCTTGAGGAAAAAGTTCAGATGAAATGTTTTAAGTTTCCGTTCACTGTGGGAAGGCATTTAACTCCAAATGAAAGCACAAAGGTCCTTTTAAAATGAGATTTTTTTTTCATTTTTCTTTTCACTGACACACAATTTTGAATGACTTGGTGTTAAGAAATACGTCACTTTAAAGGAATAATGAGTGGCAGTGCATGAGGGTTGAAACTAACGGACTAAAGTTTCTTGTGGGTTTGTGTCTTGTGGCTGACTCAAGATTCTGGAGATTTTCTCATGAACAGTCTTAATGATGAATAAAGTAAGGGGTATTACAAATATTTTCCGCACAAACAGCTTAATTTAAAGGGCTTTTTTACAGATTCTGATACATGAAATGGTGTGATCATACAGGTATCTTCACTTCTGAGGCTTCCTGAGGTGAGCCATTGAGCTGAATAGTTATTGCAGTAACAATACTCACACATAAGAAGACAGAGTTAACTGTGCAGGTAATATCTTTACATAAGCCTTAGTTTACAAAAAAAAAGTCATTCTTCCTAAGTGGTAAAAGTAATTTGAACTTGCTGTAAAATGAATCAGTGTAAAAGTTTTTGTAAGTCTATGCTACTAACTGTATCAATGAAAAGCCTTTCTGCAAATAAATATGGTATGTTTTTAGGGGAGATGGTAGCTTAAATATCCATCAGAAATAAAACATGGAGAGTTCTTATGAACAATTCATGTTTTCCAGGTGTGATATCTAGTCTCTTGAAATAATTTAGCAAATGATGTTGGATTCTGATGCAATTACATGTACGGGCACTAATTGTATATGAATGTGTGCATATCTCCACATCTAAATGGGTCCGAAGAAAGTAGCATAGGAACAACTGGGAGATTTTCTATGGTGAGCTGCAAATTGGTCATTCTTTTCTAAAGGTTCCCTTTATTGATGCGTAACTTATACCTGCTGTGTCTTTGTCAAGATTTTCTGTCAAGGTTTCACAGCTTTGTCATTACACTTTTTACTTTGTTTTATTTGTACATATAATTTTATCTAGTATCCAAGAACAGATTACTTAGCTGCAAGTGACAAGTATCTTATTTGTATTGCTTCCCTTGGGGAAGGAAGACTCTTATTGCAGTCTTTCTAACCATATTTCCCTTTTTCCCCAAATTGCTCAAAGTCAGAAACCTCCTGCAGTTCAAGTATGCCCTGATGCATGTCTAGAGCTTAAATGCTCCTGTAGATGTAAGAGCAATATCCAAATTTCAAGCCAATTCTGTCTCAAAATGAGAATTTTCATTTATAATTTCTCTCATGTTTGTGAGGATGAGCTTCATGGGTTGGCTGAAATGAGCAGCGGTTGCATTCAGAAGCATGAACACCTCAAAAGACACTGGAAAAAAAAGGGACATGTATGTATAGGTGCATCTCCAGTGATCTTTATGAGGGTGGAGGAAAAGGGAATAACATCAGCATCAAGAATCTTATGAATTCTCACAACCAGAGTCTCCTATACCCTCACAGACTTGTAAGTTCTAAAAGCAGGCTAAAATCTACCTACTCTATTCAAATTGTTCTAAGTGGGAAGTAAAGAAAAAGTCTCCTTATCCTAAAAATTGAATTGAACTCTAAATGTAAGAGGGCATGCAAACAAATGCTGTTAAGTGCAAGCAGAAAAGCAGACATCCACAGTTGCTTATACAAAGCTACATAATGAAAAAGGGTTCATTTGTTAAAACCTAGAAATTCTCAATGCAGCCTTCAATTCACCCAATGAAATAAAAATCTGTGTTTCAGCTTCCTCCTAAGGCAATGTAAAGGCTAAACTCTTCAGAAGATTTAGTAAGGGGAGAAAGAAAGTTCTTCAGGAGACTTACTCATTTTCTTTCTTCTGAAACTCAGAAGGTATCTTTTTACTGTTGAAGCTGTAGAAGGAAAACATGATGTTGTAAATTGTGTATCTACGTTTCTTATGGTGCAGGCCTGTAAAAACTCCTGAGTGTACTAGATGTCTTTATCACTGACTTCTGCTAGGTCTCTTTAACGTATTATAAACAGTTAAATCTTGAAGAAAAGCTGTCAGCTGCTATTAATCTTTTAATATATATTTTTGCATATATGCAAAACTGTATTGCATAAGTGTCTAGAAGTGTCCCATTCACTCATTTACAAGAAATAAGAAAAAGCAGTATATAGTATTACATTGGAATGTTTAATCTTCTCATGCACTGTGTGTAATGTTCTGAAATCTTTTGGTTTATCTGTGTTCTTCTACTTTATCTGAGCCTCTGTGATATTATCCCATCTCCAGGCTCATCATGGCTATGTACTCTGTGCAATAAACTGCACGAACAATTTAGCAGCCCACAAACTAAAACTACTAAGAATTAATTCATTTGTTCTGCTTCTCTGTATTTTTTTCAACACTATAGTAATCAGTTTTACACAGCTTTGAAATCACAGAAGAACTTGTGCTTAAATTTACCGTGTATACAAAAGCCATGACTGATTAGCTGTTTCTTCAGTCTCTAATGTGCAGTTTAATCAAACCAGGAAGCAAATTTGTATCAGGTCCTGATCTTTCTCCTTCCAGGCAAATAATATTTCCTAGAAATATAGTTTTTAAGTACCCTAAATCTGGTTTCCACTGGTTCTTATGTTGGTGTTCTCCATGCAGTGCAAAGTGATAAGTGTATTCTCTAGTGTTTGGAAATTTCTGCATGTATAATATGAAGGCTGCTCTGAATGCAGTGCCTCTTGTTTCATTATGGCATCCTGCAGTGGCAGAGGCAGATGTTGTTGGTATGGAAATAGAGGTTGAACCTTCCTACCACTATTCCATAATATTTTGTTGTCGTGTGGCAGATGGGCAGTCTGACAAAATGGCAGTGAACATTCAAGTGTGCGTGAAGGAAAAGTGTGTCACTGAATTCCTCCCTGTGGAAAAAGCACACATTGGCATTCCTCGATACTTGCTGAACTTCTATGGAGGCCAAACAGTGGAAGTGATCACAGTGGTGCATTTCAACAATACTGCTATCATTGCCATTGTGAAATAGTGGATCGTCTTTGCTGGTGCAGATTTTTTACATGCGTGACTTGGCATGCACACATTTGTTCATCACTGCCAAAAATGCATAGCTAATTACAGTGACTTGAAAAATAGTGCTCTGTAGCGAAGTATTTGCTCTATCTATGCTTTCAGAACAACCTATGTAATTGGATATACAGGCCCTGAATTAGGTGGGGGCTCCATGACATGGACGCTTTACACAGAGAACAGCTGTTGACTGAAATTTCCAATCTGAAGTCAATACTTGGACAGTGGGTTAACCTTGTGCATTTTCCTGCATACAGAAAAAGTAGAGAAAGTATGGAATTATTACTACCATTCTAAGTGACAGAACTTAAGCCCAAAAAAACTTCAATTTATTTTGATAAAGTGCTACCTTAAACAGTTATTTTTAAGTAAATATTTGTTCTAATTCTTACTTACTAAGATTATACTGATATGTTCTCCATATCTAAATGAAGTATGCAATTCACAAGTTTTAATACATTTCAGGATTTTTTTCTAGTTATTAGTAAACCTTTCTATATGTAGAAAGGAACTTAAAGTATAGTTACAACCGCATTGCTGAGCTTTGGCTCAAATGGCTTGTTTATATCCATATTTGAGTCCTGAACCAAATTAAGGTTTGTAATTGATAATCTAGCCTTTTCCATAAAAACCTCTGTAATGATAGGTTTTACGTATGCGAAACCTACATAAACAAGTGAAATTCAAATGTGAAAATTCTCTTATTTTGTATTGAAAAGCAATATTGCAAGAAAATTAATCACACAAAAACATCCTAGAGAAAAATGAAATTGCAGTCTAAATCATGACTATAATTCAAGCTCTTCTGATGCACATACATTTCTGATTTTATGTACAGACTTCATATTTACTATTTCACTGATATTTATGAATCTAGCTATGAACATAGGTAAATGATGCTCATTTTCTGCCAAAGACTAGCTTGCACAATAGCAGTTTTTTAAGTCTTGCCCTATCACATGTCTTCATATCTTGAATATCCTCTTCATTCCCTTCTTCAAAACTACCACAGTAGCTTGTGGTAGCAATGGTAATGGGAGGATGGTTGGACTAGATGATCTTGCAGGTTGTTTCCAACCTTGTGATTCTATGATTCTATGATTGAGTTTAGCTGGTTGTTTTCTCTTTTCTCTCCTTGACTACTGTAGAACTCTAAAATGTAATTCCTCTGAGCCTGGAGCTTATGTTGCTTTGTATAGCTGCAATTGCTTAATTATCTATTCTATGCAAAATGGGGAGAACTTTTAAAAATTTTTCCTGCCTCCTTTTGGGTGTTGGTTTCTAGCCTTTACTCTTCTTGTGTTGTTTTTTTTTTTTTTTTTTTTTTTTTTAAATGAAGTTATGTTTATCCATCTGTAACACCAGAATATACCTTTCCTCCTCTTTTTCTGTTTGCTTTCTATGGTATGTAAATAGAACATTTTACAGTATATCTTGATTTATCCTGCTGTCTCTATTTTATTAGGTGCTTTTCTGCAACCTTCCTTATTAATTTTCTGTAAACTCTCATAGACATCCATGCACCATTCATTGTTTTCTTTCTTTGGGCCGTTAGATGCTCAACAAAGCAAATCTTTTTTTCTAAACAGTCTTTGTGTTATTTGTACCCATTCTTTGCTTTATTTCTGATGTAATTTTACTAAGTATCATTATTATGCATGCATTGTTTGTCTTTTACTAAGTGTGTCTTCCATGCATCTTCCACCCAGGTTGACTTAAGGAAGCTTCTTTTTTTTTTTTTTTTTCCTGTTTTTATTTTGATTACAAGCACAGAAATCTTACCTCCTTTCACAGATTTTCTTTTGCTTTTATATCTTCAAGCATATTCTCTGTATCACTTCCTATCAAGAAAATTATTGTGCTGTTATTTGTTTTCAGAGTTGAATGTGAATGCTGCTTCGTATTATACATGTGCATCTAACTGTTCCTCCAATCTCATTATTGCACTTAATGTACTCTTGGCTTTACCTAGATAATAAGAATCTCCTTCTTCTTAGTACTTTGGCCTCTTTATACTTTTATTTGCTCAGTCAGTTTATAGTCTACTTGCCCTTTCTTTGTTGAGGAATTATAATAGGTTTCTGTAACTACAATAGTTTGCTCTTTGGAACATCTTCAGTCTCAGCTCATAAAGACTTCAGCTGATATAGTTTCCACCTAGACTAATAGTTGTAAGTAGATCTAATAAAGACACTGTTAGCAAAATACATGTGTAATGCTGTTTGCATTATACCCTTATGCAGGTGATAGAGATAAAATGCTATGGTAACCCAAGATTAACTTGCTTCTCTGTTTGCTGAAATCTGACAAAAGGTGTATTGCAATACATCCCAATGTCCAGGAGATTGATACTGACCCATTCTTCATTATTCTTTGGAAAAACATTATTCTGATCACTTTAAAAGAAATGAAGAATTTATACTAAGTTGGGCATGGACATCCCTTTGATGAAAGAAAACTGTCTGAAGAAGCAACAGTCTTGAGTCAGAAAGAGTGTGATATTTTAAAGAGCATTAAAATCGAGTATAGATATTCAGTATCATTCTTTGGTATTACACACCTGAAGTTTAAGATCAGTGCATGAATCTCTCAGGGGA
This sequence comes from Lagopus muta, assembly GCF_023343835.1. NCBI lineage: Eukaryota > Metazoa > Chordata > Aves > Galliformes > Phasianidae > Lagopus > Lagopus muta. The sequence goes on along the minus strand of NC_064436.1, from coordinate 22,797,992 downwards.
GCGTTGTTATGAAGTCTAGTATTTATTCAGTAATGCTGCTGAAAAACTACTTTGTTTCGTATTTCTGCTGAATTTATTTTGTACGACTTGTGAGAGTGGTTTACCATTGAGCTTGTGTGTTAACTTTTCTGCAAAGAATATTCTGATACAAGATTTACTAATTTGCAGATTGTAAAGGTTTTTGCACTAATAATTCAAAACCATTCATAGTGAAACAAAATGCCCACCACCCTCTATTGCTAAGTCACAACCTGAATCAGTGATTGAGCATCTGGTGAAGGGGCACGGCCCTGAGAACATGGTGAAAGCAATTCACCTGTGCAACCAGAAGGACTGGAACCTGGTTTCCCCCCTCCCTCATTTAAGGGCTGGCTGCCACAAGGGAAGGATCTCTACCTAGGAAGTCAATTATTTTCTCTCTCCAGAATTACATTTTAGGCTAACCAATTATGGCAGTCATTGCTTGGCTATTTTAGAAATTGAGCAGAGCGTTATGTAGCTTTAGAGACAAAGCTTCAGTATTTTGTTTCTGAAACTGTCCTGTTTCTCTTTAAAATTTTTCAGAGTATGCAGATGTTAAATGCTATCCCTGAACTTGATACTCTCTTTGATATGTGTCATTGTTCACATATAATTTATTTCAATAGTGTACTCTTTGCAACAGTCTTTCCCTGATAGCATCCTCTAAAAGTAATACTTCTCTAAAGAGCCTCAACAGTGTGGCTCAACACACATGGTTTGTGTCCAGTGCATCCTGTTTTATTGGTAATAAAACAAATAATAAAAAAAAATCATGTATTTTATTCTTATTTTCATTAGGGTATATTTGCTAGTCTTAAAACATTATGATCTTTCAATCTAATACTTTATAGGTTTTTAAGTGCCCTTAGTTGTTGTGCACTAAAATCATTGTTTAAAATGTTAAGTGTGCTATTTTTCAAGGCCAAAATTTTTGTGCTAGTTTTTGTTCATAATGGTAGAACTAACTTTGCTTGCTGAAATATTTTCTGATGTAGCAGACCATACACTGTGCAGATGGTGGAATGGGGGAAACTGATAATGATCTCCAGAGACATTAGAGTATGTCTATAATATGTGGTGCAGTGTTGTGAAGAAATCCCAGAGCTCTGAATGAGATGATTTTGGATCTGGAAGCACTATGTCATGTGTGAGGTAATTGAAGACCCAAGCTTGGCATCACTGGAAGTCATGTGGTTATATTAGTATGCTTGGCATTAATGCAGGCATCTCTAACAAAGCACTGCTATGAGGCATCTGTTCTTAATTTCCTATCCATTTTTAATCTGTGGGATTAATGCTGTATACTGAGGAACTAATGTGTGGCTGTGTTCCATATAAATATAATTTGTAATTACGAATGCATTACCTGAGTAATTATTTGCTTTTTCTTTCCACATGTAGTTTGAAGAAACAATCCCAGTATCTCTGAGCATGAATAATTATTAGTTAAGGACTTAATAGATGATTTGTGTAAATGCATTCTAGCCCGTCACTCTGTGGACAACATATTGCTTTTTTTTTTTTTTTTTGAACAATTTGTAATCAATGGAGTCCATACTTCTGATTTGTATTCTAATATTTTCAAAACAGTGGGATAACCATTAATATGAGCGTAGAGTGGTAGTACACATTTTGATTATATCTAGTAACTTTTTGTCTAAAATTTCTCTTCAGCAAGGCTGGACAAGAGTTTGATGCTGGAAATATCAGTGTAACAATGATTCTTTTTATTATATTTTCAATTTATTATTACTTTTTTAAATCGGAGGGATTTATTCATCTTACATCAGGGGAAGGTCTGTCCTATTAGCCCTTCCTTTATTTTTTTTTCTTTGAAATCAGCCATCTGCTTCGAACAGAAGATGTCAGAAACAATTACTATGCTGCAGTAAAGTGTTATCTTAAGTACTCCGGATTTATTTTTGTTACAGCTAATCATAAAAAGAAATGTGTAGGAGCTAAATCAAATAGAGAGCGAATCAGAGGCAATAAGTATTTTAAAGTGTTGGATACTGTAGAGAAGTTGACATTCAGGTTGTATACACTAGTTGGTACCCCCATGTTGTAAAACACTACAATTTATACTCTCACAAACTGCATGTGTTATAAAAGCATAAAGATATTTTTCTTTCATGGTTCTACTGACATGAGAAAAATAATTCAGATTCCCTATCAGAGTCTAGAGTGTCATCAGATGTTACTGTTATAAAATACACCTCTGTGCAGAGCAATGGAATATAGTTTAGTTTATGTTCAGAGTTTTTTTTACAGTGCATGAAGAAAACTTATGTTCGTTATTCATAGTTGGTATATCTTAGTGGATCCTTGTCTTCAGGCTCATTGTCATGGATGCTGCCGTTTGTAGAGCATTGCCCTTGGCAATGAATGAAGGGTCTGAAGCTGGCATCTGTTGGCCAGTGTTTTGTCTTGTAATGTAGAGGCTTTTAGCAATCTATATAACAGATACAGCTGCATCACATGCTAGAAGGTGGACGGTGCTCTTATGTTCCTTTCTTATAATTTTATATCCATTACATGTTCAATTTTTACCACAGAAATCAAATGAAAATGTGCTATGAATATTCATGTCTGAAATTTCAGCATTCAGTACCATGCAGAGTAGCAGATTCTAACTGTACCTTTGAAATGAATATATCTTAACTGTATGTCTTGATTAAATATGATTATTTCTGCTGGTTGATAACTTTGCAGCAATAGCTTGGTCATGATGGACTCCCATGTTACGTTGGTTTTGTATTCTAGAACTTCTGCATTGCTCAAAATTTTATTTAATACCAGTAAGGAACTGTAAAACTAACCTGGTTTATGTGACACAGGAAAAATAAGTCTTCACCTAAAAAAATGTTTAATTTTTCAATTGTTAATATTCATTAAAATTGTCTGACACAACTCTCTATGTGATCATAATTCTCTTTGGTAGAGTATGATCCACTCATATTTCCTTTCCCCTCTCCTTCTTTGTCTTTATCCCTTCAGATAAAGCAGCTTAACTTTCTGGTAGGATAAGTGAAAGGTAATCTCACTCCTAAGATCATTTTGTTTGATTTCGTCATTTATTTATTTTTTATTTTTTTCTCATGTATCCTCAAGTAAATCATCACAGTGAAATAAATAGATGGCTAGCTGACAGGTGGATAAGATCTATCTAAATAGCAATCAGTAATTCTCAGATTGTTTTAAGTGAGGCTTCAGCATCTGTTTGGTCAAGTTCCAGGTCTACTTCAGCATGTTCAGAAGATGTCAGTTGTATCCTCTCTCATTTGTCTCAGCAGCGGTGGGAAGCTCACTGCTGAAGTAGGATGTGCTGAAGGTTAAGATTAATTGTCTTTTTCTTATTGTCTTTATTTTCCTCTTCAATCATTTGATCTCTCAAAGATGTCTAGAGATGCATTCTGAGCTTCCATTTTTAAGATGGATGTGGCTATCTGGGAAATGCATCATTTGTGCATTTAGGAGACAGTTAAGTAGCATGCATTGTTCAGCCTATATGCATAGAAGTCCAGGAAGTCATCGCATGGTTAAAATTCAGGCTTAGCATTCTGTCCCCTTCCCCTGATGCTCCTATTAATTTCAGAGCAACTTCCATCATGACAACATAAGCATTTCAAAATGCTGTTAGGTTTCCATTATTGCTCTCTCTAAGGAAAGTAAGGCACACTTTGAGTCTATGTGCATTTCATGAAAATGAGTGATTGTAAAAGACTGTATCAAAATGACCTTGGCAGATGTCAACACCAGCACTGCTGATGCATTTAAGTGACTTTTCTAAGTCATCAGCTATGCAATTATCCAGTAGTCAAGGAAGAATTTTTTTTCATACTAAGTGAATGATACAGGACTTGCAGAACTTGACTATGTGGTTACAAGGTTATCTTGCCATTACTCTGCAGATCTCTGATCCTGCATACATTTTTTGTTAAGCTTCACTGTGGAATTTTTATAAAAAAATGTAGGAAAGGTAAAAGTTGGATGCTGTCATCTTGACAATGATATTTTAAAATACGGTAAAAACAACTAATTGAACGTATAAACATAATGTGTACATTTATTTTAATAGAATACATAACGTAGACAATACAGAAAATGAATACAAATTCTTGTTTGAGAATATCTTCTGTATGTTTAACAATGTTCAGAAATCACTTTTTTTTCTCATTTAGGGATGAATTAGCTTAAAAAAATGTTTTGAAGTTTAATTTCTCTATATAAAGCATGAAAATTGTACATTCATCCTAATGCATCCAAGCCAATTCTATCTAGAAATCGTTAGGTATTTCAAAAGACTAGTCTGTCTTACATTTACTGAATATCTTTATTTCTCTATAATCAGGATATTTTAAGTTTTATAAACTCTTATTGGCGCATTACCTGTATGAAATATTAAACCTGGAATTTTTCTTTCTAGTTTTTTCTTTTATCCTGCCTTTAATAACCACAGCTTGAGCAGCTCTTATTTTGAGAATGTATATGTGTTCACTTAAATTACTTGTTATCCATTATTAACACTACTACAGGGGTAAGAACTCAGCCTTATCTGAGATTATGCTACTTTGTTATAAAGAGAAGTCAGTGAAAGCAGTCTGCTATTATCCTAAGACTATTATTTGTCATGATGCAAAAAAGTGTTATTACTATAAATTAATTTTAGCCATCACAGATATTTGTAGCACAGACCAGTGCACAGTATGTCAAACTCTGACCCCAAGACCAGAAAAAACATGGGTCATGAGTTTCAGGTGAATTAGCAAACCTGTGTGGAATTCCACTTAGCAGGTGTCTGCAGTACAAGCAGTTTCCTCTCATGAGCAGGACTATTAATTAGAAATACTATCATAAAATCACTCTCTAAGCAGTTATTTCTGAATGTCTTAATATCCCTACACCATCATGTCAGAAGCTATGGCAACAACAACTCTAAACATATGGAAAGTTTATCAATGGATTTCTGTGTAATTTAGGAGCTTTTAAGGAGCTGAGTTGAAATAATTGCTTGTGATTTAACTGCTTACTTAAAATTTGGTGTTTGATGTTTGCTGGGATAAAGGGATAGACTGCATATGTTGTTGGCTAGAATGTATATGAGCTAGATGTGAACTAGAGATGAGTGATAAGATTGGAAAAAAAAATGCTGCTAATCCTCAATTTCAGAATTGGATTTTTTTTTAATCAAAGTTTACAACTGTTAAAAGCTTTGCAGCCTTAACAGTTTTAAATAGCTTGCATGTAATAAATACAGAATTTTAAAAAAGTTTATTATGAATTAATTTATGCATATTTTGGAATGCTTACTCAGTTTGTTGCATCAGCTACCTGTAAATTACAAGCTGCATTAAAATATCCTTTGACAGAAACTCAAATCTGCTTTTTTTTCGCAGTTTCAGTTCCCTAAGTATTGTTTTTGTTGTTTTCTTTTTTTTTTTATTTGCTTTCTTTGTAAAAGGTGTTGAGTCTTTCCTAGTAAGGTGTTCTATGTCTTTATACAGTAAACAAAGGCAAATGAGTCACTTTTCAGGAAGTGATGTTCCTGAGTGTTACAAATGTTATGATAATTTTGAGAAAATATTGATGTGTCAGGTACAAAAAAACTCTAAAGAAAAATTTTTGAATTTGGAGATCTCAGACCAGATTAATTACATTTTCAAATGTTTCTCAACTGTTACAACGCACCAATTTTTAACTTGTTTTGTTAGAGGCTTAAGTAAATTTAGTAACACTGAGAAAATGTTATTGATTATGCCTTAGTAATTATTTATAAATATCTGCCAATTGATTATAAGCCTGAACCAGTCTGGAAAGGAGAAATTTTTTCTAATGTGGAAAGATGGTCAGCTGAATTATGGGAACTAAACTACCTGCTAAGTGTGAGTTTATAGAGGCTTCAGAAAAGTGTTTTTGTCCTCTTTGTTTTTAAGAAGCACTCTCTCTGGAAAAAGAAGGAGAGAAAAAAAAAAAAAAACCAAAAAAACCAAACAAACCCAATATTAGAAAATGGGTCTGTTGAGATTTTAGACAAAATGTTGGAGATCTCTACTCCATTCTGTGTCTAGCCAAAATCTTCTATGTGAATTTGACCAACTCCCTCTATTGCTCTAAACCCAAATTTTCTATCGCTCTATCCTTTATTAAGTCTTTGACCCTCAGTTCCTTGGGGAACTCAACTATTGTTGGTCAAGATTTCTGTATGCTCTTTTAACCTAAACAATGCTTTGTCTTGATTCAAGTTTATATCAAGTTTGATTTCAATCTGTATCTTTCTGTAACTATTATAAAAACTTTATACCAACTGGATGGCATGTATTTTTTCTTATTTGCTGAACTAGAGGTGTCTGTTTTACAGAAACACAGAAATTATTCCTTTCTGTTTTCATCCACGAACATAGGTATTGCCTTTTTGTTTGTGCCTTAAGTTTTACAATGGGTGCTCTAGTGATAATGTGTTTAGTATGATCATAAGCATAATCTCCAACTTGTTTGGGGCCGAAACCTTGCAGAAAGTGGCTGATGTAGCAATGGTTGAGAGAGACCAGGCCATTTCATCAACTTTTTATAAAACTAAAAAGCATCAAATATGGAGCAAAAATTCAGAGAGAAATTCTACCATTGCTACAAAGCAATGTGACTGCTGCCTTATCCTTTTAATTACATTTTCTCAACTCTGCTAATTCTGTAAAGTGCAATATGGTATAAATAGTGATTTATTTCTTCATGGCAATAAGCTATATCAATAAGATATATCAGATTAATTTCTTCCTTGCTATTATGGAAAACCTTGTCATGACTCTTGAGTTAAGGAGTTCGATTTTACATTTAAATCAGGTATTGAACATCTTGCTATCTTTGAGAAATACTACATGTTCTTCACAAAATTGCATTTATTCTTTGAGCACAGAGCTGATGTGTGAAGTCATTAATTAACTTACATTAATTACATGCTAGATCCTCTGGGGAGTTTAGCAACTTTGTCCATCCTTTCTTTGTCACTATAGGTTTCAGCAAAACAATGTAGACACTTTCTATGTATATGTTAAAATGGGTTGAAGTCTCATACAGATTCTGACAGAAATGTAATCAATCATAGAATGGCTAAGGCTGTAAGAGATCTTAATGTTCATCTAGTTCCAAATTCCTTGCCACCTTATAGATCAGGTAATTAGCTTATTAATAGTGTTTACTGTATTTGTAGTCATTGTAGACAACAGCTAATGTATTTTGAACAATGGCTCAGCAAACTGTTAGGTCTGTCATGGCAGAAGAAGTAGTGAAAGCAATTATTTAATTTCCTTCTAGAAAGCAGACTTGCAACATAGATAGGGCAGTCCCGGAGGTAGAAATACTATAGCCCCCTGTACTCTCTTCTCCAGGCTCTGCTGCCTGGCATCACTCATTAAGTAAAGGAAAAGATTGCTCAGCAAGTCCAGAGCTTGGCTTCTGTTTGTTATCACTTTAAACAGAGAGAGACTGGCAAAACAAAGATCAGATTCAGTTCATTTCTCTCTGCTTAGACAGCCGGCTCTCACGTCAAAACAGTCTGCTTGTTTTCTGCTGGCACCTACGAATCTTTCCTTAATATATAATTCAAAAATACTTATTTTTAATACCTATTTATTTCACTTGGTTAAGGACAGCGTATAGTAGCATTCATTTTGAATTTCTTTTTAAGTCCTCTTTGAAAGAAAAAAGAGTGCTAAGGCAGGATAAGTATGAATAATTTAAAGACATAAAACTTTACAGGAATTTTGTAATTATTTCCATAGTAAGGATTCAAGGCTTTCAAATTAAAGTTAATATACCTTTACAAGAATTCTAATCATTTTAAAATCAGAAGTGTGAGATTAAAGTCACCACACAGTCTTAATTTGGTCCAGCAATGATACCTAGTGAGAAAAAATTTATCTATATAATAAAAAATATGCCATTAAATACCAGCTAAATCTAATCTGGGGTTTCCAACTTTAAAATGTATTTTTCCTAACTATATGCTTATTAGCTCGTGTCACTATAAAGCTGTGGTAAGGTTATTGCGTGTAGCATCTTCATATATATCTTATCTGGGAGTTACATACATAATTCATATTTATTGAAATAGTTTATTAATATGTCCAAGGTGAGTCAGTTGACCCTGAAATCCGCAGTTTTAGGCCTTCTAAATGAAACTAGCAGGACTGTTCATTTGATGCTATTAATGAAGCCAGTGTTACAAAGATCAGAATTAGCCCATCAAGTGTGAACTGTTTTTTGCACAGTTTTTGTCTCTTCTGTGTATTGCTGTGCATCCTTCTCTACCAGTGGAGGTCTGCTATGGGTAGTAAAGTCAAAACGGGACAGTAATGTCTACCAGGACAAGGTAGAGCTTGCTACTGAGAAATATGTTTCCATAGCTTTTAATACATACTTAGTTATAAATCATTTTGTAAAGCTCCTTACTTTTCATCTGTCAAGGGTTTAATATAGAATATCTATTGATATGAGTACACCAAATAATTCGCCAGGGTAAGTTTAGGTTGAATATCAGGGAGAACTTCTTTCCAGAAAGGGCTGGTAAGCACTGGAATAGGCTACCCAGGGAGGTGGTGGAGTCACCATCCCTGGAAGTATTTAAAAACCGTTTGGATGTTGTGCTCAGGGACATGATTTAGCAGAAGGTTGTTAGAGTTAGGGTAGTATGGTTAGGTTGCAGTTGGACTTGATGATCTTAAAGGTCTTTTCCAACCTGAGCAATTATATGATTTTTGCAAAACTGCACAGCTGCATATACAACAACATATTAAAAGAAAAAAATAACATTCTTGAGTGAAGTCCAGTAGATCTATGATCTATGATCAAATCCTTTGTTTATGAACAAAAAAAAGAGTAAATCATAAAATACGTACTGATACAACAAATATCCTCATGCTAAGATGTATTCTCACATTTAGTTGGACAACAGAAAGAGGAGAGAGAATTTTGGTCCATTTTTCTCCCATATTAATTCAGATAGACAGCAAACTTAGAGGCAGATGTAGCTGTGACAAATCCTATCATTGTCTGCTTGACACCAACTTGCAAAGAGGAGTTTCCTTTCAATTAATACTTCTTGTTTCTTGCTTGCTCTTTTGTTTCTGAACTTTGGAGGTCATCCTAAAGTTCAGAGTTGATATTAATCTAATCTTAGAATTATTATGAGGATAGAATATTTGATTGTTCACATTCATAATTAATGACAAAGGTTTTTAAGGGGGCAGTATGCTTAATTAAGAATTCCTACACTTTATAAGCAAAGAAACTGCCTTTGAAAGAAATGCGGTATCTAAACTTCTAAGAGTTACAAATTGATATGCCTGTAAGAATGGAAAGAAAATGAACAAAGGCTGGATGTTCAGCTAAGTGGGGAATGATGTGGGTTTGGCCTCCGATCTTCCCTTAATGACCAAGTCTAATACTGACAACATTCTTGGACACATGATGTGAATATCTTTGTTAGCCTACTCAGCTACCCTTTCTCTTTTTCCTACTTGCATTCAGTTTTACAATCCCCACCCTCCCAAATTAAATAATATTGGAAGTGTGGGGAACTTCTGAACAATGAGCAATGGAGTGTCTCAGTTAGCAGTGAATGCAGTTATTCATGAAATATCAAAAGCCGGAGAAGATAATAGAGAGGGTTATTAGGGAAAAAATAAAGAAGAAAAATAATCTTAGATGAAGAGACAGGATGACATACTGGGTCTACACTAGAAGTTGTTTTTTTTGTTGCTGTCACAGTTACTTTTGTTATTTCCCAGCTATTTTATGATGCAGTCCAGCCAGCAGAGCCCTAGCAGATTTCTAGATATATAAGCTCTTGACTTGTTAGCATATATTGCTTATTGAAATAACAGCTATATGGAAAAGCACTTCTTTGCAAATATAACTATATCAATAGGAGGGCAGTTTTAGGGGCAGAGTGGTGGCAGTAAAATTAAATCAGCTAAATGCTTAAATATCGGCAAGCTTAGATGGATAGAAACTACCAGGAAAAATAACTGGATAGGGACTTAAAAGCTGGAAGTTACGTAAGAGAAACAGGAGGGTAGAACAATTGATTGCAAAGGGTCTTTACAATTCAAAGAATTTCCTCAGCAGCTATTTCCTACATCTGAAATGACATTTAATAGTAGAACTGATTTTAAAAAAAAAAAAAAAAAAAAAAAAAAAAAAAAAAAACCTGCAAAAGAAGCTGTGAATGCCCCATCCCTGGAGGTTTTCAAAGCCAGGTTGGATGGGGCCCTGGCAGCCTGATCTGGTGGGAGGCAACTCTGCCCGCAGCATGAGGGTTGGAACTAGATTATCTTTCAGGTCTCTTCCAGCCCAAGACATTCTATGATTCTGATTTTAAAAAATGTCTCTCATATGTTGAATTGATAAAGTAAACCTAGCTTTTGGAAACTAAAAGACTTTGAGAAGTAGTTTCTGAGCAAAAAAGGAAACTTTGGTTTTGTGCTGTGAATACAACAGCCCATCTGAAAGTTACTGGCAGTCTGGCAGCTAGGCTTCCCCTTGTGACCTGTCTTTCAAATAACTAAATATTTATAGTATCTGAACAGGCAACAGGATTTCTTTCCAAAGAGGAAGGGTCAGTTCTCCTTTTGGGATAGGTTGATATGTAATTCACTTTGATGTACTGTGACTACTATACAATAAGATCTCATATATGATTCTATCTCCCCTCAGAAACTCTCAAATTCTGGTTTTCCCTCTGAGTGTAAATCATGTCTCTTATTACTTTTTTCCTCACTGCAGTCTGATTACCAGACAGATCGAGATAGAAATATTGACCTGTGGTAGAGTAAATGCTCTTCATCTGAAGTAGCAAAATTTCACTTCAGCTGTATGGGAAATTATAGAAGCAACTGTCTTTTCTATATGGATATTCTGTGTAAGTCTAATTTCTGAGTTGACATTGTTCAGTCCAAAAGATGAGATTGTTGATGTGTTATTTCTAAAGCTAAAAAATTTATATCACTTTTCTCAAAACTAACATTTTATTTTTATTGATAGAAAGCTAATAAATGAAAATTCATTTATTTAAATAAATATATAGTGCTTTCAGGATGAGCCTTGGTAATTGAACAATGTCTGCTGGAGGTAAAAAAAAAAAAAAAAAAAAGTGTTATTACTGTTACAAGGCAGTACTGTTACATGGCCCTACAAAACACTGAGTGAAGAAAGGAGGGATGTAGTGAAGCGAATCTGAAGCAATATGTGAAGAGTTTATTCATTCTGCACACTTTGACTGCACCAGATCTGACAGCAATGACAGACATGGTAAGAGGTTACTGTTACATCACTTTACGAGGTGGATATTAGCAAATCCAACTCAGTAGCTCTTAACCTTTCTGCTCCACAGCTGCCTTTTTAGTCTCCCTATCCTGCGAAATATAGCTGTCACTCACTGCTTTCGGTAGTAAGACTAGGACAGACAGTCTGGGTTTGCAAGATGAAAACTCATTTGTTTTCCTTTCTGAAAGGATATTCATATCTCCCAGTTCAGAAAGCCAGTAGATAGTAGTTCTACTGGTTTTCTCCTTCATATCTCTCTGGGAACAACAAACTTGACAAAATGAGATCATCTGTAAGCTTGCCATTTGGGAAAAATGAATCTTTGTAGAAGAAACTACCAAAATTACTCTTTATAGAAGCTCTCCATACAAAAATTGTTGCATGAAATGAAGAGAGTTCCCTGCAAGTACGTCAGCTCTGGATAATTGAGATCTGACACATACTGCTTATCTATAAAAAATAATTTAATCTCAATCTGATCAAAGTTTCATAAAACAGTGCTTTACATTTGCTTGAGGCTTATGACAGTCAATTATAATTTTGATTATACCACCATGCTTTAGGTTTATATATATATTCTGCTATAGGTTTATATATATAGGATATATATATGTATATATCAGAAGGATGCCTTCTGTTATTAGAAAGAAGCTTACTTTTATTTTTCTGTGATGAGCTGCCCCTAGAGGACATGTACCTTGTGCCTACTCATTTAGGTGCATATGTTCAGTGATGACTCCAAATGACAAATGTAGTGTAAATAATTTTTCTATTTTAATTGTGCTGCATCATTTATAAACTGATAACTTGTGCTTAGTCAAAATATACACAGATAAGACAACTGTGCTCTGCTGTTGTTTTACCAAACCTAGCAAGTATTTTATTTGCAATAAAGAGACTGAAGGGCCATCAAAAATGTATACAGCCATCTGCTTCTGAAATTAGTTTCATATTAGGGATTTAAGTCTTGGTGATGCTCTTCTGTACAGGAAACTGAAAATACTCTTTTTTGTTTGTTTTTAAGTACACAGTTGAGTATTAAATGTGTAGAGTATTGGTAGCAACAGAGAGCTCACTCCTGTGTCTCTTCATCTCAATTTGTGAGCAGTGCTTTTATATGGCACGAATGTAGTTACAATTTGGAGCTTTTGCATGAGACATAAATTGCACCACTAGTGCTTAGAAAAGAGCTGACTTCCTGATTAAATAATAAGAAAGCTGCTGCCAAGTATGATACATAACATGTGTGATAATAATGGCAGAAAGCAAAATGCTGCTTAAGGTTGATAGATGAAAGATCAGGTGTTAGGAAAAGGCAGTGGAGCCAACTGTGGTATCTGCTATACCAAAACCTTACTGCTGTGATACCAGCTCCAACTTGTTAAACCAAAAAGGAAAAGCCCTATTTACATGGGTTGCTCAGAACATAATGCCTCCTATTTATTTCCACAGAAACTGCAACTGATGCAGAGAGCACAATAACCCAGTCTGGGAGTGCAAATTCTTGTCTACAGAATGATATTTTTTTAACATAGTCACCACCATTAGGTGCACATTTTTTGCCAGAAGTGAACAAGAGCGTGCGTGCCACATTTGTAACAATCTGCATCAGTGGTGGTGATCCAGTTTCATAGCTGCTATGAAAAGCACCACCCACTACTTCACTGTTTGGTCTCTTCAAATGCATTGATGAATGTCAGTTGGTGCAATTTTTTTACATGGAGGAATTCACCAACACCCCTTTGCTTCATAGGCATTTCCATGTCAGACACCATTTTGTCAGAGTGCCCCTCTGCTGCCATCTGTCACATGGCAACAACATGTCATGGAATATTGGTGGCAAGGTTCAACCTCTGCTGTCGTACCACCAACACCCATCTCTGACATCATGGGCCAACATAATCAAATAAGAGGCATTATTTTTGGAGCAACTCTGGTATTAAAAACTCTTAAGAGAGTTCCATGAAAGTAAAATGGGACTTTGCAAAGGTTTGTTGATTTTGTTACCAGCCAGATGATATTTGGGGAAAGTTCACTACAGAGACTTAGTTTCTTAATATGGCAGTTAGTCTGCTAAATCCAAATTAAACATCATTGCCATTAAAAAAAAAAAAAAAATCCCATTTCAGCTGCTGTATTTCCTTTGTGAGGTCTGGAGTCCCTCAACACTGAATTTTCTACCAGGACGTGTATAGAGCTACCTAAATCTTTAATTACCTGGATTGAAAAGCGAGGCATTGTTTCATTTTAACTCTCTTAGACTGCGTGAGCTAGGAGTTGTGATCAGAGTGTTCTCTGTGTATATTTGAGATTTCAAGCCTTGGAAGGGTTAGAACGCCTAACGATCAAAACAAAACAAAAAAACTGCAAAGTGCAGTGAGGAAGGAGCTGGTTGAGGACAGAAATGCTTCTCTCCAAAGGCCATGATTAGAAGAACTGTCAGGAAGAGCCAGGCTTAAAACCCTGCCCTGTGTCAGCATTCCACCCTCAAGACCAGCCTAGCAATAAACAAATGGATATTCTGTCATAGAACTCTCTTTCAAGTGTTCTTATCTCGAAGTTGATTTATATTCTATAAAGTAGATTGGTTTTTTGGTCTGGCTATAAGGCTGTTATGAGTCCTTAGTTAGAGAAATGATCTAATGCTGCAACGCAAACTTATTAGTTAGTGAAAACACTGAACTGTGTAGCCTAAATTTAAATCTCATCTCCAGTGATCAGGAGAACAGGAACAGTCAGAGACTCAACAGTGCTGTACCTCAGCTGCTGTGAGATGGTGTACTTAGGGATGATCTAGGCTTTGAAAAGGAAAAGATTATTCTGGACCTGACTCACTGATCAGATGGCTGTTCTTAGTGGGATGAGAATATTTCTTAGCTTTTTGCAAAAATGCAAGAATACTTAGATTAAGAATGCTTCATTCTTTATAATTATTGCAATCCTCTGACAAATAAATTTAGAATTGTTCTGGACGTTTCTGACTCTTTGGTTTGAAGTATCTGTTTGTCTCTCTCAGCTTCTCTCTGTGTTCTGAGTCACAGGAATCTGCTTCTCAATCTGTGTGTTTGAACATTTCTGAAAGTCTCAGTTTTTTAAGTCTTGAAATAGATGACTTTCAATATAGTGACAGATTATGCAGCATGTTTATTTTATGTATTTATCTTGATTAGATGTATTATGTGGAAAACTTTAATAAATTCTGGAATTTTGTAGAACCCAGGGTGATACATTTTGTGTACTATACTATAAAGTTTATAGATTCTTTTTTTAACATGGAAATTTGTTTTCATTTCTCCATGTTATTCTTCTGAAATTTCAAAACTTATATATAGTTCTCTAGAAATGTATGTAATAAAATCAACGAAAGTATGTCCTACAATCCTAGATGGTATCACATCAAGCAGAGAAAATTCTGGGGTTCCTTGCTTCTTCAATAGAATTATAGAATCATCACAGAATCATAGAATGATTTGAGCTGGAAGGAACTTAAGAGATCATCTGTACCCAAAACCTCTGCCATGAGCAGGGCCACACCAGTGACTAGACCAGGTTGCCCAGAGCCCCATCCATTGTGGCCTTGAGAGCCTTCAAGGATGGGGCATCTCTCATTCTCTGAGCAGCCTATGGGACATAGATACAGCAAAATGGAATTGGATTTATCTCCCAAATAATCTCAGACATGGAGAAAAAAAAAAAATTAATACCTGATCATGCTTTTGTTTGTTTGTTTGTTTTTAAACAATCAGAAGGTTGTAGCTCCTAGCAGTGAGAGCAGGAATTAGGAAGCATGCACCAATTAGCTTAAAGTAACTGCTATCAGGTAGAAATGGTAATAATGTTGTTTAGGATCTGCAGTTTATGAAGAATTGTTTGATGGTTTTCATAATGATGAAAGTTGACAGTTGGACACTAGAAACAAATTTGTAAGAAAATATTTAAAGTAATGATGAAACACAACAGCTAAGTTTATGTACTTGAAAACTTGGACAGATCATTTTCCAGCTACCACTAGTAGATTTAATAGATAACGATCCCTCTCACAGAAGGGACAGAACAGTAAATATTGATTACATTTTTTTCAGCTTGAACTATATGAAGGTTGTTTCCCAACTATGATTTCTGTGCAAATTTGTTGGTTTTTGGTTTTTTTTTTTTGTATTTTGTTTTTTGGGGAACAGAAAACACTGCTAGTCGTGGCCTTAGGATCAACCACATATCTGATGTGACTTGAAAGAGTTATCTTCTTTTTTTTTTTTTTTTTTTTTCAGAAGCTGAGTCTATCCAGATGAACTATTCATATTATCAATTTTTTCCTGTATTTCCAAGGCCATTTTCTATATTAGCAGTAAGCAGCTGTGACAGGAATTTTGTTTCTCATTTATAATCATATTACTGTGCATTTTAGTGTGTTTTTCTGTGACAATGACAACTGAAGGATCCTCCAATATTTTTACATTATCTCTATCATTTTAAATTATTCTTTACAGTTTTGTCTAGGGTGTAATGCACTCTATCCATTCTTGCAGAGCAGCCAGCACATACTATAGCCAGTTTTGTCATGCGCTAATTTATATTCACTTCCGGCCAATTCAGTGAATCCAATTACAATAATACTAATTGTCCCTAGGGCTTGGCTATGTACCCTGCACTTTGGACTGACATCTTTGCTACCATCTGTCTTTTCTGTAATGCATTCTGCTATAATACATGCTGGTTTTTTTTTCCACAGCAATAAAACTCTCAGTTTCTTTTCTGAGTCCTCCTCTGACAGTGCACATATAATTAGCCAAATCTGTGATTTTTTTTTTTTTTTAAACCACTATAGCTTTTTTCCCTATGAATTTATGTTCACGTGTATATTCATGTTATCTTTCTAATGACTTATTCTACTAGGACTATAGTTCTCATTTAATTTTGAAATCAAATTCAGGATCTTCTGCCCCATACACTTTCCTGTAATTACATACTTTTGTTCCACAGTACATTGATAGTTATGAGGACATTTTTTCATGTTATCCCTGTTTCTAGCCTTAAGAAAATACTAGAATTGGGATAGTGCAATTCTAGATTCAAACATACATCAGTTACCTGAAATGTACTTTACAAGTTCAACTTTGCTTTCAGCAGACTGTGTAACTCCTGAAACATTATTTCTGGGCTCTTTTCTTCCTTGTTTATGAACCTTTTGCTTCTCAAAAACTCTTAAGAGACTTCAGTTCCCAAATAAATCTTCTATTGCTCCTTTCTGTGCTCCAAAAATGTAACATTTGTACAGTTCCTTTGAGTATCTTAATATATCTATATGATTTAACCTGGAGATTATTCCTTTCTCTTTCAAAAATGAATAAAAATTTGATTATTCAATTAATAAATTAATAAATTTCATTCTGCCCTCATGATTTGAGGACGTTTGTATAAAAAGTGTAATGTAAGCTTTGCTTTCATAGTCATTAATGTTTCAATGCTGTATTTCTGAAAAACAAAGATAACAAAGAACCAGAATGACAAATAATCTGCTTAGTAAATTCTATTCTTATATCTTCCTTTATCTGACATTATGCCTATGTGCAAAACATAGGTATGTCTTTGCTATTACATATAAATTTCAGTAACAAAATAAATATGTCAGACACTCCTTCAACATGCTAATATGTGGTTTCATTTAATATTCTCAACATTCATGAGGGGCTTTTCACTTTCCTCAATATAGCTTTGTCACTATAGAAAATTTACCCACCTTTTTCCACTCACTGATGAGAATTAACCATTACTCTCATAATTTCTTCTATTGAAAAAAAATCCCAACAACTAATTGGCAAGTCTCAGAAAGTTCTTCCAGAGCATGCAGAAATAAAACTTTCAGCTTCTGTTACGTTCTTGCCAATGTTTTTTCAAATAAGTGTTCCTTCTTTATTGTTCTCTTGTGGTGAAGAGTGTCATGCACTCTTCTTTTGCTTTCAAGAAATTACTTGTCATATACTTAGTCGTCTTTATGAAACAAACTGAAAAGAATGATAAATATATTCAAAGCATTACTTTCTAAATATTGCTGATCATCTGTATTTCTTCAATCTTGCTGATTGTCTCAATACTTTCAGCTCACCTTTTGTGATATTACAATATGAAGTTTCAGTATTTTCTTTTTGGATATATTATTATTCAATTACTTCTTTCCCCTTTCTCTCCTGTCTTCTATTTCAGCCACTGGATATTTTCATTGATGGTTTTTGATGACTGGTTTATTTATTTCCCACACTATTCTCTATTAATCTTTTGTGTTTAGTAATATACTTGATGATGGGTCTTGCTAATTTATTGCTTTTAGCTACCCATCTGTTCAGGTAAAATATTAACAGTTGCTGTGTAACCTAAATATTTCAAAACACAAAAAATATCTTTCCACTATCTTGCTCAGCATAGAAATATTTTCTTTACCAGACTGCAACCATTTCTGCTCTTCCTTCCTCTTATTGTTTTGGTTCCAAAGAATGACCACCTACATTTGCAAAATACTGCTTCAGTTTATGCTGTCAGCAGCTGTACACATTCTCCTGATGTTTCTGTCAATACTGGATGATGAGCTAGGCTACATATTCAGAGCAATGTCTTCATAAATTTTCTTGCCATTTTTGTTTTACTTCACCGTGTTGAGAACATTACCTCTGGAGTGTGGAGTTCCCATTCATGGGCCTAAAAACACTTGGCAATATTATTGTTCTCTTAACCTAAAATCAGAGTCCAGTAGTAGATCATATATTGCCCTGTTCTAAGGACTAGACCACAGAGAACTAAAACATAACTTAATTTCAATTTTTATTATAATTTTGTCTTGAAAAATAATGTGCAGAATGTAGAAATATATATGTGCTAGATTCCCTGCTATATAACCTTTTATTTGATGTTGTGCATCTTCTAAGTAGCATCAATTAATATTTAATTTTTAATGTATTTTCTTTTGTACTGTTGTTTTCCCTTTGCCTTGTTTTATTGTGTGAGGCATGTTAGATTTACTATTCTATCTCTGGTAATTGTAATGATGGAACAAACTAGAAAATAATGAAGTCATAATGAGGTAAGGCATTCTTGAGTATTTTGGCAGGATATTCATAGAAGCAAAAGGAGAGCATGTGGGTATATCAATGTAAAGAATGTCTATAGCCCTAAAGCTATGTGTAGTGAATTACTTTTTCTGTGTCAGCTGACGCAGCCAAGACATGGGTGCAAAATCAGATGTTCTCAGGGGTGGATTTCAAAACCTTTATTGCTTTGTTGCTGCTGTCCAGTTTAAGCAAGCAGAATGAGGAGACTGTGTAGTCAATTAAGAAATGACTGAGGGCATTTAGGTGGACATGTTCACTTCTAAAAGATATTTCTGTCTGAGAAGATATTTGTTTGCATATCTGTTTGACCCCAGTATCATATGCTAAATTTGAGGAGTACAGATGTAATCTAGATGATAGGCAAATCTAGTTAAGAACACGAATTACTATACACTACTATGATGATCCAGAAGACAAAGTCGTATGTTGGCCAGTACCTGTGCTGTGGAGTTATGCTGCGCTGTGAAAGACTTTGGGTGCATGATCTACTGTAAGACGAGCTGCTCTTGGATTTTTTTGCTGATGGAAAATAAAAGCACAGGTGTGTTACAAACATGCTAGAAGAGGCGTGTGACCAAGGAACTGTTAGTTGTGGAGAGAGAAAGCCTGCAGCTCACTGTGAAGCAAAGCTACTGGCCTAAATGTAAAGAAAAGCTGGTTTCAAACTTCATCTGTTTGTGCCTTGTATATGCCGCTGGGGGGAGAGAAGGTTTTCAGGGCTCAGTGTTGTTTAGGGAACTAGATAATCCTTGGCAAACTTAGCAGCATAAAAAAGCTTGGAGAACTTTACAGAATAAGATATATTCTCTAACAAATAGTGAGTAGAAAGAAAAAGCTCCTGTTCTTCAAGTTTCTTAAGATTCTTTCAATTTATACTTTAAATCTTTGTGTTAAAATGTCCCTGTTATTACAATGTGAGTGCATTTTTATAGAATAATTTTTTTGAAGGTTTTGAGCTGCATGACTCTTGCTAAGGGATTTTGGTATATTCATAGTAAATTTTAATTCTGTACAGCAGGATTTACGGGACTATTTCCTTATGTCTCTTTCATTTTTACTTCAAAATGCACCAGTCTGATGGTTTGAGGGTGTTGTGGCCTTTTCTCCAGAGCAAAAGCCTTTTCTGAGGATAGTGACTGTGCCAACTATCCAGGAAAGCTTTGGAGATGCAGAGCTTTTTGGCCACATCTGACTGGTCCAAGGAAGCACTTAAATGTGAGAAGAGGTGAATGAAAAAGAGGAAATGCAAGCTTACATACAGCAGTAAAGGAGAGTGGAAGCTACAGTATTTAAGATGGAATTTTTGCGCTTTAAGAAAAAAGGAATTAGACATTGTATGTACAACAACCTCAGTGGTCAGAGTCCTCTTAAAAGGTATCGTCTTCCTTGTGCAGTATTATAAACATCAAACATTCCAGTCATTCTTTTTCTTCCATTCTTGCTTTTGAAGCATAATTCACATCCATACCCAAGATCTACCCTGGAGATCCCACATTCTTTAAAGAGTAATGAATCTTTATTTGAATTATAGTACAGTTTATGGGTAAGACTCTAAATGAGCTTTAGCACCAGGTAGCAGTTAATTAAATGAATTGATTGTCTCTCAAAATAAACTGCGTTTTCTTAAAACAGAACTATGTTAAAGAGAAAAGTAAATTTAGAAAATCTGAACAAATTATAATTATCTACTGCTATGCACCTCTGGATATGAGGGAATGATTATTTTTAATGACTTTTCTACTTTTCAGTGATCATTTAGATATTATTTAGTCATCTTTCCTCATAGCATATTGCAAATTATGTTCTTCCACAATGATGACATTATAATTAAGAAAAGAAGTTACATTCATATTACCCTTTGTATATTTTGACAAAGCACAATTAAAAAACTTTCTTTGGGGAACAATAAAATAAATGAAAGAAAATGTCCCACCAAATATTTCCCTTTTGGTATCCCCTGTTAATATTTTTATGAGCCTCTTAAGCTTATCTAAGAGATTTTTAATGCAGCAGGGTATGTTATTAGACTTGTATTTTTTTGCACAATATCATACATTTCAGTCTTTATCACAGTGGGAACAATAAAATAACAGACCGCAATGCATTAGCATCATAAAGAAAATGTAATAAATGGCTTTATAACTGTAGTAAAAGTTGCATGAGCACCAGCAGCTGTAACAGAGATGTTGCTACAGCAGCATTTTATGACCTAATAGCACTCAGTGGGCTGATAATATTATGTGTGTGTGTAATACCAGCAGTTGCCAGGGCTTAGATTTCAATTCAGATAAATAATTGAAAGCACTTTTAGACTTTTCCATAAAATGTTTAATAAGAGATCAAATCCTCCCTCCCTGTAGTGGAAAATTAAATAGTTTTTACAAGGATGTTTTATGATGAAACTCTAAATATTATCTATACGAAGAGGAGATATTGGTTTCTTTTTTAATGTTGTTGTTAGAAATAAAATACATTTGAAGCAAGCCTTGTTTGCTTCATCTCTGAATACCAGTAGTAGAGAATGGTACTTGTTTTTACCCTAGGTTTCCATTCCATTGCAGGGAAGAACTATAATAGTAAGAATTACCACAATACTTTGAATATGATAGTAATCATAGCACAATGTGTCTGCATTTCTGGAATGAGAAAAGGACAGGAGGGCTGCAGAAGGCCAATCTTTGGGAAATGACGGGATTGATAATCGTACGGTATAAGTGTGCAATTCAGCTGGAGTTCGTTTTTTTTTAAGTGATAAGTATTTTCCTGTCTCCTTCTCAGAAGAGATGAAATGTGAAATGACTGTGAGATGGGTGGATGAAAATATCGTACAATGTAGAGACTGAGATCACGTTTGCACTTAAAGCGCATACAATATGTATTATGCTATTCCTTTTTAAATAGGATTTTTTGAACTACTTGCTCTGTTTTTCAAAGACTTTATTTATTTTAAAAAACTTGACTGAAAGAAATACATGGATTTACATTACATTAACTGCTCTATCAAATGCTTTTTTTCGGCACATTAACCTGTTTCTTCTGTTCTAATCTTACTGTTCTGAACGCTTGCAAAATTACTAAAAAAAGTACTTGAATTTGTCAAAATGCAGATTATTTGAATGCTATACCTCCTTTCAAGATGTCTTAAAACATCTTTTGAACTGGACAGAACTAGAATAATTTTGAAAGTGTGGGATGAAATCTGGCTTAGTTCTGACTGGGAAACTCTCTTAATCCTTTTGCACTAGCCAAAGCTAGAAGCAGGTGGTATGAGGAACAAATGAATTCTCCAACCATTATTCTCTTTTTCTTTTTGCTTGTTCTCTCTTCTCACAGGGGGGAGGAAAAAAAAAAAAAGTATTGTGGTTATACAAATGAGCTTTATTAGCATAAAGTTATCGAAGTCCCTTTAAATAATTTTATATTTGGATTCTGGAAAGTCTGAAAAAAAGTGAGTAGAGGATAATGCCTTATAAAGCAGAGAATGTTGTAAAGAAAGAAGGGCAAGAGGACATTCAGAGGGAAAAGAGAAGGGACTTGAAATATACATGTTGAATTTCTTTGGAATTATCTCTTTAATGTGCCTCTGAATTTTTATATTATGAAAGTTATAATAGATCATCTAGATCTTCCAAAAGGACTTCTTTATTATTTTAAATCTAAATGAATTAATATAGTAATAAAAAGGGATGGAAATATCATTTTTTAAAATTCATATATATGTAATGAAAAATCCACAGAATGATTTTTGGATGCATTCAATACAGTTTTAGGGGAGATAAAGTAATTCTGTTATGATAATCAAACACTACTAGGATTTGACCTCAGATTAGTTGAAAGGTTTTCACTAAGGCATTCACCTTTCAACCGAGATGAAACGTAAGCCATTTACCTACCTTTTGCTATTTTCTCTTTACTATGTTGTCAACCTAATTTGGTGAGAAAAAATAAACAACAAAAACAAGCAACACCAAAAAAACCCCAAACAACAATGGCAACTTGCAAGATTATTAACAATACTGGAGGAAAGAAAGAACAGCATCGTGGTTACTTCCATTCCTGTTGCAGAGTTTAATTCAGCTGCATCTCTACGACAGTATAAATTACAATTGCTTTTGGGTTGCTTAAAATGTCAGAAATAAGAAATCTCCATATTTCACAGGTCTTCCATAAGAACTGTAACTCTTTCCCAAATCATTTGTTCTTTTCTTTTGTAACAACAGAAACAAATACCAATGGCCAGCTTGTTCTGCCCTATCATTCTCTCCTGAGACAGATGGCTCCTTTTACCATCACTGTTTTTTAAAATCATATTTATGATACTTTACGGGTGAATGCAATATAAAATATTCACTTTTTCCATCAAGAATTGAAGGGTCTTGCTGCAAGACAGAAGTAGTAAGTTGTCAGAAGACAAAACATCCAAAAGATTCCTTAAGAGACAAATGTGTCATTGCTCTGTGGAAAGAAATATAAACCATGTCTGTAAAGTGGAAAAGCAAACTCTTGTGCACTACAAACTTGTTCTTTAAGAGCAATTATTATAAACTTCTACTAGTTCACAGATGCACAGATGCGGGAAGAAGAGCAAAATGTCCATATGGTTCCTGAGATAGGAAGGAAGCACTGAGCTCACAAAAATGCCCTTGTGTCATGAGATGCTTACTGTACAGTAGGATAACACAAACCTATAATTTCTGTAATAAATAAATATTCATATTTATTTTGCAAATTAAATTGAGTGAATATAGGTTTCACAAATGAAAGCAGGTGTTTAGATGAATTTTTAGAACATTATAACGATAGAAAGGACATTAAAGGACACAGTAAGAGGTATATTTTCCAGACTAAGGCTTCCAGGTTTTGTAATAAACACTATATCTTCGTTAAGCAGTTTATTAAATGGTTAAATATGTAAATGCTACCAATTCCATTTACTTAATTCTCATCATAGAAATATTCTTGTGTTTCCTCATAGAGCAAGAAGAACTAACAAAGCTAATGACACAAACTGGTCAACATATATCAATAAGGGAAAAAACAAAAGAGTACACTTTTAGCCTGTTCTTTTTTTCCACTTCCTGGCTTACCCTCAAACCAAGTCTAATAGAGGAAGATAATGCTGTTGGGATAGTTGTGTGTTTTTCCATATGTAGCTGTCGAAGCACAATTGTCTCTCTCAGTGCACAGCTTTTTGTGTTGTTGGCCATTGCTTACATAGGTAACTGCCTTGTAAGCACAGTCTTAATGAAGTGGAAATAGTCTTTGTAATTTCAAGTGTCCTTTGCACATTCTCAAACGTAGCCTCAAAAGTGGGCTTGGACAAATCATCTTTCTGTCCCTCCTACTCTTTTAATATGAAATTGATACTTGGTCTCACCTATTTTCTTTCTAAGCCTTGCTTCTTTTTTTTTGGAGTTTGACTGTAAATCCAGATGTGGCTGCAGCAGCTAATGCCTTGTTCTGGTGACAGAAGGTGCCTAGGAGGTCTCTGAACAGTCACTTGTAATGTTAGTTTATAGTATGAGAGAGAATGAGCTAATCTTGAGAAACAAGTGATGAGTCCATAGGAAGTATTGGGTACCCAAATAAAATGCGTCTCTCTCTCTCCCAGTGTCAGTCCCACACCTACAAACAAATCCATAAGCATGATGTGAAAGAATACTTCACTGCTTCATCCAGTGTATGCTCCAATCTCCAATTTTCTTTCCAGGTGCAGCTGTTGATTTATAAAGATCTCTGTGATTACTGTCTTGGTTTCCTTAGAAACCACTTCATATTCATTCCCCATTTATGTTTTATAAAAACAGGTGAAATCAGCTGAGGTGTTTTGATAAAAGAGCCTGGATGAGGCCTCTGGAGGTAAAGGTGACAGAGCTGTCTTGATGGACACTCCTTGCATCTGGTAAAAGTTGTTTGTTGTTTGTTTGCTTGTTTTCCTGAGGTGTTTCTAATAACACCTTAATGATGCCTGGATTTGTTGTAAAGCCCTCCTCTGTATCTAATGAAGCTGACAGTGAAAGAGATGAAGTTCAATTTATTTGACAATGGCTATATTTATGTTAGTATATTTGCTCCAGATTTACTAATGTTTTTAGTAATTAGACTGTTTTATTATTTATTGATATGTCTATATATTTTCTGTGTTGTTGATTCTTTTCAGACAAAGCAAAGGTACTTGATATTTTTCTGCTGACGTTTTCTTATTTATAACACCAATGCACGTTATTATGTTGATCCCAAAGTAACAAATTGAAAGCAGAAAGCAGTTTTCTACATAAAAATACTGAAGATATTCATAAAGATTTTAAATTTTCATCTGTACATCTGCATGTATATATTTCCATATGTTAGTAAAGGGTCCACTGCAATATCCACACACAACACACAGAATTAAATTTCTAAACTAAACATCTTTTTTTGATATTTCCTAATTCACTCTTTGTGCTATCTCTAATCTTTACCTTTCTGATAAATGACATAAGGTGATTTTTTTCTTTTTTTGTTTTTAATTTGAGGCTCACTCGAGAAAAATGTTTGTAGCATATGTTTAGTTATGTGGAGAAAAATTTAAATACATGCACATACACCTTATCATTTTTTAAAATCAGAATTGATTATATATTGCATGTTTTCCTCCTGAAGGTGTGTTTTATGCTTGATCCCAAATGCCATTGTATGTGTTTTACATTCCTCTGAGCAAAGAGATTCAAGGTAGCCAGCTGGGAGTATTTTTTTTTTTTTTTTTCCATTCCTTACTGCATTTATCTCACTAGAGACCTGGCTAGGAAGTCCTTGCAGTGTGTGTCCACATATCCACTTGAAAGGCCTTTACAATTCAGCTGTCAATCTGAAAAGGAAAAAAATATACAGTTACAGCCATCCCAATTTTTTCCCTGTTCCCAGCCTGAGCTCACCACCAAATCACTGGATAGGTAGTCCATAGTATCTGTTCTCACCCTGTGCACTACATATATGAATGTAACGTGTAGTATAATGTATTAACGAAGAGTCAGAAGTGCTTTTGTTAAGGGAAGTTGTGCCTAGCATCTGAACAGAGCAAAACCACTTGATACAGCCTCCCTGAATTTCCAAACAGGCATTTCACAAAGTTCACTCACCAAATGTCTTAAAGATGCTAAGCTAGGTAATAATTGTATGCGAGTAGAGTTACTGTTCAATAACTGGTTAAAGAGCAATAAAAGGCAAGAAAAAAAATTATTTCAGGGTAGACTGACCACTGCTAGACATTGGTAGGGTTCAGTATCAGGTCTTGTGATGTTTGTCATATTTGTAAATGGTCTGGAAAAAAGGGAAGAAGGGACCAGCCGTGGCAATGATAATAAATTGTGACAAAAGACTATGTGAAGTTACTGATCTATTTCATGATACCAAGTGACCAGACAATAAAATGGCAGGTGACATTCAGTGACCACAGATATAAATGGGAAAAGCTATTGCAGTGATGCATTATAAATTCAAAAAAAGGTCTTTGGTGTTTGGTGTCTGTGCTGTGGAAAGATCAGTTCAATGCTCAGTAACAGCTAACAAAGCAAAAGATAGCTACTAGAACTGGAATATAAATATCTTTATGCTCTTCATGACAATTCTATGTTTTCTGTTCATCTTGGATTAATAATTGTGCTGTTCTTGTAACGTCAAAAGCTTCATAATAGTACTAGAAAACTAAGTGGTAAAGATGATAAAGGATATGGAGAGGATTCTGAAGAGAAATTTTCAAGGTTCTTCAGTCAGAAATATAAATGATTGATGGGAGGGATGATAGAAGTCAATCAGACCAGGAGAGAATAGTCAGAAACAATTATTTGCATTACCTTTGAGGGAGAATTTGAGGAAGAAGATTGTTAGATGAAACTATCACGTAGCAAAATCAAAACAACCACACAGGGCACAGGTAAGCAGCAATCACTGCTTATGGTGAAGTGACTCAGGACACTATGGATCCTAGAAAAACTCATATAATAAAACAATTTTGGGAAAATCATTTAAGATTCATAAGCCATAAAAAAAACCCACAACATCTAGAAGTGCAAAATGTTGAAAGTTTAGAGGACATACTGGGAAAACATCCTTGAATGCGTGGCCACTTTCTTCATTTTCTTTAGGTATCTGTCCTTGCTGTCTCTACTGATCTGCATCAGAGTAAGTCTGTATCACCTGAATCTTTCCTCTAAAATCATGCATTCAATCTTTCACACTCATGTTAATGTTACACTCTGCTATGTGTGACTTTGAGGCTATTTAAAATTCTTTCTTCATTTAAAAAATTAAGCAGGCTATGTGAAAT
Organism: Lagopus muta; assembly: GCF_023343835.1. Classification (NCBI taxonomy): domain Eukaryota; kingdom Metazoa; phylum Chordata; class Aves; order Galliformes; family Phasianidae; genus Lagopus; species Lagopus muta. The sequence continues at coordinate 22,771,247 of NC_064436.1, read as the reverse complement.
TCCATAACAATATTTTTTCAAGCAAAAGTGATAATTTCCATTTGATTTATCTTGCGTGAATTTTTTTTTTCCCCCATCAAAGGGATTTTGGTTATACATTAAAATTATGATTTTCTCTGTGATTATTATTCAGATAGATGATAGTTTACCCTGGCAGGAAAAATATGATACATTAAAATATCATTTATTTTGTCTAAATTCTGCTAAATTAATTGAGAACTACCATCACTGAAGCAGAAAATAAGGTTGGATTTGAGTAATGAAAGATTCCTGGTTAATGACACTGAAGACTGCTGGAGCAAGAGAGACACCATTTTCTCCACTGCCTGGGGAGGGAGTTAGACATAGCAGAAGGCTGTGAGACTGGATGCTGAGAGAGAAGTATATGTTATTTGTTGCAGAGAGCAAAAGACAGAAATTTGTAAATAAGTTAAAAAGTAAGAGAGTCAAAGAAGATCAAAAAGGCAGAAAAACAAAAATGAGAATGAGAGAAGGAAAAAAAAAATGAGGAGACAACATAAATCATCAACAGTTAAAAAAAATAAAAATAAAAATAAAAACAGGATTATGCTTGCTGTTTTCTGCCTTTAGCTATGCAGTGGAATATTTAGAATGTATGTCAATCACATGATCCTGGTCAGAATCCCAGTCTAGAAACTGGGACAAAATCTGAAAATCTATGCTGAGTCTTTTTTTTCTTTTCCTTTCCCTCTTATCTGTAACTGGATTGTGGAAAAAAATCACATATACTTCTGTATGGAGACCATTAGCCTGAGCCAGTGATTGAGCATCTGGTGAGGGGGGGTAGCCAGCCCTGGGAGCGCAGGTGGAGGAAATTCACTTGAGTGACCAGAAGGCTCAGTGGTGGGTTGGGTGGATGGATCTAGAGTCCATCCCTCCTAACCTTTGGAGAGTTCAGTGAATCCTGGTTCTGGGAAACCAGTAAGTAATTTTTCCTATTACTAGTTTGTAACTTCTAATTTCTAGGGTGATCTGTAACTAGTTAAAAGTAGCTATATCTGCTACTTCCTATCCTTACAACTTCTCATAGGAAATTTTGGAATATAAGTAAAGTGGCAAGACTTAATTATCTACAGCTCTAGTTTATCTGTAGTAGTTCCTTTTGTTGGAGAGAGTTTCTCTCTGCTCCTGAGGGGTATAATCTTTTTAAATTGTCCTATATTATATGATGGAGGTGACAAAAGTAAAGCTCTATAACTTGATTAACTTCTATACACTGCCCTCTTCGTTTTTATATTTTTATGTCATTCATTTCATTGCTTTTCTGAATCTAAAAGGGTGATGAAAAGATCAAGTGCGTGTTTGACATTTTAACTCCCTTTAGAATGTTATGTTTCATTTTTCCTGGCTGTTTTACTTTATTGTCTTCTTTCTGAAGAATGCTTGTCATTAAAAAAAAACAAAAAAAAAAACAAAAAAAAACCAACCAAACAAAAAAAAAAACAGTCTTGAATTGGCAGATCTGCAATGATGTGATGTAGGAGCTACTGTGGAATTAAGAAAAAAATACAACCTAATTCATGTAATAAAAAAATGACCCAAGCTAATAAAAGCAATGTCTGTGATACATTGTTCTCCTCCTCCTGACTTCCTTTCTCCAAACAGGGACTGAAAACTGTGCAGGCTTTCACCACGTAGGATTAATTTGTTTTCAGTACCGTGTAAAAAATACAGGTTTGTATCACAGATGTCTTTCATTTCGGAGTTCTGAGTACATACTCCTCCTTTGATTTAAAATGATGTGGCTATTTTTCAGTCTTATGACTTAGGTTGACTTGACAGAGAATAACACTGCAAAATCCTGTAGCTGTGCTGATTTTGACTTCCGCTGTGTGTGGCAATGGCAGTTTCTGTAAGTAAGGCTTGTGGTCCCTTGGACTGCAGTATACTGAGCCTCACAGTGTCCAGTGAGCCTAGTGAGGCACTCATTAACTCATCTGTTCTGTGTAGATCTCGTAGATCGCAGAATGGCTGGGAAACAGCAGATCTTGGGAGGGTGGGAGGGATGGTTTTAAACTAAAGGAAGGGAGATTTAGGATAAATGTTGGAGGGAATACTTCTTACTGAGAGATTGGTGAGGTGCTGGCACAGGCTGCCCAGGGAGGCTGTGGATGCCCTGTCCCTGAAGGTATTCAAGGCCAGGTTGGATGGAGCCCTGGGCAGCCTGGTTTAGTGATTGATCTAGTGGCTGACAGCCCTGCCTGTGGCACAGCAGTTGGAACCTGATGATCCTTGAGGTTTCTGCCAACCCAAGCCACTGTATAACTCTGTATTATGCCAGCTGTTCATGACTTGTGTTATTTGAGTTTTAATCTGTTCACATTAATGGGAAAGGCAGCAATTATGTTAAATTTGCAAGTGATGTTATATTTGTGCTCAGGATCTGACTTAACAATAAGTATTATCACATTATAAGTATTCCTGCTTTTGGTTAGTTAAATACTTTAGATATTTAAAACATTCTTAAGAATGTCAAGTGTTTGAACATTAAAGACATTTAATATTCTCACTTCTACTGATTTTATTCTAGAATAATTAATAAAGCTACTACTGAAATCACTTCTATTTTCTATCTGTAAGAGCAGCAAGTATAAGACAATTTCCAGGTCTTCAACTCGCATAAGGACTCAAGTGGGTGACTCACATTCCTCAGAGCGATCACTTTCCTCTCATATATAAAGCGTGCAAAAAAAAATCCAAAAAAATATAAAACTACTATTTAGATATAAAATGTATACTGTTTTGAAGACCTGCTTGAAAATTAAGGGATTTATATTTGACACCTTGAAGAAGATAGTGCTGATGTCAAAATGACCTAAAATGTACTGTGAGAACTATTAGCCACATATATAAGTATGGAAAGAAAAATTCTGAACAGAACTGTGGCTGAAAGTGCATGGAGCAAATTGTGTTTCCAGGATTGTGGATCTATTCTTTTTTTTTTTTTTTTCCTGTACAGTATTTAATTTTATAGTGAACTTCTGGTCTTTTTTCCTTTCCCTTGCAACTTAGTGTAACAGATATGCTTCTGTCTAACAATATCTTACTAATTTCATTAAGTGCTGAAAAAACTACCTTGTGTGTGACTTTAGCTGATCATGTTCTATGGTGAACAAGATAAAAGGTGGTGAAAAAGGCTGGCTTAGCACTGAGTTATCACAACAGGAGTATGTGACAGGCTTGGAAATGTAGTCTTGGATGACAGGGTGCCTGTTCTCTTTAAATCTAAAATTACACTGTTGTTGAAAACATAATTACAAAAAAAAAAAACATAATTAGATAAATTGAAAAGTATTTGCCATTTTGTTTTGTAAAGTTCTGTTTATACCAAATGCTCATTAAGCACAAATGACCATGCCTGCAAGTAGCTGAGCCTTATCTGTGCTTTTACTTAATACTTTTCACATTTAGTTTGAGTTTTATCCTGATTAAAATGGGGCACGATATCCTTGAGTATAGGCTAGGAGGCTAGTGATGCAGAGCAATGAGCTGGAGGCCACTGATGTGTGGCATGAAGCTGGAGGCACCGGTGTGAGACATAAGGAAGACAGTTTTATGGTGTAGCCTCGGTGGCTCCAGGGAGCAATGATATGCTAGAAAATGTTACCAGAGCACTCTAGTCTGAAAATTACTAGAGGAAGACAGATGGATGGGATGACCAACAAAGGACAGAAATCTGTAGAACGGCTGATTGGAGAGAACTGGAAGGCTGAGTCTATCTGGAAAAAAAGCCAAGTGTGGAAGCCCATTGGAGCAAAAGCGAAGTGTTAAAAATCATTAAAGCGTGGTACAGGTGGGCTTTCCAAAAGCCTGATTAGCAGAGCACAGCCTGAGTGGGTCAGCCAAAGTAAACTTTGAAACCTAAATATCACTCAAGTTAGTCATGAAGTTAAAATATATGGTCTGTGTCATGTGAGAAATGACAGACCAGGGGAAAAAAATTACATGCTATTTTCATAAGCAATGGTAGTACGCTGAGCTACTGTGACGCCGATCATTTAAGTGGCAGATTTCACTCTGTCATAGACAAGTCACTCTGAACTATATGGATTGTGAGAGTGCTTAGAAGACACAGATTGAAGCTCAGTGCCAGTGTAGATTTGTGTGCTGAGCATAGATCTACTCTTTTGAACATTCTAGTGCTGCATTGTGTGGTGCCAAACCCTTCTGCATTCAATTTAGCACCTGTGCCAAAAAATGGGATAAACTAGCTTGCAAGGAGCTGCATGCTGCTGCAGCATTTTGTAGCAAGTGCCTGAACTGTTTATTTTACATATAGCCTCACTAATATGTAGTTCAGGTAACTCTACCTTGCGCTGAATGCTATAGAATTACTTATGAAAGAGTAGTAGCTGCATTTCAGAAATAACCTGTATCCTTTTCACCAGCAAAAAGCTTTAGTCAGAACCCAGAAAGTTATGACGTTGTTAATACTAGTTCAAGAATATTTATACATAGAGTTTCTTAACCAACTAGCTGGATCAACATCCTTACTAATTCCTCTGCTTGTTTTATTATTGGAGTTTATGCCTGGAATTAGATTGTCATGTCTTAAGAAAATAAGAAAATAACAATTTGCATATGTAAGACATTTCTCACTATCCTGATAATTTTTTTCATTCTGCAACATCAGAAAACTGTCATGTGAAAAAGCAGATGAGATAAATCGGTGAATATGCATATACTTCATGTATTTGTAGTGTAAACTCACATCTAGCTTTCATTTCTTGACATATGCTTCATTTAAGCATATTCATGCAAGGATTTTATAATATATTTTTATTCACCTCATGACAAATTTTAGAGTTTTGCTTTGGATTCTGATACGTTTATAAAATTTCCATCTAGCTGGCTAAAACTGCTAAAAGTGCTCAGAAAATAAAAGGTTCCTTGTCTGTAGGAGAATGAATGAATGTTAGTGGGGAGGTTAATATTTTTATATTATGACTTCTCTTTCTCTCTAATGTGTGTATGTATGTCCTTTTTTTAATACTTGTATTTATGGATATGTTAGGAAATAGACTGGGGCTAGAGATTCTCCTTGATTAACTGTTCTAGAAAGGGATTTGAAAGAGGCCAAATTGAGTTAGGATCCAAACTTATAATTCAATGCTGTGATAATCTATAACATAAGAAACACTATTACATCAACAGGAAATGAAAAAGATTGCAGTTAGCTGAGCAACCATTACTCACCACAGAAGCTAAGTGATCCTTGAACTGGATAAATCAATCTAGATTGCCAAGGTCAATGAGTTGCCATACTCGAGGAAATATGAACATATGTGGTAGGAACCTAGCAATAAAATGAGCCATGCCTGCTTTTGTTAATTGGTGTTTTGTCTGATTAAAGGAGGCAGTCGTTGTATCAGCAAATTTATATCACCAATTTGGAGCCAATTGACTGACATGATCCAAAGAATAGTTCTGAAGTAAAAATATTGCAGTACAGTTGTTCATTGTTAAGCTTTGTAGAAAGGTACTGCAGACATCAGACTTTATTACTTCCATACAGATTAAATAGATATTAAATAGGAATTTTTAGTGTTAAAAGATTTTGTATGCTTTTTTTTTTCAGACAAGTTGTGCATAAAACAAATAAAAACATGATATTGGACTTTTGAACAATACTTTTCTTCACCTTTACTTTGTTTTATTTTATTTTTTTTCCATATCCTGGTGACTCTTTTGTTTTTCAGTTCCAGTCACTTTTGGTACCCTCATACCTATTTCAGAAAATAGATTTGCATAATGAACAATTTTGCAGAGATTCAAAATACAAATTATTCTTTTCTCTGATACTGTAGTGAAAGAAACTTTAAAAAATATTCATCTCTGTGATTGGCACAATCAGCAGGGATGAAAGTTAAGTTGTGTAGAAAGCTCAATAATACTTTTAATTAGGATCTTCATATTTTCTAACTGGTCATTCTCAGTTGCATCAAGCAAATGGAAAATATATTTAAACATAATCCATTGTGGTATTTCCTGTGTATGATCATAATAGTTCACTGCATTTTCAGGAACAGTACAAGATCTTTAAACAGACTGCACTCATTTCTGTAGTCAAATAAACTTATTTGAACATCCAATGCTAATAACAAGCTCTGTATTAGTGCTTTTAATTGTTAAGGATTCTCCTGTTTAGTTGAGATTCTGGATTACAAAATGACTGTTCAAAAAAGGATAGAAGAGAGACTGATTGAAGGACAATGATAAGAAATGGCAAGGCTTGCTGTTATGCAAGAAGCAGATTAAATAGAAATTGTTCCAACCTGAATGTTCATATCTGCCATTGGTCAAAGTAAAAGCACTTGTAGCATGCTTCTGAATGCTTCTTCAGAGTGCTTTTCATATGGGAGCATGTGCATCTCTGAAGGCCATGATTAAAAGGCAAGGGTTTCTGTGGCTTAAGAAAATCTGTAGCGTGGCTTAGTGAGAACTTTTGAGTTTAATGCTGGCTAAAAGGAGTTGAAGCTTTAGAAGAAACATGCAATTCCAATTGGATTCCTCTTACAACGAGGAAAATGTATTTTTCAGGTTCTTTGCATGCAGATAAGAATGTGCGGTAGAGACATTTATTTTTCCCTTTTCAAAGAAACAACTTGCATGTTTAGATAGCTGTCCACATGGAAAGGGAAATGGTAATATGGGATCACCATATTGATGAGTAATTTCTTTAAACAGAAACAACAGGATAAAAACTAGCCATATTTCCTTTGGAGGATTTTTGGTGAACCCAGGCATGGTAAATCCTATGGTTTATACAAAATTTGTAGAAACTTTGAAAATTACTACTCTATAACAGGCACTAGTGAAGTTATAAATTGATGTGGTCCAGATTTAGCAGAGTAAATATCTTCATAGGATTCAGTTATCAGCACTTCATACCTTAGCCTGTGAAAATCAATAATTTTCCAATTCAAACAGTGCAGTAACAAGTCACCGTAATCGGTGAGTTTTTCTATACACTTGTGACTAGCCTTCACCTGGACAAAGAGCCACTGACCACAATGCTCTGGCTGTGACCATCCAACCAACTCTTTATCCATGGAAAAATCCAGCATTGAAATCTATTTCTCCTCAAGCTAGGGATGACGATGTGGTGGGAAACAATGTCAAAGGCCTTGCACAAGTCTAGGTAAATGGTACCAGTTGCCCTTCCTTTGTCCACTGATGCTGTCACTCCACCATAGAAAGCCACCAGACTGGTCAGGCACAATATGACCTTGATGAAGCCATGTAGGCTGTCTTGGATCACATTCTCATCTTGCATGTGCCTTAATGCAACTTCCAGGTTGATCTGTTCCATGTTCTTACCAGACACAGGTGTGAGGCTCACCAAAGGTGAAATCACATAATTAGGGCTAACCATTAATTTACATTGCATGAACAGTAACATAAAGGAACATCCTGTACAGGAACTCTGAAGCAAGCTGTCAAAAGCTAGAAGTTTGTCATTCTGTGGTTCATGTACCCTTTGCTGCCAGTATGCAGATGGTATGTTTCTTTTGTTTAGGTTGAGTGACTGTAGTGTAGACATAATCAAGGAGGTTTTTCTCAAGATGAATTCAGGATGTCTTGAGACTGGGAGGTTTTTGTGAAAAAATTAAATAGTTTCATGCATTATGAAAACAGATATTTTTTTCATCATGTACTGTTCCAACAGTAATTAGAGCTTTGACAGAAGGTGTTTCTTGTTGAGGGGACTAAAATTTTTCTAGGTATTCACCATGGAACATAAAATTTAGTATGGAATCACTTAAATTCCCTGTCTCTTCATGTTTTAAGCTCTTTCTCAAACCAGTGGTCTTCAATATATCATTCTTACAAATGCTTGTGGGGTGGCTTTTGAACTTAAATGACTTCCCAGTAACATGCAGATAGCTCTCAAAATTGTTAACTGTCTATAGCTTAAGTATGAGGCAAGCAGCGTTTTCAAAAAATATGCATTAGCTCCAAAGATTGGTGATGGGCTTCTGCCTGGACCACTTGCTTAATATGCAGTAATAAAAACAACCTCTTCTTTTTGCATTTGTCATTAAGTACCTTATTAATAGCAATTATTTCTTCAATAATTTTAGACTTGTCTGAGAATGGACAGCTGAAAGTCCATACCTCTGCTCCAGCCAGCTGTCAAGCATTTCATAATGATAGGTAGTGGCTGAGCCTCCCTCTCCAGTGCTGTTGGTAGCATCCATTCTGAACAGACTCTCAACTCCAGTACAAATCTGAAACATTGCATTCAGTTTATTTCAGCAGCAAATAATTTTTTGAAGATTCTTTGAAGCAAAAAATCTTTCCCAGTCAGATAACTTCATACTTTTGATAGTTCTGTAGTGTTTGCCACCTCAATATCAACCTCCATAGCCAGACAACAGCACTAGTTAGATCTGACTTTTCAGAACATCTATACCTATGATTTCCAATATCGCATAATTTCAACTGATGTGTTGCATAAAATTACTGAGACAAATTACTCAAAAGAATTTAGAGGCTGAATTAATCCTAAGCATTGTGCTTGCAAATTGATCTCTTCCTTATCATAGACATCTTTGAAAATGATCAACACTGAGAAACTTTAGGGTCAACATTTGCAAACTTTAGCTATGCAGCAAATATAATTCTTGAAAAAAAATTGCAAAGAGAAGTCACTGTAACACAGACTGAAAAACTACCTTTGTAGATAGTGGATCTTTCATGTAAAAGACCCAGTTAATGCTTTAAAATGCACACATCCTCCCAGTCTCTGGGAAGAATTGAGCTAGCCTGCTGCATTTTCTGTTACTTAAAGAAATGTCAGATGTACTGCAGTCAAGTAAAAAGATCAGTCTGCAGTCAGCAGAAATTTTCTTTTCACCCTGGAAAGATGGATATGCTTCATTTTGGATGGGCATGGTTGATTAAAGTAGTTATACAGTCAAAAGCAGTTCAAACTATCAATATTTTGAGTACTTTAATAAAAACTGAAAATTTAAGTACTATTTAAAGATGCTTCGAATAGGAATATTTTTACATCAGTTTTAACAGCTGATGTTTAAGATAAGGTTATTAAAATAATGTTCAAGTGATAATCAATCATAACAGACCAACATAACATATTGGAATTTCTTGTGTTCACTTGGAAGCTGAACATAGTAGTTGTTGTTCTTTCTATTAATAGAAACAGGAAAAAAAACAAAGCTAAACCATTTAACATCTTTGAAAATAGGCCAAGAAAGTTAAAATTGCCCTAAAGAAAACAAGGCTTACCACAAATAAAATAATGAAGCATGATCATTACTGATTTAAGAGCCCATAATTATGCTTATTTATATCTGACTTAAGGCTAATAGTTAACCATACTCATAAATGGCTTTTATTCCAGTAGAAATTGGATCAGACTCTTAGGAAGAATTAATGGCCCTGTCACACTAAGGCACTTAAGGACTGACTCCTAATTAAAAAATGCCTGTTTTTTAGGTAAGACTGAGTTCTCTTCAGCCCTGCTACTCTTTACAAGGGACTATGATAAAACCTTCTGCGATCATTGAATCATAGAATAATTTGAGTTGGAAGGGACCCTTAAATGTCATCTGGTCCAACTCTCCTTTAATGAACAGGGACACCTACGTCGCCATCAGGTGCTCAGCGCCTGGTCCAAACTGATCTTGAATGTCTCCACAGATGAGGCAACCACTGCTTCTCAGGGCAACCTGTGCCAGTGCTTCCCTGCCCTTATGGTAAAAAATGTTTTTATTATATCCAATTCAATTTTCCCCTCTTTTATTTTGAAATCATTTTCTAATTCTCCCTCACAGTTGACTCTCCTAAAGAGTCTGCCCTCTTCTTTCTTACATCCCCTCTTTAGACACTGATAGGCTGCTCTCAGATCTCCTCAGAACCTTCTCCAGGCTGAGCTGCCCCAGCTTTTTCAGCCTGTCCTATCATGCCTGGGATGGATCCTCAGGGCAGCTGAGCTGTAACAGCTGCCATCCTGACTTCTCTGTTTCCTCCTTATGACTTCCTCGCGACTTTCTCATGTCCCACTGGTCAAAATCAAAAAGCTGGTGTAAGGCACTCAGATGAACTCAGATAAAATATAAGGACCTTCATTTTCAAAACAGGCTGGCCAAAGGAGCTGGACAGATAAGCCTAGTCCTCTAAAACACTCAGTCTTCCAACATATTCACATCTGCCTGAATACCCAAAATTGCTTGTAAACGGGCAATTACTCTTGTTAAGTATCAGCATTACTGACATCATGTTTTACCTAAGATTGTTTTTATCACCGTGTCTTTGACACTCAGATGCCTGTAGCTGCTCTATCAGTGAGGATTGTAAGCGTATATCTATCACAAATTATCAGTAGTACTTCCAGCTGCAGCACCCATGTTGTCATGGCTTCCATTTTTGCCTCCAAGTGATCTTTCATACTTTTTTCCTCACTCCTCCCTCAGGAATTTTTACAGATATTGTAGTGAATACAGAGAAAAAACACGGTAACTGCCTCCACCTTTGTCCTATATATAGTGTAATAGTTATTTGTCTAGTAAAAAAGCACTGTCACGTTTTCAAGAATCCTCCTGAGGGTATTTGTGCCAAATATTTATTTCTAAGAAATGTAAATGTATCATCCATGCTGCTTAGTTCTATAGCTTTACTGCCTGTTACAATTTGTATATATCCCCACTGATCACTCCTATCACATCTGCTTTAGTGAATTGAAATGATAATAAAAAATATTATCCTAGCTATTCATCTGTTCTCCTCTTCCATGCTTCCCCCTTCAGCAGGGTTGTTGACTCTAAATTCAAACGTACATTTTATGGCTTATTGCTGTGAGAGCAGGGATGTTATTGACTACACTCCAAGGTGTTTAACATGTGTCTTGGAAATGAGATTACAGCCACTGTGGGAAAGTACAAGGAGAAAGGATTTACAAAATATTAGAGGCCTAATTAAATGGAGAGGTATTGCAAAACTTCTCCTCTTTAGATGTATCAAAATATGAAAAGGTCTTCCCAGATGCTTGATGGAGTGGCTCTTACACTGATTTTTCTGTGGAAAGTCAAATTACACTTTCCTTACCCAAACTCAGAATCTTCTAATATTAGATGCTTTGTGATGAGAAATAAGTATAAACTCTGCAGTGCAAAAGTTAAGAGTAAGGATCATCCAGAATTGCACTGGGGAAGGCCTTTTCATCACTGCACAGCAAACTTGCATTCTGCTTTATATCCTCAGAAAAGATGTGAAATCCCACTCCTTTTTCCCTCCACCCTTTTGTAGGGGAATGTTTCTTTGAAATCTCTGTATGAACAGTGAATCAAAAAAAAAGAAACAAGAAAGTCTTTTCTTAAGGGGAAGAAAGTTTGTATTGACTTTGAAAATCAAGAAAAGCGTAGACCAGAGGAGTAAACAGCAGACTTGAGAAAATAACAAATGTTCTGTCCCCTAATGTGTATACAGACACGAAGCAATCAAACAAAGATGAGATTGTGCAGCTAATAAAATAAAGCAGACCAGGCTAGCTAGCTAGCTAGAGCCATTTACAAATGGCCGTTGAGAGTTCCACATCACTTCTGAATGGCTACTGGCAAATACATACCAACACTTGATCTCTCTTGGGAAGCTATTTAATTTATCTCCAAATCATCTGTCTAACTCCCGGGTGGCTGTTTATCTTGTATCAGTATGTTTTTCTTATCGCTAAAGGATTCTACTTTTGTTTGATTGGTTTTTTTTTCTCCCTATATTTTCTCTTTCTTTGCAGATTGTTTATCTCCAGTTTTCTTTCTCTAGGGGAGCATGTACATAATTTGTTTGTCAATAATAAATAATGGACACATTTTATCATGTGTTACTAATGTTTCTGTGTAGGAGGACAGAACGAAAAATCTTATAAAAAATGTACCAACTGTGTATTAACAATAGTGGTGTTTGGCACATATTTTTCTACATTTTTTTCCATTTTATTCTTTCATATTTACATTTTCCTGTTTCTTCACTTGTATGAAAATGTCTGTATACATACATATAACATTTACTTCATAAAATGCACGTTAGGTAATTTGAACTTTTCCTCAGTAAAGACATAATGTTTCTGATTATTTCAGAAAATCAAGAAATGAGTAAAAGTTTTCCTGTAACATCAGACTCCAGGCATTTTATGTATTTTCTTTCTTTAACTCTCCGTCTAAAAAACCCACCTTAATTTCTTTCTTTCTGAGTGTCTTGTTAAAACAATCCCTTTCTTAGCAATGGCTTGAACTTACCTTATCTGTCTGCATTTGATAGTCTCAAAGGATAGTATCTTCTTGTTTTTGCTCAATTCTGGTAGCATCTTGCTTTTCACTTATAGCTTCCTCAAAAACTATAGTGTAATCCCATGAGTTATTGTTTCTTCTATTGCTTCCAATTGCAGTGACACAAGCAGGCAGAACAAGAGTGTATGGGACATCTTCTGGTTGTTCAGATGGGCAGAATTTAAGACAGAAGCAAGGCTAATGTTGAGAAATCTAAGCAATGATACCAGAGACTGTCTCACTGTAATATTTTACATCATAATACTGTGATGCTGTAAAATAGAAGAAGCAGCAATCATAGAATTCTGTATTTCTGAAAACCAACTCCACTGCTGAATGAATCTTTCCTCTAGTGCCTTCATTCCTTTCCAGCTCTGTGCTTTGGCCAAAAGCACAAAACTGCCAGCCTGACTGTGGTCCCTGCCTGCAGCAATGAGAACGATCTCCTTTCATAGCACAGGTTCCTCTCAGCATAGCTTGGAGTGATCTTCTGGATTCTTCAAGATGCTGCTTTCAACAGTAATGTTATCACAGGATTCCCTCTGAAAATACACCTAGCACTGTTTTTTGCATCTGCTTGCTTTTGACTCCCACAACTGCTTTGAAAAGTACAGATCTGTTCTGATTAATGGCATATATATTCACAGCAATTTTATCTCCACTTAGTCTTCTGTCAGCACTATCCTTGTCTTTAATATTCGTGCAACCTGTTCTGTCTCTCTTATTTTTCATTTTAGACTCATGGACAGGCCTGACAGAGGCTGACCATGTGCTCTCTCAGTCATTCTTATGTGTCAGTACAACTTTTGTGGTAATGGCTCTGCATACAGTTGCACTGAACTTATTACCTTTCTTCAGAATAGCCTTAAGACTTCTATGATTCTGTGTGACTTCAAAGTTTACTTGAAAACAGCTTGATGGGTAAGTGTTAAGATTTCATTGCCTTCTCACAGGCATCACACTGACAAATTATATATGCAATTAGATCAAAACAAGCAGCAATTTATTTTATTCAGCTATGCCAGTCTATTATTTCCAGGCATACTGTAGAAATCAGTATTACTTTATTCTCTCAGCAAGATTCTTTCTACACTGTGCTATTTCTGCACTATTCTATTCTGTACATTTCTCTCCATTTATTATTTCTACATTTATTTCAAGGTGATGCTTACTTTCTTTCTGTGCAGCCTGTCCTCTGCTTGTAGTACCTCTCACCTCCATTCTGTCAACAAATTTTATTAGAATGTGTCTATATTTTGCAGGAAAAATCTAACTTCTCTTCCACCCTTATGATTCCAGTAGGGTCTTTTCAGATCATTTCTGTACATATTTTGACTAATCTCTGAACAGAAAGTTGCAGCCTTTTAATGGCTTTTCTGGTAGAAAACATATGTTCTACTCAAAGAGAATACTGTACTGATTTTGCTACATGAACATCCAGGGTCTTCCAGCTTGTATGAAACCCATGCTCAAGATACTTACATATACACATATATTTATACATAAAAGAAATTCCTGGAATTTCTTTCATGTTTTGAATTTACTTTCAAAATCATTGGTGCATGCAAGGCACGACTACCAACAAAACCAAAATAAAATTCACTATTCAACATAGATGGATTCCTCACAGAATGTGTGCAAGAACAGGCTCTGTGCTTTAACTTTTTGGGGAATAGGACCAAATTGGCTGCCTGTAACTTAGAAATGTACATCAGTCACTCAGTGAATGGGAGTAAATCAATAAGCATTGCCCACCTATGAAAGAAGAGTTGCATTAATAATGCTCCATACATAGGAGTGGCACGAAGAGAAGGAGGAACAATGATAACTGGGATCTCCTATTTTGTGTTTTGTTGAGACATTCCTCAAGGCTAACTACTAGGTATCTGCTTGTTTTGTCTGTTTCTTTTACCTGATTCTTTTACATGGCCTTAACACTTTTGCCAGCAGCTGTGGCTCACTTGTGTGAGTGGAGAATTAAGATCCAATTCAGTCATTTCAATCTGTCACACAGAGTGTTTTGCAGGGATATTGCTTCTTGAGGTTTCATGTTTCTCTAGGTTCTTGATTATGGCTCTCCCCATATTTATGAAGACATAAATAGTGGACAGTGGAACAATGACATTATTTTGGTTCCCTACAACTTTCTTGTGAAGTTGAGCAATACCTAAAATGGAAATAAAATAATTATACCTTTAGTGTCAGAGATAACTCAAGAATTATTGCACTCCCATAAATGTAGGGAAGTGGGAAAAAACGTAAACTTTAATCTTACTTTTTTAGCCTTCATTCTCTTTGGTCATAGAAGCTAGAAATATATATTAATTGATAGTTTCTAAATCCAATCCCACCTTTTGCAGAGCTTCAAGAGGAGTGAGATGGACAGAGGTCTCTAGTGGTTATGTATTAATTTTCACATGACTGATACCATGCATATGAAAAAATATAAAGACTACAAAGAGGCTGTAATGAGACTTTTTAAAAAATACAGCAGTATGTCGAAATGCTGTTCTTTTGCTTGCTTTACAGAAGGATTTTAATCCATGAAAGATGCTATGGGCAGCAGCTGCCTTCTTGTGACATTAGATAAAAGAGCTAAATTGGTCCCTTTCATACATTTGCCTGCTTGTGGCTATAAGTAAAGTGGGCAAAGGATTTAGTTTCCTTTACAGGCAGCTTGATTTTGGAACATAACCTTCTATTTCTGAGAGAAAAGAGTCTGTGTCTCTTTTGCGGATTTTTTGCAAGCCAAAGATAAATTAAATACTCTTAAAAACAAATCCATATACTTGTGCGAACAAAAGTGTACGTCTAGCAGTACAAAAATTCAAACTAACAGATTAAATATGTACACCAAAGGTGCTGTTGTTTAACAAGGCATGATAAGTAACAATAATTATAACAGTTAAATGATAGGCAGATAGATAAAAGTAGCAGGAATCTGATTGAGTGTCATAAATTAAAGGCACAAATTAAATTTTTTTCACATGTCAGTTGTAGGTATCTCTGGTTTTTGGTGCACTAAACTAAGTTCTGAGCTGATTCTCAGATGTTTATTACTTTTCCATTCCCTGTTATAGGATTTTCATCACTGAGACTAAAGGTGAGTTACACTGAGCATCGTGCACAGCTACAGCCACAACATTTTGTATTGGTTAAGCTCTTGCATACGCAGCTGCAGAATTGAAAATGCATCTTCAGGCATGAATTGTTCTTTGTTCAAAATACAACACATTACAGTTTCGTAATAGTAGTTTGTTTTCCCGCTCTGACAGCATGAGCTCTATTAATAATCTGTGTTCATACAGCCACTGGCAAACCAGAAAAGTAAGTGATGTGGTAGCACAGTAGAAACAAGAGCTTTTAATCACACCAACACTGTTGTCTGGAGGGAAAAAGAGAAACCCAGCACTAGATGTGCAGAGGAAGTAAAAAGAGACCGGAGCAAGCCCGTGGAGGATTTTATAATCAAGAAGTTCATTTTGCACTGGGTTCTGAAATTAATGAGGAGCCAGTGGAGTTGTCTGACAATGGGAGTGATATGAGTTAGTGTCCATATCACATATCAGGAATCACTGAAGTTATTCTGAGACAAGACTTATTAAATTCTTCATTGTTTTCTTGCTAACCGCTCTTATAATTCAAGTACTTCCTCTTGAATTATCAAATTCTCTCATTCTGGCTTCAGCTTTCCTGCCTTTCTCAGTTGATCATGCCTCAGATAATCAGATTCATCTCATCTCCCGGACGTAAATACCTAATGGCTCCTCTCTCCATCTGTGCCTATCTTCTCCTTTGTATTGTAGTTCCCTTTTCCACTTCATATTTGCTAGCTGTTACCTTTTGTCTTCTCACAGTTTTGTCGGACAAATGGTGTGGCTTACAGAAGTAAAAGCAGGAAGACCAAAACGCTAATTCCACAACACCCATTTCTTACACTGTTCTGTCCTCATTCCTTTTTCAATTTGTGGTATGCCACATCTCACTTGTTAGCTAGAAATGACCATTTGAAGCCTGAATATCAGGGCATTACAGATTTCACTAACAGTGTTTCCATTTATGACCTTGTGTCTTTTGCAGATTGTGTTTCCCAGCTAAGAGTCTGCTCATGGTAGTCTTGTTGAATTAAATGGAATTCTTCCTTATGCAGCAAAAGCATATTTCCCTGCAGGATAATAACTTGCAATTTGGTCCTCCTTTACTTACTCTGATTTTTAATATTTAAAAAAATATTGTGCTTAATAAATGCTTAATAAGTACAGAAGTATACTTATCAGCCAGGAGTGCTGCCTGATTGCAAGGCTCTGTTACATAAAAACATTTCTCACTATGGAGAACTGAAATGTAAGTAGATAACAGCCATGCTGGAGAACAACTAAAAATATCTTGGAAGAAGTGACTTCAAATTTTACTTCTCAGCATCTAATTATTCTTCATGGAAATCAATCAAATGCAAGATGTTCAGGAATTTGATAACTGTTTCCTTTTTGAAGACAAAATAGAAGCGAGATGACCACAGAGTTTTCAGAAGACTTAGTAACACAAAGTCAAATGGACTTATCAGTAGAAACAGAAGTGCAGCTCTTTAAGAAAAAATAAAAGTATCCTGGCCCCACTGGGCTTTAGAAATGATAAATCTTTGGCACAAGGAAGGGCTTTTTTAAATTAAATTTTCTTTGCAACCTAAGGCTTTTTTGATTTATACTATCTAGCCCCAAGCAAGGATCTTAATTATTTTTGATTTATTTCCTTCATTCCTGAGAAAGGTCTTTCAGTTTTTCTTTATTATTATTATTTCAATCTTTCTTCTTCTTCTCTAGGCATATCTATAGTTTTAGCTTCTTTACTACTAACTTCTTTCCTTTTGAGGTGAAATACTTACATTGAAGCCTTCAGGTCTGACTCAAACATATCTGGGCTTTCATTCACAAATGTAATGCAAGATTTGAGCCTTTTTTTTTTTTTTTTTAAATTTCAAATTGAGTAGTTGTTGTTTTTTCCCCCATAACTCCTGGCCCATTGCTATAAGCAAGGTGTGATTTGCTACTTCTTCAGATGAAATGTTCTATTTGGTTAATATGGCTTCTAGTTCCTCAGTTTTTATAGTTTTTATAAACTGTTTTGTTAATGAGTAATAATTCCACCTTCTTTTTATATAAGGAAATTCATAATGGGAAAAATGTAAAAAGATATTTTTCTTTCCCTGTGTCTGTGACAGGGGAACAGCAGGCCCAAAAACCCACTGGACCAAAAGGGAGAAAGAAAGAAATGAAAGGAAAAAAAAAAAACAAACCAGTGGTAACTATCTGAGGAAGGAAGCAAACTTAGTTTACTCATTACAGTAGCAAAATACAAGTTAATTGGGATTGAAGCTAATGAGTCAAAAAAATGAGAGAGTGTGTAGAAACTGAAGGCCAAGGAAGAAAACAGAAACAGAGTGAAGGCAGGCAAAAAGAGGCATAGTCTTGTGACTCCCAGTCAATTTTACCTTTCCCACCAATTAGAAAATGGAAATGGAATAACGAAGTCTTCTGGGAACTGTAGTTCACTCTTCTATTCTGACTGGAGCTGTGGTACTAACTCTTTAATTCTCAGTGCACTGCATGATGTTAAGATGTGGAATATCGATCACACATCATAAACGCGTGGCATTTTACCCCTTATTTCACATCACTACATCATGCTTAATATATCATAGAATCATATATACAAACAATAATTAACATGCATTAAACGCACACACACACACACACATATAATGTGTACATAGAATTACTGACTGCACTTCCCCAGCATCAAATTCCCTGTGGTACACATTGAACATCCCTGTTTTTCTGTATCACCCACCAAGTTGTCCCAGGTCCCTGAGCAAAAAAACTTCCACGGAGAGATTTGTTCTTGCCCAAACTGCTTTTTCTCAGCATGCTCTTTACATGAACTACAGGGACTTTATCTTCCTCCATAATATTTAGGGAGCTAGACCAGGCAAGACCATCTCAACTGATAGATCCTTGAGTGTTCACCAACCAGGTGGCTTCTGCCAAATGCTTCTCCCGGTGCTTAAATGTTCTGCCACTCATTGCTTTCAACATAGTTTTTAACAACCCATCATATCATTTGATTTTACCAGAAGCTGGTGCACGATAGGAATATGATAAATCCACTCAATGCTATGATCTTTGGCCCAAGTATTTACAAGAGAGTTTTTGAAATGAGTCCTATTATATGACTCAATTCTTTCTGGAGTGCCATGTCCTCATAGGACTTGTTTCTTGAGACCTAATACAATGTTTTGGGTCGTGGAATGGGTTACTGTATATATTTCAATCCATCCACCATGGTAAGAACATAACACTTACTGTTGTGGGTTCATGGCAAGGTGATACAATCAACCTTCCATGTCTTTCCATATTTATACTTTTGCCATCGCCCTTCCTTTCAGAAGGAAACCAAACCACGGCATTTATGCATAAATGGAAGGAGTGTTTCTCCACCTTTACCCTGAAACACTTTTTGGAAAACAGGAGGAATAAAAAACCACAGTTTCTTCATTAACACATTAAAGACTTTAAAATGTTGTGGCTTTTTTTTACAGAAAACTTCAATTTTATACATAAAAATTTATCAGAATGAAAAATGTAAACGCTTTCATGAGGAATAAATATTATTCATTGCAATATAAATACTAGTAATAAATATTTTTTCCTAAAACAAACAAACAAAAAACCCAAAATTAAAGTCTAACACTTAGCAACTTCAGTCTAACACTAAGTCTAACTCTTCAGTCAACTTTTTACTGTCATTGTACAGTTAATGATTAAGACAAGATTTTCTGAAGCAAAAGACTGAAGAAGAGCTGATAGACTTTTCAATTCCCACTACAGAGCTATAAATTAAGTATCAATAAATTTTAATTCAGCAGAGCAAAACAACCCATTTTTTCTGAAGAAAAAAAAAAAAGTGCTCTTTCACCTTATATTGTAACTTTTTGTATCTAGAGTAACAAAGAAAACTATACATTTAGACAGGTAATAATTTTGTTCCTTTCTTAATGCCTACTAGAATATGACCAGCTATTCATCTCTCGGATCTATATCCAGGAACAACGCTGGAGGCGGATGCTGGTGGTGTGGTAGTAGAGGATGAACCTTCCTACCAGCATTCCATTAAATTTTGTTGCCATGCTATGGATGGCAGCAGAGGGGTAGTCTGACAAAATGACAGGGAAATGCATAATATGAAGCAAAGATGTGTCACTGAATTCTTCCATGTGGAAGCATTTGCACCCATTGATATTTATCAACAATTGCTGAATGTTTATGGAGACCAAAGAGTGGGTGTGGACACAGCGATGTGGTGGTGGATGGTGTGTTTCAGCATCAACACTGTCACATCAGCTGTGAAAGAACTGTGGGTCCCTCCTGCTGATGTAGACTTTGAGGGGCAACACATGCAAGCTCTTGCTGGCACTATCAAAAATGCACAGTTAATGGTGATGACTATGTTAAAAAAAAAATAAAATAGTGTTTTGGAGCTGAGAATTGGCTCTATCGAATGTGTTATTGTGCTCTTTTTATCTGTTGTAGTTTATATGGAAATAAATAGGAGGCATTGCTTTCAGACTGGAAGGGAACTGTTTTGTCAGGCCTGAAATGGTGATTGTGCATCTGGTGAAGGGGTGGTTGGCCCAGGAAGCACAGGTGCATGCTGGATCATTTAAGAGCTAGACGCTGAAAGGAGAATGGCTTAATGAAAGCCATTCCTGAGAGGGAGTTTTATATAGCTGGAGACTCTATCACCAGTTGGGTGAGTTAACTTTTTGCTATATATATGTTCACTGATATTCTTAATGACACTTTGCCTGGTATTGCAAAGAATTTATCAGAAGCAATTTCACTGTTTCCAAGGATCAACACCTACATGTGCATATGAGGTTATGTTGTGGTGATGTATGTTAGCATGTGAATTTTTCAAGCCCTAAGTTTGGGGCCTATTAGAGCAGACATATCTTGCTCAAGATTGCTGGCTACTAGAATAAAACTTCTTCTGTCAGTCTCTTGGTACAGAGTATCAGATCTACAAAAGAGAAAATTCAAAGACAGATAAAATATAGCTGATGGGTATGTAAGCTCATACTATGACAGTTGGGCATTGATCAGAATGGGATGTCTCTAGTTGGGCAGAAGTAATAAAAAAAAATTTAAAAACTCAAGATAATCAAAAAGTATCTGTTTAGAGGATTGTGCTCTGAGCCCACCCTTAGGTTATGCTGCTAAGGACACATAATTCATCCTATGTAATGATTTAATTTAAAGTGAAAAAGTATCAGAATAAGACACTAAGGCTTCTGGCTAAAGAAGATAACAGCTAACTATAGCTGAGTCAGTTCATGTTTTAGAAGTAAATGTGTAGACAGAACCTCTGCTGCATTTCAGAAATTAAGGCTATTTGTGCTACAACCAAATGGTCTCTTTGAACCTATCTGGTGTTAATCATCTCTTGTCCTCCTCTGATTACAATACAAAATGTAAATATTGCCTTGGTATAACTAACAGTTGGAAGAGGTCCCTAAGTTTCCCTCAAAGCAAGATGGCAAAATTGGTGCCTGAGGATGTGGAAAGCTTAAACAGTGTCAGTGAGATTTTTCTTAGTTCAAAAAAAAACTAAATGCATCCAGAAAATACAAAAAATACTATCACTACCCTGTCACTATATAATACTTAGTAGTTAAACATGGATCATATTTCTGGTTTGAGGCATCTCATTGCATACTACTGTGGTGGTGGTGGGGAGGGGGGAAATAAAAGAATTTATGTATATTATGAACAACAAACACATGTATTTAAAAAAAAAAAAAATCATATGAGACAGATACGGTCAAAGCCTATTGACCATACGACTTGCTAAAGTTGTAGCTTGGCTAAGCAAGCCACATGGGAAGACGTGGTTAAGTGTTAGCCCTAAAACTCAGCATCTGAGCACAGTGTCATCTTTTCTAATTTTGATGAAATAGATAGTCAGAAAGAGATATGTGGGCAAGATAATAAATTGTGAGCAAAATATATGCTTTTCTTGATGTTATCAGAAATCAGGATGGCTTATTAGTCACAGGTGGATGCTTAGATCTGGCAGTTGTTCTTCCAGATCACAGTGTGCCTCTTATGCATTTTCTGGGTGGTCCTTCTTTGGCTGGTCATTCTCAGGCATTGCAGAGATAGGTGTTTTACTTGTCTACTCACATGCAGGATTAATTCTGAATACAAAAATCTGAGAAAAAAGAGAATAAGAAAAATAGCTGCAAGAGGAAAGGGGAATGTGATAATTGGTAGGGGAAGGCACTTTTGCTTTATGCATCTGAATAGCCAGAGATTACTAATACAGGGCAGCTTTTGCAGTAAGGTAGGACTAAGTTAGCTTTCTCTGTGAGATTGTCCAGGAGCCCATTTCACTCATTTTTGGGTCTACTCTCATGTCTCTCAAGAGTCTAACAATTGATAGACAGATCATTTTGCTATTACAAGCTGTCTAAGGAAGCTCAATGTTTAAAACAACATTTCTGGTCTATTAAAATCATATTTCTTACTACTCTTTACTGTACCTAGGGTGAACACAGTCTCCTTCGTAAAAGTTGCTCCATTTGCATCACTCTGTCTTCTACTTCTGGCATATCTGCCACTATTTATTTTTTTTACACACTACAGTAGCATCTTGGAAAGTTTCATTTGCTTCGTTTATACAGGTTCAGTATTAATAACTCCTTAAACCTGACTACTCTAAAGGTAGTAAGTCATTTTGGTATCAGTATAATTACTTGAGTTTTATCATATAATTACTTGAAATGTTTGACTGGGTAGCTTCTGATCTGACTGTGTTGAAGCCTTGTGTATTAGAGCTGGATTAAATGAGGTTATACTTGCCTTGACAACTTGCATTCAGAATACTGAATTACATATTCTCAGGTATAGAAGGAAGAGAAAGGAGGAAAACAATTCCGCCTATTCAGTTTCTGCCAAGTAGCTGTCTTTCCTTATACTCACATTGGGAATCAAACTAAGAATCTCTAGAGCCAAGAAAAATGTTATTCACCCTCTTGCTCAAACTGAGCAATTGCTTGGCCTTGTGATTGACATATTATCAGACTTCATATTAGCATAATATGTAGGTGAGAAGCTTTTTCTCCCTTAGTTATGGTATTTTCTGGTAAAAGGACTGGAAATCTGCTTCAAGTGTAACAGGGTCTATTTGTACTTTCTGAAACCATTTTGTGGCCTAGCAGATTTTTTTCAAAAACAAACAAAAAAAACCCTTTTTTTCTGTTAAATTAGATTTATGTTGTTTCAGTGCAAAGTAATTGAAAACCTACAAGTAGTTTGTGTTAAAAAGACTTTTAATATTTTATAGAAAAAGTTATAGTGTAATAATGGCTTAATTTTCATTGTGGGGTTATTCATTTTGCTATTGTGAAATGTTTATTTCTATCCCTTCTCTGGAAGGAGCACAAAGGGTTTATATCTTGTTATCTTTCCTTTAACCTTTAGCTGTTGCATGATTCTTGTCAATATTTATCTTATTTTGCCAAAAGCAGGTATAAAAATCTAACTTCATCTACCTTTCTTAGTCTTTTTTTGTAATTCTTTTTTTTCCTTTCTCAGCCAGAAGAGTTATGCTACTATCAGGTAGCAATAGCAGATGTCTTTTGTTAAAGTTATAATTAGCTTTGTAATTAGCCTGATTTGTGACCTATTTATTCTGTTTAAATGCTGTAAGATGAAATCTGTCTGCTCGTGGATCTTACCAAAGGGGAATTCTGCAGGGGACAGAAGTTAATTGGGCTAAACTTTTTGGAGGAAGAAAGAGGAAAGAATAAAGCAAAAGCAACAGTCTTGCACTGAAAAATCTCCTTTATGTTGTATTGTATTCTCTGACATTTGTATGGAAGTGTGAGGGCAGAGTTCCTATTGCTTTAAAATCCCAGCACTTGAAGTTTAAAACAGAGGAAGTTTAGAAGACTCTTTCCTCAAGACCCAGAAAGGGAGCTGAGAGGATATTAGCAATGTGATCCTAGGGTAGATTGTAACATAAGATAAATGTTTGATTAAGAAGGAATGCTTCTACGTAAAAGGAGCACTACTTTATTCTATAAATAAAAATAAATTTTACTAATACTAAGGACAAAATAACATTTGATCTTACAAAAGCTAACCTTATTACTTGAAAGATTGTATCAGGATTAATCGCTGCTTTATATAAAACAATACATGATTAAATGAGAAAGAAAAGAAAAATAATGGAACCAAGGATAGGTATTTCCCAAATAACTTGACGCTAAACTCAATTCAATAAATTTATTTTAATTATTGATCAATAACCATTTTATACACTGTTGGCATAATGCCTCTTGCTGTATGCTGTATCTAGAAACACTCAGTTCACCAAAAACCCACATATAGTAGGCACTAACTTGGTAGGTAATAGTAGCAGAGGCTCTGGCTCTACGACTCCACTGCAGTCTGTCCAATATTAACCTGAGGAAAAAATACCGGCGTTTCTTTTTTTTCTTTTTTTCTTTTTTTTTTTTTAAATTCCTCTAGCCTTATAGAAGCAATCCTTTCTCCGTTGCACCATTCAGCATATTTTCTCATTCATTCTTCAAAGTAAATAGTGTTTACAATACTCAACAATACTTACCTGATTCATCTGAACCATTTGACACGGCTCAGATAGCTTACCAAAGAATTTAGCCTGAGAATACATGAGGTCTTGGAGTCAGGAACTATACTATATAGATAAGCATTATATACAAGTACTTGTTGTCATGGTTACTCTGATAGGCTCAATTCTGACTTTTTCCTGGTCTTTCTGAATAGGTGATAGAGATTCAGAAAGACTTTCAAGCCTCACTCAACACACATTCCTACAATTTTAAACATGTATGTATTTGGAGGAAAGGGGGGGAAGTGTACGTGGGCTGTAATCCACCTACTTCATCTTTTCAAATATTTATAGATAGTAGAGTGCAAGTCAACATAAATAAGAGAAGCCTGTATGTGTTGCACTGTATTTTTCCAAAATACTCTTTTGCTGTCAGAGAAATCAAAATAAAGTAGTTAGAAAGTAGTTCTAAAGAAAAAAAACAGAAGCTAGAGCCTGTCAATGCTTTATTTCAACAGATCTTTTAAAGAACCCAATCTGTTTAGAAAGCCACAAGAAGAATTGTATGTGTAGCTTTATGGAGCAAGTAATAATGAGTCCACAAAGTGTGTTGCTTGCCCTTGATAAATATGCCCTGTTAGTGTCCATAACCCTAACTGTTGTGTGTTTTAAGCTTAAGATATACAAGTTTAGAAACAGAATGTAATTTCTGAGTGAAAAGTTACGCTCTAGATATGGAGACAATAAGAAAATATTTAATGCGTGATTATCTCCTTGCTACACCATGAAGCTACGATAAAATTGTTTGCTTGTCTTCCTGTATCACTGCTGACATAATTGCTGAAGTGATTTTACTGTTTATATGCTTGCAGGTTATTGGCCTTAGTTGGCCTCTAAATGGACCTGTGCATCTGGTCCAATAACTTTTCTAAATGTTCTTGATCTGCCAGCAGACACTTGTGACTTACTATTTTAGGGCTGGATTCCTGTAGTTTTCTCTCTGTGGATTCTCCTGCCCATAAGAGGAGGAAAGGGGTGACCAGATTCATTAATACCTCCCCTGCCCCTTAGATTAAGCTAAAAATGGTACACAGAGGTCTTCACACAATCATTTTTAATGAAAATCTATATATTATGATTATTCTAGAAATGTTAGCATAAAATTATCCCCAAATTATTGGTAATCTAATACTCAGAATCTATCTTAAACAATGGGGTAAACTACATGACCTTAAGGAACTGAAATAAGCCTCACAACTACTTAACAACTTCACAAGAAATATGGCTTTTTCGGGTACAGCCCTGCCAAAAAAAATATGGGGGTACTGATGGATGGGATACTGAGTGTGATCCAACAGTTGCATTTGCAGCCCAAAAAGCCAACTGTATCCTGGTCTGCATCAACAGTAGCATGGCCAGTGGGTCAATTGAGGCGATCCTGCCCCTTTGTGCTGAAAGACTTCACCTGGACCACTGCATTGAGATGTGGAGTCCCTCAGTACAGGAGAGATGTGGACCTGATGGAGCACATCCAGAGAAGGGCCGCAGAAGGGATACAAGGGATGGAATGCCTCTCTTATGTGGACAGGCTGAGAGAGCTGGGGCTGTTCAGCCTGGAGAAGAGAAAGCTCCAAGGGTGGCCTGAAAGCAGCTTTTCAATATCTAAAGGGGAGCTACAGAAGAGAAAGAGATAGACTGTAATGTGGGATCTGTGGTGATAGAACAAGGGAAATGGCTTCAAGCTATAAGAGGGTAGATCTAGGTCGGATTTAAGGAAAAAGTCTTTTGCAGTAAGGGTGGTGAGGCATTGGAACAGGTTGCCTACAGAGGTTGCCTGATTTAGCTGTGGATGCCCCTGTTTGTTGTAGGGGACTTAGTCCAGGTGATCTTTAAAGATACCCTCCAACTCCAAGGGTTTTATGATTGTATGATAATGTCCAAATGTAGAAACAGACTTTTCAGTATTGGTAGTCCAAAACTCTCGCTTCCAACAAATCTGGAAGCCTAAAAATTGCACGCTACTGTCTTTTGTACTGCGTCTTTACAATGCAGTGTTATGAAGTTCTTTTCTGGATCCAACTTTGATAACAATTTACCAATCTTATTTCTTGTAGCTTCATACAAACAGCATGGTAGCTTTCTCAGCAGTGATTCCTTACAGTGTTTATATTTACTTCAGATTAACTCAATATTTGTTCTTTGTGATATCACATGAAAGTCAAAAGTTCTTCCTCCACAAGGGTGAGAACTTCCTGACCTTTTGAAGTGGCTCCAGATGTTTTCTTTTTCAAAAAACCCCAAAAAGTTTTTTGAGCTAGAGCTACTCCAGCAAAGCACATATGCATGCAATGAAGTTTGCTTAAGCCACAAGGTTGAGACTATGAAGCAGTGTAAAGGGAATTAATACTATCTGGTCAGCTATTATATTAACTTATAATAATATAATAAAATATTTTATTAATTCATGTATATAATGGCCTCATAACTTTATTTCCTTGTTGTCTAGTGATCTTATACAATGAAACTGGTATGCAAAATACTTTTTCCTTATTAACACGTGGAATACATTACTAATCTCACTGTTTCCGAAGTAGTTCCCTGGGACGATATTGCATGGTTTTGCTGTTTAATTTTTTTCTTGTCCCTTGTGTACGAAAGACCCTGCTATTATAATTTATATGCTTATTCAGCAGAAAAGTTTTTCCCTAATTTTCTTAAATCTGTAGTTGCTCTCTTTCTTCTTAAAATGATAATAATTTACTTTATTGTTCGTAGTGTTCAAAGGTATTTGCTGTCTGCACTATTTTGATTTCTTTCTTAACTTTCCTGGATTGTGATGAGCTAGCCAGTTCTTGCTGGTCTCTGTTCTTTTAGCTGCATGTAAAGTTAGCCTGTCATGTACTGAGATACCTTCTGCTACAATAATGTCTCCTAAACACTTTGAAAAGTGCAAAACCAAAAGAAAACACCTGCACTGCAAAACCCAAACAGCTAGCCAAACAGAATTTTTTTAGAGTGAAGCATGAGAAATCACTTGGTTATCCGTGTCAGCACAGATCAAAAAATCATGCAATATAATTTAACCATCACAATTTCTCTGCTAGACTGAAGCTATTGCTCTGGTTTTAAAACTTAAGTACAAATATGATGTTATCTGATGAACTGAAGTGAGAATATTTTACTTTCACTCCTCTTCTTCAGGCTTTGGGCAACAGATTATTATGGGGATGATGTCTAAGTGAAAAATGTAATGTTGGACAATAGAAGGTCACAGCAGTACAGGAAACTCCAGAGCCTCCGACTAAACTGGGTTGTTTTTTGTGTGTGTGTGTGAAATATGTCTTTTAGTTCATTTCAAATGTTTATAGCAGCTTCTATGCAATATCTGCAAGCTATCTTAAAATATATTGTTGTGTCCTTGCTGACCCTTCAGATGATTATTCTCCTCCAGCTTGTGCACTGTTTCTTATGTTGTTTTGAACTCTTTAGTTGTCTTTTTTTTCCCACAAAATATTTTTATCATTTTGTCAGTAAAAGGTTTCCACCTGATGCCTCCTGCTACACTATGCTCTGAAATAACCGTTCAATTGCAATCTGGTGACTATAGTCTACTAAATGGAATTTCATCAAAAATTGGTCAGAAAATTGTAATTTATTTTATCTTCTACTGAAGATTCTTCTTTCTTTGAAAATATTATGCAGATTTAATCCAAAGTTAGATGTGTTCAAACATTAACTTGCATAATTTGAGGGATTTATCTCATTTTCTTGATTAGAGTTAGAAAGACAGAAAAAGGTTGCAAAACTGAGAACTTGCGTGTTCATTTTGGATGATGCCACGTCACACTCATTTAAATTAAAACAAAACAATTTCATTAAGAAAATACTGGAAATACTTATTTGTTTCTCCTCAAGGACTTTGTCATGCTGGTTTTATTTTCTGTGAAGTTAATTTTACATGTTCTAAGTAGTGAGACAGTATGTTGGATTGCCTTTGTGTTTCTTAGGAATCCAGCCTAACCACTTACCTTCAAGCCTCTAGGACACATCAAAGCAGCGTGGAGCTCTACCAAAGAGATCTATCCAAAGCACTACCTTGGTTAGCACTACATTCCTCTTTGACTGATATAAACCACTTCTGAAAGTGGTTAGGAATTAGTGAAGTTATATTTTAAGATAGCTATCACTATCCATCTAAGACAGCTTTGGTTGCCCTATGCTGGTGTGTACCGAGTGTTGGTGTATCATATTATGCCCAGAACATTGGATTCATTTCCGGATGTAATTTTTAGTAAAAAGTTGTTGACAAATTAGAAGGGGAAAAAAAAAGTATTAATTAAAGCTTCAAAAATTGTTAGTGATGATCTATTGTGCTAAATGATACCATAACTGGGAGAAATTGAACAGAATTAAGATACAAAGTGTTTAAATAAAGCATTAAGAAATACTGTGACAGATATATGAAGCTGCAGTATACTCTCCAAAGAGAGGTGGTGGGACTCTCATTGCCTGAAGCACTTGAAAATATATAAAAAAAAAAAAAAAAAAAAAAGCTAAAAAAAATCTTGGAAAATGTGCCTGAACTGGCAGGAGACTGGATTGACCTTTTCCTTCTTTTATTCTGTGAATAATAAAAATGGTACTTCTAAAAGACTTTAATATCCATGTCAAAAATTTTACCTATCTTTTCCTATATTTTGAGGTCTTTTCTTTCTTTTTTTTTAATCAGTATGGAAATGTCACTGACTACATTAAATGGCCCATTCTATCTCAAATTGCTGGGTGCTTCTCATTTTTAATATTATATCTAGCTTATAGAGGCTGCAAATTGATTTTTCTTTATTTTTCATAATTTTCCTTTCTTGCCAATAGCTCTTTCAGAGTATTTTAAATTTTGATGGCTGTTTAATCTTTTATCTAATGAAAACTACTCTGTGAGTTGCATTACTCAGTGTTGAGGTAAATGATCTTGAGAAGATATATCACATGTATCTAAGTGTTGTATATTTAGCATTAGGCCTGCATGTGATTCCTTCTAGATCTTTTCAAAGTTCTTGATCATTCTCTTGTTCTGATTTATGTTTCCCAAAGACCAAAATATAGGCTCTCTAGACCTCTGTATCCTGTCTAATGCATAAAAATGCGTTAGTTTTTCTGGACTGTATCTTTAATGTTGATTACAATTCAAGTAACAACACAGAGAAGCCAATACTGACTTGAAAAATGCTTGCTGACATATTTGTTTTCTTTTTTTTTTTTTCTTTCGTTTTATCAAAGCCTTGATGAAACATCCAGCTCAGGAAACACAATGGGTTTAAACACTTCACTGAAAAGAAATCTGTGTCATAAGCACTCCATCTGATTACTTGGATCTTCAGGTACAGACATCCTCTGCCTTCTCTGCGCATCTCTTGGCTTTTCAGTGAACAGAAACTATCCCATCTAGTTCCTTCCTCTGATGTCTCTGCCAAGGTAGGGGCACATTCCAATCTGCAGAAGGTGAATGATTTTATCTAGGGCTTGTCTAATGGTTGGAGCTTATTTTTCTGAACTGAACAGGACCTCAAGTTTTCTATCTTTTAATTATTTCTAATTTTTTTTCCTTAAGCCCATTGACTTAGTGCTTTTTCAGCTATAAGAAAGGTTTTGTTCCCTTTTGCTGTCGTGAACAGTATCCTTTCCGCTTCCATATTTGTCTACATGCTTGTATTTTACTGGTATATTCCATCAGGGAGGCTGAATTCATCTTTGTACGACTGCGTTTTCACTTGCTTTTGTTTTGTCTAGTAGTGACAGTATCCTCAGGCCTGTCCTCTGTGAGTCTTTAAAGGTGTGCACTGCATTAAAAAGAAAAGTTGTCCTCTTTGCAACTCACCTGACAGCCCAGTATTGTCAAACACTGTTCTTTGAAGATTTTCCCCGAGCAAGCAGTGCTGGTTGCTCTGTCTTGGTGTCTCTTACATGTAGTGACATTCTGTATGTTCCCTTTGGTCTCATTCTCCCTCCTTAATTCTGGGTTATGCCATAGTTTGCCATAAAATGTGCAGGTGCCTTATATCTGTTTTGGAATTTAGTTTTCTGATCTCAATGTACTTTACTCACACAAGAGTTTCTTTTGCATTGACTGTGGCAACTCTGTTTGTGTTGTCTTTGTGGCTGCTCAACACTGTATTTCTAGGGACTTGCCCAGAGTCTTCCATTAGCACCACTCCTTCAGGATTTTCTGTTATTGTACAAGTAGCATTTGATTTCATAATGAAGAAGCTGTAACTCCATCATTCCTCCTCTGTTCCACTTCATCATCATTGTCCTCTGTGGTCACTTTTTTTCAAAATACCACTGAATAAGAAAGCAAATTACCTGTATACTTCATTTTCACAGGAGTGAAACACTTTTCAGACCATTAACACACAAGTTCATTGTTAATTTCTTGTGCCTGATTTAACAGAAAACTGTGAAAATATTGTCACTTCAGAAACAGCTACTGTCAGAAATACCTTCCCACTTTACTTGTTCTTGGCAATCCATTCACCACAAATAAAGCACAGTTAACACTTTTTCCAGTTGTTCTGCATATTTTACACAGTTCTGGCTTTTATGAAGTGTTTAATGCCCATGAGATTGCTGAGCTGGATATTTCATCAGTTTTCTGCTTGTGTGCTCCTGATATGTGACTTACTGAGAAACAATGAAGTGCTAAGGACCAGGGCAGGTCTTCCTGACAGGCCCAAAAACATGAGACCTTGGTGACAGCAGCATCAAGTCCCATATGTATCCAACCAGGGAATTTTCACATGCTTGTTCCTCATAGGCATTCCATACAACGGTTCTTCCTTGGTGAAAAAAGCTTTGCCTCTCTGTCCATGCTGCTCGCGTAAAAATATAGCAGTCAACCCTTTCATCTTTCCTCCCCCCTCATGCCTGTGCATGGGGCTGTGATTCCTTTTTTCTCTAATCTACCTTCCTTGTCTTTTGACTCTGTATTATCTAACGTGTGTCAAGGTTGAATGACAAGATATGGTATTGGTGAAGGGACGCAGTTCTTCTGGTGTCTTGGCCAAAATGTTCGAGATGTGATATACAGTAGAGTATTAACGATATTAAAGTGGAGGTCATAGAAATGCATGTCAAACTGGTATGCAGTTTGCGAGAAGACCAAAGAGGGTTTTTTTGCAGTAGTAAATACAATTGAGAATTTCCCTACTGGTTAATGCTAGTGAATGAGAAAATAAAGATATACCTTAGACTGATCCAGGAATTATAAGTGAAGAACAAGATGTCAGTAGTTCACAGATATAATTGGATCCAGTGGGTACAGACTGTGTAATCCAAGGGCCACCTCATGCTATACCTTAATGTCTACTGAATTTACAGTGTTGAACTTTACACATTAAATCCTGTTGTTTCTGTTTAATTTCTTCATTTATGCTCACATGTATCTCCTTGAGAGAAAATTTATATTAGAACTTAAGCAGAATATAATTTGGGTCCTGGTAATACACTCCATATTTGATTTCTTCAGAGAATCATGTGTTAGATTAGAATCTTATTTTAGACTTTTGAGGAGGGGGGCTATCTGTAACTTGTGAAATTCAATAAAATTTAAGTTGACTGACTTAAGTTTAAATATATCTTTAAACTAAAGAAAATATTCTTCATTTTTATGCAGTCATTTCCTCTGCGAGGTGGAGGTGGATTCTAAAATCCTCCTAGGCAGCTAAAACAGGCAGTCAGACTGCAGTATAGAGAAATATACTGTGGTACTGGAGCTGAGTGACTTTTCTGAATGTCTAATTTGAGCTGGAGTTCATGCTATGCTCCACAAGACAAAGTAAAAAATCTACACTGACCATGGAGTAGAAAGTACAAAGAGATTAGTTTCCATGGGTTTGGGATCACGCATGAGAGAATCACTACTCTAGCCAAATAAATTTCTCTAAAACACACAGAAATGTAGTGTTGGAGGAGTTTTCTAGCCTCCTGAGAGGCTGAGCATGCAGTGAAATTATTGTTTGTTTGGATTTTTTTTTTTGCACTGACTGGAAAGAAAGATTTGGTATGTATGCTATGAGGCATTTACCTTGAATGTATGTAATCCAAGTGCTGTAAGGCAAAAGTTTTATCTTTTTCAGAAATTAATGATCCTGTTTTCAGGCACTTGGATTCTGGGGGAAGTCTCAGTTCAGCAGCATAATCCTGTAGCGCCTAGGAAAATGATCTGAAAATTTTCAGAGTATAGCTGGGATAAACTGAGAGTTATTTTTTCAGTGAAAAGTTGAGAAAAGCACAGAGGGAAGGTTGAAAAGGGCAACACAATCTGAAGCAGGCACCACTTATCCAATTCTGTAGCACAATGAATAGTATGCTGTCCCTTTTGTCTTTTCTATTCTTTGTTACAACATAATATTTCCTAGAATAGCATTAACTCATTTTTTTCATGACATAATAACATTTTCATGAGGCAGTGACATGATGTTTATGTGATCTAAGATAGAGATAAACATGGAGAGATAGATCTATTTTCCTCTGTGGAGAGGAAAGCTGTTATGAAGTGCATTTGGTATGGTGCTTCAGAAATATGATCAGCAATGGTCATTCATAGAGGATACTGTGAGAAATCTGTATTACAAATGATGCAAGGAATGAAAAAATATTCAACAGAAAAACAGGACAGGTTCTGGAACAGTTTTCCTTAACTTTGCTTATTGCGCTTATCAGCTATTAAATTCAATATTTCTTCTATAACTAGACACATTATCCAATGACCAGTCAAAAAAAAAAAAAAAAAACCTGCTTAAAAAAAAAAAAATTTTAAAGTATCACTCAAAAAATCCCAAACAAAAAAAACAAAATCTAAATTTTTTGATTTTTTTTTTACTGCTGTTGTGCAGAGATCAGTCATATTTCATCCTGATTTAGAGTTCCAGCAGGCTGAAAATAGCCCACCACCTCTGTCTTTGGCACAATTATGGTACTCAGTTGAGAATGTATATTCAAATACGTTGTTTACCAGGCAACATTTTGGGGGAAAGCAAAAGTGAAAGTGAGGAACGTTTGTATTTAAAAGCACTATGTATCTTGTTTGGTTTTTTTAGCTTGTTTGTGAGTGCTTTACCATGAATCTGGATCTTGGCATCTCGATACTCAGGGAATAACTTGAATTTTCATCTCTTCTAACCTTTATTATGAAGATCTACGCACACTAATCCCTCACATACTTAAAAAGAGATTTTTTTTTTCTAACTGGAGAAATGCCTGGAGTTTCGGAAGCCAAAAACAGTGAAATCATCATGGAAGGAAAAAGTCCTTTAAAATGTTCAGCATATGGGCATGTTTTACTGATAAAAGAATTTTCCATCTCTAGAGATACAAAGCTGAAAAAATGATGCTCTACATCAGAGAGATAAAAGATCACTGTGCTGAAAGTAATCATCAAACTATGACATTTTAAGCCCGAAACTGCACTTTCTTATAAAGTTTTTACTGTTTCTTCATTTTCTCCCGTTTTTGTAAAATAAAGCCATTTCCTTTAGAAACAATCAAAAGTATCCAAAGAGCTTAGGAGTATAAGTTTTAAGAAGAACAAAACTCAATGTCAAAGTTTGTTCATTTAAAGTTAAATTCTATAAACATATTTTCTTCTCTGTAAAAGATAAAAAGATATTTTTAATATGCTGACAGAATGAAAAGGCAAGCTGGCATTGGAAAGAATGCAGTGCTGTTTCCAAGGCACATGGTTATCCCAAATGGAAATGCTTGCTGCTATCTGATATAAATTAAAGGTACAGTTAATTTGTTGTTCAAATTACTGGAAATGTGTCTGCCAGGGGCAGTCTGAATAATTCCATGTGTAACTGGTAGGCCTCTACTGTTGAGAGCTCAGGCTTTTAAATCCAAGTATTGTTATTCATTACAGTCTTCCTGAATGGACTTCTAACTAAAATTTTCTTATTATTGGCCAACTTTCTATTCATAAAAGTATGCTTATCCTATCCTTGTCTTCTTGACTTAACTGGTTTATATAATCGTCTCTCATTTAAAAAAAAGAAAAAAAAAAAAAAAAAAGGAGCAATAGAAGGGGAACTGCATCTAGAAGATAGCAATTGTACTGCAAACTGTTTCAGTATTTATTAGGGCATCAGAATGCTTTCTGTAAAGTAAAGTAGTGACCAGTATTTTCATCGCTATGGAATCTAGCAATAAACTTTTCAAGGTATTATCCAACTCTCATGGGTTCCTATTGCAGCAGAATCTGTTTTAAAGTTTTTGTTTTTTTTTCTCTAAAGCAGCTTTCTCCTGTCCCCACACTATGAATTGATCATGAGAAAATACATCCGATGTATGTTATGTACTGTATAGAACTTCTCAGGGCCACACAGTCCCCAGCAGTGTTTCGTACAGGAGTGGATTGTCCCAGCATGCACCTCAATAAACCCTGTTGGATAGCTTTGTTAGATCCATATGGATAGCAATTGTGTGGTCACAAAGTGCATGTGCAAGCATCTTGGCCTATAATAGTCATCAATTATGGATCTTGAAGATTTGGAATCTGAATATGCCAAAATCAAAAATAGAGCCTTGAATGATTTTGCCATATCTCACACCAAATTCTGCTATGTTTTCAGTGGTGATGAATAACACAACCAGTGAAAACAGGCAATGATGCACTCAATCCGAATTTGCAATAGAGGATAGAAGTAAAATAAACCACTGTTATTTTGAGTAAAGCAGTGACTGACTTCTGCAAATTATCCTGCAGAAGTAGAACTTCTCACACTGAAGACTGAAATATCAAAACAACAACAGAATCAAGAAGTTATATGATTTATTTTTAAAGGCTTTATGATGGCGTTATACTATAGTGATTGTTTTCTTAGCACGGACTGCACTGTAGTTCTGTACTGTTTTTCTGAAAACCACTTGCATTATTTTTCTCTCTGTTCAATTCAGCAGCTCAGTAATATGAGCAATAAGAGAAAAGGCTTTCTGATGAAACTGCATTCCTATTTCCTATCTGTATTTGGTAGAAATAC